>NC_088780.1:165823725-166448725 GCF_958450345.1 Calliphora vicina
CATACACAAATGCGAACAGATTTATCCCAGCAAACACTGAGGGTTGATCTATAAGCTACCGTTACTGAAATAACAGCAAAATAATTCAAACTAGCGTTACCGTTAGATTTTAACAGTTTCGTAGCCAACCTTGTTGAAAACTATTTTCTCAACAATTAGGCGAGTTTATTCAAAATTTGAGAAGTCCGTTTTTCCAACTTATTCATAATCATAATTCTCAAATGTATTTCAAAGGCGGATCGTAGCTAAGTATAGCACATAAATAAAATGATGTTATTGGCTACCAACAAGTTTGGAAAACATTAGAGAAATCGTTGTTTTTCAAATATATTCAAAATTACTCTTAAATTATAAATAGATTTGAAGTTGCCGTTTTCGTTGAAACCACTTCTTTCAGTTTTCAGAATGCTCTCAGAATAACAGTTAATATAAAATTGAAAAAAAAAATTCTCAAATATTGGGCGTATGACTTAAAAATGCGGGATTTTTTTTCAAAATTTTTAGCTTTTAAGTAAGAAAGTATAGACGGTCAAGCCCGACCATATAATACCCTACACTAAGTGAAAGACCAAAAACATTTTTCTTTTAAAATTTCAATAATTTATATTTTTGAGTGATTTTCAAAAGTGGGTTATATGGGGGCTATGACCAATAATTAGGTCGTGTGATTTGTGTCTATATGAAAGTTTACTATGTTGAATTTTGTGAGTATTTTCGGAAGCGGGTCTATATGGGAGCTATGACTAATTATGGACCGATCGTAACAAAATTTGGTGACATGAATTTTGTATATATAGAACTTATTTGGAGCGTAATTTTTGGAGATACATTTATAAATTAAACATTTATGACCGATAAAGTCCAATTTCTGAAGGACATTTGTATGGGGGCTAGGTGAAAACAAAATATGTACCAAATTTGATCGAAATATCTTCAAAATTGCGACCTCTGCGCACAAGGTTTACATGGACAGCCAGCCAACCAGACGGACGGACGGAGGGACATCGTTTAATCGACTCAGAAAGAGATTCTAAGTCGATCGGTATACTTTAAGGTGGGTGTTAGACTAATATTTTTGGGCGTTACAAACATCTGCATAAACGCATAATACCCATGGTGGTGTAGGGTATAAAAATAAATAAAATTAAAAATGATATATTTTTTGTTATATAAAAAACTTATAGAAATGGCAGATAGAGACCGCAGACGGATTAAATTATCCACCTTGACTAATGATTGTTGGTACTCCACAATAAGATCCACAGCCAGGAAGTTAAAAAATTGGCCAGAAAGCAAAGTAGCCAGTTGATGACGTCCATTATGACAATATCAACCACTTTCCAATCTGGTTAGCCAAAAAAAATCGTATAAATTATGCAAAAAGTTGCAATTACAGTGTGTTGCGATCTTCATTTATGCTTCTCAAATGCCAAAAATTGTTTTTATGAGTATCATCGTAAAAAGTAAAACATATTTTCTTACTTTTTGTATATTTTTCATTAGTTTTTCAATAAAATCGTATCATAATTCATGTTTACATCTTATTGATTTTACACCTAAACTGGCAACAATGCCCTGAGGAACTCTTCACCCTTGTGCACCTGGTTCCTAAACATAATTTGGAAATTAGTTTCTGATCGCTGTTCTGAGTTTATTGGGTCCTAATTACCCTAAAAAATATATTTCGACAACTTTTTTTAGCTAAACCGCAAACTTTTTAAATACTTTTTAACAGGTATTGCAACATGTAGCCGATTGTTGTCATGATGGAATATTACAGTTTATTGTCTGTCCGGATATTCTAGGCGTAATGGTCTGGCCAGATTTCAGCTGCTCATAATATATAGGACGCTTTTGCTCTCACCAAATACAGAGAATTGCTTTAGCGCCATGGATATTTTTCTTTGGTGTCGATTCGGCTGGTTGGCAGAGCTTCATATACGATATCTTACGTATGTGAATAGTTTCTTACCTTAAGCTAGCTTATGTATATTACAGTTGGGCATTTAGGTTTTTTTATCCCTCAGTAACGCTACAATGTATATTTTATTCTATGCCCTGAAACTTTCTCATGACATAAGAGTATCTCTCTATTTTAAATTGCATTTAAATTTATTTTTTAAATATTTCATTATTTACAAAAAATACAAAAACTATTCACTCAATATTATACAATGCCACATACTTCAACAAACCAACCAGAAAATATGACAGATCTATGGCAAAATTTAAGATCGATTGAGTGTCACATGAACTACTGTTAAAATTCAGTTTAAAACATCTGCTCTTGAAATTTTAATTAGCTTAAAATGGATTTTCAAACACATGAAGTGTGCAACCTATTATAACCAACGAAAAAAAATGAACACAAAATGTCCTTTGACAACATCCCTAAATACTTACAAATACAACACCAGTCCAGTTTAAAACAATTAACAAAAGAACATTCATTCATTTATTCATTTCTAAAGAGGTCAACTGTATTTAAAACATTTTAAAAGTCAATTGAAACAACAATGTGCATCATCAACTGCCACAAAAGCAGCATGTTGAAGTGCTAAAATCAATTTCACAAAATACTTGAGATTAAATGCAAAAATAAATGCGGCATTTAAAAATAATAATAAACTAAATGCATGAAAATGTTTAACAAAAGGTGTCGTCTGTCGTTTAAAGTCTCTTTTAAGCCAATGACCACTGATGGTTTATGGTTGGTTATGAGGATTTTAATGTCCACTGCTATGGGTTTCTATACAAAAACTGACATACGCTAACAAGGCTTAATGGGAGCTCATTGTTCAGTTAGTTGTTGCAAGGGAAACAAAGGCAATTTTAAATCTAGATAAATCTATATTGGTTAAAAGCTGAAAAAATAAAATGCATGTAGATAGATGTACGTTCGTAATTCAAGGATCGAATGTATTTGCTAATAAATTAATAAAATCAATTATAATTACGAGAGTACTATTACAAAATTGGTAAAAATAACGTATGTGAATTCTATGACAATAACTTAATTAAAGTTTTAGTTTAAAGCAATAATCATTAGAGCTCTGTGAAGGTAATAAAAGTATTTAAATCATGCCTGGAATTATGTTTAAAGGTTCAAGGTCAAAAACATCCACCTTTTAAAAACTGTCATATGTAATTTGGAACCTATCCATATTTTTTGCTTTTAAAATCCAATAGTTATTTAATTTTATTTGACCTTTTAAATTTATTTTAAAATAATAATTATTTATGCTTAAGGTCTTTTTTATAAAAATATTTAATTTTTATTTCAATATTTCGCTACATCAATGTGTAGCATCTTCAGGAAAAAATGTTTGTTTTTGTTATTTCAAAATATTTGTCATTTAAAAAAGTATATGAACATTTTTAAACATACAAACAAAAAAAAAAATATTAAAGTTAGTTTTTTAAAATGAATATAACATAACAAACAAAAATATTGTATTTATAATTAGTTGTGTTATTTCTTATGTACTAGATGTCTGTAAATTTGAGCTACATTCTCGGTATCTGCTTTAAAGTTAATTCTTTGTGTTGTTGGTATATTAATTATTTGTAACATTTCTAACATATAACGACGTTTATAGTTATTTTCTGTATTTAATACTGATACATTTTCAAAGTTTGGATAGTGATTAAATTTTGCACAATGAGAAGATAAAGCAGTTTTTTGTAATAAAGTTTATGTAGGTACAACGAAAAATAAACTAAAAACAAGAATAGCTGGACATAAATCTGACCAAAAATACAGAGACAATAATTCACAAAAAACTGCTTTATCTTCTCATTGTGCAAAATTTAATCACTATCCAAACTTTGAAAATGTATCAGTATTAAATACAGAAAATAACTATAAACGTCGTTATATGTTAGAAATGTTACAAATAATTAATATACCAACAACACAAAGAATTAACTTTAAAGCAGATACCGAGAATGTAGCTCAAATTTACAGACATCTAGTACATAAGAAATAACACAACTAATTATAAATACAATATTTTTGTTTGTTATGTTATATTCATTTTAAAAAACTAACTTTAATATTTTTTTTTTTGTTTGTATGTTTAAAAATGTTCATATACTTTTTTAAATGACAAATATTTTAAAATAACAAAAACAAAAATTTTTTCCTGAAGATGCTACACATTGATGTAGCGAAATATTGAAATAAAAATTAAATATTTTTATAAAAAAGACCTTAAGCATAAATAATTATTATTTTAAAATCCAATTTTGAAAGCATTTATTTTTAGCTTTTAAGGTAGTTGTGTGGTTCAGAAGTGGTAATTTTGATACGGAAGACAAAGATCGCCCAGGCCAGCCGAACAAGTTTGAAGACTAAGAATTGGAGGCATTACTCCATAAGATTGTTGTAAAACTCACCATTAGCTTGCAAAATCATTGAAATCTACTCAAGCAGCAATTTCAAAACGTTTTCGAGCTGCAGGATTTAAATATCCAAAAGCAGGGAAATTGAGTACCATACGAATTGCAGCCGAGAGACGGACGATGCTTGAACGCTAGAAAAGAAAATCAGTTTTGCCCGAATCTTTATTTGCGATGATAAATTACTCCATTACGATAACCTGAAACGCCAGATATCGTATGTGAAGCTCGGTCAACCAGCCGAAATGACACCAAAGCCAAATATCCATGGCTAAGGTAATTGCTCTATATTTTGTGGAAGCAAAACTGTCGTATCCTATTATGAGCTGCTAAAATCTGGCTAGACCATCACCGGAAACCTGTACCGAACGCAACTGATTCGTTTGAAGCGAATATTGGCCAAAAATCCCCAGAATATGCGGCCAGACATGAAACCGTAATATTACATCATGACAAAGCTCCGCTACACGCAGAGAAAAAATATAATTGGACATGGTTACAGTAACCATTTAAATAGTGTTACAAGATTTTTAACAATATTATAGTCACAGTAACTATGTACATGATTGTGGTAACCATAATATGGTTAATTTATGATTCACATGATTGTATCAACCATATATATGGTTACAGTAAACAAGTATATGTTTGTGACAACCATATTTATGCTGAATAATTTTATCATAATATGTTGTTCTCAGATTATGATAAGCCTTAAGCCGAGAGCAACATAATATGATAAGTCCTTCATCATATGAATGGTTGTCACAAACATATATTTGTTTACTGTAACCATATATATGGTTGATACAATCATGTGAATCGTAAATTAACCATATTATTACTGTGACTATAATATAGTTAAAAAACTTGTAACAATATTGAAATGGTTACAGTAACCATGCCCAACTAAATTTTTTCTCTGCGTGTATGTCTTAAAAAGTATTTAGAATGCAGTGGTTGGGAAGTTTTGCCACACCCGCTTTATAGTACAGACCGTGCCCCGTCTGATTACTATTTGTTTTGGTCGATGCAGAACGCTCTCTCTGGGATGCGCTTTACTTTGGAACAGAGTATCCGAAATTAATTCGTTCTTGGCGTCAAAAGATGAGCAGTAATTTTGGCTCGGAATCCAGATGTGGCCACAAAGACAGGATAAATGTCATAGTAATGGCCATCACTTTGAACATATTTATACCCTACACCACCATAGTGGGGAGGGTATTATGCGTTTGTGCAGATGTTTGTAACGCCCAAAAATACTATTCTAACACCCACCTTAAAGTATACCGATCGACTTAGAATCACTTTCTGAGTCAATTAAACGATGTCCGCCCGTCCGTCTGGTTGACAGGCTGCCTGTCCATGTAAACCTTGTGCGCAGAGTACAGCTCGCAATTTTGAAGATATTTCAATCAAATTTGCTACATATTATTTTTTCGGCCCAAGGACTAAGCCTATTGAAACTGGCTGAAATCGGACCATTATTACACCTAGCCCCCATACAAATGTCCTTCCGAAATTGGACTTTATCGGTCAGAAATGTTTAATTTATAAATGTATCTCCACAAATTGCGCTGCAAATAAGTTTTATATATACAAAATTCATGTCACCAAATTTTGTTACGATCGGTCCATAATTAGTCATAGCTCCCATATAGACCCGCTTCCGAAAATCATTTTAACGTGCACAAATCGCTTAAAAATATTGGTATACTCACAAAATTCAACATAGTATACTTTTATATAGACATAAATCACACGACCTAATTTCATGGTGATCGGTCCATAATTGGTCATAGCCCCCATATAAGCCCCACTTCCGAAAATCACTCAAAAATATAAATTATTGAAATTTTAACAGAAAAATGTTTTTGCTCTTTTACTTAGTGTAGGGTATTATATGGTTGGGCTTGACCGACCATACTTTCTTACTTGTTTTATTGTACAAATGTTTCAAAATAAAAGCTTAACAATTTTAATTGTTTGAACTATTGCAACTCTAAAAGCGAAATATGAATAAGAAATCAAAAGGATTTTGAGAATTTTATTTCCGATTTTTTGAAAGTCGAGTTGGGGCAAATCAGATTATCCAAAAACGATTTTCTTTACAAATTTCTGTTTAACCAGCTAAATAACATGTAAAGTAAGAGCCTCCTAGACAAAATTATCCGCACCTCAAATGATCTCTCAGCAAATATTTGTTCTTCTCCAAATTAGTTTCAATTATACTTGACCACATTATTTACTTTTATTATGTATTTTTTTGTTAAGATTTAATGATCAACTTGACTTGTGGGGTCGTGGAAAAATAACTTTAAACGATTTGTTATTAAGCAGAGAAAAAATCTAAAAAATAAACTTCAGTTGATTACCAGCTATTGTTTTATACGTTTAAATATTCAATCATTTGTTCAATTATACTTGAGTTAAAAATATCCAAATAAATCTAAAAACCAATTGTTAATGACCATTTAAATTAAGCAAAAATCGTAATAAAAATACTTTTATAAAAGAAACCTACATATTTATTTATTAAAACAAATTTTTGTATAATTAACGGCTGCTTCCTTCACATATCTGAGAACTAAACGCTACTTAATTAACATCAAACAAGTACCAAAACCTTCCAAACCATCATTAAACAAAATAAAGATACAAAATGTAAATCTGTTAGTTGTTTAAAATCCCCAACAATATTTATCATTATTAATACATTTACTTATGTATGTACGATAACATGAATGATCTTGTAGATGTTTATGTTTATTTATTAATAATTTATTTGTTTGTTTGTTATTTAGTAACAACTCAATCAAAACTTAATTTATTTTTGCTACGTTCTCACCAAATGACATGAAATATTCGTTGCGATGATTCGAACTTCATTACTTTGGTTTAAGGGGTTTTCGGTTTTAAATCTTCTTTTTTTAACGAGTGTGAGCGAGTATTGGTGAAATGATGGTGGCAGTTTAAACCTGATAAGTAAAACAACATTGGGGAATAAAGTTAAACGAGGCATTTGAGTAAAGTTGAGAGGTGTATGTATGTATTTTATGCTTGAATCCTATTAAATTTTGATAAATTACAGTTTCAACTTCTTATATAGTTTACGCTCATACTCATAAACACAAGTCATTTTAACAAGGGATAATAGCACAGTGTTATGGTTTAGTAAAAAAAAATATGAACAAATGTAATGAAAATACATAGGCATAGGTTTTGGTTATTTGTAAGCTAAATTACAAAATTTGGTACTTTTTGGAAAAGGATATGTTGGTACTTTGTTCCTTTTAAAATGTACATTGATAGTTTTTTGTTGGTTATTCGGATTCAAAACAGTTTTTGTAAAAGGTACTTAGGTACTTTGATTATTTGGACACTAAAATGTAATAATATTGTTACGTTTTAACCTTTTCAAAACGTTTGTTTATTTCCTTTAAATAAACCGGATACTTTTGATTGCAAATAAAAGCCGTTTAGTAGTTTGAAAGTGGTAACAACTTTTTATTTGTTTAAAATGTACAACAACAGAATTAAATAGTCAATCAGTGTTTTTTATACATGTTTATAAATTCGCAGAAATAAAGACACACTTTGAAAAACACAGCACACTTAAGGTTTATTTGAATAGCGTCTCTGATAAACTCACTAACGACTGCAACCTCTGCCACTATTTATAACACTGCCATCTGTACTCTAGATTTCTCTTTAACTGTCCAGAGGTTTCTAATACATACGACATCTGTGGTGTACTTTCTACAATGTTCTTTAACTGAATATTCGAATTCGAATATACGGTCGCAGCAAACAGCGTTGCCAACTTACGATCAATGGTCAACTGAAAGCTTTTATTCAATGTTAATAATGCCCACAGATATGTTACAGTTTGCTATTACTGCACTGCTATTTGAAAGCATTCTGCTACTTTTAAATCAGCCGTTAAAATCGTTACATTTGAATTCAAGTACAATTTCGTAACAATATGTATTTTTTGGTAAAAGGTACTTTGGTAATTTTTAAATAAAAAGAGTAAAAATATATTTGGTACCTTTAGCTAAGAAGTTAAAGTTGGTACTTTGTGATAAAGCCTTTTAGTAATTTTTACATCAAAAGTAAAATCAGGCGTGTTGCTCTAAAAGATACTTCGGTGCTATTTGATAAATAATAAAATTTTGGTACTTTTTGATAAAGGTCAACTAAGGTCTTTAATTATATGGACGCTAAATTCTGGTACCTTTGGCTATAAAATTGTTTTTTAGAATTTTGGTCATCCAAAGTACTTTTTGGTAAACAATACTTTGGTACTTTTTGCAAAATATTTTTGGTTACTAAAGAGTATTTGGATACTAAAGAGTAACAAATACCTTAAAAAAAATGCAGGATTTACAATTGATTGTGTATCTTTTGAACGCTTTGTTTGTTTTCAATAACTTATATGTCATTTTAAAGGAAACATAGCTGTCATTTATTCTCACTTAGTTATTGAACATTATAGTGTAAATAACAACGTTTTTTTTTTTACTTCGAAAATGTCGAATATTGTACCAACAAAGCGTCATATGAGGGAAGTTTTGCTTTACTTTTTTAATTTGACAAAAAGTGCCGCTAAAGTACACCGATTGCACACTGAAGTGTTTCATCTGTTTTAACGTGCGAGAGATAGTTTGTTTGATTTTGACATGGAAGACAAAGATCGCCCAGGACAGCCAAAAAAGTTTGAAGACCAAGAATTGGAAGCATTACTCCATGAAGATTGTTGTAAAACTCAACAAAAGCTTGACAAATCATTGGGAGCTACACAAAGAAAACTGATTCGTGGTAGCAACCGAATTTGTTGCCAATCGAATGATTCTACCTTAGGAACCGAATTTTACAATTGTGGCTACAATATTTGTAACAAAAGTTTGGTTGCTTCAAGCGAAATTCTTCTTTATCAACTGATTTTCTGTTGATAGAATCGAAAAATTCGATATGTGCAACCGAAGCATTCGATTGACAACAAATTCGGTTGCTATCACGAATCTGTTTTCTCTGTGTACTCAAGCAGCTATTTCGAAATGTTTGCGAGCAACAGAACTCATCCAAAAGCAGGGAAATTGGGTACCATACGAATTGAAGCAGCGAGACCTTGAAAGACGATTCTGCATGTCCGAAATGATGTTATAAAAGAAAATCATTTTTGCACCGAATCATTACTTGCTATTAAAAATGGATCCATTACAATAACCCGAGAGATCGTATGTAAAGCCCGGCCAACCAGCCGAATCGATACCAAAGCCAAATATCCATGGAGATTAGGAAATGCTCTATATTTGGTAGGAACAAAAGGATCCTATCTATTATAAGCTGCTGAAATCTGGCCAGACCATCACAGGGAACCTGTACTGAATGCAACTGATTCGATTGAAGCAAGTATTTGCCGAAAAACGTCCAGATTATGCGGCCAGACAAGAATCCGTAATATTCCATAATGACAACTCTACACTCAGGGAAAATTCAATTGATTCAATTAGGTTTTTTTGATTTTAAGTATTTTTTTTCTTTGGGTGTAAGCCACATGTTACAATACCTGTTAAAAACTATTTATAAAGAAGTGGTTGGGAAGGTTTTCCTCACTCGCTTTTTAGTCCAGACAGTGTACAGTCCGACTACTATTTGTTTCGATCGCTACCGAACGATCTCTCTGGAATACTGTTACCTTCAAACTAGAGTATCCGAAATTAGCTTGATTCGTTCTTAGCCTCAAAAGATGAACAGTTTTTTTTTTTTGGCTCGGAATCCATATGGAAAAGGTCCTAGCTAACAATAGCCAATACTTTGATTAAATTTCAATTGTACAAAATTTTCAAAATAAAAGCTAAAAATTAAAAAAAAAAATAATATTAATCCGTATTTTTCAGTCTTACACCCAATAAATAAAGTTGTTCACGATAAAAAAAAATAATAATTTTGGTAATGGACAGTTTGGCACTTTCTGCGATAGAGTACAAATAGTACGTACGTACTATTTGAATTAAAGCTAAAATGGTTTCTAATTATTTGGACACTAATAACTAAAAACAAATACAATTTGTTCAAAATTTAAGGGAAATTTATAATTTTCATAATTTTGAAACACTGTGCCGCAATAATTTTAACAAGCTAAAGCAATATTTAATATTCTCGTTTATTTTATCATCGTATTTGTAAGTAAAAAGTACCAAATAGCAGCCACTGAGTGACTGAGTGTGTTCATATTTGTAAATGGTACTGTGGCCTGTGTTAAGTGAACATTATTAAACATATTTTACCCAAGGGAGCACTTAACAATTCGTTAAGTTACCGCTGTTTAGTTACTTTATACTTTATTTTTCTTATATTCTTTTTTGTAATCATGCGAGTAAAGTATATCTTTCACAGAGAAACAGCTACAGAATTTTGATTCCTTTTTATACCCTACACCACCATAGTGGGGAGGGTATAATGCGTTTGTGCAGATGTTTGTAACGCCCAAAAATATTAGTCTAAAACCCACCTTAAAGTATACCGATCGACTTAGAATCACTTTCTGATGTCCTTTAAACGATGTCCGTCCGTCTGGTCGGCTGGCTGGCTGTTCATGTAAACCTTGTGCGCAGAGTACAGGTCGCAATTTTGAAGATATTTCGATCAAATTTGGTACATAGTATTTTTTCGGCTCAAGGGCCAAGCCTATTGAAACTGACTGAAATCGGTCCATTATTTCACCTAGCCTCCATACAAATGTCCTCCAGAAATTGGACTTTATCGGTCATAAATGTTTAATTTATATATGTATCTCCACAAATTCCGCTCCAAATAAGTTTTATATACACAAAATTCTTTTACGATCGGTCCATAATTAGTCATAGCTCCCATATAGACCCGCTTCCGAAAATCACTTTAACGTGCATAAATCGCTTAAAAATGTTGGTATACACACAAAATTCAACATAGTTAACTTTAATATAGACGTAAATCACACGACCTAATTCCATGGTGATCGGTGCATAATTGGTCATATCCCCCATATAAGGCCCACTTCCAAAAATCACTCAAAAATATAAATTATTGAAATTTTAAAAGAAAAATGTTTTTGCTCTTTTACTTAGTGTAGGGTATTATATGGTCGGGCTTGACCGACCATACTTCCTTACTTGTTTTTATTTTTTGTTGTTCATTACATCTTTCAAAGTAAATGGCTTCTGTGAGAGAGAGTGATAGAAGTCAGCCACTTAAAAATAACACACTGATTACAGTGGGCTCACTGAGTGAATGACTGTGTGTGTATGAGTGTATATATTTCATGTACCAGAAAATCCACACAAATAAAAACAACATAAAATCAAATACAAATAGAAATAATAATAACAAGGGTGGATGGAAAACGTTGAGTCTAAGTTGAATACTGGTCGTATACATTTTAGAGGGGATTATTTATTTGAATTTTACCACAAAACAACAATGTTACACGAACCGTACAAGTAAAAACATTTGAAATATAGCTGATCATCAGAGTTCATCATCACGATGATGATGTTTATGATTACATACAATTTGGGTATAATGTTGCAAGTACTCGTTTATTTTTATGTTGCATGGATGGATGTTATAGTTAGTTTTGTGTTACTTGGCATTTGATTATATTTGTTGTATTTCAAGGGTGGGATTTTTCAAGTGTTTAAGATGTACAAATTCGATAAAAGTAATTGGGGTGAAATATTGTTGTTACAGTTCATTCCCTTCCCAGTTCGTTTAGTTTTTTTTTGGTCTGTTTTTGTGTGTTCCGCCCTTTTAGCCATAAATAATAAAAGAAAAATTGATGTATTATTTATGGATTTTTTGATAGTCGCTTTTATTTATAACGTTAGAGACACTCTTCAACACTTTATGTAAATTAGTATGGTGAGAAATTCTGGGTAGATGTTGTTTCTGATATTTATCTGTATTAATATCAATTTTATAATAATTTCCTAGGAAATTTTCTAATGACATTGATAAATATTTAACGGAATTTTGTTTAATTTTCCTTTTTCAGATAGAAAACATTAAAAGGTTTCTTTTGCTTTTAAACTATGACAAGAGGGTGTAATATAGTTGTGGTTAATTTTATTATTAATGCTCAATGATATGTTAATATTTCGATAATGCAATATCGATATATGAAAACAATTAGAACAAATTTAAAGATGATGACAAATTATAAAATGATATAATATAATTATGGTACATCATACCTAAAATTTAAGCTCAATGTCTTGCTCATACACCACCTTTATCTAGATATTTACTTATATATCGCTTTTTCAATATTGTTACGTTTTAACCATTTTATAACGTTGGTTTATTTCCTTTACATAACCCGGATATTTTTGGTTGCAAATAAAAGCAGTTTAGTAGTTTAAAATTTGTAACAACTCTTTATTTATTTAAAATGTACAACAACAATTTAAATAGTCACACAGTGTTTTTATGCACGAATCAGTTGCATTCGGTACAGGTTCCTTGTGATGATCTATCAGATTTCAGCAGCTCATAATAGGACCTTGTTGCTCCCACCAAATGCAGAGAATTACCTTAGCGCCATGGACATTTGACTTTATTGTCGGTTCGGCTGGTTGGTCGGGCTTCACATACGATCTCTTACGCTTCGGGTTATCGTAATGGATCCGTTTTTCAATGCAAGTAACGATTCGGTGCAAAAATGATTTCTTTTTTTAGCGTCTTTTAAGGTCTCTCGGATACAATTCGTATGCTTTGGGATGAATCATGCAGCTTACAAACATTTTTAAATTACTAATTGTGTATATATACGATATGACAACACTTTTTTCAGTTAATGCTCCCTTCGATCAAAAAATTAAAACTTTGAACCACTGTAAAAAAAATCAGACCATCTGGACTATAAGTTTATTCTACAAAAATGATCTACTCAACATGCCCTTTCAGAATTATTCCGTTCCAATCAAAAAGTCTCAATTTGTTGGACACAGTTATCATAAAAACAAATCATGAAAATCCAAAATCGTTCATAGATCTTTAACCAGTGGATTTAAAGCGAAAAGCTGGATAATTTGATATCACAAAAGTCAGAAAAACCTAAAATCGCCCATAGATTGTTAACGATGTGATCACTTACTTAATTTATCAAAAAATCGAAAAGCCTTGCAAGCTCTTTAGATCGTTAACCAGTACGTTCAGAGCGAAAAGGAAGCTAATTTGTGATCATTCAATAAATTCATATAAAAATCATAAAATCATAAAATTTTCCATATTTTGTTAACCAGAGGGCTTAGAAAGAAAAGGAGGTTAATTTGTCAACACTCACTACATTCTGCATAAAATCATAAAAACCTAAACTTGTTAATCAGAATCTTTGGGGCCATTATGCTCTTAAATACCAAAAATAAGACTATGAAATTTTTCTTAAATTTTTTTTTGGAAGTTTTATTTAATATTTAACTATAAATTTCCCATAAATTATCCTCACTGTAAAAAATATGATATTTTTAACATTCAAACTTATAAGTAGTAACAAAAGTCACAACAATTTTCTCACCATATTCACATGAGCAGCAGGCTAAAGTATTTAAAAGAAATCTAAAAAAACATGACATTTTGTAATAAAAACAAAATTCTGCAAATCATATTCTCATTATACGTCCAATTAATTACAATAATGGAAATTGTTGACTTTCCCAAAAACGCAAACAATTGTTTGGGATGTTTGTTTTTCCAATTCTTGCTTTTTTCACGCCAATATTCCTGGCTGGCAGGAATAAAGTCAAAAGGATAAAAACAACAATAACAGCAAGAAACAATGGGGCTACTAAATATAAAACTAAACATCATCAAATTACTATTTTAACACCTGAGTGCCCTTTTTATGTACTTTTATAACTTTTTTGTTGTTGTTTTTGTTGTTACTTTTATTAGCTGTGAGGCACGCAACCCTTGTTGCACGCACTCGTACACACATTCACACACATTCAGTGAATAAAAATTTTAACACTTACCTACACAAATAAACCTTTTGTGTATTAAGTATCTATCTACATGCCACAGTTACTTTATTTACTCATACATCTGTATCTGTCGGTTCATTGTTGTCCTTAGGCCACATTTGCAACCCCCAATTGTATTCGTTTATCAAGAAAATACATTTCTCTTGTATCCTTTTATTGTTTAAAGTGTTTTTAGGAGTGTGTTTTAAATGTTTTTATTTAATTCTCATAATACTTAATACAATATAATGCCAATAACGACTACAATCAATTGTTTTCATTATTCTGGAAACCATAAACCAAACAGAATAATGAAAATGTCTTTGAAAAAATTTAAACAATTTATAATAAAAATCTCAAATTGTATCATTAATTTAGTGCATCCAATCAATTATACTCTTATTGTTATTTGTGTGGAAATTCCGTTTCGTAGAATCATGATCAATTTGAAATTAATACTAATTGAGTTACAATAAGCCAAGAAAGAGAAACAAAAGATCGGAAAACAAAGAAATTGTTGCCAAAATCACGAGTGTTTTAATGTAATAAATTTGTCAAATCATAAGAAATTAAACAATAAAAGTCCTTAAAAAAGAAGCAGATGCAAGAAAGACAATCGAATGAATTCGCTGTAATAAAATAAAACAATTAATATTTTATTAAATTGATTTTATAGTTTTTGGGCTAAAACTGTTAGTCATCCTAAGCACGAGCTCCTTTAGGTCTCACTTCAGAACAAAAGTGTTGTTATATCTTGAAAGACAAAATATTAATTAAAATTTCTATGAAATGTGTCATATTTTTCACTAAGTCATCAAAAGATTTCTATACCATGAAACCAGAAAAGGACACAACTACTAATTAAAGTTCAAAATAATGAAGTATCATTTAGGCTCGGTTTTTTTAGAGGGAAAATGAGTTTCACTTTATCAAAAAAATCATAAAAAAAATTAAAAATTTAATAGTTAACCAGTCGGTTAAGAGCGAAATGTAATCTAATTGGCGATCTTTCACTAAGTTCATTAAAAAAAACATAAAAATTTAAAATCCTTCATTTATCGTTAACCAGTGGGTTTAGAGCGAAAAGGAGGAAATTATAAAAACTTAAAATTGTCTATAGATCGTTAGCCAGTTGGTTTATAGCCAAAAAATAAGGCTAATTTGAGATCACTCATTAAATTCATCAATATTTATATACCATGAAACCAGAAAAGGACACAACTCCAAATTAAAGTTCAAAATAATAAAGTATCTTTTTTTACAGCGAAATGGAGACTAAATTAATCATAAAAACTTAACAAAACTAATAGTTAACCAATCGGTTAAGAGCGAAAAGAAGACGAATTTGTGATCACTCACTAATTTCATCAAGAAAGTTATAAAAACATAAAGTCGTCTGTAGATCGTTAAACAGTGGGTTTAGTGCGAAGAGGAGGCTTATTTGAGATCACTCACTAAATTCATTAAAAAATCATAAAAACCTAAAATCGTCCATAGATCGTTAACTAGTGGGGTTAGAGCAAAAAGAAGTCTAATTTGAGATCACCCACTAAATTGATCGAGAACATCATAAAAACTTAAAATCGTCTTTAGAGCGAAAATAAGGATAACTTGAGATCACTCACTAAATTCATCACGAATGTCATTGAAATATAAAGTCTATAGATCTTTAACCAGTGGGTTTTTAGCAAACAGGTGGCTAATTTGCTATCAATACTAAGTTCATTAAAAAAATCATAAAATCGTCCATAGATCGTTAACCAGTTGGTTTAGAGCGAAAAGAAGGCTAATTTGAAATCACTCACTAAATTGATCATGAAAATCGAAAAAACTTAAAATCGTCCATAAATCATAAGCTAGTCGGTTTACTGCGAAAATATCGCTAATTTGAGATCACCCACTAAATAGATCGAGGAAATCATAAAAACTTAAAATCGTCTTTAGAGCGAAAATAAGGATAACTTAAGATCACTCACTGAATTCATCACGAATGTCATTTAAACTTAAAGTCGTCTATAGATCGTTAACCACTGGGTTTATAGCGAAAAGGTGGATAATTTGCGATCATTCATTAAGTTCATTATAAAAACCATAAAAACTTAAAGTGGTCTATCGATCGTTAACCACTGAATTTAGATCGAAAATTAGGTTAATTTGAAATCACTCACTAAATTGATCAAGAAAATCAAAAAAAACTTAAAATCGTCCATAGATGGTTTACTGCGAAAATAAGGCAAATTTAAGATCAACCACTAAATTGATCGAGGAAATCATAAAAACTTAAAATCGTCTTTAGAGCGAAAATAAGGATAACTTAAGATCACTCACTAAATTCATCACGAATGTCATTAACACTAAAAGTCTATAGATCTTTAACCGGTGGGTTTATAGCGAAAATCGTCATTAGATCGCTAACCAGTTAAGAGCGAAAAGAAACCTAATTTGAGATCACTCACTAAATTCATCAAAAAATCATAACAACCTAAACACCCGAAAAAGCCTCTAGAGCATTGATGACCTTAGTAAGTGATCGCAAACTGCCAGTTTAAGTACAAAATCTAAAAGTATCAGCAAAGCTTCTTTTTTGAAGTGATGTCAACAATAGTACTCAAGGCCATTGCTAAATCTTCATCATCTTCGCCAACCACCACATTCGAATTTCAAACAAAGATTTTGAAATTTAATCCATCAAAGACTAACTTTCAATGATCTATAGTTTTCCAAACAATAGTTAAATTAAATTATCATAATCCGAGGTAATTATTTGATAAGCAGATGCTACCGTTACAACACTTGGCAACCGAATTAAAGCCCAAAGCGTTTTGGTATATTTTTTCCTAATATTGTTCTAAATATTGATTACTGTTAATCTTATTATAAGCATTGTTTTCAATTTCAATATTTAATTTTGAATAAAATTTTAATTTAAATAAACAAAACACAAAATATGCGTCATTCGTTTACTTTCACTACATCTACAAAAAAGTTAAATAAAACTTTAATCCGTCTACGCTAAACGGCAACAGCCAGCCACAAATTTATTAGATTCCAAATAAAAACACAATATGCTAATTAAGCATCAACAATAAATCTTCTCCAACGAAATACAACGAAATTCTATTGTTGCCACCATAGCAGAAATCTGATATTCAAAGCAGACTTTGAGAGATTAAAAAATCTATATCTTTTAATTTGGATGCTTCTTAATTTTATTTATAAGTTTTTTGTGTTATTTAGCTTGTTTTCAATATAAAATAATAATAATACACACCTCATTAAAACCATTTAAAGTGATTTACAATACCATCAGTTTTGACAAATGTTTAAACAATTCTTTCCTCTTCTCCATTCTACCCACCCAACCATCCTCCTCAGTCTTTTGTAAACGATACCGTATTGTTTTCCCAAAATAAGTTAAATTGTTGACACCTCTGTATTATAAAAATTTAATAAAATATTGAAAGATGTTCAGCAAAACTAAAATATCAGAGATGAAGATGAATTTGAATAATAACAAAAAGCTAAATAAATAAAACAAAAGGTGTTTTATTACTTAATGGAAATGTCTTCAAATCTGTTAAACGATTCAAATTTAAATTTTATTTAATACTCGTATTTAGAATGACTCAAAATTATAGAGGAGACAAAAAGAAATACAAGACATTTAAGATAAAAAATTAAATCGATAACCAAGGGGTTTAAGCGAGAAACTAATTCAACAAAAATTCATAAATAGATCTTGGGTTTAGAGGGAAAAGGGGATAATTTATAAGCACTCACTATAGTCCAAGAGCGACTAGAGTGAAATGTAGGATAATTTAAGATCAATTACCAAATTCATAAACAAACCATGAAAACCTAAAATCGTTCCAGTGGAGTTACAGTGAAAATTAGGATCACTGACCAAATTCATCAAAATAATCAGAAAAAATTACATTCATTAACCAGTGGTTTATAGCGAAAACGAGGCTAATTCGTAATCACACACTCAAATCATCAAAAAATCATAAAACCTTGAAATCGTCCATCGTTGAAAAAATTCCGTTAATTTTGACACGGAATTTTGAGAAAGATCGCCCAGGCCAGCCAAAACAGTTTGAAGACCAAGAATTGGAGGTATTACTCCGGAAGATTGCTATAAAACTCAACAAGAGCTTAAACAATTTTTGGGAGCTACTCATGCGGCAATTTCAAAACGTTTGCGAGCCTCAGGATTCATCCAAAAGCAGGGAATTTGGGTAACATACGAAATGAATCATAGAGACCTTGAAAGACGAAATGCTGCTTGAACGCTATAAAAGAAAATAATTTTTGCACCGAATCATTACATGCGATGAAAAATGGATCCATTACGATAACCCGAAGCGTAAGAGATCATATGTGAAGCCCGGCCATCCAGCTGAATCGATACTAAAACCAAATATCCATGACGCTAAGGTAATGCTCTGAATTTGGTGGGAGAAAAAGGGCGCTGTCTATTGCGAGTTGCTGAAATCTGACCAGACCAACACATAGAACACATCTGATTCGCCTGAAGCGAACATTGGTCGATAAACGCTCAGAATATGCGGCCAGACATGTAACCGTAATATTCCAACATGACAACTCTCAGCTACATATTGCAATACCACATGCCACATGTTGCAATAACTGTTAAAAAAGTATTTAAAATGAAGTGCCTCATCCGCCTTATAGTCCAGATCATGCCCCATCCTACTACTATTTGTTTCGATCGATGCAGAACGCTCTATCTGGGAAACTCTTCACTTCGGAACAGAGTATCCGATATTGGCTTGATTTGTTCTTGGCCTCAAAAGATGAGCAGTTCCTTTGGCTCGGAATCCATATGTTGCCAGAAAGATGAGAAAGGCCATAGCTAACAATGAACATTAAAAAATGTTCATAAACAAAAATTTAATGGAATTTTAAAAATTGTATTCATCATCATTCATTAAAAACAAATCTTAATTATTTCGTTAAGGATGCTAATTTTAAGTCTTAAAATCTTCCATAGATCGTTAACCAGTTGGATTAGGTCGCAAAGTAGTCTAATTTAAAATCACTCACTAAATTCATAAAAACCTTAAATCTTCCAAGATCGTTAACCCAATTTACTAATTTGAGATCACACTCTGAATTCATTCATTCAATTCGTAAAAACTTAAAATTTTCCATAGATCAATGGAGTTCGAGCGATATTAAGCGAATTTGCGAAGCACTCACTAATTTCGTCAAAGAAATCAAAAATATTCCATAGTGAGATTAAAGCGTTTTGTGATCACTCATTAAATTGATCAAGAAAATCATAAAAGCTTAAGTAAAATCACGTATAGATCGTTAACCAATTTATAAAAACCTAAAATCTTTCAAGATCGTTAAGCAGTGGGATTAGAGCGAAAAGGACGCTACTATCGTAAAAACTTAAAATTTTCCATAGAGCGATAACCAATGGAGTTAGTATCAAAAAAATATACCATATAAATCATTTAACTTAGAATGTCATAGATGAAATGTCTATATTTAAGTAATCGAATATGTTGATATTGAGAGAACTCCTTTACATTCCCTCTACCATTTGCTTAACTTCACCAAGTTTACGCCACAAGTACATTTAACTAAATTTTCCTTTCCTACAGCATTTAATTTTAGAGTTTATTTAAAAAAGGCAAAACTGAAAGAACAAAAAAAAATACAACTTAATGGTTTAATAATTCCATTGTATCTTTTAAGTCATTTATGGTGTATTACAATTTTCACAACAAATAAATGCTATCATTACTACATGACACTCCGTACACACAACATAAGCGGACGATGCAGCGATGACGAGTAAATTTACCTTACGGCTTTCCTTCTCAAGACTTTCTCGGACAGGTTGGTTGTTGTTTTTGACTTGACTGATACAGACCAGATCAGATCTGTATGCAGCAGCATCAGGCCCTATGAGTGATTTGTGTGGAGAGGAGTGAGTAGTGGTTTGTTGTAGTTTGTGTGTTTTTTACTGTTCCGTTTTGTGTTTTCACATGTTCCATTATTATGGAGTTATTATGATCAATAAGACAAGTTAAATGCTGCAATTAAGTCAATTCGCTGAATCCGTTTATACGCAGTGTAGCAAAAACAGTAAAAAAATCAACTTTAGCTTTTGGTTGGTCGATTTAACAGCGCCAGCGCATTCAACTCTTTATGGTTGGTATGTAAAACCTCAGCCATATGAGATTCCAGACTCACTTCCAATCTCACTGACTCACTTTGCTTAATTCAGTTTTTGTATTTTTTTTTTTTTTCATTTTTAAATTCAGTCAATGCTAGCGTCTAGTTTGTTTAAATGAGCCTATAGAGAGGTAAAGAGAATGATCAGTTTTAAGTGATGCAGAGAGAAGAGCGGAGATGAAGAGTTGGTTGATTTGCTTGATTTGCCTTTGGGCTATTTTGCGTAATTGCGCTTAATTTTCCTGTGAGATCATTTAATTTTACGAGCAGGCACAATTGATTATAATGGAGGCTATCATACTTTTACAACATGCTAAATGCACGCATAAACGACAGTGATGATGGAGATCTGGGTAAGAACTCTCCCTCCATTCGGATCTCCTCTCCTCTCCACCCATCATGCCTCATCTTACATTATGGATGTTTCTGTTGACGTTATGTTAGGGAGGTGGGTTAGTTGAATGTAGTTATTTGTTGCTGCTGCTGCTGTGCTGTTAAAACTGTTGTTGTTTGATTGCTGATGATGACGATCAGTGTTGTTTGCTGATTGTGATACTGATGTTGATGTTAATCGAATTTGATGTCGTTATTGGCAAATTTATCTACATTCATACTCAAACACACAAATACATACCACTCATTAAATCCCATCATCAATGTTGTTGTCTGTTGTGTTGCACTCCAATGAAATTTTCGTTTAAACCTGAAACTGTTTGTTATTTTGTAGCACAAAAATGGGTAGTAGAGTAGAGCAGACTAGAGAGATAAATACACTTTACTATGCATAAATTGTATGTTTGGTTAGAGTACATCTTACATACGAGTAGTTGTATCAGCTATTAAGTGAATCTAAGTATGTATTTCAATACTGGAATTATAGGGTTTCCCAACGGGAGAGGCTATAATCCAGTTGTGGACAGAAAGGTAAAATCATTAAGTTTCTGAGGTTCAATACTAAAGTTAGCAACATTAATTGGGCAATCAATGTAAACAATAAGCACCTAGAAATTGCAAACGGGAAAGTCTTTGAAATCCAGATCCATTCTTCCAAGAATTAATACTTTGAATGGAGTTGTCAAGAATTATGTAAAAGGGCCTGTTGTAATCAAAGTAGCCTTCATTCAGTGAAAAATAAATACATTGAAGATTGTTGTTAAACTCAATAAGAGCTTGCTTGAAATACGATTTGGTATGTCTGAAATGCTGCTTGAACGCTATAAAATAAAATCATTTTTACACCGAATCATTACTTGCGATGAAAAACAGATCCATTACGATAACCCGAATAGTAAGAGATCGTATGTGAAGCCCTACTATCCTGCTGAATCGATACCAAAGCCAAAAATCCATGACAATAAGGAAATTCTGTGTATTTGGTGGGATCAAAAGTATCCTATCTTTAATGAGCTACTGAAATCTGACCAGACCATTACAGGGATCCTGTACCGTACGCAACTGATTCGTTTGAATCGCGCATTGGCAGAAAAATACTCGAAGACATGAAACCGTAATATTTCATCACGACAACGCTAGGTCATACATTCTAAAATCCTTATGCCCCAAGCTTAAGTTCTTTATTATCAAGTTGGCTACATTGAATTGAGAATTTCACTACCAAAAGTTGTCTTATGTCTCGGCTAATAAGAGTAAGAAGGTTATAAGTGTAATTTCGCTCGGATAGGAATAAGAAAGTCATCGAGAAGACGACCCACAGTGCTTTGTTCAATGGACAAAAATCAAAAATAAGAACATGCCATTGATGTTAATGAAATTAATATTTTTGAATAGATAACTAAATAACTCAATCGTGTAATAAAGATTTTTTTTATAAATATCTCTTTTTGTCGTCAGTAGAGGTCGCTAAATTTGGTACATTTTTAACATAAATTTTATTGAGAAAAATATATTTTTTTTTAAGGTAACTAAATTAATTGTTAAAAGTTCGTTTTAATAGATATCAACTTACTATTGGCTGCAAATGAAAGAATATGAATGTGAAATTAAGGGACATTACCGCTCTTATCAAAAAAAGGATAACTGTTTAATCTGCACAATTTTTAATAATTAACATTTTTTTTATTGTAAGCCTGAAATTCCAAAACTTTGTTGGAATGTTAGTAAAATACGTGTTAATCGATTTTTATTATGTTTTACCTTAGAATAGCTTCAGGTATTATCTTTAAGAAAATGTAATCATTGGTTGTCCTTTCGTATGAAAACTATTAAAATTTAGTTTTTCTTTAAATGTCTAAATTCACATTTCCGAAATTTTCAATTTGATGGTTTGGGAAAATAGCTCCAGATTTTTTGTTTTTTATGAAATAATACCGTTTTTTCTTTTAAATAACTAAAAAATATTGCATTATTTGATAATAGTAGTTTTATGACATAAAGTGTATTAATAGTTCTTTATTTGGTTCTTGAAGTTGTACATTTTTTTAGGTGAAATCCAAAAAAATACAAAAGTTTGAATTAATTTTGCAAAAAAACGTGTTAATCAATTTTAATTTTTCTTTAATTTTATCTAATGCCTATCTCTTATTTATTATAATGTGAAATCATTATTTGTCCGTTTTGACTAGAACTTTAAAAAAAAAATGGTTTTTGGTGGCACCCATAAATAATACATTTTTATAGTAAATGTAAGTAACTCAATAATTTTATATAACCTACACATCCTTAGGTTGAGATAGTAATATGAGCTTCTGCTGATATTATGAGCACATAAAGTATAATCCAGCTTCTAATACTACACCTGATCTATCATCTATGAACATTTCAAAATGTCCGTCCTTCCGAATTTAGAAAATCGATACAATATTTCACTATTATATTATATTAGACACACACACTAGAAAAAACTAAAGAAAAAATAATAACCAGGACTTAATGAACTGTTTACTATTATCGTCAGATCCGATTTTGTCATCAAGTAGACAAATAATCAGAAATAAAAATGCAAGAGCCTGTGAAGATATCGCAAAATATGTTCATATTTTTGATTCTGAAACCGAATATGATGGAGGTTTTCGTTCTGAAGTGACTGATAAATAAATTAATTTATTTATTCTTTGTGTTGTAATAATAATAATAACAATAATATTATTAATATTTGCTTAATTAATTTTTACACCTGAAACAATGGTAAAAAATAATACTATAATAAATAAGACAAAATTGTAATAAATTTTAAAGGGTTTGTGGGATGCAATGCAAAAATTTATATGAAAGTTTCATTATTTCAAATGAAAACGGGAGCATATTTCAATAGCCTAATTTTAAATAAATTGTGTAATTATTTATACAACTTTGTAGGGAATGATGTTAATTTGTTTAACTTGGTACAAATTTTGAAACAATTAGATGATTTTAAAAGCATTTATAGATTTTTTTAAAAAAAGGACATAAGCAGCTATGTAAATCCTTACTAGAATTGAAATGATAATAACTAAATTAAAGCTTGGTTCCAAAATAGTAAACGATTTTTACGAATTTGTAAAAAAAAATACGGGATATTGAGATCTTGATGTATCGGAATTATGAATATCCTTCCGCTGAAATTTTCATAATTTTACATCTAATATTATAAGAGAACAATAATTTCTGAAAATTAATGATTTTATTCAGGTTTCTAGGTTTTTTAAGGAAAACGATGTATGACAGCCACCCGAATCCTTGCTGCGATTATAATAAAAATTTTCAAAAACATCAATAACTTTATTCAAATGCATATAACCAAATTTTGAAATGTTAGGAGTATAACTGTAAATTTTATTCAAAATTATATGTTCAGGATATATGGGAGGTACCCGTATCCTTGCACGGATTTTTTTAAAAATTATATTTTTTCTTAATCTTACCAAAAGGTAATATCCTACTAATTTTTATTCGTCTGCGATAACTCCTTCTATTTTTGTCCATTGCTTATATGAAAACAAAGCACTGTGCGACCACTCTTGGAACTATTTCATCCACAAGGTGGTAAAGAATGATGGTTTTAGCTAACGTTCGAGCAGTGTTCATCATGCCTGTAGTAACATTCTGTTCTGGTGTTGTCCATTCTAAATTGGCTGAGTTCATGATGCACGTTATTTTGATCACAGTGGAATACATTCATCCATTTCAAATACTTTAGAATGCGGTTTGATGGTTTGAGTTAACACTGAACCCAAATTCAATGTTATCATTCCGCACGAAGAAACATGAACTACTTTCTAGTAACCCGTGTAGTAGCCCATACTTTCTCATGTTTTAAAATGTTTTAATAATTGTAAGATTTCCTTGTATTGGATACCAGTTAGATACTGGCCTTTGCTACTGCTGTACATTATTTCAGTATAAACTGGATAACAGTCTCATTAAACGACATGTACCTTGATGTCGAAGGAAAAACGAAGCGAATGAAAATCGCTCGACTCAAAGTCGACTGAAAATGGATTTCGAAACTTTCGTTCGTATAAATTTTCATTCATTTGTCGAAACTAAAACAGCAAAGACTGAATTTGACACTTTCGTTCGCTGAGATGAAAATAGATAAACCGAATTTTGTGTGGAAACATTTACGAGACGGGAGCCGGAGTTTATGTAGCAGATGAGGATATCAAAATGTCATACGGACTCCCAGCGTCTTTCAGGCAGAGATCCTAACGATCTGGAGAACCACGGCTTTGATAAGGGCACTAGAAGCGTTATTGGAATTATATACAATCAGATTGTGTTGGGTACCAGGGCACTGTTATCCAAATGAGATAGCAGATGAACGAGCCAGACAGGGTTCGGATCTGGACTATGTTAATAGGGACTGGGATGTTAAACCTCCTACATTTCACTATCATAGGTCAATCTTCGAAAAATTCCGTGACTTTACGAACCAATCCTGGTGTAGTAAGACAGATTGCAGGGTATCCAGGGCTATTTGGCCAAAGTTGGATGCAAAGGCAACCACAACACTAATTGGGTTGGGTAGGAAAAGTCTCTGGTCTTAAGTAGGAGTGAAAACCGGGCACTGCTCAATTGGAGCCTTCATTGGTAAATGTGATAATGGGCGCACAGGACTTCTAGAGGAACTAGAAACAGTGGTACATATTTGTGTACAAGGTCTCAGGTAAAAATGGCTAGGGGAAACAGTCCATGATGAACTGGGGGATATAGCTAGATATGACCTAGTAAATCTATTAGGCATAATCAGGGGAATAGACTGTCAATTTTAGGTAACGGTATTCTGAGAATACAAGCCTATACTTACTTCCTGTCCTTTTTCTATTTTCTGGTTATATTTGTGAAGAGTATCGCAATGGGTCTCCGAGTGGAAGTGAACATCTTATAATACACACCCCTTTAAATCTATCATCTATCTATCTTCGTTTTAGTTCGACTTTTCAATCTACTAATCGTTCATATACAATTTGAGATTAGAAAGCGAATAAAAACATTCTTTCAATTTCCAGAAACAGGCTGTAAAAATAAGTTTAAGGAAATACTGGCTGTGAAGAAAGCTTTGGTTGACTCACAAGGCCTGATCTGTGATTCTTTAATGTCTATTTTCGGTCACTGTAATTCTGTTGTTGTTATTATTATTATTAGTGTAGCTTCAAGCACAGCCACCCATAGGCTCTATTGTGCAGCCCTTAACTTATCATGGAAGGTTCAGGCATCGGTGATCGACATTATCGTCCCACCAAGTTTGGTCTGATCACGGATCTCTTTCAGATAATATCTGAAAGTTCCTGCGTTATTTCTATTGTTATGAGGATTCTCGGAAGATCTCACAGAGCAGAAGCGAAATGCTATCCAGCTCAATTGACTAGTTCAACATCCGGATCGAGAAACACGGCCACATTGTAGCCGCTACAGTGTACCTGTTTAATACTCTCCATACCGGAATACGGCGCCTTTTCCATTATAAGGTGGATCTCCAAGGAGTGCGTAATGATCACTCACTATCGGAAACTCTAAATTACACTTTAAACATCATTGTATTGCATTGTATTTTATATAAAAACATTGTTGCTGTTGTTTGTTGTTTACTTTTAAAACACCACTTATCAATTCCAGGCATACATGCATCAACATAAATTTATGTTTATATGTCTGTTTGTCAGTCCGTCCGTTCGTTCGTCTGTATGTTTGGTGTATAAATACCATATCCATCCACATCATTTGCAACGATTTGCAGTTATTTGTGAACTACCTGAGAAGCCAATTATGTGCACACGATTAAAACTTAAACTTAAATAATAAAAAAAAATCACATACGCACACTCACACACTCAAACCCACATGTGGCAAGTTGCTTTTATTGGTAGTATACGGATTTTCGTAAATAAGTATGTATGAGAATATGGTGTAACCCAACAAACCAAAAATTATTGCTAAAATACAACATTTTCTTTCATTGCTTTTTTAGGCTTACGATATGATTGTGATTTCTTTTTTTGCAAAACTTTTGCACAACAATTTAATATTGACGATGAAATTTCAATAGTTTTTGAAAAGACATGAAAAATGGCCACCAAATGCCTTTAAGGCGCATTCAATGTTTAAAACACATCAATATAAATCGTATATATTGTATAATTTTTGTTACTTTTTTGAGACTTAATCTTTGTTTTTTATTGCCTGATTGTTCCACTAAATTATAACATCATGGTCTATAACGAAAAATTAATAAGCCCTAATTGATCATTAGCTGAGAGGAGCAATTTTCAAATCACTATTATGTATAACCAACTAAGGAAATTGTGTGTGTGTGTTTCAATATTCGTTTAATATTTGAAAGTTAAATGTTTGAGAGTGTATGTGTTGCAGAATTGCTGTAGATGTTGTTGTTGTTGTTGTTATTACTATATTTTATTATTTTCAGCATTTTTATGATTAAATAGCTCCTAAAAACTTAAAATTAATTGCTTGCACAAATTGTGGTCATTATGGCGTTGACCACAAGCTGTGTAAACATTTGCACAAATAACAAAAACAATAACCTAAAGAGCCAAATAACAACAACAACAACAGCAAGAACAACAACATTAAACCACAAAATGTAAAGAAACTTATAAGAAATGGGTCGTTCTCAAAATGTGATGTATATGAATGGAAGTATGGATAAGATTGGAGTGAGTATACGCTTTGGGGTTATTATTAGTTGTTGTTGATGTCGATGTTTTTTTTTTTTTTGTTATTTTGTGGGCCGTTTGGTTCCCAAAAACTTTTGTTAAAGGGTGTGCCCAACAATAAATGTAGCCTTAAAAAAAACATAATCTCTTCGAGTTTAACAAATTAAGTGAGTTTCAATTTAGAGCAAGCGGAAGTCGGATTTAATTTATACGAAATTTCACACTCACGAAACTTTCAAAATTATGACTGTACATTCTTGGATCCATAGTGACTCTTCAGAGATTGAAAGCTTCCTTATCATCAGCTGTCTTCATAGAAACAGTTTAGTCATCCTTCGGTCTCTTCAGAAAACTTTTGCTAGCTTCTGAGTAGGGTTCCTAATTTCCCGGACTTTTGTCTTTCCCGGGAGGAAATTAAAAAATCGTTTTATTCCCATGAATTCCTGGGAATTTTTAACACTAAATTATACCAAAAACCAGACATTTTTTTTTTCGAATAAATGACTTATAATTGTACCAGGGTTTTAAAAGAAGTATAAAATAACGTAAATTCCCGACAAACATTTCCCGAAAATTAACAAAAAATATTCCCGGGAAATTTTTCCCGCGTAGGAACCCTACAATTGAGTCATAAGTAATGCAGGGCATTGACAGAGGAGTGCCACAGATGAATCTTCATGAG
The DNA here is from genome assembly GCF_958450345.1 of Calliphora vicina. Lineage (NCBI taxonomy): Eukaryota > Metazoa > Arthropoda > Insecta > Diptera > Calliphoridae > Calliphora > Calliphora vicina. The sequence continues at coordinate 165,852,138 of NC_088780.1, forward strand.
GAAATATCTAAAATAATTTTCTCCTGTGCATACATCCTGAAGGTTTACTCCTATTCAGAAAATTATTCCACAGTGTGTCTGCATCTAGTCGGAATTTATTCATTTTCATCTTGCATATAGAATGAAATCAGCTTCGGTCATTGCCAATTCATCATTCGTTTATTTACCACCAATATTATTGTGACGTGACGTTCGTTGAAAGTTTGATATAATGATTATATTAATAAGTACATTTAGCATTCTGACTAGAGTTTAAATTATTCTCGATTCATAAAGACTCCCATACAATCCTGATCAATGAATATGAAGATAACGCTTGAATATGTCGGCCTGCAATAGAATATTTCTGCTTGTCTAGAGCTACGTCTAATACCCAACATCTCACAGAAAACTCTTTTTTCTGGGCCATCCTTAACAGTCAAAGTGTTCCATATATTCTCTAGCGATCTAATGTCCGAGTGGTGTCCTATCACAGCAGTTTCAGGGATTCATCTGGGCACGATATCGCAACGCCTGGAGACGGCACTCGAAATACTAAATCGATGGAGCATCGATAGTGTTTTGAATGTTAATCCTAGCAAAACTGAACTTATACTGTTCTCAATGAATAATACTAGACAGAAAACTATCCTGGAAACTCAATACTGCGGTAAGAGCATCTAAGGCCATGGCGGCTATGTTTGTCTACAAAAGGCCCTTAAGCTCGAGATGGGATATTAGACCCTGGAACGTGAACTGGATAGTCGAGACGATTACTAAACCGACACTATTATATGGGGCCTCTGTGTGGTGGAAGGCAATGCACAGGTCCTCTAACCGCATACTCTTTAAAAGGGTATTGAGAAATATAGCAATCCTGATAACAGGGGCATTGCGTACTACCGGAACAAAGTCGCTTTTCGGGATACTGAACTGCTTACCAGTAGATCTAATGGCCAAGAACTGATTTGCACTGATTATAGCCTTTAGGCTTAACGAATGGAATTACAGATCCTATGGACATGCTTGCATAACAGGAAGTATTCAAAATCTTCCTGATCATATTGATTACTGCACCTCTAGACCCTTTTTTCTGAGGAACTTTGGTTTTTCAATCCCGTTCAGTATGAAATCTGATGATGGTCTCTCTTTTGGTTTAATGGGGTTATCATATATGCGGATAGGTCCAAAAAGGGGATCGAGTGGGCGGAGGTGTCTATATTCCTGAATTTGAGAACATAATGTCTTTTAGACTCCCAAATGGATATAGTATTCTTCAAGCCGAGGCATGATTTCTGCAGAAGTTGTCGAAATGAGAAGGAGAGACCATTTTACACTTATTTTCCAGTTACCGACGTAGTGTTCAGTGCATTCATATACCAATCAAATTTACTGAACAATATATGCTATCGGTGTTATCCGATAGCAAAATGGTTACTTTATCGATCTTTGGATTAGTAATATGTGGATCGGCTAGTGAACAGTACGACTTCCAACACTTTGGCACCATTTAGATAAGAGATTGACTGATACAATCAATAACCTAATTCTTTTTTGTTTTGTATGCTTAGTTTTTTTAAGAAAATATGTATTATTGTACTACGGGTGGTATGAGTAATATTATTCAAAATATTAATTAGCGCTTTTCCCAATTAAACGAATTGATCTATAATTTGAATAAGCAGGATGTTTATTAAATTCCTCAAATCGTTACCATCATCCACATTTGATTGTAAACACCCTTTTACAAATATTGTTTGTTTGACTGTCCGTCTGTCCAACTAAACATATATTTTTTATGGCCAATATTGTGTTGACTGGCAATTTTCTTGAACTTATTTGATTGCAAACGCCAGACATTTGGGCGTTGCGTGGCTGTAAATTCATTTGTTAAACGATGTGCTCATAAAATTCCGTTCACCTTACTTTGCTCCGCTTCCCAAATACATAAACGCAGCAACAATATTGTTTTTTATTTTTTTTTGAGTATGAATATGCGAGCATGTAGCCACCACCAACCACCAAGAAAAGGAAGTTCTGTGTTCGTTGTATTCGTTTCAGTTAAAAGCATGTTTGCCAAATTCGTTTTGTCTTTTAGTACGTACAAGAGGCGTTTATTGGCGATACTTCTTGATACTTTAATTTTTGTTTTATTATTATTTCTACTTTTGGGGAAGACACACATTCAAAATCTCATACATGAATGAAGCTTTAGCTGCCAAACTGCAACAAAAAAAAGTAACAAAAATTAAGAGAAAAACAAATTAAATCGTTTCAGAATTTATGTAGAGAACCACTAGCCATGACTGCCACAATGCAGTAACAATGCGTTGCCAGTGCCATTTATTACATTTCAAATTTAGCTGCACACCAAACAACTACCAACCACAACCACCTTACAAAATGGTCATGCCTGAAAACGAAAATGAAATGTAGACAATAAAATGCAATAACAAAATCCCAAAATAATAAAAATGAAATAAAACTTAAAAATCAATATAAATACTCTTCACATACTTGCGATACAAGCGATTCGATTTATCCTTTTTAACATTCATACCACTTGATAATAATTTATACTCATTCAATCGGTCGTACGTACGTTCTGTGACTTTAACTTCATGTGACTTAGAGTGTGATTGTGTTTGTGGTTGAGGTATATTCTGAAAACTTAAAACTGGAGGCATAATTCATTTGGCGATTTGTTATTGAATGCTTTAACTGCTGTTGCTGAATGTTGGATTACGATGAGTATTTATGACCCACCCAAATAAACAATATAATGTGGCCTTCCATTTTAGACTCATAAACAGAATCAACAAGCAACAACTTTACATTTTCTTATTAATACCTGGTGGTTAGTCGATTTCAAAGTTGTGTTCACAATACAAATAAATGAAGGTGTCATTCCAATCACAAAAGTTTTCTAAATTAGTTTTCTATTCATTTTAGGCAGTTAGGCAGAAAAACAAAGTTTCGAATATTTTGAATAGATGATCCGAATTATTCCTACCTAGCAGTCAGGTTTAAAATTAGTGGGAGAGAAAATTGATTCTCTTAAAATCGTAGACATTCACTATATTTATAAACATTTCCAGTGCTCAAAACAATGTTGATAGCACGCTGTTATTAACATTGTTTATAAGCATAACAGCGTTAACTGTTAAGACCGCTAAAAGTAGATAATTCATGAAACTACTAGAAGATGTATATAAATAGTAGCAGCAGGTAGCAGAGAGTCAGTTTATCGTAGGCGCAGTTAGAATGAACATCAACTATTTTACCATTGTATTCTTCTACATTACCAGAGTGGTTTTTAAAGTGTGTATATTAAAAGAGAATGACTATTTAAATTGTTGTGTAAATTTAAATAAATAAAGAATTGTTACAAATTTTAAACTACTGATTGCTTTTATTTGCAGTTAAAAGAATATGGTATATTTAAAGTAAATAAACCAACGGTTTTAAAAGGTAAAAACGTAACAATGTGTATTTTACGGAAGTGTCTGTTATATACATATATGACGTCAATCCGTTAACAGCCAACCAATCGTGGTTGACTTCTAAGTTCCTACAATATATTTCGTAAAACACAATATCTGGTAGTCGTCGTTGCTAAGATTTTATACGATGTCAATCATATTCGATGGCAGCTACTTCACGTTGAACTTCCAGTATCCGAATTTATATATTTCCTACATTTTCTCCACATATCTGCATTTAGATTCCTTTCAATGAATAAAAATACTTAATGTTGTCAAAATGTACAGGCCGAATGATATTTCAGTTGGAAAACAACAAATTTTCATGTAGAAAAAGTTAAGAAAACTTAAAGAGTTTGTTGAGAATGAGTGTGTCAGGACATTGACTCCCAAATAATTTATAAACCCACCAAATTCATGAAAGTACAGATAAACAAGTGCCATGTTAAACTGGGGATTCATAACCAGAACAATATATGTGATATACGCATTAGATCATATGTATTTCTGTTCTCCTAGAAGATTCTCAAAGGCTGTATTTTTAAGCCCTAAAAAACGATCATAGTAAGCCATGCAATATCCCAACAGCGTGAGAATTAAAACAAACGTGTAAATAAATCAGCAACTTCTAAACGGATAGTCCGAATCTACCAGAATATATCTATAGAACATATTACTACATATGATCTCATAGATATTCGCATTTGAAAGTCCAGCAAAGGCACACCGATTGCTCACCAAGGCTTATGGTGAATGTGTTATCGGTTTCAATGTGGTGATTTTGACACGGAAGACAAAGATTGCCCAGGCCAGCAAAAAAAGTTTGAAGACCAAGATTTGGATGCATTACTCCTTGAAGATTGTTGTAAAACTTAACTAGAGCTTGCAGAATCATTTGGATTTACTAGGGAGATCGGCCCGGTTTTTAATAACCGGTTTTTATTATTATTAAAAACATTAAAAAAAATATTCAAAATCTATACAACTTTTTTAAAACAAATACTCGAACTATTTTAGAAGACTTTTTATATTTAGACGAATGTCACAATCGATCAGGAAAGCTTGAACACTTACTCAATGCTTTATTATCGCCCGGTAGCATTTACTAATGTTAGTTCGTCAAGTTTCACCAACCCTGCCTGTTCTTATTTATTTGAAATAAAATATCTAAATTTGTACTGCATACTTTAGGGGCTTTTTATTACAGTTGACTGGACTCAAAAAAGCCGGTTTTAGCCGTAATTTCTTAATTTTTTTCTTTACAAACCATCTCCTGAAAATTTCGAATCGAATAAAAATCAGCCAAATCGCTCCAGCCGTTCTCACGTGATGACATTACATACAAGGACCATTTCATTTATATAGATATCGAGCCCATAGCGCCAACTTATTTTAAGCGACAAAACACAAATTTTACAGGAGAAGGTTTTTTCGATTATTTTGAAATTTATACATGGAATTAAAAATGTTATATAATATAATTTCGTTCAAGGTATTTGTCTATTTTTCAAAAATATTTAAAACTTTTGACATTTAAAAATTCATGGAATACTTTATTGAAAAATATGCCAAAAAATGTTTTTTATTGAATTTTTGCATAGATACAAATTTTTCGAATTGAAATAAAATTGTCATTCATGAATAGTTTTTAATGAAATTTCACAGTTATGTAAAATTTTATATTTAAAATGGGAAAATAAAAACGGAAATTTTGAAATTTATTATCAGCAATCCCGCAATTCCCAAAAAAGTGTTGAAAAATCCCAAAAATGGAAATTTTTAGTTTTTTGGCTATAATATCCATACCAGAGTCGGAGTTATCGGAACCCTTTACAAAATAATTAAAAGCATATTGGGCCATCTAAAATCGGTTACTATATTTTGATATCGAATATGCGATTTGAGAATTTTTGCCCTAAATTTTAATTTTACATAAAAAATTGGTATTTTTTGAATGGACCTGGTCCCCTCGATAACAAACATTTTTAATTTTTTTTTCATTTAAAATATTTTATGAAAACTTAGCTTTCAGAAAGTATAAATTCCTTATACATCCTCTTAGAAATTTTTTGCGATAACTTAAAAAGAAAAAAAGTTATTTTTTCCAAAAAAAATAGAGAAAAATTGGCTTTTTTAAATTTTTTAAATTCAAATGCTATAACTTTGACACATACATATGTTGTTAGTCCATTGAAGGAAAACTCTATGCATTTTTATGCCATACACAAAATTCTTTATTTCTTTTATAAAAAGGTGAAAAATATAACTGAAATTAATCGCGATTTACAGAGGTTCTTTTTAACTGTAATCCTTACAAATTTTAAAAATTCTCTATCCAAAACTATAAATTAATCTCCAACAAGCCATTACCACTTCTGCCGTCATTAGTAAACTAAGTAGCTTCAAGCACTCACTTGCAACCGATCGATCCATACATATTTATGGTCATGTATCTCAAGGACATTAACATACTGGTCGCATTAAACAAGATTTGTTACACTTAATGACAATTTCTAAATGGTTGTGAGAAAATTTCATTTAAATCATGGTTTGTTATCCCCACAACAAATCTATGCTCCTGCCAGCTCAGCTCAATTATTAAGGATGCTAAAATTGCCACAGAAAAAACCAAGAAGAATCAGAACAGTCAGCAGAAATGATAATTTTATTAGTTGGCAAGATAAAGATGTGTGTTAACACAATTCTGTTTGCTTGTCCATACATACATACAAGTATGACTGTCTGTTCAAAGTTTCCTTTCACTAATAATCTCTAATGTGTTCACGCTTACTGTGAATTTCGAAATTTCCAAAGCAGCCATAAAACAAACTCCCTTTAAAAAAAACACAGCAAGCAGAACGAACGAACGAGTCTTCTTACTCTACATACTTAAATGGAAAGAATTAGCTCGTTGAGAAGTTTGTGGTGGTGGAGAGCGTAAGAGTGTAAGATGCATTGCGTTGAAAATCGATTTGTTAAGTTGCGCCTGCGCAAACAACATATCGACGGATAAGACAATGAACGAATAGAAAGGAGGCAAATGAATTGGTCATTTATTTGTAGGATGTTTGTGGTGGCTGTAGTTGTGATGGTGGTTGGTAGCAGCATCGTGATCACCGTGAATGAAAGAATAATGAAATGAGTTGACCAGCACCAGCACCAGAACTACACAACACAACTAACAACCGTCATCAGCATCTGAAGTAACATAAATTACGCATTTAACAAGACCATTTCAAAACTAAGCAATGCAACAACTTGAATGGAGATGGGGCAGACAACAGCAGCAATGAAATTATATGTATGTAGCAACATCATACAACAGACAAAGTGTAGTTTAGTGTATGCCTTGCTGTTTTGTGAATGAGTGAAGGCCAAAAAATTGCCATGGCAGCGCACAAAAAAAAAAACAAACCTTAAATAAATGTTGCAGAAGTTGCAGCAACTATAGCAATGAGAATCAAGCTATAGAGTATGAAGAAGAGCAACAACAAAATAAAGTTAAAAATCAAATTAGCGAATGTGTTGAAAATTAAAAACAAATTCACGGATAAATTGCATCTGCCAGCTACGCAATTATTATGAATTCCAATGAATGCAAACAGCCAGTATTGACTCAACATGCATACGACTGACTGCGACCCCTTTCCACTCCCAGCCAGCGAATAATGATGATGCAGCTTATTCACACACAGATTTATGTTTGCAAAAACCCTTCCTTACGACGGCAAGAGAGTGTGTTTGTCTGATTTCATTTCACTTGTGCGCTGCTGGGGAAAGAACCAGGAGTTGATCACAATGAAATTTGTGAAACACTCAAAGTCGAGGAATCAGCAGTGTATGGCCTAAAGGTGTTGCAATTTGCTGTTCTTTAAGCTCGTTTTGTTGGTTCTTTATTTTTTTTTTCTTCTTAAGTTAATTCCTGTGAGCTTTTCTCTGCAGACAAACATAAATACATAAATAAATACCATTCCAATGAATTTTAGGAACATGAGGCGTTGCTGCACGCAGCCTGGACAGTGCAAATATTTTGTTTTAAATGATTCTGGCAAAAGTAAAACAGAGAAGACTACAAACAAAAAAAACAAAAAACATGTCGAATTAACACGATACGAGTCACGTTATGTTACTTATGAATTTGTATCTGGAAATCTCCATAGAGACACATTCATCCAAACGTACAATACGTATGCAGTATTTTCTGACAGATAGTGAGTGATATTGGCGGTTTGGTGGTTGGTGGCAAGTGTTGTAGTAATATTTGTTTAAAAATGGATTTTATGAACCATTATCGAGTTTTAACAACAAACATACTCACTATTTATGACTGTGAATAATTAAATGAACCTTTTTTTGTTTCCAGATTTGTTTGGTGCTACAAGATTTCTGAGATTAGTTTTCTTGTTGCGTTGTATAGATGTAGGAGGGAGAGCAATAAAATGTTAAGTAATTGGAATGACATGCTTATATGTTTCAGAACTTATTCTCAAGTAAAAATATGTATATCTATTTGGGGTTATTTACAGGTAAATAATAATAACACGAATGTCAACAAAAATCAAACAATTATCACATAAAAAACAAAAATCACAATCCAGGGGGGTTATTGGTCAATTCGATTCGTAGAAAACATTTTCGAATTTCCATGTATAAGCATACAAATTCGAATGATTTTCTTACACAACAACCCCCCAGCTATTGATTACAAATTACTATGGATAAAGCAAGTGCATAACATGTTAAATGTCGTGCGTGGTATTACTCTAATAAACATCCTGAACAAAGTAATTGCTCAATTAATTAATAAACGTCTAGTGGATGCATCCAGTTCTTCGCAATAAACAGGTTTCCGCTTACAAAAATCTTACTCTGATCACATAATTAAGGATCGTCATTGAACAGTCCGTACAATGCCGTTCACAGCTCCATCTATCTTTCATAGATTTTGAAAAAGCTTTTGATACTTTGGCACATTTCGCAATATAGAATGCACTGATAAGTAAAGGAATACCTAACCAAATTATTGAGATTATAACAGCTCTCTAAACAAAAGCAAGATCCCGAATCCTCCACGATGGGCATGACAATGACCCGATCAATAACAAGGTCAATGCTTTATCATATTCTCCATGACTGTATACTACAAAGACCCATATCCACGACCTAGGGACTAAACAAAAGGCTGCAAGACCTTGATTTTGCAAAGATATAAATGGAGTTCAGGGATTTTCAAATCGATACTTGCAAAGAATTTAATGCATACTTTGGCCATACTTCATACATTTTTGTGCAATAATAAGACTAAAAATATGGACTAAATTAAGAAAAAAATTAAATTTTATCAAAATCGTCGACGCTTAACGCCCACTGCCCATACAATCCAATTGTCTAGAAATTTGGTAGATACATTTTTTGAAACGAAAAAAGAACGCATGCCAAGTTTTAATGAAATCGGTCACGCCCACCGCCCACTAAAAAACCTAAAATACTTTTTTTTTATTTTGTTTATGAAATTTGGAACTATTTTTAAGGATTCAAAAAACTTCAATTGTATTAATTTTTGATGCACAATCGACTGTTGAAATCAGTTTTTGCTCTACAGAAAAATGTGCGTCTTTAGGACGCGCAAGGAGTGAAAATATTCCAAAAAAATGACGCCATTATTTTTATTTGCGCAAAAACCTTCAGAAAACACAAACGAACTCTAATCTATATATTTAAAATACGTTAAAGGTAAATTGTATTATCAGGAAAATTATACATATATAAACCACTGACTTGCGTGAAAATATAAGTAAATTTTAGCTCAACACCCTTGCATGGACTTTACTTTATTTTTTGCACATTTTATCTTTAAACATTTCTCCACAAAACTGCATCATTTGATTTTTGAAATTGAGTGGTCGAAAAATAAGGTTTGTGACACAAAAATCCCTCTGTTCGCTATTTAAATTTAGATTTATAGGTTAAACAAGTAAGAGAGCTATATTCGGCTGTGCCGAATCTTATATACACTTATTATGCTTTAAAATAAAAATTTAAAACATTTAAAAAAAAGTTTTTTTAAAAAAAAAATTATTTTTTGATATTTTTAGTAAAATAAAATATTGACAACAATTTTTTTTTTTGCTGAAAAAAAATCCGGGTTAAAAATATTTTTCCCGATTATCACCCATTGTAGGTCCGAATTTCTATGGCTTTATATACGCCGTTACAAAGGTCTTTGAAATATCTATCTTTAGATATTCATATTGTCTATATTAATGACTTAGTAATACAGATGTAGGTCAAAAATAGGTAAAAAATCGAGGTTATCCTGGTTTCTTATATCTCAGCCATTTGTGGGCCGATTTTCTCGATTTTCTATAGCCGAAATTTTGATGTATGAATCATGTATGTATGTTATTTAGGGGCTACGTAAAGTTGATTTCAACATACAGACAGGCATGGATATACCGACTCCGCTTTCTATAACGATCCAGAATATCTACATATATACTTTGTGCAAATAAAAATGTAGAAATTTCAAATGGAATGACAAACTGATTCTAGGAATGTAACAGTAGAACTCCTTTCAAATTGTTTCACCTGATCAATTAAAGATATTAGACTAAGGTACAAAAGTTACAAGGAGCTGACTAGACAATACGTCGCTAAAGGCCAAGAACTCAAACATTGGATGCAGCTTCAATTTGAGTTATTGGCCTTTAGCAACGTATTATCTCGTCGGTTCCTAAAAATATTATCGAAATTCGAACGGATTTGTAATCCATAATATGTAAAAATGTATGAACATGAGTCATGATTCAAAACGAATTGTCAATTTAAATTGCTGAATGATAGATCGAATATGTCATTCAGTTTAGGCTTAGAGATCATTATATATATTCTGCCAGATTTTCCAGATGGTCATCCTTCTTCTGAGCAGGTCAAACTCACTTGACCTACACGCAGAGAAAAAATATAGTTGGGCATGGTTACTGTAACCATTTCAAAATTGTTACAAGTTTTTTAACCATATTATAGTCACAGTAACCATTTACATGATTGTGGTAACCATAATATGGTTAATTTACGATTCACATGATTGTATCAACCATATATATGGTTACAGTAAACATATATATGTTTGTGACAACCATTCATATGATGAAGGACTTATCATATTATGTTGCTCTCGGCTTAAGGCTTATCATAATCTGAGAACAACATATTATGATAAAATTATTCATCATAAATATGGTTGCCACAAACATATATTTGTTTACTGTAACCATATATATGGTTGATACAATCATGTGAATCGTAAATTAACCATATTATGGTTACCACAATCATGTAAATGGTTACTGTGACTATAATATTGTTAAAAATCTTGTAACACCATACTAGGACCTACGCTATATTTGATTTACACCTCCGACCTCCCTACGTGCGATAAACTAACAATTTCAACATTTGCTGATGATACCGCCATTATTAGCTCAGACGAAAACCCACTCATGGCATCTAGTCAACTACAGAATTACCTCGTACGTGTGGAGTCATGGTTGAAAAACTGGCGAATAAAGGTAAATGAGCTGAAAAGTAAACATGTTACGTTCGCTCTAAGGAGAGGAAATTGCCCACCTGTCACACTCAACAACGTTAATATACCGCAGTCTGATTATGTCACCTACCTTGGTATTCATCTAGATAGACGGCTTACTTGGCGCCGACACATAGAAACCAAGAGACTTCACATGAAGTTAAAAGCCTCTAGCTTTCATTGGTTAATCAGTGACCAATCAAAATTAAGCCTTGAATATAAAGTCATCCTGTATAAGACCGTTTTAAAACCAATTTGGACATATGGAATTCAATTATGGGGAATGGCTAGCAACACCAGTATTGATCTTATACAGAGGGCCCAATCTAAAATTCTTAGGACCATGACGGGAGCACCATGGTACATAAGAAATGAAAACATCCACAGAGACTTAGAAGTGACATTGGTAAAGGAAGAGTTCGAGAAAGTCCGTGAGAAATATATTGTGAAGCTGCGAAACCATCCCAATACGCTTGCAAGACAACTTGTGCAGACCCAAACCCGATCCAGGCTCCGTAGAGCAGATCTACCACCCCGCTAAGATGAGTGACAGTTTACCATAATTTCTCTCTTGCTGAAGAGCAAATAGTTTTAATTTTAGTTATAAGATTTAAATACTTATTGTAAGGTCAAAATAGACAGATTCAATAAATCAATAAAACGTTAAAAAAAAAAATTTAAATGGTTACAGTAACCATGCCCAATTATATTTTTTCTCTGCGTGTAGACTCAACTTGATGTTTTTATCCTATTAGGTTTCCAATCTAATCATGACTTTCTTCAGAAGTCTATGAAACGTCCTTGGCGAGCTCTTTTTAGCAATCGTTTCAAATCGATGAAAATAATAACAGATTTAGATTTAATAGGATTATTAACAAGATCAAAACATATCTTTAGTCAAGTTGAAACTAGGACAAGTCAATTTGATGAAGACGAAGTATTATCTTTGAATTAGCAGAATATGCTTGTCCAGATATTTTTTAGCATGCACTGCATAACATTTTGGATCTATTTTTCAACTATTTAACCCACCAATGGTGATATATATGTCTGTGAGACCGGGTGTGTTAAAAAATCGAATCCGTTATTGTTTTTAAAAAATTTTGTGAATTTTAATATTGAAGTAAAAGAGCTTAAATTGATTAAATATCTTTGTTTTATTGTCAACGAGTAAATTTAAAAAAAAAAAAACTATTGATCAAAGTCAAATTTGCTTCACCATTGGCGGGCTAAAATGACACGTATCCATTTGAATTATCATCAGCTGTTATTCCAAAGTTTTGTAAGATCTATGCCATAAATTTTATATTTTCAATTTGTCTTTTTATTTTGTTCAATAGAACACAATATTTTATGTGAGTCATAATTTCTAATTTAGATGTGGTACAACAAATATTGAAGAGTTTAGGTTCCAATCTATAAATCTATAAATTTGTATTTAATCATTCAGATTGTTTTTTTTTTGTACAAACCATCGGCAGACCCTTAGAATATGGGATCGAATTGATTAGAGTTTCAGATATCCCAAATTCTAAAGGTCTGCCGATTGTTTCAATCTTTGCAGGCAATATAGGCTATTTTGATAAACTTTGTTCTCCAAATCTTAAATATAAATTTACAGCTTTTAAATAGTTAATGGTGAAAAAAGTTTCGAATGTTTCAGCTGGCTGGTGTTTGGAGAACAATTTGTGGAAGCTCTTTTCACCCTTTGACTTAAAACAATTTAACCTGCAAAGAAATTGTTCGCTGTATCTGTATCTAATTATAAACTGGAACAAAGAATTTTTACTTTCATTTGCGGTAAGTTTTTGATTTTGATGAAATTGCTGACGATTTAAAACCACATTTATCATCATTTCGCCTAAAAACCAAACGAAATTGTCACAAACTTGAGGACAATTGTTTTAAATTGTTTCATCACTTTGGCAAAATAAAAGTCCATTCATCTAAATTTAATACATTTAAACACAATTGAAGACGGCAATGAAAGAAAGGCAAAAGAACAAAAATTCCTAAATGATTATACTTAATCCAGCGAAAATATGTTTGATTCTTGAGTTTTTATTTTTTTTTATTTTACGGTCTTAAGTTTTGGTGTTTGTATTAAGCAATTTGCTAATCGAAAACCCCAAAACCACATAACAAACAAACCAAAGGAATGAAAAAAAGACTTATCCCTGAGCCAAGAAAAAGATGTCGTCGTGCAGCAAAAAGAATTTGTAAATCCAAAAATCAATTTAAATGTATGTACACAATTTGTACTGGAATGTTGTTATTTAAAGGCATCAGCAGGAATCACAATTATTTCCAAGAAAAACTTGCAACAAAACTGAAACAAATTACACGACCAGCTAAAGAGACGCAAAAAACTTTATATTAAATCAAGATGGAAAATACAAAGGAAGCAAAAAGAAAAATAAACCTTAAGACCTGGATAACTGGATAACAAAAGAACAATATCAATCTTTGCTAAAAACTCTGAAACTGTCATCAAAATCATTGTTGTCCGTTCACATTATCCCCACTCAAAAATAAAACCCAGACTTATAGATTTTTTTTCAGACTTTATTTTTTATTTTTTTTGTGTTGTATTCATCATTTTGGGGCTGTTAACAATGATGCTAATCCATCTCCGTTGGCTGTAATAATGCCAAGTTAAACACAAATTTATGCCCAAAAACCTTTAAACAAAAAATGTCACAGCCAAAGACATGAGTATGTACTACATACACCGAACTGACAGACGGACGGACGGACGAATGTATCAATGTTTTCGAACACAGATCTGGGAGATGTTTACAGGGACACTCAGACAAAAACGCTGAAATAGTCAGTGTGAAAGTGAAGTGATGTGATGAGGTTTAAACCAAGGTCGCCTAATATTATAACAAAATTGACTGTTTAAGACTTTTTGTTTAAAAAAATATTTTCAAGTCTCTTTGGCAGTCAGAATGCTTGATGGCTAACAATAGGTGTTTACCTCATTACTTACGAGTACAAGCACTTTTTTATATCTCCCAACATTGTATGTACTTCGTCCTGGTCTTGTTTATTTTACAGTACACACACTTGCAACAATTGAGGGTGATCGCGCTAGCACAGGAATAAATGAACGAACGAACGAAAGAACAAGCGATCTTTCAATCGATCGATTGCACGTCAATGTTCCTTCCCTACACTGTTTATGTGGTTGTGTGAGTTATGCGCGGCATTGTTTTTTGAATTACGCGAATTCAAAGGAAACTTTATACGTTATCCGAGTACATTGACTCCACTGCTCCAGCTCTAATTGATGCAGGTTGGCTATAAATTTTTATCGCAACACCGATCAGTGTACAATAAATGTTTGTTGATAAGTTTCTTTTTGAAGTCTTTTCGATTCTGACAGCCAAAGATGACATTTACTAAACAAAAACATTCAGACTATGGCAAGTATGAAGGCTACAAAACAATGCAATAATTTTTTGAGCAGTGATCTTTAGTGGTTATTGCAAAAACTGTGTAAAGATTTTGAAGATGTTTTTCACCAGTTGAGTAGCAAAGTTATGAATGTGTCAATGGCTTAGATGTTAATGATGTTTTGAATTGTAAATTCACATGTTTGGTTTCCAGTAACGTGAAGTGATTGTTGGTACTCCTTCCGGTTAGTCTTCAACTTAGGGACCAAAAAAGCTATGTTAAGCTGCCCAGTTGGGCACGTCTTCAAGACATCCTCAATGATAGGTGCACGACAATGTATATTGGTCGAAGATATATGAGCCAGAATAAATCGTCAAAGACTTCTTCGAACAAATGTCTCGAAAATCGTGGAACAATGAAAAGTTCGGCTATAAGTTAATAGAAGACCACATTCAAGACAATGTTGCTCAACTTTTCGTCAAGCTTCAAGACATTGTCGCTCATCTTGTCATCAATTGTCTTAAGACATAACTTACATAAATCGTCAAAGACAATGTCGTCTAAGACGATTTTTCCAACTGGGTTATTATGGTTAACATTTCCAAATTACACAGATCTTTAAATTGTTTCGTTCTCATCACACTTAAAGTAGAGTTTTGTTTTTGGAATATTGAGTTTTGTTTCTTTTTTTTTTTTTGGTTACAAAACACTTATTTGAAATCCTCCTTAATTGTATTACCATTTGACCTAAATACTTTCATAACACTTGCCAAATGTCTGTTGTTTCCCGTTCAACATCCTTGAAGTTTAATGAGTTTAACCACAAAATCTTAAATTGGGTTAACAAGATCTGTGTTTTAAACATCCTTGTTGTTGAAAATATTGACTAATAAATCACATAAACACTATAGATGTTGTTTGTGAAGGCTGCATGTACAATTGCTTTGCACATGCAACAAAACCACAAACTATTTAAACACCAACAACCTCCTCATCACTATCAGTGATAATGAAATATTTACTTAAGACAAATCTTTAAAATATTTAAAAAAAAAAAACATCTGTTTTGCCTGCTAAATACTAAATACTACCACTAGTGCCCGACGTATCAATGCCACAGATGACGCGAATTTGCGGTTTAAAAAAAAAACTGCAAAAAGGAGCAGTTTTAGCCCAAAACTGATGATGCTTTTAACGCATTTTATGCACATGCTGCTTCCTGCATGATGCCTACCAGATGATTACGTATACATTTACGGTGTTATAGTTTTATTTAGGATTTAATGCCAATTTGTGATTTAATGTATGTTCGTTTGTTGGTTTTATGTTATTTTGGATTCTGTTTGGTCAACCTCAACATCTGGTTGAGATAATAGTTGTTGGTTTTAATTAAAGATTCATTGATGACCTAGTTGCATTTTGGCAATTAAGAGATTTTACCAAACTCATACATATGTTGCAAATATTTTGTAATAAATATAAATTTAATTTGTTTTTATTATTACGCACAACTTAGGTGGAATCAAGAAATCATAAGACATTTCTGACAACATGATTTGTACATATCTACATCCTTGGCCGTATTCTTCATATGTAAAGATTTTCCAGCTACTTTAAATGTATGAAAGTTCAATTCCAAGCGCTAATACCTCTTCCCATGAACATTTATTAGAACAGAGTGATAAGTCCTTAGGCACTTGATGACTAGTAGTAGAGAGCATATCCCATTGCCCCAACATTTTCCTCTATGTAACATCTCAGGACCTTAAGGTCGGCGACCTTCATATGTTACAGACTAGATATTGTTTCCTACAAAAAATATTTTACTGTAATTGAACTAGTGATCTAAAGTTTCGTCCAACTCCTCACAGGCTCTTAAGACTACATTATCTGAAAGTCCTTTTCGTACAAGCTGCGACTTCAATTTAATATTAGCCTTTCCAATACTACACACATACAGGATGATATCCTTTCTATCCTTATCTCCTCACATAATTTTAATAGTCCCACTAACGGGGATTATTGACATTGTCTTATATATGAGGGTTGTGATACGAATAAATAAATATAAATTATTCAAATAATCGAGGAAAAAAATAATATTTATTCGAATGAATAAAATTTTTCTGTTTAAAATTACAAATTATTCGATCAATAATTGTCGAATAAATTTATTTTGCAGCCAAAATTTAAAAATAAAAAGATTGGCCATTGCTTTAATTTTGAAACAATTGTACAATATAAATTTATTCAAAGTATTGGCCATTGTTAGCTATGAACGTATTCCGTCGTTTTGGCAACGTATGGATTCCGAGCCAAAAAAACTGCTCATCATTTGAGGACAAGAACGAATCAAGCCACTTTCGGATACTCTTTCCGAAGTGAAGCGTTTCAAGGAGAGAGCATCGATCGAAACAAATACTAATCGGGCGGGTGCGGCATCATCAAAATTAAACTCGAATATTTGAACACCCTATCTGATATGCTCATTGTGTGGCGATTCCATGAGTTATTTGTTGAAATTCCTAAAAGGTTTAGGATTTTTAAGATTAACAGAATCAATAGTGAAACCATTCTTAGAATTCTTATCCGTATCTTCTTTGCCTATAATCCCTAGTGGCTTGAGACACAAATTATCTATTGATTTACATATATTCTGGATTTTATCTATTTTATACTGTGATAATTGCTAAAACTTCTGCCTGATTGAGACTAAAAAGGCACAACGATTTGCCGCATTATTGGTATTCAATACAAAATCGTTCTGTAATTCCATTTTGAGCATTTTTATATTCCATTGATCCATTCGCAATTTCTGGTGATACAGTCTATACCTAAATGTTTTACCGTAATTCTAAGACAACTTTTCAACCGCTGTTGACACCTGGTAAGTTGTTTAATCTTTGTAAATGTTTGCCTGTAGCTATAAATATTGTTGTAGAAATTTCTGTTTCATATTTTGCATGAATATCAACTTGGCCATCAATTTAAGTCACGGATTAACCTCGAATTCGTCAGTTTTTCAACCAAGTCTCGAAACACCGGAAGTAGCAATCTAGCAATTCGTACGACCTAATAATAGCGGTATTAACAAATGTATAAATAGTTAATCTATCCATATGGAAGTACAAGAATAATTCCTTGTAGAACGCCAGCTTTATTATTATAATCTCTTGTCAAATAATCCATCCAGAATATTCAGAAGTCGATATTGGTTATAAGATTATAAATTTAGAACTATAAACGAATGGAGCCAATCTAACGAGATTAACTGATTAGCTATCGCTAAACCACGGTTAGTTGGCTAAGAGTAGCTAGTAAATACAGTTAGACCAGCTTAATAGTTCGGCTATGGATCGGTTAATAAATCATGGCTGCTTGGCTAAAAATATTTAATGAATACAATCCGAAGTGATAAATGCTTCGGATCTCGTCGGTTATCTACTGTTTTTGGATACATTTTAAAAATTAAGTATTGACTTGAGCAAACTCGAATATATGAGTAAGAATACGAGAGCGGAACAATAAGTCCGTGATTTTTTCAATTTCTGTGAATAGGCATCTGTCAGTTAACTCCTGACAAAATTTAGACTTGAGGAGAAAATAAAGTGAATTTTGGAATAAAGTGAATTTTGTGTGCTTATTAAGCAATATTTATGGCGGAAAAAATCATTACTCAAACCAAGACTAAGCTTGATAAAAACTACGGAAACAACATAAGCACCATCGATGTTATTTCACGATTTGGTGTTGGTCGATCGTAGATTGAAAGTGTGTGAGATTGCAATAGGCATCCGTGATTTTATGAATTTATCGCTTCTTAACTGAAAGGTCAACACTGCTTCTGTCAATAGGTATCTGTCAGTTAATTTGAGGAGAAAATGGAAAAAAGTGAATTTCATGTACTCATTAAGCATTATTTTTGGAGGAAAACAACTATCACTTAAGCCAAGGCTAAGCTTGATAAATACAATGTCAACTTTGCACCATCAATTTCAATGGTAAAAAAGTGTTTTACTGAATTACGTTGTGGAAGCAAAAAACAATTGAACAAAATCACGATTTGGTGTTGGCAGATAGTCGTTTCTTAGTCGTTTCAATTTTGTCACTTGGGTATGTGAAAACATTATCCAAGATTGGTGCCGCCTTTGCTGACAATCGACCACAAACGCAAGGGTGAAGTTTCCATGGCAAAGATCCATGGATAAATCTCCGGATTTATCGCCGAGTGACTATTTCTTTTTTCCAAATCTGCAGAAAAAGCTCAGCGGATTTGAATCCAACAATGAAATTATCTCACAAACAAATAACTATTTTGATGATCTCGACAAATCTCTTTTTTTTGGATAAGAGAAATGTTGGACAAAGTGTATAGAGCTCAAAGGAGACTACGTTGAAAGTCACGGACTTATGGACGCTGTGCGTTGAAACAGAACCTTCTGGAAACATTTTGATTCGGGTGCAAATTATTATTAGATTGGTACATCGATTTATATACAATTAGTATAGTAATTGATGGATTAAATTTAGTAAGTAGTTACGTGAAGTTAACTCTATGTATATCAAGCTTGAAGGAACCCTTTAAAATAAGTGTTTTTGTGGATATGACCAAAATCGTATTTAAATGAAATTTATTTTCGCTAGAAACTTTAGAAACATAATTTAGAGAGATAGATTTCAGTAGATTCTTAATAATTTTTCAGATACTCCTTGATTTAATTTCAATTAACCAATAAAGCGTTTTATTTAAAACCCCCAACTACCCGGAACTCGTTAAGCAAATTAGATTAAGGTGATTAAAAGAATCTTCCAAGTCCCTCCCATTCATTTAATACCTCAATAAACTTCCTTCATTCAATGTCTATAATTAGCCATACATATACTCGTAAATGCAGTTAGCAATAAAAATAATAATAATATTAATAATAATATCAAGTAAACGAAAATAATACTACAGAATTTTGTAAGCCAAACTGCAAAATAATTCCCATTCTTTTGTAGGTATGAATTTCTTTATTTAGTATTTTTTGTACCCTTTTCAAGCTTTTATGTAATTGACTGTGATTATGCCTAATAGGTTTGCATTATGCGTTTGCGTGTTTAGAATATTTATGCAATAATTTGCGAATAATATGTTGAAATTTTCATTAGTATGTGAGAGTTAGTTCGCATATGCATACAAACATACATACATTTGTATGCATATGAGTATGATGTCTGTCTAACTGTCTGCAAATATATTTGTGTCTATGTCCGTCCCTACTGCGTCTGTCTGATAATGTTTATATTTAAAATTGCATTTGAAGAAAATTAAATTGCAATGAGTAGACAAATTATAAGAAAACAACTGTTTAAAACGAGCCCAGACATAGAGACGCGCGACAGACAAGAAACGCAAATAAATTACATAAAAAAAAAACCTACCACTCACTAGCTGCAATAACATTCTTATTTATGAAAAATTTAAATACAATCACATACTTTAAATACGCATGCAATTATTAAATGAAGCTACACACAAAATACAAAATAAGCAAATCCATACAAACATACTACATAAATTGTATATTAAATTTGATTGTTTCCGCAAAGAGACACAAGCGATAAAATAATAAAAATAATAATTATTATTATTAAACTGCTTATAAACACAGTTTAAATTGAAGATAAATAAACTCTGTTTATAAAACGTCGTTTAACTGCTTAACACATCCTGGTGATGGCATTAAATTCGCACACACACGCTCACATTTGCACTCTTACTGAACCACTCGATCCGCTGGAACGTCAGTATTTATGGTGTTTTGAACGTTGTTGAGTCGCTGCTGTTGCTGTAGTCGTCGCCGTCGTCGTCGAAACTGATCGTAAACGTTTGTTAAGATATCGTTAAAAGTCATATCATTAAATGAATGTTATTAAGAGATTTTAATCATTCGGTGATTTATTCATTAAAAAGCAGTTATTAGCCAGAAACAAGACAACAGACGCTTAAAAAATACAACACTTTTTAAACGACCAAAACGAATATGCCAAGAATTAACCAAAATGCGTTATAATAAGCGATTAATGACGACTTGCCGTTTTCCTACACACGTTTGGCAAACGGTTTGTGTTTTACCATCAACAAGTTTGCTACAAATATACAAGAGATTTCTTCAATTTTTGTATCCCTTCCAAAAAATAAGATTTTCGGAGTCATCAAAATAATTATTTCTTTGTGAGGTAAATTCATCGTTGGAGCCGAGTCATTTCTTCAGGTTTATAAACAATAAATAGTTACTCGAGGCTAAATCCGGAGAATATGACACATAAGTGAGCAATTTGTTGACTAATTCATGGATTTTTGCGGTTGATTGTGACCAAAGGCGGCACCCATCTTGCGAAAAGCTTTCTTATGCCCAAGTAATCATTCAAAACTGAATGCAATGAGCCATATGGGATGCATATGGCTACCATAATCTGGCGCACTTTCAATCTCCGATCGGTGAACAACATGTTGGGAATTTATTAAATTGTAACGGCTACAACGAAATTCAGTAAACCACTCATTTTTTAGCTTAGTTTAGCCTTGGTTTAAGTGATGGTTTTTTTCCGCAAAAAATAATGCTTAATGAGCAGATATAATTCACTTTTTCCCATTTTCTCCTCAAGTCAAATTTTGAGAGGAGTCAACTGACAGATGCCTGATGATAGGAGCAGTGTTGGCCTTTTAGTTAAGAGGTGGGAAATTCAAAAAATCATTGACTTATTGACCCGCCTTGTCTTGTTGTTAACTGATTGAAAACAGTATTCTTAACTGTGATACCCTGCTACTGAAATAAATCTAGTCCACACGATTGTTCCTAGACATATCTCTCTTTCATAATGAAACTCTCTTCCAAGTCGGTCCCAAAGAGCAGTGAGTCTGAATCGCGAACGCATTGTGCCCTGAGTGTAAGCCGAATAATCTTGACATACTGAACCCTGAATGTATTGGAACCTTTGCTTAGGGATAACGTTATCTAGTGCTTCTCTATAGATTCGAATATGATTCGGAAATATACTCCGATATTCCTGCAAACTATCCAACATCCGAAAATTCTAGGCGGAACTGATCTGGTTGCGAGAGATGGTTTGTTCGGTTCAGATGTGGTGATTTTGACACGGAAGACAAAGTACGCCCAGGATAGCCAAAAATGTTTGAAGATCAAGAATTGGAGGCATTACTCCATAAAACTTGTTATCAAACTGAACAAATCATTGGAAGCTACACAAGGAAATTCAAAACGTTTACGAGCAGCAGGAATTAAACAAAATCAGCGAAATTGGATACCAAACGAATGAAAACGATAGACCATGAAAGACGACTTTGCATGTCCGAAATGATGCTTGATCGCCATAAAAGAAAATAATTTTTGCAACGAATCATGAAAAATGGATAATTACTATAACCCGAAGCGCAAGAGATCGTAGAAGTCCAGCCGAATCAACACTTAAGCCAAATATGTGGTAAAGTAATGATGTCTTTGGTGGGAGCAAAACTGCTGAAATCTTGCCAGACCATTACTGATTCGTTTGAAGCGAGCATTGACAGAAAAAAAGCCACATGTTAAAAACAAAACCTGTTAAAAACTATTTTTAATGAAGTGGTTGGGAAGTTTAGCTTCAGCCGCCCCGTCGAGTAATATTTGCTTTGATTGATGAAGAACGCTCTCTCTGGGATATGATTCACTTTAGAACAGAGTATCCGATGAGCCGTTCTTTTGGTTCGGAATCGATATATTCCCAGAAAGATGGGAAAAGTCTTATACCCAAAATTTACTATGTTTTTGGGCTGGACGTACATGACGGATGAATTCCACGACCTGTTGTTATTCAGGGAATAACAAATTGGATGCCAGCATACGGGAAAGTGATGGCTTCTATACTAAACTAAAACAAAAAATCGATGAATGGGCTCTTAAGGAAATAGAACGAACACATGTTGTCTATCATATTCAACTGTTGGAAATTTAAACTTCTGTCTTTCTCTTTTGCTCCAAAACCAATCAAAACCTTGCCTTTAGAAATTCTCATAGCAATAATTCCCAACACTGTATTATAGAGTATCGTATTGTTTTTCGGATAAAGCCATGAATCGCAGCGAATGTCTCAAAGATTTGCAACATAAGAATGAGGACAAATTTTTAGGATAAAAGCTGTTTTTGTGGGAGGAACGGAATATAAATTTAAGGTCAGTGTTTAAAGAAAAATATTGGGACAAGGATCAGACAAAGAGAGGGACGAATTAAGGGATGAACATGTATGGAAGGGAAAGGGGATTTGGTAAAGGACAATTCGAACAGGTGACTAAAGTGACACTGATAATTGTCTATATGATAATGGGACAACATCGGATGTAACTAGGAGAGATGTACGAACTTTTGGAGCGGTCAAGTGCTTTCTTTGGAGAAACAAGTGTCAAGAAGCTGGATTATATGGTAATTCTCTGACATGAAACAGAATTACTATAAATCATCTCACAATCATAGGATAGAACAATATCCTTCTCTAGTCCAAAGCCGGCCAAGGGGAAAATGTGACAATGGTCTTGTTTTGGGTTTTTGGTACTTAAAAGAACTTAGCAGCTATCGGAGTGATATATAAGGTAGTTGCTTGAAGGAAGTTTCGTTGGCCATACCGAACCGATGTTCCTTAGGGAGAAGAACCGACGAAGAAGGCGTATTTTTGCTTCTTCAAACATTTTCATAAAGATCCTGAAATAACTAATGATCTTTACCTCTGATCATTACAGATCCATAGGATGTCACAATGAACACATTGAGTTAATAACAGTTAACTATAGTAGCCTTCCCCATATTACAATACCAATCAGTTAAACAACTAAATTAATCAACCAATTCGATACCAAAGTAGAGTGTAGTGCCCCCAGTTCAACATTTATATGCGACGTTATAAAACGCACAATGTCCAACGCACGGCAGGTCTTCATTTATGTGTTGGAATTAAAATGCAAAACAACATTTGTTCCAGGAAAAAATATGCAAAATGTTAAATGCCTTTTGCTCAACTCTTAACTCAAACTACACAACAGTAGACATACAAACAGACTTTCAGTCAGTCAGTCATTCATTCAGTTAGTTCGTTAGTCAGTCAGTCAGGCATGGATGAGTGTGTTTTTGGACATGCAGATGGACGGACTTACGGGCAGAAGGACAGACAAACATATGACTATTTATATGTTGTCTCAATCAAGTACGCCGTTATAAATATTTCTTCATACAAGTATTCACTATATATAGGTACATATAAGTATGTATGAGAGCATACAAAAAGTTTTAAGGGCTGGCACACAATCCAACTTGAGTCTGGTCATATGGTCAATCCAAGTGCAAGTAAGTATGAGTTTGTGTGTAGAGGAACGTTTAAGCCACGTCTTTGCAAGAAATATTTATTACAACATTAATTTGTTAAATATTTAACATGTTTAGTGTCAGTTGAAAACATCGACACTCTTCATTGGCTGCATATATTTGGTCGGTTGTTTAGTTGGTTGGCTGGCAGGCTGCATGGGTTGTAAATAAATATTGAGGAATTAGTAATTATGGAACGTAAAGATTCAATTCGAGAGACGCGACTTTAGTCTGATCATAAACTTAAGCAAAATAAGTAATAATATAAATTTTTAAAACTATAATTTTCCTGTTACTGCAAGTTGTCTGTTGTTGTTGCTGCTGCTGCCACTGTCAATATTCATGGTTTTGCTATGTAAATATTTATGAATTGGTTGCATGCCTCATAGCTCTAAAAATGTTATTTTCCAATTATCTAGCACTTAATTGAAATACGATTTTAGTAGTTTTTTTGCCAGCATGAACATACAAAATCAACATTATCGGGTAGTTTAATTTTTACTCATGCCACTGCTGCCACAAATATTAATTTTTAGTTCGCCCATTTTCCGTTTCACACTAAACAATTATTATTAAATTGCTCATAAAATTTAACAACAGCAACCGGCTAAAAAGAACTGGTTAATTGAATGAATATTTAAGTAAATATTTGCTGTTCTAACTTAATATTTACAAAAATGAAAAATGGTGTGGCTAATTTAGATTATTCAGATTTTGAAGTTTGGGAAACTAAATATTGCTGCAATTTGGAAGGCATTTTTTATACATTTACTTGTTAATTTAGTTAATTTGTAGTGATAAGTCCCTTTTCTCAAATTTGTTCAGAAGACGTTAATAGAATCCTTTATTTAATATTTTTTGAATCTGTAAATTAGCTCATTTTCTATTATTCATTTTATTTTCGAATTAATTCGGAATTAAAAAATATTAGTCATTCATTCTAATTATAATTCAAAGGTTTATATTTAAATATAATTCATTCATCGTGAATTAGTTCATGATGGAATTAGTTCATAACAGAATTTATTCAACCTTAGAATGGTTCAGATTTTATTAATTCAAACCTAATACAAATTGTATTACAAAATTTTCTCTTCATTTAATTTGTTTCAAGGTTGGCCAATCATTCAAAACTGTAAAAAGGTAACGGTATCGCTAATGTGGACTATTTCGATAATAGTAGCGGTAACGGTTTGATGTTATTTCGCTAACGGTATAGAATTGTTAATAAAATTTACAAAATTCAAAAATACTTCAGTTAACAAAGTTCATAATTTATTAAATTAAATTTTTCTTCCCTTCACCATGAGTGGCAAGGGTATAAGTTTGTCATTCCGTTTGAAATTTCTACATTTTTAATTTGTATATATATATATATACAAAGTATATATATTCTGGATCGTTATAGATAGCGAAGTCGATATAGCCATGCCCGTCTTGCCGTCTGTATGTTGAATCTATCTTACATTCATGATTCATACATCAATATATCGGGAATTCTTCCAGCTCGGTTGCTATGTAAAATCGACAAAATCGGGACTTAAATGGCTGAGATATAAGGAAAAAACCGGGGCAACCTCGATTTTTGGCCTATTTTTGATTTATATCTGAATTACTAAGTCATTAATATAGACAATATGGATATCTAAAGATAGATATTTCAAAGTCCATTGCAACGATAGGTAGAGTAGGTCCTACAATGGGTCAAAATCGGGAAACATATTTTTTAAACCGAATTTTTTTTTCATCAAAATTTTTTTTTTCATAAATTCTTTTTCAAAAAATATTTTGTTATGAAAATTAAAAAAAAAATTTTAAAAAACATTTTCAATTTTTTTTTTAACAATTTTGAATAAAAAATTAAGTTTTATTTTGTATAATTTGGTGAAGGGTATTTAAGATTCTGTAGCCGAATATAGCTGTCTTACTTATTTTTTTTTTAAATTTTGTAGAACCAATTAGTGGTAACAGTATTTACGATTATATCGTTGGCGGTATTTGGGCTGAAAGGGTATTATAGGGGCACCTTGATTTGCTTTTGTTTTGGTTTTAATAATTTACTAAATAAATTTAAAAAAATAAATTTGTAATAGATTTTGATTAAAAATTTAATTACAAAATAATTCTTTCAGCAGCTCAGACTCTTTTTCTCCCACCAAATACAGAGAATTACCTTAGCGCCATGGATATTTGGCTTTGGTGTCGATTCGGCATGTTGGGCTTCACATAATATTTCGTGCGAAAATTATTCTCTTTTATAAGCATCATTTCAACGATTTTTTTCAAGGTCTCTCGGCTTCAATTCGTATACCAATATACCTGCTTTTGGATGAATCCTGCTTCTCGTAAACGTTTTGAAATAGCTGCTTGAGTACCGGGAAAAATATACAGTATTGAGTACAGAGTACCTTAATACTCAATACTTTCACACCACTAAGTAATTGGCTATAATTTTTATGCTAATTTTAAAATAATAAGCTAACAGCTATTGAAAATCGATATTGTAAAATAAAGTGATTTTTTTTAGGGAAAACCACATTGTTGACAACCCTGTATTCTGACATTTCTTTCCTTGTTGCCATTTAATTTGTATTCTTTTTCTTATTCCTTCATTTGTACAATTTATTATAATCGGCACGCATTCACACTCTTCATTAGGTTAACTATGTACTCGTACGTCGTCCATATAAACGGATGGATGTTGATGTGCTGGATGTTCAGACAGAGACTCTATGTCTCTTCCCTTTGCACACCTCATTTCCTGTCTGGGTCTTCACTGTTTTTTTTTCAGTTTTTTTTTATTTATTCTTTAGGTTTTTTGAGTGACTGCAATGACTGCGAGGAGCAAATGAATGAGTCGAATTTGCAACAATATTTAGCATAAATACTTGTTGTTACTTGTTGTTCGTCGCGCACTGAACAAATTAAATTGTTTCCTTAATGTTGTGTTGCTTTATGCATTTATTTTTTCTGTTCTGTTGCTGTTGAAATGAACTTACAACGCACCATTGCAGACAGCAAAAGTGCGAACGAATGTATATGTTGCAAGTGAGGATTATTGTTTAATATTTAATTGGTAATGGTGTTTTTTAAGTATTTTTTTCGTTTTTTTATAATTGAAAAATTAAGTAGTTGAATTTATAACATTTATTTAGGGAGTCATTATAAAACGCAATAATATGATTATTAATTAGGTTTTATTTTTACAAATACAATATTTTTTGTTAATTTTGTTAATTTTCTAGGAAAAAAAAACTCCATAGTGCCCTCACCTAAGTACATAAAGGCACTTAAAAAACCGCGGTTATTTAAAAATCGTTTAACAAATTTAATGGATCAAATTGTATTCTAAGCATAGCAGAATTGAAATAAATGATCAATATGCTTGAATAACATTTTGAGAGGCAATAGATAAAGCAAAACTTACCTTAAAAGTAATTCTGAAAACAAAAAACTAATAATATATTTAATAAAATTTAAACTGTTAGTAATCAATGATACGTTATTTTTACATTTTTCAAATGGTCAAGAAATTTTATATGTATAATGAAAAAAGATTTGCCATTTAACAGAAATATTCTAAAATAGGCATTTACTACAAAATACCAGGCCATCGCTGGAATTCAGTAGGATCTAAGCGGCAGATCCATTGAAAATTTAACCTTTCGGATCCATGCCACCTTTCGAAGATACTACAATTGGCCATTATTACCTATCACCATTTTTCATCTTTCTGGCAACATATGGATTCCGAGCCAAAAAACTGCTCATCTTTTAAACCAAGAACGAATCAAGCCAATTCAAATAATCTGTTTCAAAGTGAAGCGTATCCCAAAAAGAGCGTTCTGCATCAATCGAAACAAATAGTAGTCGGATGGGCCAAGTTTTATACTAGGCGGGTAGTAAAATAGTAATATAAAGGTAAGGAAAGGTAGTAATTAACCTTTTAAAAAAGTTGTAAAGATGCTACCTTATAAGAAAGTAGTAGACATATTACCTTTTTAAAATAGTAGTAGAAATACAACTTTTTTAAAATAGTAGTAGAAATACTACTTTTTTAAATAGTAGTAGAAATACTACTTTTTTAAAATAGTAGTAGAAATACTACTTTTTTTAAATAGTAGTAGAAATACTACTTTTTTTAAATAGTAGTAGAAATACTACTTTTTTAAAATAGTAGTAGAAATACTACTTTTTTAAAATAGTAGTAGAAATACTACTTTTTTTAATTAGTAGTAGAAATACTACTTTTTTAAAATAGTAGTAGAAATACTACTTTTTTAAAATAGTAGTAGAAATACTACTTTTTTAAATAGTAGTACAAATACTACTTTTATTAAATAGTAGTAGAAATACTACTTTTTTAAAATAGTAGTAGAAATACTACTTTTTTTAATTAGTAGTAGAAATACTAGTTTTTTTAAATAGTAGTAGAAATACTACTTTTTTTAAAATAGTAGTAGAAATACTACTTTTTTCAAATAGTAGTAGAAATACTACTTTTTTAAAATAGTAGTAGAAATACTACTTTTTTAAAATAGTAGTAGAAATACTACTATTAAAAAAAAAAATTAGTAGTAGAAATACTACTTTTTTAAAATAGTAGTAGAAATACAACTTTTTTAAAATAGTAGTAGAAATACTACTTTTTTAAAATAGTAGTAGAAATACTACTTTTTTTAAATAGTAGTAGAAATACTACTTTTTTTAATTAGTAGTAGAAATACTACTTTTTTAAAATAGTAGTAGAAATACTACTTTTTTAAAATAGTAGTAGAAATACTACTTTTTTAAATAGTAGTACAAATACTACTTTTATTAAATAGTAGTAGAAATACTACTTTTTTAAAATAGTAGTAGAAATACTACTTTTTTTAATTAGTAGTAGAAATACTAGTTTTTTTAAATAGTAGTAGAAATACTACTTTTTTTAAAATAGTAGTAGAAATACTACTTTTTTAAAATAGTAGTAGAAATACTACTTTTTTAAAATAGTAGTAGAAATACTACTATTAAAAAAAAAAATTAGTAGTAGAAATACTACTTTTTTAAAATAGTAGTAGAAATACAACTTTTTTAAAATAGTAGTAGAAATACTACTTTTTTAAAATAGTAGTAGAAATACCACTTTTTTTAAATAGTAGTAGAAATACTACTTTTTTTAAATAGTAGTAGAAATACTACTTTTTTTAAAATAGTAGTAGAAATACTACTTTTTTAAAATAGTAGTAGAAATACTACTTTTTTTTAATTAGTAGTAGAAATACTACTTTTTTAAAATAGTAGTAGAAATACTACTTTTTTAAAATAGTAGTAGAAATACTACTTTTTTTTAATTAGTAGTAGAAATACTACTTTTTTAAAATAGTAGTAGAAATACTACTTTTTTTATATAGTAGTAGAAATACTACTTTTTTTAAATAGTAGTAGAAATACTACTTTTTTAAAAATAGTAGTAGAAATACTACTTTTTTAAAATAGTAGTAGAAATACTACTTTTTTTAATTAGTAGTAGAAATACTACTTTTTTAAAATAGTAGTAGAAATACTACTTTTTTAAAATAGTAGTAGAAATACTACTTTTTTAAATAGTAGTACAAATACTACTTTTATTAAATAGTAGTAGAAATACTACTTTTTTAAAATAGTAGTAGAAATACTACTTTTTTTAATTAGTAGTAGAAATACTAGTTTTTTTAAATAGTAGTAGAAATACTACTTTTTTTAAAATAGTAGTAGAAATACTACTTTTTTAAAATAGTAGTAGAAATACTACTTTTTTAAAATAGTAGTAGAAATACTACTATTAAAAAAAAAAATTAGTAGTAGAAATACTACTTTTTTAAAATAGTAGTAGAAATACAACTTTTTTAAAATAGTAGTAGAAATACTACTTTTTTAAAATAGTAGTAGAAATACTACTTTTTTTAAATAGTAGTAGAAATACTACTTTTTTTAAATAGTAGTAGAAATACTACTTTTTTTAAAATAGTAGTAGAAATACTACTTTTTTAAAATAGTAGTAGAAATACTACTTTTTTTTTTTTTTTTTTTTTTTTTTTTAAATTCAGTTTTATTGAGCAATAAAAAGTTTTACATTGTATCTTAAGACTAATCTGCGAAGCCATTTAGCTTGTCTGCAGAAAAAATATAATATATCTTAAAATTCATTTAAATATTTTCATTGCGAATCTATAAAGTATTTTTTTATTAGTTTTTTTCTAACATTTATATTATTTATATATATAATGTGAGGTGGTAATTTATTAAAAATTGTTGGTACAGACACGTTCAACGTGTGTTTTCCATAATTGTTTTTGTATTGCTGAACCTTAAATTTTCCTGCGGCTCTGCGTCTGGTGTTGTGTATATGATCAATAGCATGCAGGAATCTACTGTCATTGAAGAATTCATTTGCTATAGTTGTAGAATAAATACTGTCAACATTGAGCACGTTCAGATCTTTAGCCAGGTTTTCCGATTTTCGAGTGTTGCGTGTTGTGTTATGGTTTGTTGAGTTGTTTATGGTGTAGTTATTGACAATATTGATGTTATATTGATTACGAGTGGTGTTGGAGTGGGTGTTGTCTGTGTTGTTGTTATGGTTGTGGTCCAAAATGTTTGTGAGTGGGTGTTGTGACATGATATTTTGGTTTTTCCATAAGATTTTTAGTAACCTATCTTGGGTGTTTTGTAGAGATCTACAGTACGTTGCACTTCCCCAAGCTGTAATTCCGTGCCTAAGATAGGATTCGGCTAGAGAAAAATACGCCTGCCTTAATACTACTGTTGTAGCGCAGTTACTTAAATGGAAAAGCATGAAGGCAGCCATACGTAGTTTTTTTTGGAGATATTCTATATGACTTTTCCATTTAAAGTTTTGATCTATATATATTCCCAAGTATTTAAATGTTTTGACCATTTCTATATGTGTATTGCAATTATCTTTAGGGTCTATTTGGGTATTTACGTTTGCATGTAAACAATTTATGTTATGAAATTTAAGTTTCACGTTTGTTTGTGGTATGTGCGGCGGTTTAATGTGCATCAGTTTAGTCTTTGATGCGTTTATCACAAGCCCGTTATCGTGGCACCATTTTGTAACTATATTTAGTTGATTTTGCATAATTTCACCAGCAGTGTTTATATTTGTATGTGTAACAATAATCGCAGTGTCATCCGCGTAAGCAAAGGTTCTGCTCTTTTTGAGCATACTCATCATATCATTAGCATATATTATATATAATATTGGGCCTAATTTGGAACCTTGAGGTACTCCATGAGATGACATAATTTTTTCACTGAGGTTGTTGTTTATCTTGACATGATAAGATCTATAGCTCAAATAGTTCTTAAACCATTTTAAGCAATTGCCTCTAATGCCATTTCTCTCCAAAATTATTATTAGGTTATCATGTGATAGGGTGTCGAACGCTTTGCTGAAGTCGATGAATAATGCCAAACAGTGGTTGTTATTACTTAGTGATGTGTTGATGTAGTTGGAAAAGTTTCCAAGTAATTTATTAATATTTTTTCCTTTTTGGAACCCAAATTGGTTTTTGTTGATAATTTTGAATTTCCCTAAGAATTCAGTAAGTCTTCTCACGACAATTTCTTCAATAACTTTTTCAATAGCTGGTAGAATCGATATAGGTCTATAGTTATTGTAGTCTGACTTTGAACCCTGTTTGTATATTGGCCGAATAAGAGATGTTTTAAGTTGGTTAGGTATAATTGCGCTATCTAAACATGAGTTAACTAGGCCTGTTATAACTGGTGTAACAAAACTTGCATTATTCCTTAGGTCTTTTGGCCGTATTCCGTCGAAACCTGCACTTTTTTTAACGTTGAGTGTTTTTAGTATGTTATATATCTCTTCTTCGTTAGTAGCAGATAGATACATTGAGTTTCTTACCGTTATATCGGTGTTTCTTATTGTTTTGATGCTGCAGTTATGTAATATGTTTAGTACGTTTTCTTTAAAACTGTTAGCAAAATGTTTTAGTATTGTATTAATATTATCATTTTTGAAATTTTGAATAATTACATTATCTATGTTATTTATTTTTTTACCAATAATTTCATTAATTAGTTGCCATGTGACACGCATATTGCTTCTATTTTGAATGAATTGCTTTCTATAATAGTTATTTTTGGCATAATATATCTTTTTATTTAATAAGTTTCTAAACTTTTTATAATTGTTTTCATAATCTTTATTATTTTTGTTATTTTTCCATTTTTTGTAAAGTTTATCCCTGATTTCACAACATTGGATAAGCTCATCACTTATCCAAGGATTATTCGATCTTGATTTATAATGTTTTTTATCTTTTGTTGATTTTTCATATATTTCGCAGAATTTTTCATAGATTTTAGTGTAAATATCGTTTGTATTCTCACTTTGGTAAATAAAGTTATTCCAATTTGTAGATTTAATTATTTTATTCACTGTGAAACAATTTATTTGCTTGGCCCCCTGATAAATATTGGTTTCCTTGCTCTTGATTTCTTCTTTATTTACACAACAGAAAAGAGAGTAGTGATCAGACGTTGTTGTTGTTATTATTGATGCTTTGGTTTGTGTGTTGATTTGATTGCATTTAATAAACAGATGATCAATGCACGTGCTGGTATTTTTGTTTATATCAACTCTTGTACTTTCTTTTACGATGCATTGTAATCCATTTGACGAGAGCATTTCCAAATATTTTGTTGTTGTAATGTTTTCTTTTTGTATATCAATGTTTACATCTCCAACAATTATTATCTCTTGTTTCTTTTTTATTCTGCTTATAGTTTGGTCAAGCTCAGCTATAAAGTTATTTACGTTTAGGGATGGGGGACGGTAAATTGAGAGAAGAGAAAGGATTGAATTGTTTGTGTTTATATTAATCTGTATCAGCTCAAATGAGAGTGTTATTGAAGGGAGTTCTTCGTAACTTAAGGTTTCTTTAATATAAACAGCAATCCCTCCTCCACCTTTGTCATTACCTTGCTCATCTTTTCTATTAAAAAATAAAGAGTTAAATCCATTTATAGTATACAGGTTGGTCTCTTCATCAGTTATGTTTGTTTCAACAAGTATTATTATTTTTACATCATTTATTATTTTTTGAATTTCCACTAAGAGGTTTGTGAAATTTTTGCGGAGTGAACGAATGTTCATGAAAATCAAAGTTAGAGGATAACTTAATAATGTTTTATTAATTTCATTAAAGTTTTTTAAAGTTTCTACATTTGTGCTATTCATTTTTTATTATTCAAAGAATTTTTATTAGCAAAAGGAAAACAAATTGTTTTATTGTTTTTGATTTTTAATCAGAATAGGTATTTTAATTATTTAAATTGTTGGATTTATTAATTCAATATCAGCAGCATTATGGATTAATATGGCAGGGGAGTTTTCAATTTTTCGGGCAAAAATATTTCCATTTCGGACCCATACGAACTTCCATTTACACTCTTTGGCTTTGGTTTTTGCTAACCAGAGCAAGCGGCGGTTGTGGGGTGTTAGTTCGTCATTTATGTAAATATAGTTGTTGTTGTTGGTGGTTGTTACTGATGTATTATTTTCATTATTATTTAGAATGTTAGCATCAATTCTATGTCCCTTTATTTTTGCCATCAATTCTCTTTTTTTGTGCAGAGATGAGAACTCTATTATTACCTTGTTGCTTTTTCTCAACTTGTATGCATCGTTTATATCAGTGTTCTCGAGATTAACAACAAATGAAGCCGCAATTTTTTTAACTACATCAAATGCACTGATCTCTTTTATTTGCACATTATTTATTTCAATGTTTTTGTTTATGTTTTTCTGTTCTAGCTTGTTAATTCGTGTTTCCATTTGGGAGATTTGTTTGGTGTTTTCCTTGTTTTTGTCATAAAGTTCACTGACCTGTGTAGTTAAATTTGCAATTGAACTTGTTATAGTTGTTAATGCATTTTGGATTTCTTCTCTCATTTGTGTGTTGGATGCATTTATGCTGAGAGCTAATGCTTGTATTGTTGTTTTTATTTCGTTTACATCGGATTGTACGGTGCATAATTTGGAGTTTAATAGATTTAACGAAAGCGAATCTTTAAATCGTTTTGCAGTATCATCATTAAGAGAGTCAGAACTATCTTCATCACGTTGCTGTTTTTGTTGGTTATTGTCCTCAAGTACAATGGTGGGAATAGGGGATTTGCCTTTTCTGCAATTTTGACATTTCCACTCAGACTTTCTGTCTGCATGCATACTATCATATGTTTTTTTGGTGATGGTGGTGCACGGTGAGTAGTGGTAGTTGGATTTGCAGTGAAAACATTTAACATAATCACCCGAAGATGGGAGAGGTTTTTTGCACTGATCACAATTAGAACTCATTTTAATTATATTTTCTCTTTGATTTTTTTTGTTTTTGTTTGAATTTCTTGTGTTTATTTTGATTTTTTGTGTTATTTAGGTTTTTGATCAATAATTATTATTTAAATAAATTATTATTTAGATATTTTGTTTTACAAAAAGTTTATTTTTATGAAAAATGTGTTTTTTTTTCACTTAAAACCAATCAATTTAACGTTTTAGAAGAGCGCAACTTAATACACGTCCGTTCGCAATGAAAGCTTATACTTTTTTAATTAGTAGTAGAAATACTACTTTTTTAAAATAGTAGTAGAAATACTACTTTTTTAAAATAGTAGTAGAAATACTACTTTTTTAAATAGTAGTACAAATACTACTTTTATTAAATAGTAGTAGAAATACTACTTTTTTAAAATAGTAGTAGAAATACTACTTTTTTTAATTAGTAGTAGAAATACTAGTTTTTTTAAATAGTAGTAGAAATACTACTTTTTTAAAATAGTAGTAGAAATACTACTTTTTTTAATTAGTAGTAGAAATACTAGTTTTTTTAAATAGTAGTAGAAATACTACTTTTTTTAAAATAGTAGTAGAAATACTACTTTTTTAAAATAGTAGTAAAAATACTACTTTTTTAAAATAGTAGTAGAAATACTACTTTTTTTAAATAGTAGCAGAAATACTACTTTTTTAAAATAATAGTAGAAATACTACTTTTTTAAATAGTAGTACAAATACTACTTTTATTAAATAGTAGTAGAAATACTACTTTTTTTAAATAGTAGTAGAAATACTACTTTTTTAAAATAGTAGTAGAAATACTACTTTTTTTAATTAGTAGTAGAAATACTAGTTTTTTTAAATAGTAGTAGAAATAGTACTTTTTTTAAAATAGTAGTAGAAATACTACTTTTTTAAAATAGTAGTAGAAATACTACTTTTTTTAAATAGTAGTAGAAATACTACTTTTTTTAATTAGTAGTAGAAATACTACTTTTTTAAAATAGTAGTAGAAATACTACTTTTTTAAAATAGTAGTAGAAATACTACTTTTTTAAATAGTAGTACAAATACTACTTTTCTAAAATAGTAGTATTTATACTACTTTCTTAAAAAAAATATAAATACTAATTTATTAAAATAGTAGTACTACTACTTTTTTCAAACTTTGGATGGCCTGGGCGATCTTCCGTGTCAAAATTATCACTTCTAAACCTCATAAACCATCTCTCTTACGTTGAAACTGATGGAACACATTCACCATAAGCTTAAGTGAGTCCAATACATTGACTACTTTGGACCAGCTATCAAACAGTCTTATTGTAATGCAAAATGGCTTAGGTGTGTTAAAATCACTAGTCACGTAGCTAGTTATGTTGTCACCCTAAATGTTAGGTAAAATCACTAGTTCGGGACAGTATTTTAGAACTACTGGGTAGTCAATGGGTTCCTTAGGGACAGAAATTGTCACTAATGTTTGATCAGTTGGCTGACTCCAATTTATATATTTTGAGTCATTTGGCTTGTAATGCAGGGAGAAGTCAATTGGTTGCTTTATACATCCCAGGTTATGAAGCGTGAATATAATTGTTACTTAAGTGTCTCTAAGTAATCTAGAGTGAAGTCACATTAAACGTTTAGTTTTCACCAGAATATCGGTTATTGAACTGTCTAGGATATGACTATTAACTGACTATTTCGGGTCAATTAGCTTCACTACTTCGGAACAGCTATTAGACGGTCTCTTTGTAATATATGTACAAGTCAACTTATCCACTGATTACGACACGTATCTACATGCTGAAATAACTAATCACCAAATGATAGGTAAAATCACTAGATCAGGACAGTCACCCAGAACTGCTGGGTATTTATTGCAAGTATTTGTGTGTGATACAGGGGGATTGCATGATGCCATCACGTTTATTTACAAAACGGTCAAAAAGTAGGTGTATTAAATTGACTCTGTTTATTGCAGTGTTGTTGCTCTGTTTGTTTTTATTATTGTTTTTGCCATCTTCTTCTCTCTCACTCTGTTATAATTGCAGTGGCTGTTGTTTGTAGCAGAGATGGAAATTTTAGATTTTTAAATAATATTTCAATGAATCGAAAATGTATTATTTTGAGCTTGTAAGCTCAGGAATATTCTCCAGCAGTTTATTAAGAACTTGGTATATTGATAATCTAAAAAGTATAGTTCATATATTTAACTTTACTTTTTAAATGAACCCTGTTAATATATATGTTCGTTCCACCAATTCAAATCATAGAACAAAAAAGATTCTCATTATTAAAAAATCCCTTAAGTGTCAATCGTCTCCTTTGAAATATTTTGCTATTACCTCATAACCGCATCTAAAAATGTTTTCACCGTTGCACAATTTTGTATCTGGCGATTTGGCTGGCCATTTCGAAACCCTAGAGGTTTGTTTGGAATTTCGTGAAATAATTTCCCAACTATTGTAATATAAATACATAACATCTTTTAAAATTGATACGTATCCGATTCCAGTCTTAGTGTCTTTTATGATATGCATTTCCACATCATGCCCTGAAAAACAGCGCGACACCATAATTATGCCATCGCCAAATTTGAGAGTCTTATCTGTGTTTGCAATGTGCAGTTTGTTTTCCTTCTGCCATCTTTCAAAAGTTCTCCCATCACTGCTTCATAAATAGTATTTGGATTCACCCGAAAATAGAACCATTTACCATTTCTGTCTAGACCAGTTAAAATGTTGTCCGACAAATTGTATACGGATTTTTAAAAATACGAGACTAGCTTCATTTGTCCAGCGGCTAACAATTTTAGATTATTGATAACATCCGGGGGAGTAATTTTTGAGAATTTCTTGAACTCTCTTGTTATTAAATTACCTAGTCTTGAAATAGGTCCTCCAAAATGTTGAGTTTTTACAGTACTTGAAATTTTTTTTATTATTTTTGAAACTGCACAGTTATTTATTAAGTATTTATCACAGATGGTATTCAGACTTAATCCTTAGTGCAGGATTATTTTGGATTTTAAATGTTCGCAAATCTTGACTACGAGGAAATAATATAAATATTGAAATAATGACAAAACATAATGGCTTTTACTTTGTGTTCCTAATCTTCTTTCTTGTATAAGTTTAAAAGTTTCCATTGTTTTGCCAAAACTAAGAAGTATAATCACACTCTATAAATGTATTTTTGTATAAATTGAATGCTGAAGTTTACTATATTTTAATAAAAAAGGAAAAGTGAAATTACGGAATATAGTTTTCCAAAAAAGTTTCCATTGTATTTTCACTCAATATATGTGTTGTGGAAATACTTTAGTTTCTAAATTTCCCATCTCTGTCCTGTGTAACTATTTGTAAAGAGTGAGTGCAGTGGTTCAGTGCATTCACTGGTAGACGAGAGTACATTTATTAAAATATATTTTATGCATTTTACACATAGTTTGCCATTTTGCCACTTTAACATTATTGTTATTATTATTATGATAAGCAGGCAACAACAATAAGAACATCAACAGCAGCCATATGTTGCTATTGTAGTTGTTTTTATTATTGCTGCAGTTTTATAGTACTTTGTACACAATAAGATATTTCAGTTTTATATGAATTAATGCCGTTTATCATTGGATTGTTGGTTGGCCCGATGGTTATTCGATGGAGTCTTAACAGGCTGCCTGTTGCCTTTCATTTGGTTGGGGATTTTGTTTTGTTTTCTTTTCTTACTTCCCTTTTTTCCAATAAAGAAAATATGTACTGAATATTGGTTGGACTGTTTGTGTGTGTTTTTTTTTCTTCAGTTTTTGGTCTTTAACTCTGCATTTAGTATCATCGTTGTATGTATTTGCAACAATTTATATTTATTTTAACTTTTAACTAAATGTTGTTGATATTTTTTTCTCATCTTTTTTTATAGTTTTGTGTGCAGATCAGCAAGAGTTTGAGCCTGATTTTTACAATATAATATTGAAATTGTTGTGGAACTAACAACAAGCAGGGATTTATAATGTTGCACTATGGCTGACCCATGTGATTTGGGAGAGATAGATTTGTTCGCTTGTTAAAAGTTTTGAAGTGATATAAGATAGAAGTGATCTTGCGATCCATAGCATGCAGTGTTTTAGTTTTGTCGAAGGCTTTCTGAAAGTCTATAAACAAGTCTTAAAAACACTCTACAGATTATTTGACGATTACCCGGAAACTGTATATAAATAGTTGATTCTTTGTGTCTGGATCCGGTTTGATCTTGTTTCAGTGTTTTAGTCACTTTATCTTAAATTTGTTTAGCTATAACTTGTGGAATCTAAAATTATTCAGATTCGAAAGGTCTACTTTCTTGGGAATTAACATTCCTATGCGTTCTGTTATTTTATTGAGTAGACACTGACTCTCCCAGAATATGTGAATGAACGGTTATATTATTGATCCAACTTTAAGTAACTCGGCTGCGATCCAGTCCACATTAGGCAGCATATTTTGTTTCAGGCAATTGATTGAAAGGCTATCAATGTCACTGTCCTCTATGTGATCATTGCAATGTTCTATAGCCTTTGTTTACTTTCTTAAAAATCTGTTCATATCTGCTAAGCTTCTGTTACGATTTCAGGACATACGCTTAACAGACTTGTCGAATAATAACGTGCTTGCAGTTTATGTTTGATCCACAAGTTTTAGCCCTGTTTAGGTCGGATTTTATATGCATTCATTGTGCGATTTTCGGAAATTATTAATTCCTTTAACATTAATAAAGACTGAGTTGACTCACCAACTTATACAAGGTGGCGCAAAAGTCATCCTCATATCAGAAAATGCTATAAATTTTGCGATTGGCCCCTAATGTCAGTTCTGTTTTGACATTTATGTAGTAAACGCATGCGAAATACACGTTAATAAACAATGTTACGCTACACTGCTCCAGAACGCGGAATATTGCTGACTATTTGACCAATAATCGATCGGTGACTTCATCAATAATATTCATGAGTAATGAGGCCCATTTCCATCTTAGCGGGTACGTAAATAAGCAAAATTTACACTTCTGGGGCACTGAAAATCCGCGTGTAATCCACGAAGAGCCATTACACCCGCTCAAAGTCACTGTATGGTGTGCTGTTTTCGCTGGAGGAGTCATCGGACCTTTTTTCTTCGAAGACGTCGCGGGCCAAACGGTTACTGTGAATGGTGAGCACTACCGAGCAATGATCAACGAGTTCTTTTTGCCGCAACTTGATGAATTGGGATTGGAAAACATGTGGTTCCAACAGGACGGTGCAACGGCACACACTGCACGTGCCACAACCGATATGCCGAAGGATTCGTTTCCCGGGCGCCTAATCTCCCGTTTTGGCGATTTGCACTGGCCAGCAAGATCGCCTGATTTGACTGCTCCAGACTTCTTTTTGTGGGGCTTTTTGAAATCGCAGGTTTATGTCAACAAGCCTCAGACTCTTGCATCTCTTAAAGACAATATCCGTCAAGAATTTGAGGACCTATCGCCGGAAGTTTTGGCCAAAGTGATGGAAAATGCCATAAAAAGGGCTCAAATGACAATCAACTGTGACGGCGGCCATTTACATGACATCATATTCTCGATTTGATGTAAAAAAAATTAAAAGACCAAATAAAAATAATCCACAAGAATCAAAGTTTTTCATTTTTTTTAATTACAGCCAAAAAACATCGGAAGTTTACTTTTGCACCACCTTGTATATGACTCTTAAGAAGCATCAAGTCTTCCCTAATAATAATTGTTTCCACATCTAAGTTTTGTGTCTGAAGTCAATGATTGTTCCCCGTAGCAGTTGTTATTTATGTTACTACATGTAGATGTGGAACGTGACAGATATGATTCTATTTTTTCCAGTTTACGGGGGATTTCTTCGTCAATTTCGTCAGAAGGACTATTATTTCTTCTTTGCAAAGCATTGCTGAGTCTTCTAATGTTCCATGATCAAAATCTGTCTTTGTTTTCGTGCCGAGGGTTGTCATTGATAAATGTTTGACGTTTCGTTAATCACGAAATCTTGGTTACAGTCTGCTGACCTAAGCCAATAGATATATATTGGAGATACATATTTAAATATGGTATCTACTGGAGACTAATATCCGCTGGGTGCCCCGGACAGTTAATTGTGTTTATATCTAAAGGTCGTTCATACATCTCTGTACTAAATTAACCCCTTAATTTCATTGGATTCAGAAGAATTAAAAACAATACATCGTCATAAGCGGAAAATATTGTTTTACTTCTTTAATTTGCAAAAAAGTGCACACCGATTGCTCACCAGAACATATGGTGAATGTGTTCCATCGAAGAGATGGCTTGTTCGGTTCCGAAGTAGTGATTTTGACACCAAAGACAAAGATCGCCCAGACAAGCCAAAAAAGTTTGAAGACCAAGAATTGTAGGCATTACTCCATAAGGAGGGTTGTAATCCTCAACAAGAGCTTGGGAGCTATTCGACCAGAAATTTCAAAACGTTTGCGAGCAGCAGGATTCATCCAAATGCAGGGAAATTGGGTGCCATACGAATTTAAGTCAAGAGACCTTGAAATATGATTTTGTATGTCTGAAATGCTGCTTGAGAGCTATAAAAGACAATTATTTTTGCACCGAATAATTACATGCGATGAAAAATGGATCCATTACGATAACTCGAAGTGTAAGAGATCGTTCGTGAAGCCCGGATAACCATCCGAATCGACACCAAAGACAAATATCTGTGTTGATAAGGTAATTTTATGCATTTGGTGGGAGAAAAGGGGTCATATCTGTTATGAGCTGCTTAAATCTGAAGCGAGCATTCGCCAGAAAATGCCCAGATTATGATGCCAGACATGAAAAAGTATTTGGAATGAAGTGGTTGGGTAGTTTTCTTTCATAGTCCAGACCGGGTCCTGTCCGACTACTATTTGTTTCGATCGAAGCAAAACGCTCTCTCTGGGATACACTTCACATTGGAACAGAGTATCCGATATTGGCATGATTCGTTCTTGTCCTCAAAAGACGAGCAGTTCTTTTTTCTCTGTCAGAATGATGGGAAAAGGTCAAAAATATATATTTTATCACTGATTGAGTCGTTTTGCTCTTGTAAACATTTTTCTGGTGCATATGATTTGATTTCCAAAACACCTATTCCACCAATTCCACCCATAGTGCAAAATATCCTAAACTTTAGTGAATGACTACGAATTTGTTATTGTTTCTGTTGCTGTTGCTCTTGCTGTTGTAGTTGAAGTTATGCTCATAAGTAATACTATAGTTTGTCATGTTGTGGTTGTTGCTTTTTTGTTCATACAATATTTAATCCTATAGATTGCTTGTTGTGTTTTATTGTAGTGGATGGTGTTGCGTTGTGTTGTGTTGTTGCCTTGTGTTCGTATTGTGTTGGGGCCAAAGTGTGAATATAATTTAATGTGAGCAATTTTCAATATCTCAACTTGAAAGATTATTTATTATCCTTGATTGGTTTTCAAGTGATTATAACGTAAGCGATCATTTACGTGTTTATTGTATCGTTTTTATTATTTCTTATTAACCCCCCCTACTCTTTAAAATACAACTAACCAACCAACCAACCAGCCATCCTTGCTGTTGGAAAACTTTAACATCATTTTTAAATAAGTCTACATACATATGTATGGTTATGGATATTGAAATGAATGTGTGGCTGTGTTTAAGTTTGAATTGTATGTTAAAGAATCATTTAAGGTTGATATTCCACGAATATAACTTGTGTTCTGCTGTTGTTGTTCTTCTTCTTGTTGTCGTGTTGTTAAATGTGTTCGCTAAAGGAAGTGGGTTCAAGACCTTTTGCTTGTTCATATTTTATTTGTAAAATATGCACCAAAAGATGAGGCCTTATTTAAGTTCAAATATTCTAAAGTTTAACAAAACTAAAATTTAAATAATTTCTTAAACGAAAAAGAAAACATATTTCAATTTGATCATAAATAATGGGTATTTCAGTAAGCGAGATATCTCGAAATAGTGCAAATGTTTGCCTCAGACTTGCTGAGTGGAGCGTATCCGAAATGTCCAATTGTCCATGCCTTTGGCATAGTCAGCCTGAATTTTACCGATGGTTGGCTCTTAAGGCACACGCAGAGAAAAAATATAGTTGGGCCATTGTAACCATTTCAATATTGTTACAAGTTTTTTAACAATATTATAGTCACAGTAACCATTTACATGATTGTGGTAACCATAATATGATTGATTTACGATTCACATGATTGTGTCAACCATATATATGGTTACAGTAAACAAATATATGTTTGTGACAACCATTCATATGATGAAGGAATTATCATATTATGTTGCTCTCGGCTTAAGGCTTATCATAATCTGAGAACAACATATTATGATAAAATTATTCATCATAAATATGGTTGCCACAAACATATATTTGTTTACTGTAACCATATATATGGTTGATACAATCATATTATGGTTACCACAATCATGTAAATGGTTACTGTGACTATAATATTGTTAAAAATCTTGTAACACTATTTAAATGGTTACAGTAACCATGCCCAATTATATTTTTTCTCTGCGTGCAGCTGTGGTTTGTGGCTTATTAGCATAGACCTGAGACATAAGAAAACCCCACAACAAAAAGTCTAATGGGTCAAATCACGATCTTGGTGGCCAGTTCTCATCACCTCCATGTGATATGACCATGCCCTCAAATGGCACGTGCAGAATCTCCAGTGTGACATGAACTGGGTGGCTCGTAGCATCTTACTGTTGAAACAACATGTCGTTGGTTTCCATATCATCCAATTTAGGCCAAATGAAGTTGGTAATCATAGACCTATAGCGCTCGTCGAAGTCGTTCCAAATTCCACAACAAACTGACTATGACTCTTGGATGTCATGTGCATTGCAATCGTCCCAAATTGGACAATTTTGTTTGTTGACGTAGCCACTCGTTCATAAATGGGCGTCGCACGATCTAAGTGGCCAGTTCACATCACCTTCATGTGAGATGACCATGCCCTCAAATCGCTCGTGCAGAATTCCAATGTAACATGAGCTGTGTGGCTCGTAACATCGTACTGTTGAAACAACATGTCGCTGTTTTCCATAGCATACAATTTAGGCCAAAAGAAGTGGGTAATCATAGACCTATAGCGCTAGTCAACGTCATTCTAAAAGAAATATGTACCGATGGGCATTGACGTAAAATGAACGAATCGCGCGTAAGGTTGGCCGAACAGAAAATGAATTTAGTTAAAACTATTTTATAATTTACACGGTTTGTTGAGCACTATATCCCTCCACTGAAAACAAATTGAAAAACTGACAGCCAATTCGAGAGATGTAGCTTCAACAATATGTCCGCTATCACCTGTCAAAGTTCGGAAATCCAAATTGCTATTTTTGAAAGATCTTTTAAATGCCTTTCACAGAAAACTATAGATTTTCTTTTGAAATGTGTCCATAATTAAATTATTTTCTCTGCATTTTTATTTTCAGTGACCATATGTGTTTAAGCTGTTATCAGTTGTGATCAATTCATTAACAATTCATTATAACTTTGTCAAAAGGAAACATTTAGAAAATCGTTTAGATAAACTAATGTTTAAAACTTATTTGTAGCTATGGCTGTTGTGGTTGCTTTTGTTGTTGTTGTTAATAGAGGTGACTGCGTGTGGTAAATTAGACGTTGTGAAATTTTAGTCACGTATTGAGTTTTATGCTTAAATTGGCTAGTGAAGGCGTAATCGTAACTTTTGTTATTTTTTTCCATTTATTTATTTGTTTTTTTTTTTTTTATTTTTTTATTAAATACATAAACGTTTTAATGAGTGTTGACAATATTGCATTTTAAAAGAAGAAGAAAATTGGCAAAGAAACGTAAAAGGGTATATTTAGTGTTTGTGTTTGTGATTGTGTGATTGTGTGATCATTGTGATGTCCATAAAACAAAAGACTTTAGCAAACAAACTTGTTTAGCTTTAGACGACGAGACACTTCTTTCTTCTTTAACTGATTTAAAGTGCTGCCTTTAATTAAAATCAACTACAACTACATAAGTAGCAATATAAATGACCACGAACCGAGTGTCTCTGCTTGCATTTTAAATATTTTGCATTATTAGTCTTCAGAAACATATTTGAATATTTATTGGGTCTGAGAATAATGATAATTTAAACACTTAACAAAAGATAAAAAGTAAATAATTGTTAATTTAATGAATGCAAGAAGTATTTTTTAGAATAAATATATTAAATTACAAATTTAAATTGTTTAGCTTTCATTTTGAAATATTTGTACAATGTAAATCTATTCAAAGTGTTGGCCATTGTTAGCTATGACCTTTTCCCATCTTCCTAGCAATATATGGAGTCCAAGCCAAAACAACTGCTCATCTTTTGAGGCTAAGAATGAATAAAGCCAATTTCGGATACTCTGTTCCAAAGTGAAGTATATCCCAGAGAAATCGTTCTGCTTCGATCGAAACAAATACTAGTCGGACGGGGCAAGATCTGGACTAAAA
Source organism: Calliphora vicina (assembly GCF_958450345.1). Classification (NCBI taxonomy): domain Eukaryota; kingdom Metazoa; phylum Arthropoda; class Insecta; order Diptera; family Calliphoridae; genus Calliphora; species Calliphora vicina. The sequence continues at coordinate 165,896,836 of NC_088780.1, forward strand.
GCGGGTGAGGCAAAATTTCCCAAACACTTCTAAATAGTTTTTAACAGGTATTGAACTGAGGCCGAGGCGTTTTTCGGCCAATGCTCGCTTCAAGCGTATATGTTGCATTCAGTACAGGTTCCCTGTGATGGTCTGACCAGATGTCTGCAGCTCATAATGGATAAGACCCTTTTGCTCCAACTAAATACACAGCATTACCTTAGCGCCATGGATATTTGGCTTTGGAGTCGATTCGGCTGCTTGATCGTTCTACACATACGATCTCTTATGCTTTGGGTTATCGTAATGGATCCATTTTGCAATAGTGATTTTCTTTTATAACGTTCAAATTTCATTTCGGACATGAAAAATCGTCTTTCAAGGTCTCTCGGCTTCAATTCGTATGGTACCCAATTTATCTGCTTTTGTTCGCAAGAGTTGAGTTTGACAATAATCTTCATGATGTAATACCTCCAATTCTTGGTCTTCAAACTTTTTTGGATGGCCTGAAAATGTATATATATATGTTCCCGTTGATCCTATAAGGTGTATGTTCCTATCTTGTGCTAACGCTCTCACTTCGCTCCAACTCTTATGCATTCCGGATTATTTCTGCGTCGATATGCCTTCTCCAGGTATGAGCAGAGCGTCACCTTCTTCTGCTGCCTTGTAGATTCCATTCAATTGCATTTCTTGTGATGTCATTACATGGACTTCTCAATGTATGGCCAATCCATCGCCATTTACGTCCTCTTATTTCGGAGGCTGTTGATTGGATTGTTGATTGATTGTACCATCGGCCAGAATATTCGTAAAACCTGCGAAGACACTGCTTCACAAACACCTGGATCTTTTGCATGCCTCGAGGGGCAGCGTTCCACATCTCACAACCTTAAAAAGGAGTGGATTTTACATTCTTGTTAAAAATGGTTAACATTGTACGCTGGGAAATGGAAGACGAATTCCAAACGACGAATTCTTAAACGACCGAAAGTTTAAGATTGTCAATGTATTCACCCGACCTTCCGTTTCTTGAAATTATGCTCCCAAGATAACAAAAATGGCTGACATCTTCTATTTGAGTATTGCTAATTTCAAATAACTCTTGGGATGTCACATTAACTCGGAGGGTTTTGATCCTAGCAGTATTTATATTAAGACCAGCTGCATCCGTTCTTGTTGTTATGTTTCGCAGATTTGATGCAAGGTCTGAGAAGCTGTGAGCCAAAAGGCAAATGTCATCTACTTAGTCAAGATCATTAAGACAACCTTGCAGTCCCCATGTAATTCCCTTGTCATTTTGGAGAGCACTTCGTAGAATTGTGTCTAGGACTATATTAAACAGAAGTGGTGATAATACACAGCCCGAATCAAACTGTGGTTTAGTTTGTTGAAGGTTTTCTCGAAATCTATAAAGCACATATAGAGTGCATTCCACAGACTGCACGATGATAGCACGGAGACTGTTTATATGGTCGATGGTGGATTTGTTGGGTCTGCATTCCACCTGTTCTTGTCATAATGCCGGTGTCACCCTAATGGAGATCCCTTTGGTGAATATTTATTTACTATGCAGAGCAAAGTAATACCACGCCAGTTATTTGGGTTTGTAAGATCTCCCTTCTTTGGGATGTTTATCACTATGACTTCTATCAAGTCCTCAAGTAGATTTTCATTTTCCCAGAAGGTGCGGATAAATGGGTCGAATAATTCTGTTAAAAATTTTGTTATGTTTTCTTAGCTCATATATAAAGTCTTCAGATTGGTTTTTTAGACCAATAAATTTCGAGTTTTAAGTTATTATTGTTATAAACTGAGAGACCGATAAGGTTTATAGTTATTACAAAAGAACACTTAGTGACAGTTGACTCTACAATAGACAACTTCAGGTGGGTAAACTAATAAAATAAAAAAAGAAGAACAAAAAAGTTTAATATAACTACACTCTAGATTACTTTGAGACACTTAAGAGTCAATTGACTTCAAGCTAGCTTACCTGAGGTGTATAAAGTAACCAATTGACTTATCTTTTCATTACAAAGAGCACCTACCGATAATCGATATGAAAGGGTATTGTATTGTTAACGGAAGCCAACCTAAAATTGTGTATACAGCCTGTTATCGCAACATTAGCACTTTTGGATTTTTGTTTATTGACTTTATTATCAGAAAAGTTGTTTTTATAATTTTTGTTTTGTGACAATTTGTTTATTGCTTGTATTTTATTTTCATTATAACGCATTGTAGCGTAATCTTTTGTCTATATGAATCATAAATTTATTGCAGTGTATTTATATGCATAAATATTTATAAACGAGTGAGTAGATGTGGCTTTTTTCTTTTTTTTTTTATTTTGTATCGAATGAATATTAATCCGTTTAAATTAATTTGAACACATTAAGATGCAGTTATCAGTTTGTCATGTCATTGTGGTGTTAAACAGACATACAAAACTTTTTCGTTATTTTTTTATTTCATTTAATTTCAACGCTTAACAAAACGAGATATAAATTAAGCGTTTATTTTTTATTTAGTTATTTTTTGTTAAAAGATTTACCAAGTATTTAAGGCTTTAAATCAAGTTATTAAAAGAAATTGGAAAAAAAACTTAATGAATGAATTAATAATTTTAGTCTTACGACTTGCAATAGGTATTAACAGTTTAATGTTTTAATAAAATTTATAAAGTTTTTAATAATTTAGGTTTTTTAACTACCAATTTCTTTATAACCGAGAAATTGGAATAGAATAATTTATAAACACTTTTCTAATGTTTTTTTTATTTATAAAATTCCATCTGTCTATTGTTGTGCTTAAACTTCAGAACATGTTAAAGGGTTTAAGAAAATAGCTAAATTATATTTTTCATGTTCTGTTTAACTAATTACATGTTTAATATCTTTTAAAAACCATATAATTTATAGCAATCAATCAATTTCCACAACCCAACATAACAGAGACTCTTAATTATACCAGAGTTGTAATTTAGAATATTGTCTCGTTATTATTATAATAATTTTTTTTTTGTGTAGTCTTCTTTATTTCTCTTAATAACTCGTGGCCATTTAAAGAGCTAAAACACAAGAAAATAATAACAATAATAATGTTTCATGATATTAAAAACCACAATATCATGAACAAACATTATGAGTTACATTTATTATAGAGTTTTTTTATATAAATACAGTTAAAGAGAAAAGTTTACGTACAGTTAGAATGCCTGAAAGTAACATATACATACGTTTTTAATTCCGTTTGTTATCTCTACAATATTTATTTGCAAAAAATAAATCACTATATAGTGGTTGACAATAAAATGGAAAATTTTTACGAACTACGAATATATTTATCTAAGTATATGAATACATAACATAGTTAAAAGTGATGTGTATACGATTCCAGTCATAGTAGCCCTTATGATATGAATTTGGACCCATACCTTGCCCTGAAAACCAGCTCCACATCATAATATTGCCACCGCTAAACTTATTTGTGTACTTGGGATACCGTCTTTCTTCCTTCGGCAGTCTTACAAGTGTTTTCCCATCACTGACTCTTAAATTGTATTTGTATTCATCCGAAATTTGAACAGTATTCCATTTCTGTCTGGATAATTTTAAATATTCTTTGGCAAATTGTGTTTTTTTTTTTAGAAATATTTGGTGTTTGACTTAAAAATGCGGGATTTACATTAGGTGGCGTAACTTTTGAACGCGGTTTTTTTTAACAACTTAAATGTCATTTTGAAGGGTCTGTCATTTATTCTCACTTAGTTATTAAACATTATAATGTAAACAACATTTTTTTTTTTGGCTTCGAAAATATTGAATTTTATGTCAACAAATCGTCATATACGGGAAGTTTCGCTTTACTTCTTTAAGTTTCATCGGTTTCAACGTTCGAGAGATGTTTTGTTCAGTTCAGAAGTGGACCAGGCCAGCCAAAAAAGTTTCAAGACCAAGAAACTCAAAAAGAGCTTGCAAAATCATTGGATACCATATGATTTGAAGACGAAAAACTTTGAAAGACGATTTTGCATGTCCGAAATGATGCTTGAACGCTGTAAAATAAAATCATTTGCGATGACAAATGGATCTATTATGATATCCCGAAGTGTAAGAGATCATATGTGAAGCCCGGCCAACCAGCCGAGACGACACCAAACCCAAATATCCATGGCGCTTAGGTATTGCTCTGTATTTGGTTGAACTAAAGGGGTCCTATCTATTATAAGCTGCTGTAGTCTGGCCATACCATTACAGCGAGTATTGGACGAGAAACGACCAGAATATTCGGCCAGACATGAGACCTTAATATTCTAACATGACAACACTCGGCCACATGTTACAGTTCATCTTAAAAACTATTTACAATGAAGTGGTTGGGATGTTTTGCTTTATATTCTAGACAGTGCCCCGTCCGACTACTATTTGTTTCGATCAATACAGAACACTTTCTCTATGATACTCTTCACATTGGAACAGATTATACGATATTTGCTTAATTCCTTCTTGGCCTCAAAAGATGAGCAGTTCTTTTGGGTCGAAATCCATAAGTTGCCGCAAAGATGGGAAAAGGTCAAAGGTAACAATGGCCAATACTTTGAATGAATTTATATTGTACAAATATTTCAAAATAAAAGCTAAATATTTGAAAAATCCAGCATTTTTAAGTCATACGCTTAATAGAATTGTGTTGTTTTTTATAAATAGAAAGCAACCAAGACCAGCCTCATTTGTTATGAGGCTAACAGTTCGGGAACTAATTTCCAGATAACCTCCCTGGGAGTAATTTTTGGGAATTTCTTAAACTCTATTGCTATTAAATTATCTTGTCTTGCTCTTCCTGCCAAATGTTGAGTTTTTACAGTACCTGTCTCAAGACATTTTTTTATAACTTTTAAAACTGATGATTTAAATTTGAATTCATTTTAGATATTTACATACATATATACGAAAGTGAGTGAATTTAACGACTCTTAACTGAAAGGGCAATACTGCTCCAGTTAACAGGAATCTGTCATTTGACTCCTGTCAAAATTTGAACAAGCTGTGGCGTTTACTTTGAGTTTGACAGCCACAGGCGAGGCTCGAGGAGAAAATGGAAAAAAGTGAATTTCGTGTGCTCATTAAGCATTATTTCATTGCTGAAAAAATCCGTAAGTCAAACCGAGGCTAAGCAATTACAAATACTATGGGAACTCTGCACTATTAAGTTCAATGGTAAAAAAGGAGATTGAAAATGCGAGAGATTGTGGAAGCCATATGCATATCTCATGGCTCTGTGGTTTCAATTTAGAACAATCACTTGGGTATATTTCCGCAAGATGCCTGCCGGGTTTGCTCACAATCGTTTGTACAAAAGGGATGTGTGGACCCTTTCCATGACAAAAATCCACGAATTAGGCTACGAAATGCTGTGACTATTTCTTGTTTCCAAACCTGAAGAAAGAGCTCGGCATAAAGAGAAAATACATATTTGGATGACTTTGACAAATCTGATTTTTGAAAGGGATAAACAAATTGAAGAAACGTTGGTCAAAGTGTATAGAGCTCAAGGAGACTATGTAGAAAAATAGAATGATTTTTTATCCAAAGACCAGTATTTCATTTAAAAAGTCATGGAATGATTGGGCAGCCCCTGTATTTGGTAAAATGTTATGTTTTTGAATACTGAAATTACGGAATATGGTTTTCAAAAAAGTTTCTACTATTTATTCATGAGAATTTTGGTATTGAAAATCAGTAAAATTTATCTCTGAATTTCATACCTATAAAAATTATCTGGATTTGTTGCATATATATTTTCATCAATATGAAAACTTTTGTCTCACACTGTATTCCCAAATGTGTAACACACATACTTACTTACTATATTCATAACTAACCAAGTAATGTGCGTATGCATTTCCACTAATCTATCTCAACATACATAAATAATCATCGTGTTCATTTGTCATAATTAACAGTTAAAATGAAATTAAGTTTCACTCTTCGCAACAAATACAAATTCAAACACACACAACTCCAATTTTAATACTTTGTAAAGTAGAGGAAGATCAACCAGCAACAAACAAGAGAAGTTTGAATAAACGCAAATCCACAATTGATCGAATACTGGCGCCAAATAAAAAACCACAAGATGATTTGCTTTTCATACTCAACTTTACATTTCGTCATTTTCATTTTGTATTTAAAGGTAAATTAATGTGCATAAGTGTAGCTATGTTAGTGTGCGTTTCACGTCCGTCCTTCTGTCTGTAACTTAAAAGAGTTGTCAGTCACTCGATTCAATTCGAAAACCCAGCCAAATTAAACTAAACAATCATCTCTATGGTTGGTAGAATCTTGAACAGTTCTTAGCTGAGTGGCAAGTGAAGCCGAAAACCAAGATCAAAACTAAACCAAACGCCACATAACGAAACGAAAGCAAACAGTAAACAAAAAAGGTATGAGTATCCTGAGGCGTATTTTCAACAAAATTGTGTTTATAATATTATAAAATATTAGGTCATTAATCACTTGAGATGAATTTCAGATGAGGTTTTCATGTTTTCATTTACATCGAGTAGAAATTTACCATACTTACTTACACCTTTTTTTTATAGTGCATGATTGAGAGTTAGGGCTATGTGCTTGTTCAAATATAAATGATGTGAAATGTAATCAAACTAATAGCGAAAGAAATTTGAGGGTTTCAAATAACCCAAGCAACATGAAAACATCATAATTTGATGTTGTTGCTTGCGTCTTTTAATAATCATTATCATTTATGTGCATTATTTTAAAAACAGTTTATTTTATACATATGTACGTAACGTGGATCAATTGGTAAACTATAAAGAAATGCTTAACCAGATGCTTAACACCAAATCCAGATATGCATGGCGCTAAGATAATGCTCTGTATTTGGTGGGACCAAAAGAGTCCTATCTATTATGAGCTGCTATAAAAGAGCTGCAAATTGATTCAGCCAGAGCTGCAGCCAGATATGAAACTGTTATATTCCATCATGACATCACTCGACAACATATTAAAAAGTATTTATAACTAGCTGAACCCGGTCCGCGTTGCAGGCCTTTAGAAAACATCTGTTTTATATTGCATATCGATCTCGATTTTAATATACAGTGTCGGTGAATCAACCTTCAATGTTAATACATGTAGTCGCATTTCGGCTGGTTCTAATGAATTCAAAAATTCAGTATGGAAATATCTTATTCATGACCCTATAAGCAAACCAAATTGTTTATTACAGACAGAAAATTAAAATCTGACTTTACACTGTTACCTAATAGGCTTTTCTGAAGACACCGTGAAAATATCATCAAAATAGGTCCAGCCATTTTTGAGTCCATACGGAACATATATACACACATCCATTTTTATGAAATATAGGGCATTAGCGGTATAATGTAAAAATTAGATTTTTACACACCCCTCCGCCCACAGACCGAATATCAAAAATCTGACTATACAGTGTTACCCGCTGGGATATTCTGAAGATTCCCTGAAAATTTCATCAAAATCGGTGGAGCCGTTTTTTATATATATAGATGGCATTAGCGGTATAATGTAAAAATTTGATAATGCCACGCCCCTCCGCCCACAGACCGAAAATCAAAAATCTGACCTTACAGTGTTACCCGCTAGACTATTCTGAAGATTCCCTGAAAATTTCATCAAAATCGGTCCAGCCGTTTTTGAGTTCATTCGGAACATACATACATACATACATACATACATACACACATAGAAACATCCATTTTTATATATATAGATAGATAGATGAAGTGGTTGGGAAGTTTTGTCTCACCAGCTTTATTGTCCAGAACGCGCCCCATACGACTATATCCGAGAGTATGTGCCAACAAAGCGTCATGTGCGGGAAGTTTCTTTAATTTGAATTTGAAAAAAATGCCACTGAAGCACACTGATTGCTCACCAAAGCATAGGAAATATGGTTTGTTAGGTTCAGATGTGGTGATTTTGAAACGGAAGACAAAGATCGCCCAGGCCAGCCAAAACAGTTTGAAAACCAAGATGAGGCATTACTCCTTGAAGATTATTGTCAAATTCGACAAGAGCTTGCAGCATCATTGGGAGCTACTCAATCAGCAATATCAAAACGTTTTCAAGCAGCAGAATTCATCCAAAAGCAGGGAAATTTGGTACCATACGAATTGAAGCTGAGAGACCTTGAAATACGATTTTTTATGTCTGAAATGTTTCTTGAATGCTGTAAAAGAAAATCATTTTTGCATTACTTGCAATAACCCGAAGAGTAAGAGATCGTATGTGAAGCCCGGCCAACCAGCCGAATCGACACAATAGCCAAGGTAATGCTCTGAGCTACTGATATCTAGCCAGGGGCCGAATTACCGCATTCGATATGGAGTAAATTCGATCGTAATTTTCTGATTTGAAATTACGGCATTCGACATCGAGCATGAAATTTAGTACATTTTGTTATAATTACGATATCGAAATAATTTTTCGATACGTTAGTTCATTCGATCACGAGTGCGGTAATTCGGCCCCAGATCATCACAGAGAACTTGTACCTATCGCAACATATTCGTTTGAAGTGAGCATTCGCCGCAAAAAACCCCCAGAATATGCAGCCAGACATGAAACCGAAATATTCCATCATGACAACGCTAGGCCACATGTTGCAATACCTGTTTAAAACTATTTAGAAAGATGTGATTGGGAAGTTTTGCCTCACCCGCTTTATAGTCCAGACCTTGCCCTGTCCGACTACTATTAGTTTCGATGGATGCAGAACGCTCTCTCGGGAATACGCTTCACTTCAGAACAGAGTATCCGAAATTAGCTTGATTCGTTCTTGACCTCAAAAGATGAGCAGTTTTTTTGGCTCGAAAGTTCAGTGCAAGTACAGCCAGGGCTATGGAAGATTGTAAATAAATATTCGTGTTAGATACTCCTATGTGGACTCTATCCCTGTAGTTTAACATGACCTTGTAACACCCGTGGTGAAAGAATACGCCAACATTTCGGCCATCGTAGGATAGTATTGAATGAAACATGAACATATTGTGAATCAAGCCCTAGGCCCAATAAGACAAAACTCTTCATTTATAGAAAAGATAAAGCTTGAACCTAAGAGAAGGGAACTAGAACAGTTGATAGTCGTGGCCAAAACAACATGGTCGCTAGAGAATGTCAACATTGAGCTGTCCATATTGGAAAATTCTTTATAAGTCATCCCGTTCAGGAAGTCATGGCAAAGTCTGGACCAAAGTCAACGTCAAATTTCTTACACTATTACAAATAAATGTTATTGTGGAATCATTCATCATCACAAACAAGTTCGGTATTCATCCGAGATTTTTTTCTCCAATGCCCTCTTGGGAGCATAGGGCTTCCACAAAGAATCTCCATCTTACACGATTTTATGCAGTTGTTTTCGAGCCTTCGCATGTAAGATTGGATTGCAGTGTCCTAGTTCTTAGAGTATCGATGTTATTTTTGCTTTCTATAAGTTTCGTTTATCGGTTGTTCCAGCTAAGTAGATGATTGGTCTGCTGTATTTGGTGTAGTGGTGGGGAACCTTGCTAGTCTTCGATTTCTACTTTGATTTCCAGGGGTAGGGGAGATCAGGGTATTCTTGGATCGATTGTTTGGTGGGGGATTGAAGCCACTTAATTTTTAAAACTCGAAAACCATGATGAACATTTTTTGTCATCTGCCGAGGATCGAACCTGGTGATTGGTTTTTAGGCAAGCACTTTAACAAATTAACATTTAACGACTTCTGCGGATGTAGTAAGAATGATTTCAATAATACAACATGAAGCCTATACATCTGTATACTCTCAAAAAAATAAGTAAAAGCGGACCTTAGGACAACCAATCTTTCTTATTATTTATAAATAATATGGATAGTACATAATATTAGGTAAATGTCAAAGATAAAGTTATAATTTCTCAAAGAAGCATAATGAGATGTGTATATTTCCATAATAAAACCATAACATTTCACAATTGGGGACATAAGTAATAAACAACCTACAGTTTAAGCTTAATTAATATTAATCCTATTATATAAAATTCACATCTAAATTTATAACCCACATTCAAAGCTATTAAACTAATTTAAAACGAATAATATAAAACTACTTACTTATATTTAGAAAAAAGTATGATGAATATTAATGTATATTTGCATATTCCGTATTTTATTGCCCATGCCTATTAAATTAAATTGCAAACTGGATTCAAGAGTAGTAAATTTAGTAAATTATCAATTCATACTCGTAAACTGAAACCAAGAAAAATGATTTCAGCTCATAAACAGTTTTTATATATTTTTTTTCTTTTAAACATTTAACCAAATTATGTTGCAGTTAAGCAACATAACAACAAAAGAAACAAAAGCATTAAGATACAAAAAAAAAATACATGAGAGTATGATAAACACCTAAATTAACTCATCATTCGCGTCATGATCACCATCATCAGCAAACATCGTCTACAGCTCAAACTACAGTGGCAGGTATCATCAGTTTAGAGAAAGAAAAATTAAAATCTGGAAAAAAAACATAATTTTCTCGACAGGGTGTGGGAAAAAGTTGTGTTGATCTCAAAGTACATAAGTCTCCTGGGCCAGATGGAATACCGGATCTGGTCTTGAAACAGTGCTCTTCCACATTATCTCGTTCATTAGCTAACATTTTCAGCACTTCATATCTTGCAGGCATATTTCCTGTATCATGGAACGTTGCTAATGTAAGGCCAATTCCTAAAAATGGAGAGGCTAATAACCCTGAAAATTACCATCCAATAGCAATTTATTCTGCACTTTCCAAAATTATGGGAGTATGGTAAACTACCATCTGGTTAAATATTTGGAGTCCAACAATTTACTCAGAGACTTGCTAGCCTTCCTATCGGAAAAATTATGTCGTTCCATTCACCGTTTTGGCGAAAGTAAAGTGGTGACTCTAGATATTTCCAAGGCGTTCGATAGAGTGTGGCATGGTGAGCTTTTATCAAAACTTATTGCTTTTGGTGTCAGTAATAACTTCTTTCGATTTATATCGAGCTTTCTCAGAAATCGCACTGTTATAGATGAGATATCAAACGAGTTCAATATAAATTCAGGGGTACTGCCCTATTCCTTATTTTTCTAAACGACCTTCTACGTCAAACTTCCAACTCTATCTACAAGGTGGCGCAAAAGTAATCCTCCTATCAGAAAATGCTAAAAATTTTGCGATTGGCCCCTAATGTCAGTTCTGTTTTGACATTTGTGTAGTAAACAAATGCGAAATACACGTTAATAAACAATGTTACGCTACACTACTCCAGAACGCGGAATATTGTTGACTATTTATTTGACCAATAATCGGTCGGTGACGTTGGCACAACGTGAATTTTGTCGCAGATTTCCTGGCCGTCCAACGCCTACTGGTGAAACACTGCGACGTTTAGCCGCTCGCCTCGAAGAGACTGGCACAACACGAGATGCTGCCAGGCGTGGCAGACCCCGGAGTAGCCGTTCAGCAAAGAATATTGCTGCTGTAGCCGAGGATGTCATGGAAGCGCCGTCGACATCGACCAGACGACGAGCCACGCAAATGGGTATCAGTCGACGGTCTTTACAGCGAATTTTGGTACAAGATTTGAAGATGTTTCCGTACAAAGTCCAGGAGGTGCATCAGCTGTTAGCCATCCTTAATCACCACCAAGAGGAAAATGATTTTTCATCAAAAATAATCATGAGTGATGAGGCCTATTTCCATCTTAGCGGGTACGTAAATAACCAAAATTTACGCTTCTGGGGCACTGAAAATCCGCGTGTAACCCACGAAGAGCCATTACACCCGCTCAAAGTCACTGTATGGTGTGCTGTTTTCGCTAGAGGAGTCATCGGACCTTTTTGCTTCTAAGACGTCGCGGGCCAAACAGTTACTGTGAATGGTGAGCGCTACAGAGCAATGATCAACGAGTTCTTTTTGCCGCAACTTGATGAATTGGGATTGGAAAACATGTAGTTCCAACAGGACTGTGCAACGGCACACACTGCACGTGCCACAGCCGATATGCTGAAGGATGCATTTCCCTGGCGCCTAATCTCCCGTTTTGGCGATTTGCACTGGCCAGCAAGATCGACTGATTTGACCGCTCCAGACTTCTTTTTGTGGGGCTTTTTGAAGTCGCGGGTTTATGTCAACAAGCCTCAGACTCTTGCAGCTCTTAAAGACAATATCCGTCAAGAATGTGAGGACCTATCGCCGGAAGTTTTGGCCAAAGTGATGGAAAATGCCATAAAAAAGGCTCAAATGACAATCAGCTGTGGCGGCGGCCATTTACATGACATCATATTCTCGGCTTGATGTAAAAAAAATTAAAAGACCAAATAAAAATAATCCACAAGAAGAATCAAAGTTTTTATTTATTTTTTTTAATTACAGCCAAAAAACATCGGAAGTTTACTTTTGCGCCACCTTGTATTCTTTTGCAGATGACAGCAATATTTGCCTTTCATATTCATTCAATTATAGACCAAGCCTGTCGGAGATTGGGGCAATGAGGCAAAACATTAATGATTCCCTTAATCGGAACCTTGTGAAAATCTCTGAATGGGGTCATTCGAATAGGGACTCTTGCAAGATTAAGTGTTGCATGGTGACATAAAAACGAACGACAGACCATGTCGCTTAATCTGAATTTATGGTTGGTGTAAATATTGTAGAATCAGACGCTCATAAGAATACAATGTGATATCCACAGGTCTGAACAAATTTTGGAAAAGAAAACTACATCACAACTTCATTGAAAAACTTTGCAAGTTTATCGTATGATTGCATAAATTATATATTGATTCCTATGGTTCCAATGTGGAACAAAGGGCCACAACAATGTTTTTCCATTGTGATCTATACCGTGCTATCAGTTTCAATTCGATGCAGAACTTTCCAGTTGAGTTTATTTCAGTCTCGATTTGTCTCCTCCAGGTGTAACTGGGTCTGCCACTTATTTTACTGCCTTGGGGGTTCCATTCAATTGCCATCTTGGCTAAGTTGTCAATGGTGCGTCTGAGAACATGGCCAATCTAACTCCATTTACGATTGATTGTCTGGTTACGTATTGGTGTTTCCCAAATGTCTCTGTTTGATTGCCAGTGTAATAAACTTTTAATTTTAACGAATTTGAACTATAAATTTTGATATTTTGAATTAAACAACTTGTTTAAAATAAAGTCTAAAGTATCGAAAGGTTCGATAAATAGGGTACGAATTGCAATGAAACCTAACTTTTACAAACACCCTGTAAGAATTATAAATTTCCTTGTTTTTGGCATCGTTATTATTTCTTGTTATCACATTGTTTGCTTTGAAGCGTTTATTATTAACAAAATTAGTTAGTTAAAAGAAAAACCTGTACAAGCAATAGGCTCCCGATCGCTCTCTCACTCTATCATTCTTTGCCTCATCGTATTTTCTTTCTTATATACTCACTCTCTCTTTTTTATTACAAATATCCATCCAGATCTTTTGAATATGTGTGAACAATTTATTTTCTTTCATGCAGTTTTTTTTTTGTTTGAATTTTTTTTGCAAAAGGAAGATGTTTCCATGTCCATCCATTTAAAAAGGCAAATGTCAGTACCTTGACATATTAACAAACAATTTATATGCAAATGAGTTGGGCACTTAACGAAGACAAAAACGAAGAAATATTTTACAAACCCCAACGAACAGCCAAACTGATCGATGTGAACAATTTGGAAAGAAGTTAATAAATGACTGGATGTCGGGAAAGAGAAATATGTATGTTTGGATGAGTGTATGCAAAATGTATGGAACATGTACAGATAATGATAATTAAATCATCAAAAGTTGTTGGCTGTGTTATTTTTTATTTTGCCGTTTTGCATGTATAAACTTATAAACGCTTAATGTGGTTGGTAGGTAGGAGGCATGTAATTTTTCTGCTAAATATGCCAGGTTGCAGGGAAAAATGTTTAACAAAAGTAATTTTTTTTTGGAGTTAATAACATTATTATTATGGCATTATGTTCTAAAATAAGGGAATTTATATTTAGAATTATTACAAATTGCCGTTATATTTAAAGTTACCTTTTTCTATTGATTAAAGTTACCTTTAACTATAACGGCAAGTTGTAATAATGGCCCATAGTCTTATATATATTTTCCTATTTTAAAACAGAGAATTAACAAAATTTAAGTTGGCGAAATAAGGTTCAGTCTCTAACAAATTATAATGGACTGAAATAGTGTTTACTCGAATTATTGAAGGTATTACAGCCATAGATAAATACACATACATAGATCGGAAACTCTGGTGTCAAATACCTAACTCAGTTGTCAAAAATCTAAGTGGTGAGTATGTATGTAACTCAAACAAAAAATTACTCAAAATAATTACATGTAAGAGAGTTGTTTTTGTTTTCACATAGCTTTTCTCACTAATACATTATCACCACTTAGGTTTCTGACAACTGAGTTAAGTCTTTGACAGGATTACAGAATTATGATTTTTTAGTTCAGTCACTTCCCAGCATACATACATACATATGTATGATCATATGAATTCAGATAAGATCATAGAGAAAATATACATAGAGCGGAAACTCTCCTGTCAAAGACCTAACTCAGTTGTCAAAAATCTAAGTGGTGACAATGTATTATTAAAAAAAACTATGTGAAAACAAAAACAACACTCGTATGTGTAACTTTTTTAGTAATATTTTTGTTTGAGTTTGTTTCTAGTTTCCGCTCTATGTATATTTTCTCTATGGGTAAGATAACAAATTGATAAATGGTGTGTGTACAAATTTGGTTTTTATAAATCAGAAAAAATATTGTTACGAAATTGTACTTGAATTCAAATATAACGATTTTAAGGGCTGATTTAAAAGTAGCATAATGCTTTCAAATAACAGTGATGTAATAGCAAACTGTAACATATCTGTGGGCATTATTAAATAAAAGCTTTCAGTTGACCATTGATCGTAAGTTGGCAACGCTGTATTCGAATTCCAATATTCAGTTAAATAACATTGTAGAAATAGAGCTTTCTAGATGGTTATGCAGTGTTATAAATAGTGGCAGAGGTTCCAGTCGTGAGTGAGTTTATCAGATACGCTTTTCGAATAAACATCAACTGAGTGCCTTAAAGTGTGTTGTGTTTTTCAAGCAAATTCGTGTACATTATATATTGTGTCTGTATTTCTGAGAATTTATAAACTTGTATAAAAAATATTGAGTGGCTATTTAATTCTGTTGTTGTCGTACATTTGAATAAATAAAGGGTTGTTACCATTTTCAAACTACTAAACGGCTTTTATTTGCAATCAAAAGTATCCGGTTTATTTAAAGGAAATAAACCAGTGTTTTGAAAAGGTTAAAACGTAACAATATTTATTTTTCATATATTTTTTATGTCAAAATCAGAAATGTATAAAGAATTTCGTTTGGAAATTGGAAAGTCGAAAACTAGTGTATAAAATCGAATGATTTTATACCAAAATTATACTAATTTTTTTACTTATTTTCTTATTGCAAAAATCTTAAAAAAAATTTTAACGAATTACTATTGTGAACAACACTATGTTCGAAACTATACATTGTATTGTATTACATTTGTATTTGTGAAAACCTAAGTTTTCTTATATGTATCAAATTGCCTAAAATTACTTCTTATTAAAACCTCAGCCTGAGCGCTTTATTATATTAAAACCTAAATTTTGCTAATTAAAACTTATCATCTAAATTCTTAACCTAAAATCATTTGAATTATATAAAAACCTAAAATTTGATAATTAAAACTTACAATCTAAAATTCTTAAACATACTTTAAAAGCATTTGAATTGTATAAAATTAAAATTGCTAAAATAAAACTTATAATCTAAAGTTTTTAAACCTAATTTAAAAGAAACTTGAATTTGATAAAATAATTTAAAGTTTAAATCAAAATTATATTTGAATTTAAACTTAATAAAATTGTAAAACCTAAAATTGAAAAGATAAAACAACTTGTACTTATTTACTTATTGTAAACCACACACATCTCATACAACATACACACAAGGTGAGCTCACATGCACACACACATTCACTCTTAAATACACTAATTATAAATACCCACAATTGTCTACCCTAAAACTAATTAATTTTCTATCTAAACCTATTTATTGCACACAACCCTCGTATAATTTCTCATGGTACTGAGAAATTATATCATTTATGTGAAAATTGGTGTTTTTCCCATTAGATTGCTGCAATTACACATCTCATACAGTCCATTCCCCAGAATCTCTCAAATCGCTAAAACTCCAACTTTCTTCAACTAGTTTTATAAAAACATGCTGTTACAGACAAATTTATTTGATATCGTGAATATATATGTATATGTAGCTCATGTATAAACATTATTTTTTTTTTAATTGTTTTCTATTAAATTGTTGCGTATTCATAATCAAATTTTAAATTCTTTTTCTTTCTATAAAAGATTCCAAACAAATATTTTTTGTTTGGAATCTTTATTTTATTAATCTTTTATAATTTAAAGAATTTATTGCATTATGAATGACGGTGAAAATGTTTAATTTGCTATTTTTAAATCAACGGTTTTCGTAATATAAATATTTCATTTTAAGAACACCCAAAAGTATACTATACTTTTTCACACTTTGTACACGGCAAATTATATATGTTTTAAGCCACCCTGTTAATAAAGTTAAATGTTTATAGGCACCCTATTTGTGGTGAATACATTTAAAACACAGCGCGTAAACGTTACCACTCGTAATTACCAGTGTAATTGGCAGTGTACAGTGACGCAGATTGAATATAAATAAATACATGAATTTTTGGAATGCTATCGAGCATCAGCCTGAAGTTTTTAAATACATTTACAAGGACATATTTGTTAATTTTAATTTAAAAACCGTAAAGATATTTCGATCCTAATAGTATGTTCACATTTGCAGAGTTAATCATCTCAAAAGCTCTAATCACATCAAAATCGAGATGATTATCCATACTATAAAATGGTTTGTTAATCACTTCAAACCTCAAACTGATGATGATGTAGCATCTGCCACAATGAACAAACCTTTCAGATGTACTACCAATAAATACATTTTTCATAAATAACCCTTCAATGTTCACAATTCCATCATTAATAAGTTTAAATAATCAGCTGATAACTTTATTAAAGTATTTCTTTCTATTTTTAATGCTGTAAAGAAATATAAATGTCTTTACTGTCAACTTAATCATCTCAAATGTAATGTGAACATTTTTCTTAAACGCGTTTAAAACCCCAAGTATGAACATAGCATAATAGCAGTGTTAATGGGATATTGCACGATCACAGTTGTCTGGACCGAGGAAAGGAGACGGACGTTCACCATATCTGCGAATGCTCGTGTCAATTACTAAGAATCTGATTTCGGAACTTGCACTCCTGAAATATAGGGTACCAGATTTGTTGATCTAATTGGAAACCTGAATCTACTATGCCTTACACTAGCATTTGGACTTGATATGGCTTTTAACATGAGTGATGTGGGTATAACAATATACATACATATATTTTACTTGAGTGCTCATGTGCAGTGAGTCACCTCCACATAATGAATTAAAAAAAATTAAAATTTGTACTAATAAGAAATGTTCAAAAACACATTTTTTATTCATAAATTTAATGATTTAAAAAAAGCTCATGTATTTCTAGCATTTGTTAAACGCACTTTTTAAACAATAATATTATATGTGGGTTTGCGATAAAGCAATAAAAATTTGGACCATATTTACCTCAATACATCAAAATTGTATAGTGGTTTAAAAAGCCTCTAAAATTGTTTCGATTTTGTTGCCCTGTGTTGTTAATCTTGCATAACTGTTGCTTTTATTCTGCCTTTTGTGTTCTTTTCTGAAAAACTGTAGTTTGGTAAGTGTATAACGTGTTCTTTTCAAATAATGTTGACCTAAAACCACGAAAAAATGCTACAAGTTTCAACCTCAATTTTATCAATTCTTAAAAAGCTTTTCTTGATATTGTTTTTGAAATTCGTTTGTGTCAATGAAATAGTTTTTGTATTTGTTGATTAAAAATGTTAAAATGTAAGCAAAAAGTATAGTTTTACAATATTTAGAAGCTACATGAAAGAAAATTGCATAAATGGTAATGATTTTTGTTCTATTGCGATCGTTAAAAATGCAACACATTATGAGTGTATAGGTAACCTTTAATAAATTGTACAAAATATCTTCGCTACATTTTGTGTTAGAAAAGAAAACGCCATAAGTGTCGAATGCGTCTATACCTGTTTACAAGTACGTGTGCATAAATAAATCATATGAATTGTACCAATTGAATTTGAATTTTATTTGCATAACGACGCTTTTAAGCACAAGTAGCCGGTATTTTATAAATGCGTATTTATTTAGTGTTTTTATTTATTTTGAATTTCTTGTTTTATCGAAAAACGTGAGATTTTAAACTTTGTACCCCAGAATTATTGACTTAGTTTGTTTTCTTTTCATTTCACTCACATTGTGGATGACTAAATTCGGTAGCCAGCCACAGCTTGTTGTTATTTTCTGATTGTCCACATCATTATTATTATTATTGTTTTATTAGTATAATTTACAATAATAAACACAGTGTTATTACTTTATTAGTCGTTAGTGGACACGTATGTATTCACTTAAAGTTAATATTATTCGAATAAGATTTGGAATTAAAAATACACGAATATTTGATTTGTTTACGGTGAACTCATTTTATTAATTATTTTAAACCCCTGTCCATCAAACTCTACTTTATTTAACTAAATTTATAAATTTTTTTAAAAGGCATATTAGCATAAAAACTGAATAATTTGTAGAAATTTTTACTATAATTTTGTATTAATTTGTTAAGGCAGTTTTAAAATATTCTTTTAAATTATTTTCATAAATTAAAATGTTATAATTTATTTACAATCTTAGGTAACCGATCACTGAACACTCGTTTACTTTTTAGCGAATAATTTTCAACACTAAAAATTATTTTATTGTGTACTATTTCTTTCCCAGACGCTATGTATTATCATCGATAGGAATGAAATTCAGTAGTAAAGTCTTATTCTATATACATATTTCAAAGAATAACGCTACTGAGTGACTTATTGATTCAACATCCCCAGTTCAAATGGTAAAAGGTAAAGACATGCAATTTGTACTATATTTGTACTAGAAGCTTGAAGGTTTAGGGGTAAATTCGGTATCCCCATAAACTAATACAGATACAAACAACAATTAAAATGCATGTTTATCTGCTTAAAATATTAGCAAACAGGTGTTTGGTACTTTTTTGCGAGCCTTTTAGGATAGAAAACTGGTAAAAAATTATGTTTTGGTACTTTTTTGGCAACCGATCTATCTTTGAAACCAATAAAATATAAATAACGAAACCAATAAAAAATACCAAATATAAATTTGGTACTTTTTGGAAATTCGAACACTTTAGGGGTAAAAACGGGAAAATACTTTTTATTAAAAATTATGAAGTCAATTTGGATAATATTCATACAAAAATTAGTGGTTGGACTTAAATATGCAGGATATTTTTTTAAATTTAAGTTTTATTTTGAAACAATTGTAAATTTTTTCAAAGTATTGGACATTGTTTGCAATAAGTTTATCCCTTCTTTCTGGCAACATATTGTTATGTTTTAACCTTTTCAAAACGTTGGTTTATTTCCTTTAAATAAGCCGGATACTTTTGGTTGCAAATAAAAGCCGTTTAGTAGTTTGAAAATTGTAACAACTCTTTATTTATTTAAAATGTAGAATAACAGAATTAAATAGTCACTCAGTGTTTTTTTATACGCGTTTATAAATTCGCAGAAATACAGACACACTCTATAATGTACACCAATTCACTTGAAAAATACAGCACACTTTAAGGCACTCAGCTGATGTTTATTCGAATAGTGTCTCTGATAAACTAACTAACGACTGCAACCTCTGCCACTATTTATAACACTGCCATCTGCACTCTAGATTGTTATTTAACTGTCAAAGCTCGTATATTCGATGCCTAGAGCTTTCGAATACACACGCCATCTCTGGTGAACTTTCTACAATGTTTTTTAACTGTCAAAATTCGAATATTCGAATTCGAATATACAAGTCGCAGCAAACATTCAGCGTTGCCATACTTACGATCAATGATCAACTCAAAGCTTTTATTCAATATTATTAATGCCCACAGATATGTTACAGTTTGAGAGGCACTGCTATATGAAAGTATTATGCAACTTTAAATCAGCCGTTAAAATCGTTATATTTGAATTCAAGTACAATTTCGTAACAATATGGATTCTGATGCAAAAGAACTGCTCATCTTTTGAGGCCAAGAACAAATCTAGCCAATATAAGATTGTGTAGCGTATTCCAGAGGGAGCGTTCTGCAGCGATCGAAACAAATAGTAGTCGGACAGGGCAAGGTCTGTACTATAAAGCGGGTGAGGTAAAACTTCCCAACCACTTCATTCTAAATACATTTTAACAGGTATTAATTACAACATGTGGCAGAGTGATGTCATGATCGACTATTACAGTTTTATGTCTGGACGTTTTTCGCTGACTTCAAACGAATCGCTTTGCGTTCGATACAGTTTCCCTGTGATAGTGTGTTCAGATTTCATCAGCTCATAATAGATAGGACAGTTTTGGTGCCACCCAATACAGAGCATTACCTTAGCGCCATGGATATTTGGTTTTGGTGTCTATTCGGCTGGTTGGCCGAGCTTCACATATGATCTCTTACACTTCGGGTTATCGTAATGGTTTTCTTTTATAGCGTTCAAACATCATTACGGACATGCAAAATGGTTTTTCAAGGTCTCTCGGCTTCAATTTGTATGGTACCCAATTTCCCTGCTTTTTGGATGAAATTGTTGCTGGAGTAGCTCCCAGTGATTTGCAAGCTCTTGCTGAGTTTGACAACAATCTTCATGGAGTAATGCCTCCAATTCTTGGTATTTAAACTTTTTTGGCTGGACTGAACGATCTTTGTCTTCCGTGTCAAAATAACAACTTTTGATTTCAGCAGCTCATAATATATCCTTTTGTCCTTTTGATCCTACCAAATATAGAGAATTACCTTGGCGCCGTCGACATTTAGCTTTGGTTTCGGCTTACGATTCGGCTGGTTGGCCGGGCTTCTTCGATTCGGGTTATCGTAATGGATCCATTTTTTATAGCGTTTAAACATCATTTCGGACATGCAAAATCGTCTTTCAGGATCTCTCGGTTTCAATTTCCCTGCTTTTGGATAAATACTACTGCTCGCAAACATTTTGAAATTGCTGCTTGAGTAGCTTCCAATAATTTTTCAAGCTCTTGTTGAGTTTGACAAAAATTTTCATGGAGCAATGCCTCCAATTCTAGGTCTTCAAACTTTTTTGGCTGGCCTTACGATCTTTGTCTTCCGTGTCAAAATCACCACCTCTGAACCGCACAAATCATCTCTCGCACATTGAAACCAATGGAACACATTCACCATAAGCTTTGGTGAGCAATCGGTATGCTTCAGAGGCACTTTTTTCGGAAGTAGAGCAAAATGTTCAAAATGACGGCCTTCAAAAGATAAGCCTTCTATTGTAAATTCCTCATTTTTAAGTCATACACCCAATAACTAACATGGTTTTATTTGGAACTCTATTGGAAAGCTGTTAACTGGGCCAAATCCGGCTACTTTTTGGTACTTTTTTAAAAAACACACAAAAAAATGCCAAAATAGAGTATTTAGAAATTTCAAACTTGAGGCTCATCCAGAGGGAAAACCAAAATTTGTACTTTTTCTTCTTATGGTACTTTTTTATATATTAAATTATTTAACTTAATAATTGGCTGATATGCATCTGAGTAAGAAAAGAATAAATGATGGGGGACTGATACTTTTTTAATTTTCTATAATAATGAACCTAGATTCAGGAAATTAAACATACATGATCCTGATTGAGTTAGAATCTACAATAAAGGGACTTTCAGGTACAATTTTACCTACTAATAGTACTTTTTGAATATTTTATAATTATGGACCTAGAAACATGAAATTAGGCACATATTTCGGTACTTTCTTCCACCTATTTTTTAAGGTAGGATAAAATTTATAATATTATATCCTTAAAAACTAAATCAGCTAATTTTCGGTAATTAAAAAATGTTTAATTACAATTGGGGTGGCGAAGCGAACCGGGTGAGCTGTTCAACATTAAAGAAAACGATTCATAAACAAACACGTATGGCCAACGTGACTGCGGTTGCAAAGGATGTTTTTTATATATGAGAATTACATACTGGTCTGTCTGGTATTCCGAAGATTTTGTTAGGCGTTCAAAATATATTTATTATTGTTTGCTAATTGCAAATATTTAAATAATTAAATATTTCGTCATAATTTTGATTAATTAATGTTTGTTTTGGAAAGATTTCATTTTGTTAGCAAAGACACCCGTTTAATTTAGTGACAACAGAATTTGTTGAGCTGCAGTTATAAAATTTTAACTGTTCCAACAAAAATTCGATATTTTAACCAAGTTATTGTTTTCATAACCGAATTTGTTCAATTGAAAAAAATCATTGTTTGCCAAAACCAACTCCAGTGGTATTTTCTGAACTCCAGTGGTATTTTAAACAACTTAAATGTCATTGATTACCATGCAATGACTTTTATATACAGCCTGCATTACTTGGAAGTAGTGTAATAATCGAAGGCTTTGAACATTGCTTTAGTAACGCCATCACTCCAGTACAATATACATAATACAATACCTTCCACTGATCCATTGTGAAAATAACAACTCAAAGTGCATTAGAACTTTAAAACGATTCCAAAGTTCAAGTTACTAACTGAAATTTGAACATAATTTCTAATTAAAAATTTGCAGGTGTTTGCGATAGGCAAATATATTGAAATTCCAAAATAAACAATAATAAAATTATTAAAACTTTATCTCTTGTGCAATATTCAAAGCAGGAAAAAAGATACGGGTTTAGCAAATCCCTCAATGCCAAACTATATACGCAAATGCAGGCAGACATTTGATCATAAATACACCTATAAACCTTAAACTTGACAGATAGTGTAATGAAAGATATCGTAGCTATGAAAGACGAAAAGTGCAAATTGAATTTATATTTATTGTTTATTATAGGTACTTATTTGTTTTTGTATTACTTGTTATTATTTGTTTATATTTTTATTAGCGGGAAGCACAATCGAACTTTAATCTTTTACCACCTGGACAATGAGTGAATTTTGTGATAAGCTGCATGTGGTTAATCAATGATAATATTTTTAACTCTAGTGGAATTTTGTTTCTAGATAACATTGAATATAGTTATTTAAACTAAGTAATTTTCATAAACGAGTGAGGGTGGTTTTATATTTGCATTTCTAATAATTATTAACTTAAGTTTGTTTGAGTTAGAGATAACCTTATGAATTAATAGCGCCATTATAACTGTTTGTAAACATTTTAAATATTTTTTTATTCTTTATATATATAATTCTTCTGTACGTGTGTTAGTAACTGAACTCCTCCTTAACAATGGGCGTGGCACCTCCCATACGAAGTAAACATTTATAAATAGCTACCGAGCGATATATGTATATACAAACATATGTATATGTAAATAAAGAAATTATTTAATAAATCTCATCAATTCAATAATATTTCCATTATAGCTATTTCATTAATTTTAATCTCTGTTTGTACATTGGAAATATACCCACGTCTAAACCAAATGTCTGATAAGTACTTTAGTTTTTTTATAGCTCTTTATTTTGCATATGCGTTGTAGCGGTGAAATTATTAATCAAATTTTTTTATTAGATTAAGAAAATTGTTTTTACAATTTATAATTATTTCCTAATAATTTTCGTATGAAGAAATGTTTATATTTAGTTTTATTTCCTTTCTAAATTAGATTAAGAGAAATATGTTTTAACAATAACTCAACGGAAATCGGTTAATTTTTCAGATAAAAAGCGAAATGTAAATCCACATACTAAATAATAAAAGAATTATTTGGATTATTTAATGATAATATTAATTTCGGTCAAATTAAAATTTTAAATAATGGATTGCATGTCTATATATTGTTACGTTTTAACCTTTTCAAAATGCTGGTTTATTTCCTTTAAATAAACCGGATACTTTTGATTGCAAATAAAAGCCGTTTAGTAGTTTGAAAATTGTAACAACTCTTTATTTATTTAAAATGTACAACAACCACAGAATTAAATAGCCACTCAATGTTTTTTATACAGGTTTATAAATTCTCAGAATTACAGACACAATTTTTAATGTACACGAATTTACTTGAAAAACACAACACACTTTAAGGCACTCAGATGATGTTTATTCGAACAGCGTCTCTGATAAAACTCTCTCACGACTGCAACCTCTGCCACTATTTATAACACTGCATTACCATCTAGATAGCTCTTTAACTGTCTAGAGGTTTCTAATACATACGCCATCTGTGGTGTACTTTCTACAATGTTCTTTAACTGAATATTCGAAATCGAATACAGCGTTGCCAACTTACGATCAAATCAACTGAAAGCTTTTATTTAATAATGCCCACAGATATGTTACAGTTTTACAGCACTGTTATTTGAAAGCATTATGCTACTTTTAAATCAGCCGTTAAAATCGTTATATTTGAATTCAAGTACAATTTCGTAACAATATTATGAAAAATATAGAAATTACAAACAGAATAACAATCTTGGTGAAGGTTTTAAAAATACCTTTATAATTTATTCAATAAATGGGATTTAATTATTTCCTCAAACATGGGTAATTTTTTTTAATTTTGATTATATTTCTTTAATTAAAATTTTTTTTAAATTTATTTGTAAAAAAATTTCGAGGTAAAAATATTTTTTCCGATTTTGACCCATTGTAAGTCCGACTTACTTTGGTCTTAAATACGCCGTTGCAAAGGTCTTTGAAATTTCTATTATTGGATATCCTATTATCTACATGTGGCGCAAAAGTAATCATCCTATCAGAAAATGCTATAAATTTTGCGATTGGCCCCTAATGTCAGTTCTGTTTTGACATTTGTGTGTAAACACATGCGAAATACACGTTAATAAACAATGTTACGCTACACTGCTCCAGAACGCGGAATATTGCTGATTATTTATTTGACCTTAATCACCACCAAGGGGAAGATGATTTTTCATCAAAAATAATCATGAGTGATGAGGCCCATTTCCATCTTAGCTGGTACGTAAATAAGCAAAATTTACGCTTCTGGGGCACTGAAAATCCGCGTGTAACCCACGAAGAGCCATTACACCCGCTCAAAGTCACTGTATGGTGTGCTGTTTTCGCTGGAGGAGTCATCGGACCTTTTTTCTTCGAAGACGTCGCGGGCCAAACGGTTACTGTGAATGGTGAGCGCTACAGAGCAATGATCAACGAGTTCTTTTTACCGCAACTTGATGAATTGAGATTGGAAAACATGTGGTTCCAACAGTACGGTGCAACGGCACACCGAAGGATGCATTTCCCGGGCGCCTAATCTCCCGTTTTGGCGATTTGCACTGGCCAGCTAGATCGCCTGATTTGACCGCTCCAGACTTCTTTTTGTGGGGCTTTTTGAAGTCGCGGGTTTATGTCAACAAGCCTCAGACTCTTGCAGCTCTTAAAGACAATATCCGTCAAGAATGTTAGGACCTATCGCCGGAAGTTTTGGCCAAAGTGATGGAAAATGCCATAAAAAGGGCTCAAATGACAATCAACTGTGGCGGCGGCCATTTACATGACATCATATTCTCGACTTGATGTAAAAAAAATTAAAAGACCAAATAAAAATAATCCACAAGAAGAATCAAAGTTTTTAATTTTTTTTTTAATTACAGCCAAAAAACATCGGAAGTTTACTTTTGCGCCACCTTGTATATTAATGACTTAATAAATCAAAAATAGGTAAAACATCGAGGTTGTCCTGGGTTTTTCCTTATATCTTAGCCATTTGTGGGACAATCTCAGGATTTTAAATAGCAACCGAGCCGAGTCTATAGCTGCTATATTGATGTATGAATCATGTATGGATGTTATTGGGGCGCTATGGCAAGTTGATTTCAACATACAGACGGCCAGACGGACGTTCGTCTGTCCGACTTCGCTATCTATAACGATCCAAAATATATATACTCTGTGGGGTCGCAAATGAAAAATGTTGAAATAACAAACTGAATGACAAACTTATGATGAAGGGAAAAAACTGCCGCTGATTTTTTATTCATGATTAGGCTGAATATATAAAAGTAAAACGGTACATTCAGTTCCAAAAGCATGATTTCAAGTCATTCATATTATATGAGGAGACTTAAAGCTCAATATGTTGAAATTGAGTTTCATCATGGACTGAGTAAGTGGAATTTAGGGAATTCATGTGGCAGTATGCCCTCCAACTGTGGACATACAATTCATCAACGGAAGTTAGAATGAAAGCCAAACATCATATGTCTGCAAAGAACTTTGTTCTTGTCTATTGATATTTGTTAACTTTTACAGACAAATTTGCCTTAAGATAAAACCCAACATAAATAAGATCCATAATTAAAGTTATTAATTCATTCTCTCGAAACTCTCTACACAGAAAAAAGTTTCAACATAAATAATATGATTTGATTTTAATTCATAACTCCCTGTCTACACTAGACAAATATTTATCATAACAATTAATGATGTTTGTTGTGAAGACAAAGTTGTCTGAGCAAAAACACTAACAATTTTATCATAACGTAGCAATAATACTAATAAATGGTGACTATAACTGATAGTTTTTTGTCTTGACAACAATTTTGACGATTATCATGACATAAATTTGCCTTAAGATAAAACCCAAAATAAATAAGATCCATAATTAAAGTTATTAATTCATTCTCTCGGAACTATCTACACAAAAAAAAGTTTCAACACAAATAGTATGATTTGATTTCATTAATTTCAAATCATAACTCCCTGTCTACACTTGACAAAAACTTATCATAACAATTAATGATATTTGTTGTCAAGAAAATGTTGTCTAAGCAAGAACACTAATAATTTTGTCATAACAAGGAAATATTTTATCTTGACAATTTTTACGTTTATCATGACAAAAATTGATTAAGTTATTTTTTTCATATTTTTTGTTTTTAAATAAAACAATCTTCATGGAAACATTACCATAGAGAATAGACATAGAGCGGAAACTCTCCTGTCAAAGACCTAACTCAGTTGTCAGAAACCTAATTGGTGAGAATATATTAGTTGAAAAAACTATTTGAAAACAAAAACAACACTCGTATGTGTGATTATTTTGAGTAATTTTTTTGTTTGAGTTTTTTTCTAGTTTCCGCTCTATGTTTCTTTATGAACATTACTCTAAGATTGTTGTAAAACATTTGTGAGCAGCGGGATTCATCCAAAAGTTGGGAAATTGGGTACCATATTTTACGGAAGCGTAAAATATCGTATGTGAAGCCTGGCAAACCAGCCGAAACGACACCAAAAGCCAAATATCCATGGTCATATACATTATGAGCTGCTTAAATCTGACCAGACCATCACTGCATTGGCCGAAACGCCCAGAATATCTGGCCAGGCATGAAACCGTAATATTCCATCATGACAACGCTCGGCCACATGTTGCAATACCTGTTAAAAAGTATTCAGAATGAAGTGGGCCGGAAGTTTTGCCTCACCCGCTTTATAGTTCAGACATAGTAGTCGTAGACGCAAGGTTTCGATCTATGTAGAACGCTCCCTCTGGGATACGCTTCACCTGGTATCTCAAAAATATTTTTTAAACTAAATTTTCCCAGAAACATTTTTAAATTTAAATTTTTGCTCAAAGAGAATGGCAACATTAAAAGGTAAAGGATTCAATAATACTAAACAATAATTTTGTTTAATGGTCAAGTTTAAAATATTAAATTTTGCTCCACTTTTTCAAAATAAAATACATTTTGAACTCTGGTCATAACAATTCTTTATTTAGAACATAGTATTTTCATATTCATTCATTAAATTAACAAAATATTTAATTATTGATGTGCGAATATCAAACTAAAGCAAATTGTTTATGAGATTTCTTTTATAAAAGAAAAATATGCATAACCCAGAATATCAAACTAAGTACTTTTGTTTTTTCTTTGCATTTAATTTAAAATTATACATATGGGCGATTACATGTCAAGTGAACCAACTTTTGAAATCGATGTCTTCCGATCGGTATGAAATTTGCAACTTTGACATTTTGGCCAAACAGGTGTTTTTTCTCATCCATGTAACTTATTACCTATTGTTCTTAGCAAAATGTCTTCCAAATAGTTTAGACAATAATAAGCAGTGTTTAAAAAACTAAACTATTCGTAGCAGTAGCATAAAACTCCGAATCAATCAATTACTACTGCTATTACAATTACTCCTAAATTTCTTAAGTAGCTGAAATATAAAACTAATAACTCTCACCAAAAAAATCTATAATGTGATTTCAATTACGAAAATTGTATGTATTTTAAATTACTGTTTTTTTATTAAAGTTTAACCAATAATGACAATTGTATATTTATTTATAAATTGTATAATTATCAAATTTATTAAAATTGAGTAGAAGATATTTTACAATTTCATTTTTGATCACTTGATTCAATTACATAGTAATTGAAATATTTGAATTGAAACTGTTTAGGAAATAGTTTTTTCTGTGTAATAATAAGAAAACAGAAAATAGTGTAAAGCAGTAGTTGTAATTTGTTAGTTATCGAAGCAGTAATTTGAACTGTAATAATATATGAACAAATATTTAAAGGAATCAATCCATAAATTAGCAACAAAATGGTTTATTCTGTTGTTTATTTATTCATTGTTGTCTTAATTAGTTTGTACTTCAAACTTATTGATTTCATTCCTTTAAGAATTCATTCTTGAATTCAAATCCATTAAAAAATAGTTAATTCAACTATGAATGAATGAAAGCTAAAGAATTATATGTTGGGATTAGGGTTTTTAATTTACCGACCTTTTTTGATTCCCGGAAATCGGGAAATTTTTTTCTACATTCCCGGGTACCCGGCTATTCCCGAAATATATAATGATACTGTAAATTAGGAATATTATAGCCCAATTTCATATAAAAACTTAGTGTTATAATTATTAAATATCAGAGCTTCGAATTAATTAATAAAATTTGAGTTTAATTCACTAAAATCTTAATCCGTAATTAAATAATGTCAGCCTTTCATTCCATAAATCCATTCCTAATATTGAATTTTTTAAGCCTTTGTTTAAACTGAATTAATTTTAAAATTAATTAATAACAGAATTTATTCAAACTTTGAATGATGAAATTTTTGTTAAATCAAATCATTTACAAAATTAATTGAAAAAATTGTCTTGAGTTTTGTACGAGTACTAGATTTGAATTGAAAAAAACTTTAATCATTTAATAAATTTTTGAAGCTATTTTGTTATGGATTTGAAGAAGAAATTTAAAGAAATTAGAATGGTTCAATAAAGAAAATAAGCAAAAAACTGTAAAAAACTTTTCACTGTTTTTTGGTGAAAAAAATAGAGTTCTAACTTGTTTTCTATATATTTTTGTCAGTTTTTAATTCCCGGGATTCCCGACTAAAAATCCCGGGAATCGGATAGTGAAAAATTGGCAAAATTCCCGGGAATTCCCGGGATAAAAACCCTAGTTGGGATTGGTAATGGCGCGGCATACATAGAATACCTCTCAAACCTTATGAAAAGCTTATACCGTAATGCCTCTTATATGATAAAACAAGGTAAATTGCTGAGTGAAACTGTGACAGTTGGGATAGGTGTCCGATAGGGATATGTCTTGTCACCAGTTCTGGACACGATCCTTGGAAGAGCCTTCAATAACGGCAGAGGGATATTGTGGCGATTGCAGGATCGCCTAAACGATCTTAATTACGCAGACGATATATGTCTACTGGCTCACAGCCAATCAGATCTCGCGGCGAACATACGAAGCGTAACGCTGGCAGCGGAATCAAACATTTGGTCGAATAAAACCTATTTGGAGATCACCGTCTTTATCTCTACGTACTAAAATAGCAATCATCAATGCCAATGTAAAACCTACCCTTTTGTAAGGCTGAGAAACTTGGAACGCTATGCAAGTATTCGTGAATCGCTGTCTTCGCAAGATCCTACGCGATCCACGCTCTGGGAAAAACAGACCAACAAATCCTATCGATTGAGATAAGGAGACAAAAATGGCGTTGGATCGGCCACACCCTTAGAAGGCACGACATCACTAGAACTGGACTGAAACCCACAAGGGAACAAAAGAAGGGGACGCCCATATTATACATGGAAAAGGCAGATTGAGGCCGAAGTAAATAGCAGTGGCAAGAGTTCGGGGAGAAGTGACATTTTATTGAGGCCCTATGCTCCTTGTAGGAACTACAGGAACTTATATATTGGATTAATGGAATGAATGACTGATATTTTTTTAATTCCGAACTAAGACTTAATAGGATTAAGCTCAAATTGAATTTTATAATTCAAAGTTACGATTTAAACTTATATTTATGTTGGATAATGATTTCAAAGTAGCATTTGAGTTAAGTTAAGAAAAAGCTTTGTCCTTGGAGAAAATCAAGCTATTGTGCAAAATTTCATCAAATTACCTTAAAAATGTTTACATGGACATACAGATAGAAGACAACCAAACGGACAATAAATCGATTTTGAGTCGATTGATATATTTTAAGGTGTGTGTTTTATGGTTTACAAAACAAAAAAACACTTGCATTGTCCATTTTTGATTACAATAAGGGCCATTTTCTCATTAGTTGATTATCTTTTTTCTCAACGGAAAACTGCAGATTAAAGAAATTTGACATGCAGGATAATGAATTTTTCAAAAGATTCCGGCTGTCGATGGCCACATTAAACAGCTGATTTATGTAAACATGTTGTGTCACTTGAAGGCAGGATTCCCAACTTTCACATCTATTTTGAGAGGTATTGCCAACTGAAAATAATGTTTTTTTTTTCGGTATATTGAGAAAACCAAAATTGTTAACGGACAGTTTATCGGCCTAATAAATTTATGTCGACATTTAGTAACAGGCAGTTTGTCGATACATTGAGAAAACTGCCCTAAGACTGTCTGATAGCTGGTCCAAAGTAGTCAACGAATTGGATTCACATAATGGTTAATTTGTATAAAACCACTTTTAAAGTGACTACACTCTCGATTACTTATAGTGACAATTTTCTTCACGCTAGACTACCTGGGATGTATAAAGTAACCAATTGTCTTATCTCTGCACTACAAAGAGGACATTCGTATCAACTGACCCAAAATATATAAATTGGAGTCAGCCAAGTGGTCAGAGATTAGTGACATTTACTGTTTATAAGGGATACATTGACTACTTGCTTAACAGCTGGGTTGCTCCTATTCCCTATATCCTAGTGATATAGGGAACATTTAGAATATCCCTGTTCTAAGTATTTTAGTTTGAAATTAATCATATTTCCAAACAGTTTAGTTTCGCAATGAAATGAATACATTCTTTTAAAACACCTTCAAGATAATTTTCGTATTAAATAATAAAAATTTGCAATTGATTAGAAAATAAATAAAACTTGGATTACAGAGGCGCAACGATTAAACGATTTATTTGCATAGATATAACGAGGGACGACGACACGATTTCAAACGATTGATAATAATTTCACAAATACTTATGTACAAGAACCATCCAGTACAATAATCGCTGCTTTTAGCAAAATTCCCATTCAAGAAGCCTTTAAATACCGGATACTTAAATTATATTGAAGAAGTTTGTTATTTGACGGCAACGTGTTGACATCTAAATACCGCGAAACACAGAGAGTAGTCGGCAAAACTGTGAGAGTGAAAAATAAACGAAAATAAACAATTGTGTTTATACAATAAATTTGAGTGTAAAAACAAAACAAAAAAGAAATGTGAGTGTGCTTTTTAGCAAAAATTAATGAGAGTGTTTTAGTGTAGTTTTTGTTGTTGTAAATTTTAGCATATTGTTGGCACTATAGAGAAATTCATATAGAGCGGACACAAAGGGAAAAAACTCAAACTAAAAAAACTTACTCAAAGTAATTTCTTTTCACATAATTTTTTTGGCTAAAGCATTCTCACTCACCACTTTGGTTTTTGACAACTGAGTTAGGTCTTTAGCAGGAAAGTTTCTGCTCTATATAGCTTTCTCTATGGTTTGCTGTTGTTATTATTAGTGAATAAAATATAGAAAAAAATAACAACAAGAAACGAAAAAGCGCTAAAAAAAATATGTATCTTTTATTTAATGCACGAGTATTAGTAACAGTCTGGCTGACTGCCTGCCTGCCACATTGAATCGCAAAGATTCACAAGTTTAGTAGTTTTTATCTAGTGGAACGTTTTAGTTTAGAGTGTGATCGTAGTAGAAGGAAGAAGAATTAACAAACAAAAGAAATTTTTACACAAAAAAAAATAGTATGTGCCAAAAAATAAATTAATTGCAAAAAAGAAAATCATTAAAAAAAAACTCTGTAAGAAAGAGAAAAATAATAAAACTCTGCTATAAATCGCTTAAAATTTTATGGTAATGTTTTACTTTTTCTTTGTAAGCCACAAAAATTAAAAAGTTTGGTTTAATATTCCATTACCTTACACTTGATAAAGAAAAAGTGTAAAATACAAGAAGATAAAAAGACAACCAACTAACTACACAAGAAAGAAGTACACGTCACGTTATTTTTAGACTACTTTCTACAAAATGGAATTTTTTGGAAACCTAAATAAAGTTTTTTTTGTTTGGTTTTTTGAAAACTAAATATTATTTAATTTTCATTAAATTTTATTAAATTCTTATTTGAACCCTTAAAATTTGCCATGACGTAACAATACATTTTATTATTGTACAGTACAAACATACTACATACATATGTACGTATTAAATTGACGTGTTCTTTTCAATATTAACTGTACAATTGCGATTATTCGAAATTTAATTTAGTCATATTTTTTACATGTTCCCCAACAATCTGCTTGTTTATTTTAATACCAACTAAACTTTAGTTTTTAATGAAACAAATATTTATGTAGGTATTTAAAAAAAAACGTGTCATTGTTTATGTATTTATTCGATGTCGTATGATTTTCTTGTGTAACCATCTAGAAAAAGAATAAAACCGGCGAAATTTTGTCTGTGACTTAAAACTTGTTTTTCTCTTGTCTTCTCTTTTGGTAGTAAATAAATTCTGCTTTGGTTATAATGAACTTATTGGGACACATTCTTCAGTGAATAATAAATAAAGTGAAATTCGAATATAGTACATGTTTATCAATTTTAGGTATTTTGCAAAGTTTTAGGCATATTTAATTTAATCTCTTTTCACAACTGATCATAGTTTTATAAATCAATTAATTATAAAGTGAAATTTAAGTATTACGTATTTTACTTTTCTGATCAAAGTTTCTTCGTGTCTGTCTGTATTTTGTCAAACATGATTTAAGAATATGTACTTTAAAACACACAAAAATAAATACAAATTTAAACTTAATAATATGTTTTTAACATGACAATTTATGGACTTTGTTCCACATTGTAAAAAATTTAAACAAATGAATTCAATAATTTGGTTAGAAACTTAATACCTTAAAACTAAAACCCATTATTCGTAATATCAGATGATTAAAGGTTTATAAAACAAATGTTGTACGGAACTTATTTGAAAAGTTTTAACAAGCTTTCATGTTTCAAGATTATTATTTTTTAAATTAATTAATTGAATAATATAATTTAATTGAATTGAATTCGTTAAAGACTGACAATTTTAAACTTTTTAACTAATGTAACAGATTAAGAATATTGCATTTGAAAATTTTGGAATATCTAAAATTTGAGAAATTATGATTTCAAAATGAAAATTTAATTTTACATGTTCGAAAATTTTAATATTATTTAATTTTAGTTTTCATAATAATTTAGACACATTTTTTATCATTTAAAATTAAAAATTTAAATTATACATGTTCGAAAATTTTAAATATTTTGAATTAAAAAAAATATATTTTTTACATGTTCGAATTTTCGAACTACATATAAAAAAATACTTTTTTATTGGAGTTTCGAAGAAGATTTTAAAGTATCATCGACATGAAAGAAATGTATTTTTTATATGTTCGAAAATTTTAAAATGATGTTCGAATTGTCGAACTTAGTGAAGAAGTTAAATATTTTAATATATTTTAATTTGAAGTGATAAAAATTGTACATATTTTTGAAAATTTTAAAATGTTCGAATTTTCGAACTTAACAATAAAATTAAATACATATTTCAATATACATATTTTAATTTTATTTAAAAATTTTCAATTAAAAATCATAAGCAATTAAATTTTTACATGTTCGAAAATTTCAAAATTGTATGGGAATTTCGAATTTTCTAACTTAAAAATAAAGTTTAATATTTCAATATAATTTAATTTTAAATGATAAAAAAATAATCAATATTTAAAATTTTGAATTAAAAATTAAATTTTATATTTTTGAAAATTTTAAATACATATGTATAATAAAATTAACATAAATACGTTAATTTTGAATTTTATGAAACTTTATTTTTTAAATGTTCGAAAATTTTAAAATTATAAAAAATACATTTTTAAAAAAAATATATTTTTTACATGTTCGAAAATTTTAAAATTATGTTTGAATTTTCGAACTTAATGAAAAAGTTTAATATTTCAATATATGTTAATTTTAAATGATAAAAAATTACACATATTATCGAAAATTTTAAAATTGTTCGAATTTACGAACTTAACTTTAAAATTAAATATTTCAATATATTTTCGAACTTATAGAAAAAGTTAAATATTTTAATATATGAGAATTTTATATGATAAAAATTGTACATATTTTCGAAAATTTTAAAATGTTCGAATTTTCGA
The DNA here is from genome assembly GCF_958450345.1 of Calliphora vicina. Lineage (NCBI taxonomy): Eukaryota > Metazoa > Arthropoda > Insecta > Diptera > Calliphoridae > Calliphora > Calliphora vicina. Next base: position 165,931,844 of record NC_088780.1, read on the forward strand.
ACTTAACAAAAATGTTACATATTAAAAAAAAAATAAACTAAAAATCATAAATAACTAAATTTTTACTTGTTCGAAAATTTAATGGTAATTTTTAACATGTTATTTACTTTTTAAAGCTTTTAATGCTTAAATTTCAAAAAAACTTAATTTTTTTTTAAATTTCGAAATCTTGAAAATTTTTTTATTAATTTCTATTTCGGATTTTTTTTCTAAATTTTTATTAGTTTTTCAAAAATGTTTAAATTCTAATAAGTTTTAATATTTATGTTTAAAATTTCGAAATCGCCATATTAAAAATCTTAATAATTTAAGATCATTTTTTTTTACTTTTTGAAAAATTGTATTTATTCTTTTTAGTATTTAACTCAAAAATACAAACAAAAATTAATATTCCCAAATTTCGATATAGTGTTCGAATTTACAAGATTTTTTCTAGTTATCAAAATTTTAATGATTTTAATTTTTTTTATAATTTTCTAACTAAATATGATAAAAATCATATAAAATTTAAAAATTTTATTTTGATAGAGAGTGTGAAGATAGTTTTTAGTGCTAGTGAAACAAGTTTTTAACTAAAAATCAATAAAACATATTTTTTGTCATATTATCCAAGTTCGAAAATTCGAATAAAAATTCAAAAATATTAAACTTGGGCAAAGTTAAAATGTGTGTTACTTAATGATTTTATTATCCTTGCACTCAATTGATTGATCTTGAGACGATCGTACAAGTTAAATCATAAGCAATTATAAAAACTGTAGAAATATATAATTTTAAATATTTACATATTCAGAAATTCCGCTATTTTGCGGACTTAATTTGGAAATCATGCCCATATAACAATGTCTGCCAGTATCGATAATTTTAAAATTTAAATTGGTAGCCTTCATAGACTTTTTTTGCCTGTATTTTAAAATAAGTTTAGAGTAACTATTTTTTAATGTCTAATGTTGGTTCAACATTTTCAAATGTGTTATAATATAATATTGGTAATTAACCACTCGTTTAATCGGGAATTTTCCCGGGAAAATATTATATTACAAATAGCGGGAATTCTATTTCATATTTATTATCTTCACCCGACACACTTATCACGCCTTTAAATGACTTAGTGCTTGATGATAAAACACCATACACTCATCAAAAAGTGAAATCAAATCATCTAAAAATCAATATTTTTAAAAATTTCTATTAAGCATTTCACTAATCCTACCATAGCGTTTGATGAGTATTTTTATTGAGTATGACGCTCTTAATGCTTTAGAAAATTTAAAATTTCTGATCCCTATACGAAGCACACATACATATTTTAAAATTAAAAAAAACTTTCCGTTTTTAATATTAATATAATAAACACATATACTAATTGTTTACGTGTAAATCAATTTTGAAAAACAATAAATATTTTTTTATTATCAATCAATATTTGACTGTAATGAAAAAAATTTCTTATAAATTCAATAGTTTTAGTGAAAATGTAATGCGAACATGATAATTTCGTATAATTTGCGTCTAATATTTATTTGTTTGTACAATATATTTGATTTAACTAATCAGTAAATATGTACATATGTATGTCTAGATGTATGTATAAATAATATAAATTAACTTAATAAATAAATTTGTGTATTAATGTATGTATACATTTATATGTACGAGTTCATTCATACAAACAAATATGCATATTATACTGTACACATGTCGATGGTGCGGTTAGCAACATTTCGTCTAGTGAGTGGCACTAGCTGACCGACCGACCGACCCATTAGAACAACAGTCAAGTGCGAATTTAAAAATGACAAGACATTTTTTTTTTTCTTAAACTAAATAAAGGAGTGTTTTATGCATAAAAACATTTATTTTGCTCTTATGTTGTTATAGAGAAGTCTAAAATAAAATCAATTAGAAGAAATATTTGCTAAAATAGTTGTTTTGTTAGCAATTTTTAATATTTATGAATATGTATGTTTCGAATATTCAACATTTTTTAAATAATATTTTTTTTCTTGTTTGAATATTTCAAAATTAATTTCGAATTTTCAAACTAAAAAAAAATTTCGTGTATTTCGAATATATTTTTAAAAATTAATAAAAAAAATATAAAACCATTCTAATATTTAATTCGAAAATATTTTAAAACATGCCAAACATTTTCAAATTTGTTTAAATACCGTAATTTTATGATTTGGTTACGGAATAAAGGCATTCTGCCACTGGTCCCTTCGATATACATACATGAAAAGGATAATATTTCGATCCCCCAATCAGAAATAGGAGAAATTAAGTTTATATCAGAGATAATTTTCATAGATGACAACTAGATAGGTAACTGAGAGCCCAAAACCTATGTCTGTTGTCAAAAACCTAATTCTCATGAATTAGGTTTTTAGGTATTTTGTTATTGTAAGAAAAGAGAGTAATTTTTTCATTGACATTTCTCTCTTCTTCCGTTATATGCCTTTCACTTTAAAAATGTTTTAAATAATGTTACGTTATTAAAAGGGCCAAATTCGGTATTGCGAACCAACTCATAAGAAACAATGCACTCGATGGCATTCACTGAACCGATCCTATGATCATTAGTGAGGAAGTCCGCAGAATCATTCAGATAATTCCGCAGATCTCTTATATCTAAAACCCTTTAAAGGAACTATTGGGTGTATGACTTAATAATGCGGGTGTATCTTTTTAAAGCGGTTTTTGTTTTAAATAACTTATATGTTATTTTGAAGAGTACATATCTGTCATTTATTCTCACTTAGTTATTAAGCATTAGAGTCTAAAGACCAATAATTGAAGATTGTTGCCAAAATCTTTAGGAGCTACTCAGGATTCATCCAAAAGCAGGGAAATTGGGTATCATACGAATTGAAGCTAAAAGACCTTGAAAGACGATTTTGTCTGAAAATGCTGCTTGAACGTTATAAAACAAAATTATTTTTACACCGAACAATTACTTGCGATGAAAAATGGATCCATTACGATAACCCAAAGCATATGATATCGTATGTGAAGCCCGGCCAACCAGCCGAATCAAAACCAAAGCCAAATATCCATGGCGCTAATGTAATTCTATGTTTTTAGTGGGAGCAAAAGGGTCCTAAATACTTGTTAAATATTATTTAGAATGAAGTGGTTGGGAAATTTGACTCACCCGATTTATTGCGTAGACCGTGCCCCGTCCGACTACTATTTCTGTCGATCGATGCAGAATGAACTCTCTGGGATACGCTTCACTTCAGAACAGAGTATCAGAGATTAGCTTGATTCGTTCTTGGCCTCAAAAGATGAGCAGTTCTTTTGGCTCGGAATCCATATATTGCCAGACAGATGTGAAAGGGTCATATCTAACAATGGCCAATACTTTGAATAAATTTATATTGTAAAACTGTTTCAAAATAAATGCTAAAAATGTGTAAATCCCGCATTCGAAATTACACAAACAAATTCATAAAAACAATCAAGATTGACACCCTTGGCAGGGTAGGAAATGCATTCCAATTTGCCAATTGTCTAACAGTTTAGTATTCAGTGATATTCTTTGAATTATTACAAATAAAATTATAATAAAATGAACTTAAGCCTAATTAAAAATTAGCTTTCAATATTCTAATATTTTCCAACCTAACTGCGCAGAAGATTTAATAATGAATTTGATAATAAAATATAATTAAGGGCCAGTTCAAAATATGATATTTTCAACAACAAAAAAGCGTAAAACTGCAAACATAATCAATTTGTTAATCATCTGTTTATTAAAGTCACTTTCAAAATTCTGTTATCAATTAAATTACAATTTAGACCTAAGTTCATGCATTAAAATCGCGCCATGAATTACACTTAGAATTTATAGTCTTTTCGTTGTGTTTAGCGAGAGTTCATTAAACTTGTGAGAGAGAGAAGAGTTCAGTGTAACAGAGAAAACATGTTGTTACAAAATTTTGCTTACATGCTCATCAATTACATGCATACATAGCTAATAAGGCAGTGAAGGAAAGGAATTAAATCGTTAGATTTAAGTTTAAAAAATGTATATAAACAAGTAGGTTTTTGGGGGCTGTCTTACATTTAGGTCCACAACTCAGATAACATTTCTGATCAACAACTAATATTTGAGGACATTTTCATCCCCTAAGTCCGTATTGTAACTTCAACAGACAACTAGACTGTCAGACCGACAGACGCAGCTAGATCGTCTTAGAATTATAAGGCGACGATGAATTTTTCAATACCATCCAAGTTTTTTTTTTATTAATATTAATATTATTAATATAATTATAATGAATTAATCCCTTCATATTACTTTTGTGTATTGTTTTTGATATACAACTGTTGACTTTTATTTGTCTTTAATGATTTTTCAATTTATTTAAAAACGATCGCTGAAAATTAATTAAATAGAATTGAATTGCCTTGCATATCAATCAATTGCACATCAAAATTGCAGTGAATAATATTAATCGCAACGTATTTCAAGTTAAATTTTCAATAATTAATCGAAATAATTTATGTATAATTTCAGTTAAAAAGTAGTCAATATGCCTCCTCGTTCGACTACTGTTTCCAATAATGCGGAGCCCTTGGATGATGCCACCACCACTGAATTGGGTGCCTCCAAGCAGACTGGTGTGCTTTTCGAAGCTGATGCCGATACCGCCGATGGTGCCTTGGCAGCCGATATCACCCAATTCAAGAAGGCCGAAAAACGCAAATTGAAATTGGTGTGGCGCAACATTATTTTGTTTGGCTATTTGCATTTGGCAGCCGTATACGGTGGTTATTTGTTCTTTGCCAAAGCCAAGTGGGCCACAGTATTCTTCTGTAAGTTCTATTATTTATTATACATAAGTGTAAAAGAAAACAATACTAATTGATATTCTTTTGATTTTCTTTAGCCATCTTCTTGTATTCTATTGGTGTTTTGGGTATTACTGCCGGTGCCCATAGATTGTGGGCCCATCGTTCGTACAAAGCCAAATGGCCCTTGCGTTTGCTTTTGGTTGCCTTCAACACTATTGCCTTCCAAGATGCCGCCTACCATTGGGCTCGTGATCATCGTGTACATCATAAGTTCTCGGAAACCGATGCTGATCCTCACAATGCCACCCGTGGTTTCTTCTTCTCTCATGTTGGCTGGTTGTTGTGCAAGAAACATCCCGATGTTGTGGCCAAGGGAAAGAGCCTTGATTTGGCCGACTTGAGAGCCGATCCCATCCTAATGTTCCAAAAGAAGTAGGTGTTCCTAGAGACTTTATAACTAACTATCTATAGCATTTTTACATTTACGAATTATTTTTTCCAGACACTACATGACTTTGATGCCTTTGGCTTGTTTCATCATGCCCACCTTTGTTCCCATGTACTTTTGGGGTGAAAGTTTCCTTAACGCTTGGTTTGTGGCCACCATGTTCCGTTGGTGCTTCTTGCTCAATGTCACCTGGTGTGTAAACAGTGCTGCCCACAAATTCGGTGGCCGTCCCTATGACAAGTAAGTTTCAACTGTCTCGAACACAACTCGTTTACTAATATAGAATTTAATTTCATGTTTTTAACAGAACCATTAATCCCTCTCAAAATGCTGCCGTTGCTGCTTTCGCTTTCGGTGAAGGCTGGCACAACTATCATCATGTCTTCCCCTGGGATTACAAGACCGCCGAATGGGGCAACTACTCCATGAACTTGACCACCGCTTTCATTGATTTCTTTGCCAAAATCGGCTGGGCCTACGATTTAAAATCCGTTGCCCCCGAAACCATTGAAAAGCGTGTAAAGCGTACCGGTGATGGCACCCACGAACTTTGGGGTTATGGCGACAAGGACATTTCCCCCGAGGATCAAGAGTCCATCATAACACTTAACAAAAAAACTGAATAAATTTCAAATGTAAAACAACAACCAGAGTTTGAAAACTCTAATCCACATTCATGAAATAAAATCAACCTTAAATTACATGCTAAACTAAATTATCAAAAAATACAAATTTTGAGGTCAATGAAAATGTAATTTTAATTTTAAAAATATTGTATTTATTAATATTTAGTATTTCTTTTATTTAATAAGGTGTATTTTATAAAGAAAAAACAAACAAAAAACCTCAAGATTAAATTAAACTGAGTAAAAATATGTGATTTATGTAGATGTAATAAACAAACAAAAAATATTTTATAAACAAACGATCAGTAGTTTATTTTTATTTTTGCTGTTTAGAAATTTGGTCTTATCAAAAAAATATGCAAACGCGTGAATTATATTTAATATTTACCCATGGAATATTACCTTAATGGGTTTAACTTTTATTATTAGAAATTTATAGACGTACAAAAAAATCAATTTTTATTAGGTCTAAAAATATTCTCAGAACAAGTCTACATTTGATAAGGCCACAACAATACCATTGAAAGTGGAAATTTCATTTTAATATTTTCAAGAAATTCAAGTTAGATAACATTTAACACCTGTTGTTGAATACGAGGGCATTGCAATAAGTTTTTGGAAAGTTTAGAATTTTTTTGCTTCATTTTATATCACATTTATATAGAAATAGAATGATAAAGTTGATCTAAAATAGAGTTAATTTAATTTGATCTTTATTCACTAAAATCTTTATTCGGAATTAATTAATGTCAGCCATTTATTCCATAAATCAATTCCCAACATCTAATTATTTAGCTTCATTCATTGATTTTTATATAAATAGAATTGATTGATAAACGAATTCATTCAAGCTTTGATTGATTCAATTTGTGTTAATTCTTAAGTATTTTGTAATTGATTTGAATTCAAGAAACTTTTATTGATTCAATATGGAATTAATTGTTATAAGAATGAATTCTCATAGGAATGAATTCAATTTATTTGAAGAACAAAGGAATTAAGCCTTTGAATTCATTAACGAAATGATACAATTTATTTTGATTTCGTAAATTAGTGTTAAGAATTAGTTCTTATTAAAACTTTCCATACATTTTACTAAAACTGAACATTTTTATTTTATACCGATTTATCTGATTTTTAATTAAGGGTCTTCCATTAATCGCTTCTTACCTTTAAATTTAAATAAAATAAAGTGTGTGAAAGGCCTATCTTTGCGATTAAGTATGGATTATAAAATCTTGCAAATGTCCGTCACGGCAAATGAAAATGTCTGACTATCCATTTAGAAGTTAAATATTTATTTCAGTTCCCACACCGTGCATCGTGAAATTAAATTCATAATTCATTTTGGTGTAATTACAATCAGACCAGACCAATCAACTTGAATATGTGTTTAAAATTATCGATTATCGAAGGTATGTACTTACCGTTATATTTGATTGATGAAAATTCCGTTATGACTTTGAGGCCGCTACAGATGAAAGCAATATTTTAGCACGTTTTAATTTATCAAAAAGTTTTTAATCATTTAAGGTTTCTGTTTAATTTTGATTATAACTATTGAATAAAAGAGCTTTCAATAATAATAACGATTTATTAAATAACATGTAAATTGTATGATTACAGTACAAACCAATATTTTTAATTAAACAAATAACAAATAGCGAATTTAATTGTAAGCAAATTGGTGTTGTAATATGATTATGTATTTAAACAAAATATTTGTTTTATATTACTAATTTCACTAGTTTTCCCACTTATATTTTATAATTCTCACATTTTGTAGAGTTTGCGTTCATATAGAATATTAAACCATTTCGAGTAATTTTGAAATTAACGTATATTTCCCCTTTACATTGATCACACTATATAAAAACACTATTATCACCGCATTTGTTTTTATGACCTACACATTTGTATATTAACGGCTTATTGGCTCTCTCACTTTCGAGAAACACTATTATCACAATTAACAAAATGTCACAAAAATATACTCTCTTGAATTCTTATTTGCTCACACAAAAACTAACGGTACCTCGGCGCAAATTTGTTACTATTTCAGAACCATTTTTTTATAATTTGCACTCGTTTTTTCGATAGTTTTTCATATCACACATGTTAATTAATACTTTTCTTACATTTTTCATTTTATTTCACAATAAACATACAGTTGTTTTTCATTTTACACCAGTTTTAAGTTAGCCACAAAATAACCACCATCTTACCGACTTTACTAAATAAATGCAACTAAATGATGTGATATCAATCATTGATGAATGAATGTCTAACAATGACAGTGTTGCCAGCAGCAAAATAATTATAAATTACACATGACTGATTACGAAATTACATATCATAAGAAAAATATGGTTAATATATATTATTTTTTAAACTGCATACATATTTTATGTGATAATATTCCGACATTTCGCATTGTTACATATTAAGGATATATGTACTTAAAAAGTTGTTTTAAGGCAAAACTGTTCAGTTTAATAGCTTCCTGGGGGTTGATTCTGGTTCTGTGAAATGGTAAAATGAAAAAAACTTTTTATTTTCGTTTTCATATTATGATTTCACAATTACACAAATTGCGATTCCCATTCTTAAATTTTTTATTCCACTTGATATTTCCATATGAAAAACGAGAATCAGAAACTCTAGGAAAATATGAAAAACTTTTCATTTCACCGTTTCACAGAACCAGAATAGACCCCCTGATATGAGGACGTAATGTGGAATACGGATAAAACAAAAACAAATTTTTAAAATGTGTGAAATTTTGTTTTTGCTATGCACATAAATATCACTTTGGTGACATGATTTACAAAATTAGGGCCTTAAATGTTTTAAGTTTTCCTTTGTTTGAATTTTATTTGATTTTCCTTATCGTAGAAAGTAGAAAAAATTTCTTGTTATTTAAATTCTACAACAAACTAAGGAACAAATTTAGTTTCTGTTAATATTTATATTTTCTGAATTGAGGGAGGGGCGGATGTACTTAAAATTCGGAGGTGTATCGAATACCGGCTTCGCTAAAATTACTTTTTCTGTATATCAAAATTTTCTGAATTACTGTCATATAAATTCAAAAAGGAATTTTTGGTTCACAATTTTAATAAACAGTACCATATTATATATCATATTAGAGGTATTTTGAAGCACTATTCAATGATACCCATAATGATCAGATTATATATGCGAAATTTACTATTATTGATATTGACTTTAAATTTATATAACTTATAACTAAAAACTAATAGAGAGCGGGCAAAAATTTTAACGTTTTTGTGCTTATAATTATGAGACCTATCAACACCAAACCAAATTGTTAAAATGCAAGCTGTTTCGATGATCTTGATTTATGCCAACCGACAGTATAACTATTAGTTAACACCTAACCAAACTTCGTGTTAATTGGGGAGAAAAAGTCGATTATTCAAAAATTTAAAGAATCGACTGTTTAAACATCGTAAACTCGAAATGTCGACTTTTTGTTTCCACTCTAAAACCCTACTGTCTGGCTCTCATTTATAAACAAAAGCTCTCTTTCAAAAGAAAAAACAATAAAACAAACACATGTAATTTTTGCAGTTTTTGTTTTCTCTTAATATTTGTTCTCTGCGTTAGTGTGGTGGCTTTATTTAAACAAAATACTCTAATTGTTTAATTAAATTTGCTAAAAAATAATTTTTGAAGTAAAATTTGTGAAATAAAAGCTCTGTTTGAAGTGAAAAATTAAAAAAACCAAAACAAGTAATTATTGCAGTTGTGTTTTCATTTAACATGTCATGTCTGCGTTAGTGTGGTACCATTTTTTAAATAAAAAATCGCAAACATTAAAAAGCTACATTGATTTTAAATTGGCAATAAGATTTCTGATGCAAAAGGAATCACATACTGGGTCAAGGCGAATCTATAGATATATAAATTCGCCTTGATACTGGGTAAGATTTCACTACACTGAATCAACTCACCGAAACTTTACCCTTCGTATTGACAAGACATTAATTTGTTCACACAATTTCTTATCGCAAAATTATGTATCTCGTGTGGACAAATCTTGTTGATGTTATGCTCATTGTTTAGACTCGCGTTAGGCAATTTAGATACGCAGATGTCTTGCCCAACAACAAAACTACATGCAAAATGTGATTCTTCTTAACCCGACCTTGGAGGAGGTACATATAGTTCTTGTTCAAACAACCTTGTTGGACTATGTAATATTCATAAGACGACCGCAATTTAAAAAGAAAGAAAAGAATACATTTGTGTCCGTAATTTTGCTGACGTTTTGTTCTTGTGCTCTCAAAACCATATCTGATCCAGATGTGCCATATAGCTGACACTATTTTTATCCTTCGCTATACTGGTTTAAAAACGCTTCATTTAGCAGGATAATCACAGAATTAACATCACTGGTCTATGTTTGTTTTTGTTTTTATTTTCTTGGAGCACTATCAGCAGTGCTCCACTGACCTTGGAAAGTTATTATTGCTTGTGCGTAGTAAATTAGAGACGAAAAGTAGAAAATCTTTCATATTTCCTTTGCAGGCAAACACACTAATACTGCAGCTTTGAGTTACAACAATTGTGTAAAAGTACCGTTTGTTTTTCTTTTGGCTTTTTTTATTTTGTAACAATTTCTTTAAACAGCGACAAAAAATACCATTGAATTGGTTTCAATTACTCCTGATAATTTGTATTACAAAAAAAAAAAGAAGAATAATACAAGTTAAAGTAAAATAAATAATTTATTTATTATTACAGCGGGCTGGTCAACAATCAAAAAATTAAACACGAAGGCAACGTTCGAGAAAATTTACAACTCAGAAAACGGCAAAATTATCTCATCGACCACGAACGAAAAGGAACCAAAAAGGAAAGCGCAACCAGCAATTTCATTATAAATTGAATACGAATTAAAAGGAAAGAAGCCTTTTTCATTTGAGACCATTTCTCGTGGTGCAAAAGTCAGGACCAACAAGAAAAATAAAAACTAATTTAGTAATAACTTTTAGAAAGGTAAGAAAAGAAAACCATTAAATAATTATTATTTTTGCAAAATAGCTATAAAAGTTCAAAGGAACTAATATCTATTCCATATGTACTGCATACATAATACGCATTTATTTACATACATATGTATATTGGTTATGGTGAAATAGTAATACCAAAAACAGGAGTGGTGATGGATTTTCGTTGCCAAGGCAAAGTGTGTGGCTATGAGTATGTGCGTGAAATAGAATTGGTAAAAATCGTTTTGCCGGGGTTTGTTTAGTGCCGTTTTTTTCGCAGGATGGGAGACACTTTACAAGCGTGAGACATTTACCATAGCTACCCATGTGGCATGGGTAATTTATCACCTGTAAGAATCGTAATGAAAATCTTTCAATTTCTATTTCCTAAGGATTACTACATATTGATGTTAGTCAGTTATTTAAGATATTGAATTCTTTATTAAGATAAAGTAAAGTGGCTTACAAAATGAGGTTAAATATGGATTTCTGAATTTTAAACAAATAATTTTTATAACATTAATAATTGTTGTGCATAAACAGTTGAAAGTAATAAATACAATAAATGAAACATTAAAAAAAAACCGGAACAAATTATGATTCGCTCAACAGTTTAAATACTTATAATTTGTAAATATCATTGCGCTTATAATTAAGAGTTATAAAAACACGAAAATAATTATATAGTTATACAAAAGTGAACTAAAACAATATGCCGGGATCTCATGTAGCAATTCTGTGTTGAATTCTCAAAGTTACAACTTCAAAACAGCATAAAAATTTTATTTTCAAAGTAAATTTTATAATTGTTTCTTTTGTTTGAATGATATGAGTTTTACTCGTACTTTTTAAACAGAAATAAGAAAACTATTTTACTTTCTCACGAACTACTTAGATCATGATGAAAAATGTGCATTTTTTGAAACTGAAATGAAAGTAACACAACCATTTTCCAACCGATTTTCAAAAGTCAAAATATATTTGCGGTATTCAAACGGTCTGCTATTAAGTCATATTGTAATAATGTCCTAATATATTATGATAGTTTAAACAAATTGTGGTTGTGCTTCAAACAAAAAAAGTGTTATTTTATGACAAAACAATGAACATAGTTCAAAAAGTCTTATTGTTTAAACTATCATATTAGTACATTATGACAATATCACAATATGACCTAATAGCAGTCCGTTTGAATCCACCAAAATTGTTTTTTTAAATAAAAGAAACAATCTTAAAACAACATATTTATAATTATTTGAATTTGTATCGAGTAAAACTAAAGAGTGAGTCAGAAAAAAACTTATACGCACTATTCAAGCCATAACATATCCTTGGTCCGACAAATTGTCATTTTTTAATCACGTTAGCTTTTACAAATATGTCAGATATTATCTTTTCTAAATCATTAATTTTCAACTGCGAAAAAAAGTAAAAAATAAATAAACAAAAAGGTCCGAAGGTTTATCGTCACAATGTTTCAAAAGCCATTAAGGAAGACTTGAACATTGAAAGAAAACCTGGATCAGGAAGAAAAAAAAAGCTCTAACAGATATTGGTAAGGCAAAATAAGTCGAACAACTCTTTCGAAGAGTACCCAAACACTTCTATCAGAAAAGCAGCTCGTAAAGTTAAATTTGTGCGCAGTGTTAAAGCTAATGATGGGTTGAAGTCGTATAAAGTTCAGAAAGTTCAAGATCGTAAAGCGGTAAAGAATTTAGAAACAAAAGAACGAGTGAAAACTTATGTACTGGTAGACTTTTCACAACTTTCGAGTCCAAATTTTGATGGGACTAATGGAGTTCCTTCGAATTTCTGGCACGAAATGGTATTCAATCAATTATGTAAATTTTGTACCACCTGTGGAAAGGGCTCTTGTAAAAAATTATTAAAGAACACAGGAAAGCTATCCCAGGACATGTCCTATTTTAAGCGTAAAAAATTCGGAAAATTTAAAAATTTAATACATTTTATAAGCTTTAATGAATTTTTACAATATTTGAATAAATTTACATATTTTTGGGAATTTTTATATTGAACGGTTTAAGTTTTATTTAACTTAATACAACTATAATTATTTTCTGACTCACTCTTTATCAGGCCTGTCACAGAATTCAATTCCGATCGTAAGTGGAATTAATTTCGTATTTTGCTTCATCAGAAAATGTAAAACGAAAATTTCTTTCGGAATGAAACCACTTTCAATTTTCAAAGTGGAATTGGTATTTCTTTGTAATTATTTGTTTTTCTAAAATTTTTAATCAATTTATGTACCAAAAGCTTCCCGAAGTCTATCGACTAGAATAAAATATAATTACTGTATGAAAAACACTGCATACTTTTGGTATATCAGAGCGTTATAAATGGATTTATATATACCCTTCATTAAGATAAAGTTTGAAAACAATTATTGGCTATGGATATTATATCTTGAAATTGGTATCCATTTTTTCTACATACATGACTTAGTAACAGATATATAGTGCTTATATCTCAGATTTCGAATTTTGTTTGTTTAGATTCACTCGATACACGTTGCTATACGGTGATTTAAGAAATACTTAAGTTTAAGTTCATAAATGTTGTACTGCAACAAAGTATTACGACATATTGTTAAACCATTTCTTAATTATAATTTGCGTTTTAAAATTAATAAATGGAAATTTTCAAAAAGAAATGGAAAATAACCAATTATACCAATTCTATTTGAGATTAAACTTATTATTCGCTTATGCAAAATTTAATATAATTTGTGATTAAAAAAAATCGCTCAGTTCATGAAATCTACAGTGTGTATTTAAACAATGAAAACTTCAATTAAAAAATATGACAATTTTTTGCTTTTCGCTACAGTTTAATATTGTACTTTGTAATGAAACTCTTAAATGTTAGTTCACAATTGGAAGTTCAAAGTCAATTTGTTCAAAAGTTCAAAGTCAACATTCTCAATATGTTTTATTATTTTAATTTTTATCAAAAATTTTACCTGTGGATGAAATTAAAAAATTTAATATTATTCAGATTCGTTTACTAATATCAATTTATTGCACTGATAAGAAATATAAACGCATTTCTTTTTTGACGAACTAATATAGAAACTACGTGTCTCAAGTCATGAGTTTCTAATAGAAGTTAATATATTTATTAAAAATGGTACAATTTCTTTAATAATCATGACATTATCAAATGAATACGAAGTAATCAAGAAATTTCAGACAATTCAGAGGTCAGTTCGTACAAATTGTGGTTCCCAGCTTTTTATAGCTACAGCATCTATTTATAGAAACGAATACTTTTTTCATAGTATTTAATTATTTTGTATATTAAAAGTGATTAATATTAAGTCCCTAAACAAACACCCACGGCAACAATATTCAATTGAAAAAAAAAATAATTAAAATACAATTAAATTAAATTTGCAGCATGTACATAATTTCTTAATCTTATTTTAGTACCATTTAGCTAAAGACTTTTTTATTGCATTCTTATCTAATCAGCTATATAATGGATAATGCCATAAATAAAAACAAAAAATTTTTTTAATATTTCTTAACTAGTAGCTTCACTATATTTTTACATTTATTTATATATTTTCCATAAAATCTAATCAATGTTGTTTGTTATTTCCATAAAGGTTGGGGTCAATTTCTATTCAAGTTTGTGGAAAGTATGAAACCATTTTGTAGTGGATTAGATTTATTCAGTTATATAGCCATATACATTTTCTTGTAATTAAGTGATTTGTTTTTTATTTTATAGCTAGAAGGAACTTTAATGTACTCATTTATTCAATTACATACAAATATTTCATAATTACAAATTGGCCCTCAGCGCTCTATTAGCAAATATTACTTTCCACTTTAAATGATTGGCTTTTATACAATTGTTTATAGTCTTACTAAATGCTTTATTGCATACTATAAAAGGTATACTATTTTATTATTTTTTGGTTTAGAAAATTAAAAAACTATTACGCATTATATTCTATTTCACAACAAATTAATGATGATAATTCCACAAAATAAAAATCTGATTTAAGCAAACGTTGCAGCCGGCTAAAACCCCATACACGTCACATTATTAACAATACACTTTATATTCAACGTATAAAAGCATTTGTATTCTAATAAATGAACAGTTTTTTTCACTAAACTGTAAATAAATGTTCCACTTTTGTAGATGATAATAAAAAAAAATAATACAAATTTATTTAATAATGTTGCCTTTATGGATATCAGTCCTTAAGAATAAATTGATTTACTAATTTGTGAAATTTTATTTTTAAAATGTTTATTAAGTGGTAGCTTTGATTTGATTATTTTTTGATATGTAAACAATTTTTTTAATAATGTATCAATCTGTTATTTAGACTGTTAGTTTTACTATTTAACAATAAGGTGTGCGTAAAAATTATAAGGTCACATACTAGTTGTCCTGTTTATCCAAAAACTCAATTATCCGAAATTCCTCAATACATATATTCAAATATTGTATAAATTTATTAATCATTAAAATATTGGCATATATTTCCGGAAATCCTCTTAAAGATTTTCTAGTTGCTTCCGTTAACTTTTTGGACTTACGCTTAAAATCGGACTTTTCTGAACTTTATACGACTTGAACCCAGTATTAGCTTTGATTCAGTGCTCTACGAAAGAGTTGTTCGACTTCTTTGGCCTAAGCAATATCTGTTACACATTTTTTCTTCCTGATCCAGGTTTTTTTTCAATGTTCAAGTCTTTCTTATACTGTTTAATGGTTTTCGAATCTGTATGACGATGAACCATCAGATATTTTGCTTTTTTTTTTTTTTTTTTTTGAAAGTCCATATTGGATTTTATTGATAAGTTTTAAATTTTGACCGAAATAACAGTTGAAAATGAATGATTTAGCAAAGTTAAAATCTGACATATTTTTAAAAGCTAACGAGATTAAAAAATAATTTGTTGGGCCAATGATAAATTTTGGCTGGAATAGTGTCTATAAGTTTTTTCTAGCTAAAGCTGTCCACACCCGTGTTCGTGTTCGACTTGTTAATGGGGCTGTGTGCGCACAAAATCACAAGTAATTGAAAATTTTCAATCACAAAGCAGGCGAACAAATCATTTCGTGTGTGGCCAGCTTAACTCTTTAATAGATTCATTTTCAACAATACATTTAAAAAAAATACTTTCTTTTAAATAAAACAATACCGAAATTGTTACCTGAAGAATTGGGAAAAAAGCTTATGACATGTTTTGCCAATTCTTCGCATTTTCAATTATTAATTGCAATTAATTTAGTTTATATAGTGTGCTTTAATGGCTCTCAAAACTGTAAATTTAACGCATTCAAACCCAATACCTTTTCCTGAAAATGTTTCATCAACGATTTAGCGAAATATTGAAATACAAAGATCAAATTAAATATTATAACAAACTAGTTGACCCGCCCGGCTTCGCCCGGTAGCACTTACTAATGTTAGTTCTTCAAGTTTCTGCAACCTACATAACCTGCCTGTCCTTATTTATTTGCAAATAAAATATCTAAATTTGTACTGCATACTTTAGGGAGCTTTTTTTATTACAGTTGACTGGACTCAAAAAAAAATAAATTTCCGAGTTTTACTCGGAATTTTTGAATTGTTTTCTTTACAAGCCATCTCCTGAAAATTTCGAATCGAATAAAAAAAATCAGCCATATCGCTCCAGCCGTTCTCACGTGATGCCATTACATACATGGACCATTTCATTTTTATATATATAGATGTTAGCCAATCGTTAGTTTTTCATATTTCGGAAGTGTTTGCGAAATATGAAAAACTAACGAGTGGCTAACATTTGTGTATAAAATATTACGTCATTCATTTTCCCAAAAGTGATGTTTGAAAAAAAATTATAAAACGTTTGACCTTTGAAGTAATTTTGAAGTTTGAAAATCCAATTTTCAATTGCTTTTAAAACATTTCTTGAACTTCCATTATTTCGAAATAATTTTTCAAATGGGACTTATCACCATGCTGAAGAGTATACAAATATTTCGCTGCAATCGCTTTCGTTGTTAACTGAAATAATGAATTTAATATCACATATTTAAATTTGCTAACTTGGCCAAATATAGATAGAGTAATACGTCCGTCCCTTGTGTTTGAAAGAAGATTACTTAAATAAAAGAATATTTTCAGGAATTCTATTTGATAACTATTGAATGCGAATATTTTGCAATAAATTCTGTTACATTAAATGCTGAATTTTATTACTAAATAATAAATAGTTTTTATTACTACATAATATAGTTTGATTTGTAGCTTAGATTTTAAAAGGGAGGAATTGACAATAACATATTTGAAATGTAATGTCATGGCGCTTTTAAATAGGCGTGCTACCAATTATTTATTTTATTACTATTCACCGAGGTGAAATAATGATGGGAGTAAAGATGGAATTTTGTAAAGTTACAAAATGTTCTAACTAGACATAGAACGGAAACTCTCCTGTCAAAGACCTAACTCAGTTGTCAGAAACCTAAGTGGTGATAATAAGTGTGTTCGCGTACTTTCCAGTAACTTTAATTTAGAGCGTAAAAATACATTTACTCTCAATCTAAAAAAATATCCAAAAAAGTACGCGAACAACAATTTGTAAAAATAAGTTGTATTTTATTATAAATCAATTAAAAACGTTTGTTTTGTGTTATTTTACTTCTTTTTTTGTGTTAATTTTCAACATTTTTGTTTTGTTTACATTTGCAACAATTTGTTTTAAACATATTTTTCATGTTGATATTTTATACGGACAAAAAATGTCCAGTAAAAAAATCATGTTCTCTATCTACGAACTGTCACTTTTAACACTCTCTTGCTCTCTCGTTACAAGTTTTTAAAAGTAAATG
The DNA here is from genome assembly GCF_958450345.1 of Calliphora vicina. Lineage (NCBI taxonomy): Eukaryota > Metazoa > Arthropoda > Insecta > Diptera > Calliphoridae > Calliphora > Calliphora vicina. Next base: position 165,949,603 of record NC_088780.1, read on the forward strand.
AACGGAATCTCGTAACTTTTTGTAATAATTTGTACAAATTATTATAAATTATCAAGTACGCGAACACAACTATAGTACTTGTCGAAAAACCTATGTGAAAACAAAAACAACACTCGTATTTGTGATTATTTTGAGTAATTTTTTTGATTGAGTTTTTTTCTAGTTTCCACTCTATGTTTCTCAGTTGAGTTCGGTACAGGTTCCCTGTGATGGTCGGCCCAGATTTCAGCAACTCATAAAAGATAGGTCCCTTTACTCCCATCAAATACCTTAGCGCCATAGATATTTGGCGATAATTGGCCGGGCTTCACAAACGATCTCTTCCGCTTCGGGTTATTGTAATGGATCCTTTTTTCATCGCATGTAACGATTCGGTGCAAAAATGATTTTCTTTTATAGCGTTCAAGCAGAATTTCAAACATACAAAATCGTCTTTCAAGGTCTCTCAGCTTCAATTTGCTTTTGAATAAATTCTGCTGATTGCAAATGCTTTGTAATTTCTTATTGAGTAGCTCCCAATGATTTTGCAACAATCTTCATGGAGCAATGGCTTGAATTCTTGATCTTCAATTTTTTTTTGGTTGGCCTGAACTATCTTTGTCTTCTACACAGACCATCTCTCGCACGTTGAAACCGATGGAACACATTAACAATAAGCTTTGGTGAACAAAGGAACATTTCAATGTTAGTTCCAGTACTTAAACACGTGCTCTTTAGATTAAAGAAAAAGGTTAAAGTTTGAATTATATTATGCTTCATAATCATAATCTTAGGTTTTTTTAAAATAAATAAACTTAAAATTATATAAACGAAAATTGCAATAAAAATAATTTACCGGTATATTAAAATATGTATACGGATAACACAAAATATGTTTGTATCTCGAAATATTGCAAGCATTTTAATCAATTCCAATTTTGCATAAGATTAAAAACTAAAAAACATACCGAAATTAATCGAGTTCTTAGGGGGCAAAATTTGAGTACTGGTGGAAATTAACTCTCTAGATTAATATTATCAATCGAATCAAAAAACAAGCAATGATGTTGTTATTAGTAGCACAAAGTAAAATCTCAAGAAATCTAAAACTTACGCAAAATATATAAATTGAAAATAACTTTTGGTCCGTCACTAAAGGTTATTATCAGGGAAATCAAAAAAATATGTAATAACAAATTTTTGCAGAGCTTCATATTGTGATAACAAATAGTTATTTAACAGTTTTAGAAAATTAGATGAAATAATAATATGAAATACTGGCTTTTGCCCGCGGCTTAATTCGATTTCAATGTCATGTATACATACCCTGAGGAAAATATACCACTACAATCTAATGTTTACATGTTTTGAATTTGCCTGCCCACTCGGCAGATCTAAATCTCATAAAAAAACTATGCGAAATTGAAGATTGCAAAATGCGGATTCAAAATTATACCACGAAGGATTTTTTTTTGTTTGTTTTCTATTTTCAAAATTTAATTATGTTTAAAATTAAGAAGAAGAGTTAATTTTTTTAAATAAAGTTTTTCACAAAGCTCATACAGAGAAATATCTAATATGTACTAGCTTTTAACCCGCTACTTCGGTAGCGAATCAATTCAACCAACGTTTAAGTAAGAACATTCAAGTTTAATTTATTAAAGTACGTATTTGAAGATTACGTTTATGTAGATTGATTCCTAATTCACAAACAAACGTATCATAAGTATAAAGAAAAATTACCATTTGCTATATACCTAACTAACCCCTGATTGATTTATTTAAAAAAAAAACAGTCACGTTTTAAAATTCAATATACCATTTACTTTTTCATTTTTATGGACTATTGAGTTATACAAACGCAGAACCTAATAATAACCTCTTCTATGGCATCAGAAGAAAGAAAAGGTTTATGGGTCAGATATAAATCAGAATTATGGTAATTTTTTTTTATATACCTCAACCACAACTATTTAAAATTCAAAATATTACTTATTTTTAATTTTTATGGACTATTGTGTAATGCAAATGCAGAACCTTACTCATTGCAAATATTCTGAACCCATTAGATTGTGTAAAATATGGTGTTGTATAATTTCAGCATATGTATTTAATTTTGTAGTATGATTTGAAGAAAAACTATTTTTTCATTGAAAATTTTGTGTATAACAGTATTTTCCTTAGAAAGTGTAAAAAATCCGATTGTTATATTTCATTTTTCCAACCAAAAAAAAATGTTTAAATGAATATCCTTAGTATTAACTGTATTTTCTAATGTTCTATATAAATGTATATAGAAAATTTTGTTTTCCATAAGAAGAAAGTCTAATATTACCAAACCGCGATAACTTTTGGGATTTTATGGATTTTACACGTTGAAGTACTACTTTTAGTTCATACAAAATAATACTGATGTGCTAAGAACAAAATTTAGGTTTTGCCCACATATTAATGAAATTTTTTTTAAAAAAATAAAAATTTCTTAAGATTTTTTTTTTTAATTCCAAAATGAATATTTGTTTCCATTGTATTGTCAACCACAGATATCACTTTCACTTGTGTTTCTTTCAAATCGTTTAAATGTTGTGGCGAACAGAGGTTTTTCAGAAGCAATTACTGAGATATTATGCAATCTTTTTTTTTGCAAATGCAATTAAATAATTAGCATATTAAGAATATACTTTTTTCCGTTGTAATGTGTATTATTTTTGTACTGGGTATTACTCATATTTGAAAGATCAAAGATTATGTAAGACTATAGGATCTGTATAACTGATAGTACCTATATATTTAATCGCTTTTTATTACATCTGAAATGGCATATACGTACTTTATAGGGCATTGCGAAAACAAGCGAAATTCTGGAAAGAAAAAGTGCTATATACAAATATTTTGTGTAGCTGTGCTAGACTTTCTATGAAAATATACAGCCATGAAAGTGAGAGTAGCACAATTGAACTAAGGGTTCATAACATAGAATAAAATATACATAGAAGCGTTAAACCTAAGTCTGTTGTCAAAAACCTAAGTTCTGCAACAACAACATTTGGGAGAGAGTAATTATTTTTATCTCATAGTTCTTAATTTATTCAGAAATATGTTTGCAATGTCAAGTGTTAAGTGGAGGACTAGAAATACCCCTAGCACGAATCAATATTTCACATGAAATACATATATTCCCTTTTCCCAACCAACTATTGTGAATGAATGTTGGAATATCACGATAGCATTTTCCCTTCGAGGGAAATGTGAACAAAAATTTCACATGTTATTGGCGATAGGAGCGATAGTACTATTTTCTACTTGTCATTATTATTTATTAATATTCCCTCAAGTAAAAACTGCATTTTCGGATAATTATTTTTTTTATTTTTGTATTAAAAGTGTGCTATTTTTCTAACCATGACTGTATGTATATGTATATGCGAAAATCTATTCTAATCAGTTTAAAGTGACTTGAAAAAGAAATTATAATCTTCATAATGGAACGAAAATAAAGAAACTTACCACCCTAGAGGTGAGGCGTGCGGCCACTGTTTAGCGAATAAAATTGCAAAGCGATTAAGATTACGATAATCAATTTATTAAATGTCACACATACAGTATTGTTCGAAACCTAAGCAACTTTTCCTTATAAAATAATCAAAGTCATATGTATTATTTTTAAATTGATTTATTAAATATAAAACATTGAAATTATATTATATTATGTACATTCTAATAATAACAAAAGTTTAATTGTTTTTTTTTTTTTAAATTTAAAATTTTTTTTTTCAATATTTAGCGAAAAAAAATATTAAAAAATATATTTACCGATTTTGACCCATTGCAGCTCCAACTTACTATGGTCTTATATACGTCGTTGCAAAAGTCTTTCAAATATCTATCATTAGATATCCATATTGCCTATATTAGTAATCCAGATATAGGTCAAAAATCGAGGATTTCCTGGTTTTTTCCTTATATGTATCTCAGCCATTTGTGAACCGATTTTATCGATTTTAAATAGCAACCGATCCGGAAGAATTCCAGAGATATTGAAGTATGAAACTTGTATTTAAGTTATTTGGGGGTTTCGGAAAGTTGTTTTCAACAGACAGACTGACGGACAGACATACAGACGGACATGGTTTAATCGACTCCGCTATCTATAAGGATCCAGAATATATGTATATACTTTATAGGGTCGGAAAATTATATTGTGGAAATTACAAACGGATTGACAAACTTATATATACCCTTCTCACGAAGGTGAAGGGTATAATAATATATAAAACTTTGATTATTTTATAAGGAAAAGTTGCTTAGGTTTCGAACAATACTGTACTTATACTAAAATTTTGTTATAAGTTTGAAGTGTGTACATTTGTATTAGACTATTACTAACTAGAATTAACACATACACTATTCGAAAACATAGAATACACTGAAAAGTCCACTGTGTGTTTGCTTGGAGCAAAGAAATATTATTAAGCAATACAATGTTTTGCAAGACCAGTTTAAATTCAACTATCAGCGTGTAAAGACAATTTTCAGAAAACAAATATAAAATTTATAAAAGCAAGCTAAATATTTTAATTTAGCTAGAAAGCTACAAAAGAATTTAAAATAAATTTAAAAAAATTGCATTTGAATGCAAAAATCGCTTACTTTAAGCAAGTGATCTTAATTGAAAGGACTTATCAACAAGTAAACAATTAAACAAAAAAAGGTTAGTAAATAAATTATAAATAAAGTCAATAACCAGCGGCTAAATAAACCAAACCAACAAAAACTAAGGAAATAAATTTGAATGGACCTATAGTATTTGTAAACAATACTTAGAGACAAACTGTTTTTTTTTTTGTGATTTAAATAATTAGATGATTATCAAGTGTATTTGAATTTCGCTTTTGAAGGGCATTTTGTAATAGTTATTGTTATTCTTAATATATTTTTATCACGTATGTGTGTTATGTTAATTATTACTAAAATGAATATTCAAATACAAAACAATTATAATATTTTGTGATATTCTATCAATATCATTAATATGTTTAATTCTATGTCAAGGTATATATCATGCCTTTTATTCATTCATTCATTGATTTGTTGTTAATGAACAAATTCAGCATTATGATGATTGCCTAAATACTTGTTTTAATTAATTTCATCATTTCCTTTTTAACGTTTATGTTCTTGTATCAAAAATTGTTCCACAAAGATTAAACAACTGAAGCGCTTAGCTCATTATTATCTCATGTTTTTTGCTTCATATTTGTTAGAATACTTTTGATAGATTAATTTTTATACTTCATGAAATTCTTCTATCTGTGATTTCTCCATTTTAAATAATATTAAAGTTTGCCTGCAATTTTATAACTGCTGTCCAATAAACCGACGCTTCAACTTATCATTTTGCCGACGGAAAAGTTCTAACGAAAATATTCTATTATAATTTTCTTTATGGCTAATTTGTCATGCAATAATTTAAAAAAAAAATAATAATTAAATTGTAACTTAACAATTAATAGGGTATTTTGTCTCCACACTTCAATAAAAATTAAGTGATATTTGTATTATTAATGCCTGTTCAAAAATTAGCATTTGCACACGTATAATCACTTTGGATATCTTTCTGCTAGGCATATTTAGTTATTGAATATGATTTGATCAATTGATGGCAAATATTTTTTAACACTGTTAAAAAAAAATATCTGGTTTTTTTTTCTTCATTTATTACTTTTTTTTCTTCAAATATTCTTGTTATTTTATTTGGCCATTAAGTTTGACTAAAGAGCTCAATCATTCTCCAAGGCTATGGTGGTGAAGTAGTGTAGCAACAATACATTATGACTTTAGAGTCAATAACGAAATTAATTAACATTACCATAAACTCAAACTTGTTTTCAACTGAATATTGCTAAAAAATAAAAAAAAAATCCAAAAAGAATACAACTTTAGCTTTTGAAAACTTAAGAGTTGTTAAAATATTTACTATGACTTACATTGAAGAATAAACAATACAATTTTTCATTGAACTATTGAATGTAAGAACTCATTGGAAATCCATTAACATGATAATAGATTGTTATACTCAGTTTAAATGGTTATTGAAATTTATATTTTACATACTATTTTTTCCATTTGATCTTAAAGTGGTCACATTGTAAAAAATCAGGAATATTGTTGTGCTAACGTTCATTACTACTGGCTTTTTCTTTTCTGGCATAAATTATGCCTTTATTCTGCCATTTACCCTTATTTGTGTTCTTTTTTGAAAACAATTTAAATTTCAAATAATGTTGCCCTAAAACCCCGAAAATATGCAACATTTTTCACCCTCAATTTTATTTACCTTTTCTTGTTATTGTTTTTGAAGTTTGTTTGCATATAGAATTATACATAGGTAATCAGGCAGCCATGCAAAACCTTCGTCAAGCTACGTACACACGGTTGTCAGATTGCTCAGAAAATGGTTAACACAACCATGAGAACTTATGTTGAAACATATGGGTGTTAACCATTTATTGAACATTTTCTGACAATATTGTAAGAATATGACAACCGTGTGTACGTAGCTTCACGTACAGCTCACTGGGGTCCTTTGAACTGTCTCTGGAAAATTTTACATAGAGACGAGACATTCCGAATTGTCGAACAAAAATTCAACAAATCATATGTCTGATACAACAACAGAATACATTAGCTAACATGTATCTGATCTACAAATGAAAACAATGACACAATATGGATCATTAAATGAGCAGATACATTTAGAATCACTATATCTAGCTCAGCTGGTTTTAGAAATCTGCGAAACTCGCCGGGTGAAACTTGACGGTAATATACACTTTAAAACATACTGCATTTTTGAGATGTTAAAAATCGAAATACCAACGTTAAAATTTTCATAACATTATTGTAATTATACCTTTCCAATTATCGGTATATGGTGAATGTTAGGAATTACCCTTAATATATAAATATACTGATTACATTGATCTATTGTGGTTTAACAACCTTTAAATAAAACCTAAAAATTTACATATTGAAACAAGAAACTATTCAGTGCAATAATATGTTTACTCCTACAAAAGGTCGTTTAAGTCGTCTAGACTGGAAGACTGACAGCAAATTTAAATATTTATAAGAAATGGGGTGGTGAACAAATTAAATGCACAAGTCCGGGCAAGTTTTGTTAGACTTTTAAATTAGGAATTAAACGAAAACTTAAAATAATCAAAAGCGTGCTAATTATTTATTTTTAGACATTTCCGTCTGCCTGTCTGTCTGGTTTATAAATATTTATTTATGTCCATTCATACGCTAAATTGGCATGTGGTTTTAAAATGTGTGTTTTTTTTTAAATTTTGAAACAATTATCCAAAAACACTTTTTCATGTTTTTGTTGTGTAAAAGTGTAAAAAAATAGGAGTGTAATTTTTAATTTTTTTGAAATATAATAAACATTTTACAATAGTCATGCAAGATCGAAAAATAATTCTTTTAATCTTTATTATATTTCGCCAAATATTTGACCAATGTTACCGTAACTTTATATAGAACATAAAAGTGAAACTAACAATAATATTAGCGGAGTTCAGAATTAAGAGCGAATATGGCATTTTTGTTATTGGATTGCTATGGAATTTTGATTTTTTAAAAACACAAACTGCGAATCATTTTGCTTGTCTTCAGAAACACCCAGAGTCTCTGGCAGGAATCGAACCCGCAATCCCTGGATTGATAGTCCAGCACACTATCATCTAGTCTATCGGTTCACACTGACATTTTTTTTTTCTGATATTTTAAGATCATTTACATTTAATTATCTCTTAATTAATTAGAATTTTAAACGAAAATTTATTATTATTTTTTGTAGGTTTCATCTAACAGATTAGTTGTTAAACCCTTAACTCATTAATATTTGTATTCAATACTTTATTTATATACTTTTAAATGTGTACACTAGCCTAGACTAGCGGTAATAATGAGACATGAACTTGATTTTGAATATTGTTTCATATTACTATGTTGTATTAACAACCTAGTTTTATTAATTTGCCTATTGTCTGTCTGTCTATTCACAATACCCGCATAGTATTAACACATTTTCATTATTTCTAAATTTCAAGTGCAAAGTTTATTGAATTCGTATCTACATATTTGACTTGAGGCGCAACAACAGTAAAACACAACACACAACATAAAAATGAAATGAAACGACAATAATGTTTAAATAATTAATAACCTAATGAAATGTAATCAATTGGTTATTAATTATTATTACATTTTGGAAAAAAAAAAATACTACGCAAGTTCAGTTAATAAAAACGTATAAATTCTATATTTACAATATCATTAATATGTAAATATTTAATTGTAAATATCTAGGGTTAATAACTACAATAATTATTTATTGGATTAGCTATTGTTATTAAATTTTAATTATTAATTTGTTCTATTTATATTAATTTTTAATTGGGGACTAAGTTTAAGAATTAATATACCTTGTACAAACAACTTTTTTCCGCTTTTTTTGACAGGCATATAAAAAGATTAGGATGGTCCCAACTAAAATAGAAGTACTACATATATGAAAGCTCATCTGTACACTAAGTTAATGTAAATTGTAATGAATTATGTTAACATATAATACAGTGATTGACAATACAATGGAAACTTGCGCAAATATTTAACTAATAGGCCAAAATACAAACAAAAATCGTATGAAATTTTAATTTTTTTTAATATTTTGGGCGTATGAAATGGACATTTTTTTAAAATTTTGAAGTTGAGGACGGCACGGTCTTTGCGGCATTAAGTCTGTTGCTCCATTCTGATCTTAGTTGTGCTAGAACGACTCTTGTTTTACGCGGCAGAATCTTCTCGGCGTCTGCTATCCGTGGTGGGAGACCACCAAGTACCACATTCATACAGTATCCTGCTACCGCGGAATTGATGACGTCTCTATGAATGTCGTTCAAAGCTGTCATATACGAGCTGCGATCAAATGGATCCTGCACATAATTCTTTATGTTCTCCTCGTATTTTCTAAGGTCCTGTCCAATAGCCTGTGACGGTTTGAATATTTCTCCACTGAGTATCACTTAAAGAAGGCGACCACACTGGAGCAGCATAGTTAACCACTGACCGACCAATCGTCTTTTAGGTTGCTTGCAAGGTGTGTTTGTCCATTCCTCAAATGCTGCCGGCTAGTGCCTTGAGGACCTTGTTCATATTTCGCACTTTATGCGTAATTTGTTTTGATGTCATTTCGGCTGGTTAACCAGGCTTCACGTACGATCTCTTACGCATCGGGTTATCGTAATGGATCCATTTTTCATCGCATGTACTAACGATTTTCTTTTATAGTGTTCAAACATAATTTCGAACATGCATAATCGTTTTTCAAGGTATCTTGGCTTCAATTCGTATGGCACCCTATTTCCCTGCTTTTGGATGAATTTTTGAGTCCGTATTTTAGGATCTACAATTTCCCACAGGTTTTCTATGGGAGTGAGATCTGGCGATTGGATTGTAATCACTCGGTTACAACCCTAGAGGTGTTATTGGGGTCATTTCGTACTGGAATCTCAAATTACGAGAATATTTTCATCAGCTTATAGAATCTTTCATGATATGAATTAGACCCATACCTTTCCCTTCACCATAATATTGCCACCGGCAAACTTGACAGTTTTACTTCTTGGGGTCCAGTCTCTTTCCATTCGGACGTCTAAAATTTGAATTCATACAAAAATTCTCGTCTCGCCAGTTTAAATGTTCTTTGCCAAATTGTATACGAGAAGTGCGTTTTTTTTTAGAAATTGCACAATTTTGTACATTAAAACTGTTCGTTTACTCGAAAATAAAATAAGTATATCATACCGATTCGATTTACACAACAGGTGCGAAATTTGTTTCTAGGAGCCATCCTAATGCTTAGAAAAAGCTAGCTCATAATAGATATATTTACATATGTAATACTTACGTTTTAACGACTAACAACTTCTCACAGATAACAAAAAGGCGCAATAAACACCATCATTGTTGTAAATAAATTTTCAATACTTCCACTACAGAGCAACAACTACTGTCAGTTATAGTATATGGGTTAAACGTAGAGGTCATATAGATTTACTAACAAAATAAACTTTTCCGTTACTTCACTAATTGAAACTCTGGCAATGTTCATGTTTCCATAATGAAATTTGTTAATGGAAATCAACCGGCATTTGGTTGGTGGGTCATTCGTTCACTAGTCGTACGTCGTCATATAGAACACAGTCACAATCGTATGTTTATTTTATTGTGAGCCGACAACCACATCTGTTGTTTTTATTTTTGTTCTTAATAATTTTTTTGCCAAATTCTCTTTTATAATGAGCATTAGTAGTTCTCTGTTTATATTTCTCTGGGTCTCACGTTAAAATGTAAAACGGCTGATGCCAAACTACTACAAACACACTAACTTGATGGGGGAGCAGTTGTATATATTATGTGTATGTGAGTATATACGTTAAGGTACACTCACCTATCTCATCAAAACTAATGTTAAAAAAAAGCTAAAAATCGGAAGAAGAAAAAAAAAACAAATCAAAGTTGTTTGGCTGCATCCCATACATCGTATGATTTCATTTTGCTCAATTCCCATTCGTTTATATTTGAGTAACGCTATTTTATGAGATGGCATCAACAAGCCGACAAACGCGTGTTTTTATATTGATGAGTGCCCACTAAACATTATTTGCCGACGTATCTGATTATCTGAAATAATTCTGAAAATGAACCGACTTGTCTATTTCCATTCTGTAAGTAAATTCACAAAATTTGTGTTATAAAGCTTTGAGAAATTGATTATGAATAAGACCTTTTTTTAAATAACATTCTGCTGAATTATGAATAAAAATTCCCCGGGAATAAATATTTTCCTATTCAAAATCAATGGGAAAAATTTCCGGGTAATTAATTTGTTTATATGAAAATATAATTTTTTGAAAATTTTTAACTCGCAGATGAAATACATAGGTCTTAAAGTTGAATGAAGCTTGCGAAAGTAATTGTAAAAGTTACAAATTATTGAATGAAGCTTGCGAAAGTAATTGTAAAAGTTACAAATTATTTATTAAAATATTAATAAAAAAGCCAATTTAAAACCAGAATTTTAATACGTAGTTTAGTTTTACAAAAATCAAAAAATCATTTTCTGATGTTTGTTTAGACTTCTCGGATACGAAATCGACAACTTATGCAGACTATCGGTACGAATTCACCAAAAAAATGTTTAGTGGGTGGTTACTACTGCCTTAGTGTGTACCACTACAGTATTAACCCAGCAGTTCTAGGTGACACGATGAGACCGAAGTGACAACTGACCCTCCAATAGATTACATCGGGTGGGTAAAATAACTACTTTCTAAAGTGAATTATAAAAAAGTTTAAAGTGACGATACTCTTGATTACTTAGAGACACTTAAGCGGCAATTGTCATCACGCTAGATTACCTGGGATGTATAAAGTAACCAATTAATTGGGTCAAATGACCCAAAATATTCAAATTGATGTCTACCAAGTGATCAGACATTAGGGATACATTGACTACTTGTAAAACTGCTGGGAAATTATTCAAAATAACAAAAAATAATAATATTTAATGCCTATTTTGTTATTCATATGCTGGTACATATAAATAAATAAAAAAGTATGCATAAAAGAAAAACGGTTAAAATTGTTTCTTTTTAATTTTCGCAATGGAAAAATGTTTAAGTTTAATTGTGTTTTTTCTTTGGACACGTATTAAGGAAAACACATGTTGTCTTTGCCATATTTATGGATAGTTAAAATAAAAATAATAGAAACAACATTATTAAAAATTTCGTTCTCTCCTGTTTCGTTCGAACTTGAAATTAACAATAGTCGTCATTTGGTAGTCGGAATGACTGAATGTCTCTCTGGCTGGTAGGTTTAGTTGTTTAGAGGGGATGATTGAGATTTTCTTAAAATTGATTCGAATGTATTTTTCTTAATTTATTCATGTTCAGTTACAGTTTTGGTGCATTTTTGTTAGCAAACATTTTGGGTACTTTTTTAAATATTTTTTTTTTTTTTAAATTTCTGTGATTTTTTCCATTTATGTAATTGACTTTATTAAATTTTTGTTAAAAAGTGGTTGGTACCCTTTTTTTGTGAAAAAGTACTTTTTGTAAAAAGTACCATTTTTAAGTTTTACGTTTTAAAATTGTAATTAAACTATTTTATTCTGTTTTTCTAAAAATAATCAGGTATGTGATGAAAAACGATTCCGAAATTTTAATACGAAAAATAATGTAATGTATATCATCACATTTGTTTCCTAATGGTTATTTTTGTCATCAGGGCTTTATTTTATTTTTTATACTTAGAACGAATAAGCCAATAGTTAAAAAAAATATTCATGAAGTCGATTAAAACTCATCACAGATTTCCAAATTGATCGATTTTCTTCACATATCTGATAAAACTTATTTTAATTAAAATTATAAAATTTGATCTCTTAATTCCTTCAGTAGTACTTCAAATATATTGAATTCATTCCATTGCAAATTTATTCGTTATAGAATTAATTCCTTATCATACAGGCCTGTCACAGAATTTCATTCCGATCGAAAGTGGAATTAATTCCGTATTTCACTTCTCCAGAAAAAGTAAAACGAACATTTTTTTCAGTTTTCAAAGTGGAATTGATATTTTATTTTAATTATTTGATTTTCTGACATTTTTAATCAATTTATGTATCAAACATGGCATAATGATTTACAGGTAGTCCCAATTCTACAACAAATACAACTATACAAAAACAACATGGATTTTGTTTTTGTAAAAATATTTTCTAAAAGTCAAACAATAAGTCAACAGCTGATTAAAAAAATTAAAAAACAAAATAAAAACCAAATGATTTCTTTCTTAACAAAATTTTAAAAAGAGAATTCTTAAATGAAATTGGTGATACAAAGTGACGAAACTCTTCAAGATTTTGGGGTACACAGATAGCATCATAAAAATACAAGGAACATGAGTCTAACACTAAGCCAGGAACTATGATTTAATTAAAACAAACTGTGTAAAAAGCTTTGCCGTTGCCGAAAAGATTTTGCCACAAATTTGGCCCCACAATAATCTTTTTTCGGGGTCTTTTGGCATTCTAAACAATGTTCCACCACCCTTTTCATATTTTTTCTTGCAAATAGTGCAGGATCGCATTTTGAATTTAAAATATTGGTAAAATTTCTTATAATTTTACTTTTTCTAACTGAAAACAATTTTAAATTTAAATAAATTAACACTGACAATTAGGAAACGGAAAATACAAGTAAATAAACTTTGACAGTTAGAAAATATAAAACAAATCGAACAAAAAATAATCAGCTGGCTTATTGACTTCACCTGTAAATAAATACATCTTGGTATCAAAAACATGTCTTTTGTATTAATATAAAAAACGCTGTCAAATTAAAATCAAAAATACAGAATTGTTAAGTATTTTTGGAATCAATAAATTACACGGAACCTGAAGAACCTAAAACGAAATCTATCGGAATACCAACTACGGAATTGAAACTATTCCATTCCGAACAGAATGTTTAATTAATTCAAATCCCTTAACACAATTCAATCCATTAACTTAATAGAATTTATTGAATCATTAGATTTGTTTAATTAAAATCTGGTACAAATTAGATTTAGAGCATTTGTTTCAGAACAAATATTTTAATTCAATTAGCAGTAGATTTGATTTAAAAAATTCAAAATAATTATGTATTTCCTAATTCAATTTTCAAAATCAAAATAAATTTATTTTCTTAACCATTCCATTAAAGAATTCATTAAGAATTCTTCTTAGTACTTTAAACTTATTGAATTAATTTTTGGAGAATTAATTCTATATAGAATTTATTCTTTATTTATTCATTAAAATTTTCTTTAATTCCAATCCATTTCAAAATGGATTTACTACAATTCAAATCTATTACAAAAAGACTTAAGTTAATTTTGTTAAGTCCTATTTTTAACAAAACAAAAAAGAAAAACTGAATCAAAGTGTATAAAAATAAGGTGAATTTTTCTCGATTTTTTCACATATATTTTGGTACATTTGGTTGCTAAGTTCTGGACACGACCTAGAAATTTCGATCGACAATAAGCCAATTTCCGGAAAATTATTACTTAAACTTTTTTTTTGCGCTGAAAGCATTAATTGTTAGAAACGAAACAGTTCTAATACTTAATTATCAAAATTAAAATATAAATTTGGCAAAAGTTCTCAACTTCAACTTGGTACCAATGACAAAAGTACCTAAAAGTTCTGCTGTATGCTTTTCAATAGATTTAGGGGTGGCACGAGCATTTCGCGGTAGTTTTGTTTTTGCTAATTGTTCATATAAATAAACAAAAAGTCAGATAACATTGTTGATTTAAATTGAAAAAAGTACCTATTTGTTTATATTTTTGCACCACTTTTTATAATCTCAACCAAACATCTCTATTGTTTTTATATATTGTACATATATGTATATGTAGATATATAATAATATAAATAAAAATATAAACATATCGTTATAACCAAGTAGAGAATGGAAACGACACAAGAGAAATCTCAGGTTCTTGTCAAGTATTTTTCCATTTCTATGTACATTCGTAGTTTAGTTTACAATCGTATTCTCTTTAGTATAGTTTGCCAAAACAGACACGCACGTTGTAGCAACGTAAAACTAAAAAAAACCCTACTATACTCAGCCAAGCAGGAATTAAATATTTAATGGTAATTTAAAATTAATTACTTATAATTGCAACAATACAATAAGAGACTAGATAAATTGTTTGTAATTGTTTCTATATAATTTGTATTTTTTTTCATTTTATTTGTTTAGCATCATGCCACCAAACGCTGCTCCCGCTACCCAATCGATTACTGAATCGCTTGTTGCTGCTGCTGGTGGTATTTCCGAAGGAAATCCCAAAGCCTTGACTGAGGCCGCCACCGGTGTCTTGTTCGAGCAAGATGCTGAAACAATTGATGGTGGTCTGGTGAAGGATATTGAAAAATTGAAAAAGGCTGAAAGACGCAAACTGAAATTGGTATGGCGTAATATAATTGCATTCGGTTACTTGCATTTGGCTGCATTGTATGGAGCTTATCTTATCTTCACTTCGGCTAAATGGCAAACCATAGTTTTTGGTAAGTTCTGTTTTTTTTTTACACATTTTATTACTTTTATTTTGTAATATTGTTTTACTTTGTCATACCTTTATGGTATGAATCACATCTAATATTATTAATTTTCATTGCTGAGAACACACACTGAGAAATTGTGTTTTTTTATGTAGATGATGTTCTAACTACAGTACGTATTGTTATTATTATTTTCGTCATTACAGTGGAGTAGAATTCTTGTTTGTATTTAGCAGGGAAACAACCGGCAATATGCGCCTAAAATATGCTCTAAAAACCGAAAAATATGCTATTAAAATTTTCAAAATTATGTATTAACAATAAAATCAAAAAATTAATACAATTTCTTTAATAACAAAATTTACATAAGAAAAACATTGTAATTTTTTCATGAAATGAAGTAGATTTTTTTCAAATTCTTGCTTTGATGCATGATTCAAATATTTATTGCTCTTTTGTTAAGTACTTTATCTAATGTAATACAAAGTTATTCTTACAATTTACAACCAATATTTCTAAAGAACTGTAGAATTATCTAGAAATATTCGAATGATAAGTTCTTTTTCAAGATAATTGGATTTGAATTATTAACATTCATCATGTAATTGGCAGTAGCTACTGATATTCATATTCTTATTTAAAAACAAGTAAGAGTGCTATATTCGGCTATGCCGAATCTTATATACCCTTCACCAATTATACTTCAAAATACAAATTTTAAATATTTTTAGATAAACAAAATTTATTTTTTTTCAAAGTTGTTTTTTTAATTTTTTGGAAAAAAAATGTTCCGAATTGTTATTTTAAATTAAATTTTTTTTTTAAAATTTAAAAAAAAAAAATTTTTTTTGGTGAAAAAAATTCGGGTTAAAAAACATTTTTGACCCATTGTAGGTCCAACTTACTATGGTCTTATATACGTCGTTGCAAAGGTCTTTGAAATATATATCATTAGATATTCATATTGTCTATATTAATGACTTAGTAATCCAGATATAGGTCAGATATTGATCAAAAATAGAGGTTGTTCTGGTTTCCTCATATCTCAGCCATTTGTGGACCGATTTTGCTTACTTTAAATAGGAAACTTCTCGAAAGCATGTCTGACAGAATTATTGAAGATTTGGATCCCGAAGATATCTGGGGTCTTCAGAAAATTGATTTCCAAGACAGACAGACGGACATGGCTTAATCGATTCCGTTATCTATAAGGATCCAGAATATATATACTGTATAGGGTCGGAAAATTATATTGTGGAAATTACATACGGAATGACAAACTTATATAACAAGTAAATGTTGCTCGATTTTCGCCATACTTTACAATATAATTTCAGAGTACTTAGAACTAAATTATGCAAAATTTTATCAGGATTACAGTATTCATATGGGGGCTAAGTGAAATCATGGACTGATATTTCCTATTGGAAGCTAGCTCCTTTCGTTTGCACACAAGACGTAATTGTCAAAAACCTAACTCTTGCAACAACAAAATGCATGTTCTAAACATAGTTAGGTTTTTGACAGGAGAGATTCCGATTTATGTGTATTTATCAATGGTTCCAAACATTTATCATATCCAATTTTATAACTCTGTTATAATTTGTTTAAACTTTATCAATTTGTATGGAGTTTTATTTCAATTTTGAAAGAACAAAAATATATTTTTTAAATTATATCAGAGTTTTACGGCAAATTTATATGTTTATATTTTGTATAACAAATATTTTGTTTAATAATTTAAAAATTGTTTGTGTACGAATTTCATTGAGACAAATTAAACGTAATCAACTAGAAAATGGATGCATTTAAAGTACCAAAAAAAGTTAATCGTCATGTTCTCAAGGCGATTGACTTTTTAAGCGGTGGTAAAGCGGATAGAGATGTGCCCACTTCAAAGATATTGGATCAGGTTAAATATCAAATGAGAAATTTAGTGCCCGTACCCAATATAAATATGGTCATACAAAAATCTTTAAAAAATTTAAGTGATATTGGTTTGATTGATAGAACAGCACCTGAAAGATTTGCCATTGGTCATTCGGCGCCAAAAGCCAACAAAGCTAAAACAGTTAACCGTAATATATTTAAGCCTAGTGTGAGTTTCCTTTAAACATTTTTTCTTTGTCCAAATTTAGTTTAATTTATTAACTATTCTAGGGATCTCGAAAAAGAAGTAACAGTCAATTGAATCCTAATATCAAACGCTTTCACTTTGAAAGTGAAGAGTCGTTGCCAGGCGATGAATACGATCGCTCACGTAAACGTATGCGTACCAACAACAAAAAAGTAAATTACTCTGGTCACAGCACAGAATTGCCAAAAGCCCGACAACATTTCCGTTTTAAAAACATTGCTTTAGCAGATCCCTTGGCAAGTCCTTCACCCCTCTATATGAGAGATAATGAAAGTGATTATGATATCGATCAAACTTTGGAAATGGCCGTGTTCATTGGCCCTACAATGAATTCGAATACAGATTTGAATTTATCAAATATTTCTCCAACAAAACCTTTAGAAATTACTGAAATTCCATGGGAAGACCAAGCAAATGATTTTAAGCAAACGCCTAATAAAAGCACACAAAGTAGTTATGATAGTGTTGAAACAGCAGGCACTAACTCGAATACTTTTACGAATTCACAGTCTAAAGACCAACTATCCAAGACACGTGTTGTTGATTCGAATGTGTCCAGAAACGAAAAATCAAAAACCTCTCAGCTTCAAAATTAAAAACCATTTCCTCGTCAGATTAATGACAACTTTAGTTTATTATTTTTTTTTCGTTTTCATTATTGTTTAATTAAACTGTGTGAACTGCACTGTTTGTTGTACTCTTTACTGTATTTTTATAAATAAATTTAATACAAAGTTCGTAAGTAAATATTCTGTTAGATGTGTAAGAATTGTTTTAATTGAAGAAAGTTTCACGCATAATTTTAAGGCGACACATTGAAGTATTTAAATATGCGTAGGTAATTAATTTTAATTACACGCTTTGTGTTTCTTTAAAGTATGTACATTAATCACAGGTGTCAAAAGCGATTATTTTAGTTCAAATACATTCATAATATGTATGCCTTTTGTGTACGAACAAAGTAAAATCCAAGCATTTATTTTATTGAAACTTGTGAAAATTAAATGTTCAGGTGCCAAATTTCCAGGGAATTCCCCGTAATATATATTTTTTAGAATTTCGGGAATTTCTTTAGTTTCCTTCTTAAGTATTATAAGTTTCCTTCTATTATTTCCGCACTTATAAATTTTGTAAATAAATAAATGTGAATATTTGAATTCCCAGAGCATCTTAAAAACTTTGGAGGTATTTTTAAGTGGTTTATTAGAATTTAGGAAGACATTTAGAATGAACTGTACTATTGCTTAAGAAATCATGAAAATGACATTCACTTTCAACTACTTCCAATATTTTTATCTGGATATTTAGAAAAAATTACAATAGTTCTCTTTCGAAAGGAATTACTAATTTTGCTCAAGTGATTTATTTCAATTAAGGTTCCATTTCCCGAACTTTTTGCATTCCTGAGAAATATAATAATCTATTCATTCCCGCGAATTCCCCGATAACACTAAATTAAGTAATACATTTTTTCAAATAATCTTTAAAAATTCAATAATGTTCTATATACATTGTATTAAAAGGAAGAAAATAAATTTGGAAAAAATGCGTAATATCTTTCGAAAGCGAATTTTTTTTTGGAAATCAGAATATATGAGCTTCAAATTAATCAATTAATTAATTCACTAAAATCTTAATTCAGAATTAAAAATTTCTGGAATTTTTTTTCTGTAGAAACTAATTGCGATTTAGTACACTCAATATTAAAGTATGTATATATAGGTCTGTTCATTTACTTTCCCAGTAAATACTTGCAACGAGAGAATAAAATCAAAATTTACAAAATTACTCTCTTAAATTCTCAAAAATAGTAAAAAGTAATTGAACGCTTTTCCAGTAACAATTGTTTTATACACACAATTTTCTTATTTTATTCACCACAAAAATAAAATTGTAAATAAATAAACAATAACACAAAACATATGAAATATAAGCTGCTAACTATTACGAGTTTAAAATAGAACTTGTAAAATTTATACGCTCTTGATTTTTTTCTCTACTTGCAAGTTTTTTGAGTTAATGAACGCTTTTCCAGTTACAATTGTTACTAACTAGTAACAACTTTTAGTTATTGAACAGAGCTTATATTTCGTTTTTTATAGAAATAATAAAAATTCTTAAAAAACCATTTTCAAATAATATGTTACTAACACCTTTCTTTTTTTTAAAAAAATTATTTCTTTTAGCTTTCGCTTTGTATCTTGTCTCTGGCTTGGGTATTACAGCTGGTGCCCATAGATTGTGGGCCCATCGTTCGTACAAGGCCAAGTGGCCATTACGTTTGATTCTGATGATTTTCAATACAATTGCTTTCCAAGATGCCGCCTATCACTGGGCACGTGATCATCGTGTACATCACAAATATTCCGAAACTGATGCTGATCCCCACAATGCCACCCGTGGCTTCTTCTTCTCCCACATTGGCTGGTTGTTGTGCAAGAAACATCCCGAAGTTAAGGCCAAGGGCAAGGGTGTCGATTTAAGCGATTTGAGACAAGATAAAATCATTATGTTCCAAAAGAAGTGAGTAAAAATTATTTCAATGTTTTTAACTAATATTCCTTAACATAAATTGTTTTTTTTTAAATTTTTCTACCAGCTACTACATGCTTTTGATGCCGGTGTTGTGTTTCCTTTTGCCCACCATGATTCCCATGTATTTCTGGAATGAGACTTTCATTAACTCTTGGTTTGTAGCCACCATGTTCCGTTGGTGTTTCATTTTGAATGTTACTTGGTTGGTCAACAGTGCTGCACACAAATTCGGTGGCAAGCCTTATGATAAGTAAGTTTGTAGTTTTGTTTTATACAGTGCGCCTTCGCTTCTTGCAATACTAGAGTATGCTGGACTATCAATCTGAGGGTTGTGAGTTCTATACCCGCCAAATGCTGCAGTTGTGATTGTTAAAAAATATCATAAATTTTCTTAGAGATTTTTTATTGTAGAGCTAAATTTTTAGCATTTACAATTGGGGGATTCACACGGTCTGCTATTAGGTCATATTGTCATAATGTCCTAATATATTATGATAGTTTTAACAAATTTTTGTTGTGTTTCAAACAAAAAGTAATAAGACTTTTTGACATAGAGAATTATACATAGAGACGAGACACTCCGAATTGTCGAACAAAAATACAACAAATAATATTTCTGATACAACAACAAAATACATTGTCTAGCATATATTTTGTTCTTGAAAGAGATAGGTTTTTGACAACAGACTTAGGTTTTTGACAATTCCGTCTCGTCTCTATGTTACCCTATGCTTTTTGAACTAAGTATGTATGTATGTTTATTGTTTTGTCAACACAACAACAATTTGTTTAAAATATGATAGTATATTAGGACATTATGACAATATGACCTAATAGCAGACCATGTGAATTCCCCAAATGTAAAGATTTTAAAAATCTCTTGAAAATTTGCAATATTCCACTAAAATTTGTTTAAATTAGTATTATTCGTCAAGTTTTGCTATCATCAAGAAATTTTCCTATGATTGTTATATTTGGGTTATACAAAGCAAGGTTGCACAGTAATTGCTGGAAAACTAATATAAAACGATATTAAAAATATATGTATATTTTCTTTTAGATTCATCAACCCCTCTGAAAACGTCTCTGTTGCTATTTTGGCTTTCGGTGAAGGTTGGCACAACTATCATCATGTTTTCCCCTGGGATTACAAGACCGCCGAATTCGGTCAATACTCTATGAACTTTACCACAGCTTTTATTGATTTCTTTGCCAAAATCGGTTGGGCCTACGATTTGAAGACTGTCTCCGCTGATATTATCAAGAAACGTGTGAAGCGTACTGGTGATGGTTCGCACGAGATCTGGGGTTGGGGTGATAAGGATCAACCTAAAGAAGAAATTGAGGCTGCTGTTATTATCAACAAGAAAGATGAATAAATTATGAGCGTTAGCAGTATCAAACGTCCATTCACTAAAAGAAATTAAAAATAAAAATCAAGAACAACAAAAATCAGGGATAAAATGAAGGGAAGGTGTGCTCTAAACCAAAAATTCAAAAAAAAACACAAACCATAACTTTATAACAACATAAAGTATAGAGTCGTCGTCATTTTCATAGTTTGACATATAAAAACAAAGAAATATACAACAAAAATCCTTAAAATCTTCTACTGAAAAGTGAAGAGAATAAACCAAAATGGTGAATTTGAAATGCGTTGTGATCTCATCACTAAATGCCAACCAAATGATAAAAACATTATAATTTAAAAAATTGAAGTCTTACGAGTTCCTAGAACTCTTTAAATAAATTTAAAATATCTTATTATATATTAAACTAAATATAATGATAACACAAACACACACAAACCCAAACCCAAAAAAAGAACACACTAACAACAGGTGGATAAAAAGTTTTCTTTGTTTCCGTATATTCCATTTTAGAGACTAAACAAAAAGAAACAAGCAAACAAACAAAAAGATCCCTACAAATTTATTAAAGCACGCTTTCTTACTTCTTTTTTTTATATAAATATAAATAAATAAAACAAAACTACATGTCTGGCACATTAAAATGAAACAAACCAAAACAAAACAACCTCTTTATTTTTGTGTAATTTATACTAAGATTGTTGAAGAAAGCCATGCGAAAAAATAAATCATCAAAGACCGGCTGCTGCTATGGAAGTACATGTTTAAAAACAGCACAAATACATTGGCCCTAATATTAGAACGAACACCTTAGGGGTCCATTTAAGTAAATCATGATACTCCTACTACTCCTGTTCTTTCCAACCCGTCCCTTTCATTTTATTTTATTAAATAAAGCTTTACCAAATATAATTTTTCAAAATTTACTTTAAAACACACAATATTTTCTCTAAGCTTTTGAACCAACAACCAACCCCTATAGAGCTTATAAAAAAAGACATACAAAACAAGAAAGGTTGAAAATAAATGAAGAAAGTATAACTCATTTTGAATTGAAAAAAAAAAACAAGAAAAACTAAATACTTTTTATTCTTATTTAATAGATTTATATATGTAAATGTTATATAACTCCCCCTATCTCTTTCCATTGCTCTTAGAGAGATATTGGTAGATGAAATGAAAAATAAATAAAAATTTAAAATTAAACAAAAAAAAAACCTTAACAGAATTGTTATTAACTTATGTTGTTTGTAACACTTTTAAATCTTTATGTATGTGTGAATTCATATTTGGATTTAAAATAAAATATTTAAGTAAACATAATAAATAAATTAATAAACTATTAATGTAAAACCATCAAAAACAACAACAACATTCTTATTAATGTGAAAATAAATTCCATATAAAACGAAACCTAAAAACCGGAAACATTTAATTACTATAAACCGAAAACTAAAAATATACATATATAGAGTAATAAAAAAAAAACTATTGAATACAATTTGTTAGCTCTTGGAGAAAAAAAAGATGAAATTGTTTTAATTCTCATTTCGAAGGAAGGCAAAACGAGTAGTTTAGAATTTTGCACAAAATTAGGAACAGGGATAAACAAATTCAGTTGTATCTAGAATTTTGTGAAAGAAGATAAGTTAGCGCAAAAACTAGTAAGTATATACACATCTGCTCAAAATAATAGATACACCAAAATTTATTTTTTAAAAACGAAAAAAAATAATGGTATATTGTAAAATTATAAAAAAAATTCAGTCGATTTTTATTTATAGTTAAAAGGAGAGTAAAAAACAAAAACAAAATATTTCATAATTAATAATAAATATTATAAAGTAAATTAAATTTCTTAAATTTCGAAAAATTTGGTGCTCATAATAATAGATACATTTTTAAAAATTCTTATTAAACAAAAGCTAATAAATTTTATCTTAAAAAAATTAGTTTATTATTAAAGTAAAGCTTGTATCCAGTATATCCACCTTTGTTTTGTAAAACTTTCTCCACTCTTCTGGGCATACTGGATATCAAGTTCTGACACTTCTCCAATGGAATCTCGTACCATATTTTTTGCGTTTTCTCCCATAAATCGTCTTTATTTTTGAAAACTTCCTTCGAAAGCCTTATCTTTAATTCACTCCACAAGTTTTCTATTGGGTTTAAATCAGGGGATTGGCTGGGCCAGCTTAAAACAGGTACGTTATTCTCCAAGAACCAGTTTTTAACTAATCTTGAACTATGTTTTGGGTCGTTGTCCTGCTGGAATGTCCATATTAATGGCATATTTTCCGATGCATATGGAAGCATTACGTTTTCCAATATGTCTCTATACCCACTAGCATTCATGGTATCTTCTATTCGGAATATCGGACCAACACCATTCCATGAAAAGCAACCCCAAACCATTATGTTTCCCCCGCCATGTTTTACCGTCTTTTTTGTAAATTTAACGTGGAATTCTTTTCCTTTTGGTCGGCGTACATTTCTTTGGCAGTCGTTTCCAAACAAATTTATTTTTGTTTCGTCGCTCCATAAAATATTTCTCCATTTTTTTTCGCCTTCACACCCGGACCATTGTAAGTGCTCTTTAGCAAATTCTAATCTTGTCTTGATATTTTTTTGGCGCATTAGTGGCACTTTTCTGGCAATTCTTCCCGGCCATTTAGCTTGTAAAAGACGACGACGAACTGTTTGTGGACTGATTTCGTTACATAGCTCCGCAGAAATAGCTTTCGATGATATGAAAGGGTCTTTTTTAACCATAAGGACGATCCGCCTATCTGTTTCTGGACTGGTTTTCTTTGGTCTACCGCGAGTTTCTCTTTTTTGTTTTTTAGATAAAGCATTTTGGACAAAATGTAAAGATCTTCCTATGCTCTTTGCTATTTCCCGTAATGATTTTCCTTGATTTCTCATCGTTTGAACAATTTTTTTCTCATCTTCGGTACAATGATGATTTCGTCCCATTTTCTTCAAAAGAGTCCTATTTTTTATAAAATTGTTGCTAAAATTTAAATTATACTTACTGTTTCACGTAAATAGGAACAAAAAATTGCACAAAAAAAAAATTGTATATAAACAAATTACAAATTACTGATGTGTATCTATTTTTATGAGCAAATAATTTTTTGTAATTCAAATAAATTCGTTTTTAAAAATCAACATGAAAGCAAATAGTTGCCAGATTTTTGACTGACATGACATTGCCAGATAGAAATTTTAATAATATGATGTATTCATAACGCTTGCGAGGAAATTTTCAGTGTTACCGCCATTTAAATTTTTTCCAATTAGGTGTATCTATTATTTTGAGCAGATGTGTAGGTATATCAACAAAAGTTGTTTAATAAATCCGTCAACATTTTTTTGTTTTAATTTAAAAATCGGGGTTGTCATAGAATCCAATCATGTTGTTGTTGTAGCAGCAGTGTTGCTGAGTTGACAGCGCTTGGCCGAGTGAACTCGTGTCATTTCGGTGCGTAGAACCGGCTGTCATGGGAATGAGAATCCAATCATTGTCGGAATCGGTTTTGAAAATGACAGAAAAAGTACATTGCTCTCGTGAAATCAAAAGTTATCGGTTTTATATTCGATCTAGAATTTAATTCTTTATCGATTAAACAAAAAATTACATTGTATTTCATAAGTCAAATGTACCTTTTTTGTCGTTTTCAAAACCGATTCCGACAATGATTGGATTCTATGACAACTCCGAATATGTTTTTTTTTGGCGCTAATTGATTCACATTAAATAGACAAAATGATTACTTTTACCCAAATACTCTTATGGTTAAAGGGTTAAAGTTGTAGTTATTTGATGGAAATCGAACAACAAGTCAAATTTTGCGGAATCTTATATACTTTTCACTCCAATATTCTTTAAAATAATTTTTTTTTTTGGTGAAAAAAACAATCTTCGGTTTTTTGTTAAATTTTTTTTTTTTAAAAAAAGGCAACAAATTTTTATTCGAATTTTCTCAAAAAGCTTATATTCCAAAAATACTTTAAAATTCAAGAAATTTGGTTAAAAATTTTTAAGTTCGAAAATCAGAAATGGCTCAAATGAAATAAAAATATTTCGTCAGAATCCTCTGAGAGGTTATTTTAACAGCTTTCAAAAATTTTCGCACATAAGTTCGAATTCAATGTCGAACACAATATTCATTTGAAGAATGTTTGAAGATAAGTTTCGAATTTTCGAACAGAATATTGCATTGTCATCAGTCACGAGAACTGCTCCAAAATACAGTTACAAATATTGAGCTAAAAACATACAAACTAATAATCAAACATTGCAAGTTAAATAAAAGCTTGTAATAATAAAAAAGAACAATTCTCCACTTATTTTAAAGAAATTTTGTTTTATAAACCTGTAAATTTAAAAATTATTTCTAAATATGGGCGTAAATCTAGAATAAGATCAACCAAAATTATAACTCTTATTTTGAGTAATTTTTTAAAAAAAAAAAAAAAAAAAAAAGAAATAAAAATTTGTGTGGACGAGTTATTTTCGATCTCTGGTTTAAATATTGGAGACAATTTTTGTTATTTTCGATCTCTGGTTAAAATATTAAGATACATTTTTTGTTAAAAAATTATGATGAAAAGAAAATTTGACAAAAAAACATTTGTAAAGTTTGTGAAAAATAGATAAAAAAATACGATTATTAAAGTTGTAACAATTTAGGAGCTTCGGAAAGTTAATTTCAACAAACAGACTGACATGGCAATATCTACTCCCCTATCTATAATGATCCAGAATATTTATACTTTATGGTGTCACAAATGAAAAATGTGGAAATTACAAACGGAATGATGGCTGATGGTGAAGGGTATAAAAATAAGAAAATGCAGTACATATTAGTAGTTATTCAAGACTTTTTCTTTAGCGTTTTACATGAGAAAATCTCATTATAACAGTAATTAACATTAATAGGTAAATAATAAAAAATAGGCATCAATAATTTATTCGTTTTTTGGTTTGTCCGTTTCATCAGATTTCTGTTCTGGCTCTTTAGGGGTTTCCTTTTTCTCTTTCTTCTTTTGTTTTTCCTCTTTCAGTTTCTTTTCAGCTTCAATTTTAGCCCTTTCTTTGGCTTGTTTCTCGGCCTCAATTTTAGCTGCAGCTTCAGCTACTTGTTCATCATCCCAATCGGCCATTGATTTGTCACGCTTAAGCCATGATTCGGCAGTATCCTCTTTAAAAGCTAAAAAGAGTAAAATAAAATAAAACCAAATACTTGCTAATAAATAATTATTAACTTACTGCTATTGAACCATTTAATGCCCTCCTGCATTTGATCTATTATGTCCTTGGAAGTGTACATAATTTCATTTTGTATGGCTTGTTGGAAATTGGCCGAATCAAAGACAGCTGAATATAAGGAATTTCTATCGTGGTTTAAGGCACTTTGAGGGAATTTAGCCAATTGATGGGCCAATTCTAAAGCCTTAATAAGAGCATGGCCTGTGGGTACTATACGATTGGCTATGCCAATTTGATGAGCCTCTTCGGCGCAGATTTGTCTACCTGTTAGAATTAAATCTAATGCTCTGGAGAAACCAACCATGGCGGGCAGACGAACGGTGCCACCATCTATGACCGGTACACCAAAACGCCTATTGAAAAATCCCAAGATGGCTGACTCTTCCATGACACGCAAGTCGCACATAAGTGCCAATTCTAAACCATTCGCTATACAATAACCATTAATGCCGCACACAACTGGTTTATGTATATGACGTCTAGTGGGGCCAACAGATCCCTCGGGCATCATTAACATTTCCATGGACACTTGACCCTCATCGTTGGTGGCCACTTCTAAAATATCATAACCGGCACAGAATGAACCACCCACACCATAAAGCACTGCTATGGGAGAAGTTTCGTCGGCCTCAAAGGTTCTAAAAGCTTCACATAATTTGGCAGCCGTTTTAGCATTAATGGCATTTCGAGACTGTGGCCGGTTAATGCCAATAAGCGTTATATTTTTATCTTTATCTATTATTATAGACTGATCTTCCTCTTGGGCTTTTGATTCGGCTGAAGCATCTAAAATTGATTTCCATAAAATAAATCCACATTTATAATTATGTCACCCATCCATAATTGAAACTTACCTTCTTTGAGAAGGCGTGCTGTGGCACAAATATTGCGATGAGCTGTAGCAAAATTGAGGTCAACAATTTTGCACAATTGTCTGGTTAATTGTTGGAACATTTTATATAAATTCAATTAATCTTTTATAATTATAATATATGTATTTAACTCTTGTAATAAATATGTAATTAATATTCCGTACAAACGCCGGAAAAATAAATAATTTCGCAAAACAACTAGTGCCAATTGTTTTTGACAGTCATATGTTTGGTTTACATACTCTCTTAAAAATTGCTCTCATCGATAACCAAAAAATACACTAAACTAAAAAAAACGCTAAAAAATAAAACGGGCTAATTTAAAAGACAATAAAACAAATTAAATTACTAATAAAACAAGTTAAATTACTTTGTATTTAGATATTTATTGTTTTATGTTTATAATTTATTAATAATTAACATTGAGCCACTAATTTTTGTTGTTAGCGATTTATTTGCAAAACACTTTTATTTACATTTTCGTTAAAGGCTACCATATTGAAGAAATGTGCAGCATATCATTTTAGCGATTTTTGTGTTCTGGCAACATCGGTTATTATTATTTACTTTAAATTTTGCAATTATGTTTAGCAAAACAGTAGTTTTCTTGCAGAAAAATGTAAAGTTTTCAAAAAATATAAATAATTTTGTGAACAACAAAAGATCATTTACAAGTAGTGCAATATTAAAACAGAATGGCAAGTTTATAAACAGAAATCAATTTGAAATACGTAGGTAAACAAGTATTTTTTACAGAAACTTCTGCCGAAGATACTATAGTGGTGGACAAAGATGAACATATTACTTTAATAGGCATAAACCGGGCGCGACAGCGTAATGCTATAAACTTTGAGACAGCCGAGAAGCTGTCAATGGCTTTGAGTGATTTCGAGGCAGACCCGAGTTCTCCGGTGGCCGTACTTTACGGTATAGGTGGTTCATTTTGTGCCGGCTACGATATAAACGAACTTGAGTCTCAATGTGAAAAGGGTAGCTTAGACTTTTTGTTACGTCATGAAGGTTCTGTGGGGCCCACGCGTCGGCATTCGGCAAAGACTTTAATATGTGGTATTAGTGGCTTTTGTGTGTCCAGTGGTTTGGAATTGGCTTTAATGTGCGATTTAAGGGTAATGGAAGAAACCGCCATATTAGGCTTCTTCAACAGACGTTTTGGTGTACCTATGAGTGATGGCGGCACTGCACGCCTAGCCTCTATGATAGGATATTCAAGAGCTTTAGATCTTTTGATAAGTGGACGTCGCATCACCGGAAATGAAGCTTTAGAAATTGGTCTAGTAAATCGTTTGGTGGCAACCGGTACTGCTTTAGGTCAAGCAGTTAATTTAGCTTTTTCCATTGCCAAATTCCCTCAAGCTTCTATAACCCAAGATCGTAATGCTCTCTATACCAATACATATACTCGTCATGGTTTCCGAACTGCCATGCAAACGGAAGTTATGAATACTTCAAGAGAAGTTTTGGCTGAACTTAAGGAAGGTGTACAACGTTTTAAGAAATGTAAGTAAACTAAACCTTTTATTCAAGTAAATTTGTGTATTAACAAACTCTTCATTTAATGTCTAGCTGAAAGCAAAGGCTCTAAAACCGATTCATTCCAAGTGAAACCAAAACCCATACCAGATTGGGAAAAATCGGAAATTGAACATGAAAACAAAACAAAGAATCAGTAAGCTGTGTAACTGGATGCAATTTAGCTTGTTTAGCATTTTTTAATAAAGTAAATTTTGTAAAATTATTATTATTTATTTGTTGAAGATGCACTTTAAAAGTCGCATTCTTATTGCACTGTAATGATTTATTTTTATAATGTTATTTTAAGTACATATTTTTAACTTATTCTCTGAGAATTAATATTAATATAACAGTTTCACATTAAAAAATTCTGTAGCAAATTATGATAATAAAAGTGATTCTAAAATTATACATACATATCGGGTACTAAGTAGTCGTGAATTATTCGAGTTTTATTTTACTCGAATAAAAAAATTTCCTCGATTATTCGAACGAATTTACATACTTGATATGCGGCAGAATATCAAAAATAACACTGTATCTGCATTTGTGTATTTTGTTTTGGCTAAACCTTTTAACTCAATATTGGGTGTATGAATAAAAAATTCCGGATTTTTTATATTTTTAACTTTTATTTTGAAACATTTGTACAATAAAAATTTATTCTAAGTATTGGCCATTGTTAGCTGTGACATATTCCCATCTTTCTGGCAACATATGGATTTCGAACCAAAATCATTATCATCCGTGTCACAATCAACACTTCTGAACCGCACATACCATCTCTTGCACGTTGAAACTGATGGAATACATTAAAGAAGTAAATCAAAACTTCCCGCATTTGACGCTAGCATTTGGAAAAAATAATGGAGAGGCTTAAATATTTCTATTGCTGGCTCCTCTTTATTGTTTGTTGATCAGCTAAAATGTTTGGAGATTTATATTGAGAAACGCTTGACATTTCCAAAACATATTGATAACGTATCGTGTAAGATTTCATGTACTTTTCGTAAGCTTAAAACTTATGAATTCGGATCGACAATATGTATTCTAGAATATGGCTAAAAAATCATCAAATCGATTCATAAAAAACGATTATAAAATGTCTGGTTTTTACAAAAAAAAACATGTTTCCTATATACAGTGGTACGTATGATCATTTTTTAATTTTATATATTTTGTATACGCACAGTACGTACATATAATTAATGGCCAATCTACAAGTCTGCTATAAAGAGATAAATACTACATTCTATGCAATAAAACTCATTTTGTTTATTTTTTTTATTGATATAAGATATTTTTATTCAAATATTGCACTTTAGATTTTTTTTTTGGTTTTTATTTTTTTACTTACAAAAAAGTTTAGAAATAAGAAGAGTAAGAAGGAAAAAAATGGAACGGAGTTTCTCTTTGTTTGTTGATCTTATTTGTTTTACTCTTAAAAATTACGCGGAGCTAAACAAATTTAAATTTAAAAAATTAAATAAAAAATGTTTAAAACATTCTTATTACACTCTATTAAATACCATAAGAATAATAAGAATTCACAAGAATTTATCAAAATACAAACATGTTTTCTTTTTTACTTTAAATATGATTTAATAATTTTTGTTGATCATTAAAAGTTTTACAATATTTTTATAGCCATTTTATTAACATTCACTTACAATACAATGCACACACACGTTTAAAAAGCACAGCATTAATGTTTTAATATAATATAATTTTATACTTATTATTACTAATAATAATAATAATAAAAATGTTAAGCTTAAAAATTATATTTTATTGTGATATAATTTGTTAGTTAATTTAATACAACGTAAAATTTTAATTTTAAATAAAATAAATTACATATTGCACACCTAAAGTCGTTTTAGTTTAAAATTTGTTTCTTTTTATGGTTGGTTTTCCTGTGTTACTTAGAGCTAGTTTCTGGGATAGAGATAATCTACATTCTTCGCTTAAACCTAAATTAAACTAAAAATTGTGTTTCTCACTTATTGTTTGTATGCTATATAATCTAGGTTTAACTGAGCATCATTGGTGAGTTAAACCTAAGTATAAAATGCCAAAGCACAAACAGATGGAAAATAAAATAAACAATTCAGCACAGCAGCTCTTTGTTTTTATTTGCTTTATTAACATCAATATAATTTTTAATACACATTTTATATACTTTTATGTCGCTTTTTCTTTTAGAAATTAAAATTTACAAAAAAAGTTATGTAACGCGGTTGCTTTTTCTTATAAAATGTATAGTATTGCCATATTTATATGAAACAGTTTGAAGAATAAACATGTGATTTGACTGAAAAGTATGGCAATGCTAACAAAATTAATCCACTAGTGAGAAACACAATCATTGGTTAAATTCCGGCAAAATATGTTTCAGGATTAATATAACAGCGTGTTAAGCTGAGTTTAACTGACAAGTAAGAAACTAGCTCTTAAAGTACTTTAATTTATATTAAATTAAGTGTTTTTTGTATTCTATATTGTATAAATTTTCTATTATAAAACACATTTTTTTAATATTACACCATTTTTTAAATTTTGATTTAAGAAAATGTTCTCGAAAATAAAATGGTCATAACTAGACAGTGGGAATAAATATCATAGAATACATTCAAAAAGTTTCTTACTGAATATATAATTGGAGAAAGTGTGACCACTAAAATATACATATTTATACCCTTCACCATGAGTGGTCATTCCGTTTGTAATATCTACATTTGCGACCCCATAAAGTATAACACATTGTTATAGATATTAGTCTGTCTGTTAAAATCAACTTCTCTAAGCCCCCAAATAAACTCTATAGTCATTATTTAAATTCGGAAAATCAGGCTATAAGTGGTTAAGATTAACATAGTCAATATGGATATCTAATGAAATACCTTTCCAATAGTGGTTAAAATCCAATGAGATGCTTGTTTTGAAGTGGCCTGCCCAATCGCCAGACATCAAAAACTATGTGAAATTGTAGATCACAAAATACGAAGCCACGAAGGAAGCTTTATCATTTGAGGTTATAAGGGAATGCCGAAATATATCAAAGGAGACGATTGACTGAGTCAATGTTTGTAAAACTTAAACCTAAGTTTCCATTGTATTGTCTATCAAATAATAATAAATACGTTTTAGTTTGTTTTATATTTTCAGAATTTAACTAATTATGTACTTACCCTTTGTCAATATAAACGTCAAAATGGTTGTCAAGATAAAAAATTACAACAAGCGATAAATGACGCTTGTTGTAATTTTTTAAAAGACGAAATCCGCAAGGTAGGATTTGATTTTAGACCTATGGTTTCTTGAGGAAACTTTCTTAGAATTTTTCGTTGATTGAGTTTCTGCTATACGATTTTTTACTTTTTGATCATCCATATAAATCGACCCAGCCTAATGTATATATTAATGACCCAGCAGTTCTAGGAGTCAGTGATTTTACCCATCATTTAGGGTGGGAGTTAGTTACTTCAATAGCTTCGTGACTAGTTAATTTAACACATGCATGTCTTAAGCAGGGGGTCAATTGTCCTTTTTGA
Source organism: Calliphora vicina (assembly GCF_958450345.1). Taxonomy (NCBI): domain Eukaryota; kingdom Metazoa; phylum Arthropoda; class Insecta; order Diptera; family Calliphoridae; genus Calliphora; species Calliphora vicina. Next base: position 165,982,051 of record NC_088780.1, read on the forward strand.
TTACAATGAGACTGTCCGATAGCTGGTCCAAAGTAGTCAACGAATTGTATTCACATACTGGTTACTTTACTAGCTACCTAACTGGATACTTGATCAGCTATATAACAAATATTTAGCTAAAAAAACATCATAGATAGTACCATAAACGATTGCTTGTTAACAAACCTTCCTCCGATAACTCTCCAATAGATTGCTTCTGGTGACTAAAATAACTACTTTATACAAAATAAACGTTTAAATTGACTTCACTATAGGTTACTAAGAGACACTAAAGTGACTATTGACTTCACACTTAGAGACACTTCAGTGACAATTGTCTTCACGCTAGGTTACCTGAGATGTATAAAGTAACCAGATGTCTTCTCTCTGCACTACATAGAACACATACCTGTCAAATGACCCAAATACTATATAAATTGGAGACAGCCAAATGATAAGGCATTAGTGACAATTACTGTCTATAAGGAATACATTGACCACTTGCTTAACTACTGGGGAAATACTAAAAAAATACAATTTTATTTTGTACCAATGTGTACCACATAAGTCCTCAATATAAAATTTTAGAAATAAAATTGGTTGCATAAACAATTTTCCCAAAAACAAAATTAAAAATGGTGTTTACAACAAAATATTTATACTGTGTATGTCTCCTAAAATAATGCATTTCACTATAATTTGAATATATTAATCTAAAGGTATGTTGTCTGTCTGTATGTCTGTCTTCATGTGTGTATAGTTTTATATTATACATACAACGTTTGTAATATTTCATTTGGAAATGATAAAAGTCCTTGTTTTCATTATTTCCTAGAAGTGTATGTATGTATGTATTTATGTAGTAGTTATGTCGTATATATTAGTAAAGTTTGTTTTTAGAATCATAAGCTACAACCTAAGTTGGTTTTGTTAATTTAATATATACTTATTTTGGTTTGGTTTTGTGTTTTTGTTCATCTCTGCTTCATCTGTACATTAAATATAATTATTTTAAGCGTTGTGTTACATTAGCTAGAGCCACAGCAAAAGCTTGTAATGCTGAAAACGGATACTGAAAATCTAAGGTATAGGCATTGCCATCTATGCGTCCAAATTGCATGACCTATTTAAAGTGATAAATGTTGAAAGTAATCAAATGTTTATTTACTGCAAAATCATTGAATTTTACCTGTTTTCCACGAAATTCAATTTGGAAATTCTTTGCTGATTCTTGCGTTACTCGTCCCCCAAAGTCCAATTGATAGACTTGGCTCATTTCATTCCACATGGGCGCCTTATTGTGCATTACAAACTCTCGTCGTACGGGCGCTGGATTGTTGCAGTTGGAGGTGCCATTCGGTTCTATTCTTCCACGTTTTAACTGAAATACACATAAATGCATTATTAAAATCCAAAAATTGCTTTCATTTAATCAGATTTACCTTTTGCCTGAGTTGAGCCTTTTGAAATGTTTCTAAATCACGATATTGTTTACTACAACCATTATTTGAATTTTCCTCGCCGGAACCATTTGTCCCATTGGCCTCGTCATCCGAACTATCAATAATGTTTTGTTTCTTTCGTTGGCGTCTATTTAAAAGTGGTGAATTTAAAATATTCCTTATGGGTGAACTACTCTGGTAGCGTTTATTTTTCTTGCTGCTGGCCGGTGAGGCGGGCGAACTGCGTGGCAAACGTTGTGGAGAGGAGGGTGGCGTTAAACGACCTTCATCTAGGTCTCTCAATCTACTTATAATATTTTCTAATGTGGTAAGGGCCTGAAGAATGAGAATGGAAAATCAAATGTTTGCAATCATTTATTATGAAGTATTCTATAGTAAAGTACCTGAGTATGCAGTGAAACAGAAGCTCTTGATTCTACAGGAGTAGCCTCTACAGCCACCTCATTACGGGCATCAGCTAAACATTGCTCTTGGCCATTTGTGCCATTCGACGACGACTGTTGTTTAGTTTCGCTGCCATTAGCTGTTTGCTTTGTTTCCTTGCGTCTCCAGCGTCCTTCGGTTAGTTGTTTGTATAAATTAAAACCATGTTCATTCCGCCTACCCAGCGTGGGTGAAGATGTATCCGTGGAGTTTCGATTGCCAAAGCGATGTTTGCGCGTGAATAGGGGGCTATCCGTGAAACTGGTGATAACATCAATTCTTCGTTTTGGCAAACTGTCTGAAGATTTTTTGTTCAGCAACTCACTTTCGCTGGCAACCTCTTTGCCGGAGTGGATGACCTCTAGATCAAGTTTGATAATTTCATCACTTGATGTGGGTGATATTTTGCAACGTTTGCAATCTTCACTTGGATTTGGAACATTAGAACATGTGAAACAAGGTATTTTAGTGGATACTGCTGCTGTTGAAGTTTCTTTGATATCATGCAGTTTGGTGTTAGTTTTAGTTTGAACTGATAATAAATCGCAGGAATCTAAACTTTTTGATTTGCCCGTAAATAATAGTTTCGGTTTATGGGAGTCCTTTAATTACAAAGATATTTTAATTAGTAGGATTTAGGATAGCATATCTATAACTCAAACTTACCCCTTGATGAGACTTCTTCTTACGATTCGTTTTTCGATTATCCACCAATATCAGCCGCTTATTGGGAGCTTCTCTTCGCAAAGCAGTTAGAGCCTCATCGGATGGTGTTATGGCTACCGAATCCAAGTAGCCAACACTACAACTACGTGTTATAACATCGGGTACGGCTGGTGCTATAGACACCACTGTGGGTGTTCTTTTCATGGGATTTTCTACAATTGCTATGGGTGAAGGCGTTACAGCTGCAGCCCCAATTATCGGCTGTACTATGGGCGATTGTGTTTCATCATCTATATAAAGCATATCACGTTTTTTGGATGTCGACGGCACCTGTCCAGATTTCAGTTTGGTGGCGTCCATTCTTTCTAAATTTAAGTTGAGATTAAGAGGCACTGGATTGACATGACTGTTAGCAGATCGTATAGTTTCCGACATGAGAGCATTTTTAACCTGAACGACATTGTTGGCATAGTCATTGTTGCTGGAGTAGGACATAAGTGTAGTTTGACCAGCTGCCGAAACGGCCGGGCGTTCAAATATAATATCGGTAGGAGCTACAGCATTTTTGGGTGATTGCAATGTTGGGACGGAACCATCGTTGAACAATGGCGATATGGCTTGACGTGACTGACCACCAGAACCACCATTCGAACGTGAATAGCTGGAAGTTATGGTCTTGGGACGTAATATTTTGTGATTATTTGAACTGCTATGCATGGCCGAGGTTGAGGTGGAGGGTAATGCTTCTGGTGATTCACTAGTTGAATCATCATCATAAGACTCTGCTCTAGCCAAAGGACTTTTACCTTGGGAACGCGACATTTGGTTGCCATTCGATGAATTCCTGTGTCTAGATAACAGGCGATTTGGTCTAGGTGACATAGGAGCTATGGGTGGTGCAATTTCATTAAGTTTTCTGGTGAGTATATTTCCTCCTCCGCCGGCGCATCCACCACCACCAGAGTCGACAGGGTTTGCTACTTCCGTGGCAGCTGCCGTTGTTTGTGTTCTCTTGGCCGCGGTATGATTAAGCAAGTTTTCATCTTCATCTTCAGAAAAGAGATTTGGATTAAAGCTGGGATCGGGCCCAAGGGGAAAATCATCTCTTAACTCGGTTATCACTAGAGTCATTTGTCGGGGTTGCAAGTGCAGCAGGGACGTTTTATAGGTAACTTGGCCTAAGTTTGCCGGGACGGTTTTAGCAAGTCCATGTATTTTAAATTTGGTGCCCCAAATATTTGAGGTGACCTCAACCAATTTCACTTCCTAAAATAAAAGGATTCAATATTAAAAACTGATTTCCAATAGAAATCTATAAAAACATAGATTTGATCATATTAAGACAAATTTATTTGCAAGGACTTCTTTTGCAAAGCATCAATATGGAAACAAATTTTATAATACCCACCTCTGGTAGTGTATCCACATAAGCAAGCTCATCTAAAGCATCACCATTATCACTGCCAGTTGTTAAAGTGTTTCTATCATTATTTGAGCCATGACGCTTCTGTTGACGTATCTTACGTTTACGTGGCGTATGCGGTGAGCCTCGTAAACGATCTTCGTATTCACTATCCGAAGAATCAGTGCGACTTTTTGCTGTCGTGCTAGTCGACTGACTCGACGATGATGAACTTTTCGAACTGGGAGAATGATGAAAAAACTCGGAAGAGTCTACAAATAAAAAATAATCTTATAAATCTTAATTTGCCCAGAACTATTGAACTGCAATTTGTTTATTACCATTTACTTGTGGATCGAATATAACAAATTCTGGACGTATTTTAGAAGTCCGTTTGCCTTTAAGCAACGGTACTAAGCCCCCTAGATATTCCAAATATAGAGTATAACAGGTACCAGAACTAATGTTTGAATCATCGTCATGACGTATCATGGTGCAATGTAGACGCGTCGAACATATCGGCGGTCGCGAAACGAATTCTCTAAGAGATTTTAAATCAGGTACACAGCACTAAAATATAAATATGCAAACATTTAATAGTTTTATATGTATATAACTTGAATTTAATGCGGAAAACTTACTCGAATAGTTTGAGCAAATAAATTGCCAATAAGAGTTTTAATTCTTGAAGGCAAAGGCAACAATGGCAATAAAGTTTCGGATCCTATACTAGCTTGTATTTGTAGACGACATAGCAACTGCAAAGAAGCCACACGTCTTGACACCCAGGCTATATGAACTTGAGTCCCCGTAGCAATAAACAACCGTTTATCATTGTGACCCCAGGTTAAGGCCGAAACTGGCGCCGCTGTATTGGGTATATGGGCCTGATAAAGTAAAGCGCCAGTTTCTGTGTAAAATTTCAAAATATTTTCATACACCGTCCCATTGAGAGGATCACTGATGTTAATGGTTTTGTTAGAGGTGCCGGCCACAGCCAAAAGTTCTCGAGAATTACTCCACTCCATAACCATACCTACAGAGCCATCCAGGCCAGTATTGATATGTGACGGGGCAACATCATCAAACGATTTAAGTAAGTAAATAAAACCATTTTGAAAACTAACAGCCAATACAAATGAACGTTTAGCTGGAATTAAATAAAATACATAGTTAAACATAACAAAAATTTAAAATAGAAAATTTTACATACCAGCATTGGTTACACCGGGTTCTGATTCTTCGCCTTCCTCCATTTTGAATTTCTCACAAGACCACGACATGGAGGTAATGCCAACATCATTGCACAATTGGACTTGAGAAACCATAGCACCATGAACATCCATGACTATAACCTGACCTTGGGTAGTACCAAAGTACACCTGCTGATCGTCGGGCGTCCAAATGCCACATGTTATAGTTGATTCCAAATTTAACATGGAAGACCAATAACGCTGACCCGCCACTGAACCCACCAGCACGAAACCATCTTGATAGCAAATGAGAGCCATACGGCCATCATGCGACCACGAGAAATGTGTTACCGGTGTATTGCGATCATTTATCAGCTCTATGGACCATCTGCCCTCGTACTTGATCCACACAAATATAATGCCCGAACTATCACAGGAGGCCAATTTCTGATATGGTTCATTCCATTTGACAAGGATAACCTTAATACAAAAATAAAAGAAAAAGAAAAACCTACGTAAATTTCATTTGAATTTGTTATGGTGGTTGAAAAAGACTTACGTCAGATCTGTGTCCTCTTAAATTGTAGTTTGTACGTAAGGGATATTCCACATTTTTGCGACAATGAGATGTTGTAAATGTCACACCAACAATTCCGCGCACATTACCCGTTGCCAGCCAACCTTCCTGATAGTAGTTGGTACGATTTAACTTCCAGCCATCATCCTTGAAATAACAAACAAGAATTGTTTTTATTTTTTTTAAGTAATATTTATTTAAGTTATCAAATTTCTTAATAATAATGCTCAGCAATAATAGTGGTTTGTTTAGAATCTTATTCTCGTGAGGATTAGAATAGTATTTTCGTTATGAACTATGGTAATAGTACATCATTACAATTCATTCTAATTGCATTCAAAAATAAATTTTTCAATAATGATGTGCTTAAAAATATCATTCGAAATCGTTTTTAAATTAAAATTCAGATTAAAGTGTATTTTGGATACATTTATGAAATTGATATGAAGTTTTTTGTATACAAATTATATAAAAATAAATTAACTTACATCAGTTTTATGAACTCAAATGGAGAGTCAGTAACAATGCAGTGGAAACTGTTTGAAAAATTATATTCCTCATGATCTCTTACTAAATATGTGTATTTCTAAGGCTAATTCAAAGATATTTTCTATTAAAATATTGTTACGTTTTAACCTTTTCAAAACGTTTATTTATTTGCTTTAAATAAACCGGATACTTTTGATTGCAAATAAAAGCCGTTTAGTAGTTTAAAAATTGTAACAACTCTTTATTTATTCAAAATGTACAACAACCACAGAATTAAATAGCCAGAAATACAGACACAATTTATAATGTACACGAATTTACTTGAAAAACACAACACACTTAGTTGATGTTTATTCGAAAAGCGTATCTGATAAACTGACTAACGACTGCAACCTCTGCCACTATTTATAACACTGCCATCTGCACTCTAGATTGCTCTTTAACTGTCAAAGTTCGAATATTCTAGATCATACGCCATCTGTGGTGTACTTTCTACAATGTTCTTTAACTGAATATTCGAATTCAAACAGCGTTGCCAACTTACGATCAATGGTCAACTGAAAGCTTTTATTTAATAATGCCCACAGATATGTTACAGTTTGCTATTACAGCAATGTTATTTGAAAGCATTCTGCTACTTTTAAATCAGCCCTTAAAATCGTTATATTTGAATTCAAGTACAATTTCGTAACAATATTTTAAATTTCGTTGTTAAATTTTAACAAAAATTTCAAAACAAAAAAAATTAACAAACCGTGTTCTTAAGTGAAGTGTATGTCATTGCAGCGTGTAGCCGAGCGTTGTAATGATGGAATATTACGGTTTCATGTCTGATCGCATATTCTGGGCATTAACTTCATCGAATCAGTTGCGTTCTGTACAAGTTCCCTGTGATGGTCTGGTCAGACTACTTCTTATTCTGTCCTCTTAACTTCCTGTGGAGCATAGGGCCTCTAAAAAATTTCTCCAAGATATTCGATCATTTGCAAGAACTTTTACTTCATTCCAGCTTCTTCCTCTGTTTTCTATGTCTTTAAGCAAGCTTATTTTCCATGTGGTCTTCGGCAGACCTCTCCTTCTATTGCCTTGTGATTTCCAATCTAGGGTTTGGCGGCTTATTTCATCTGGATCCTTCCTAAGAGTGTGCTTTCTCCTTTTAATAATAATTTGGATAGGCTCAACGTTTGGCCAGCAGAGGTTTGTAAAGCCTTATAGCTTGCAGTTCAGTGCCATTGTTGTCAGCCACGTTTCGCAGCTATAAAGCAAAACTGAAGACTGAAATAATGGTAGATTTCCAAATATTTCGCAATTGGAGGAACGCACTGTTTGCCTTACCTATCCTATGTTTAATGTCTGATCTTGCACTATCTGTTGATGAAACCATGCTTCCCAGGTAGCAGAATTTGTCAACAAACTCAAACTGCTAATGACCAATAAAAAGGGTTGTTGTTTGCGGTTCTTATTTTCATCGTCTTTGTTTTCCCTCTGTTAATTTTAAGAACAACATTTGCTGAGTGGACAACCAAATCATCAAGTTTCGATTGCATATCCGAATGTTTAGTGGACAGAAAACAGATGTCGTCAGCATAGTGTAAATCCTCGAGATAGTTGATTAAGTTCCATTGTATACCGCGTTGATCAGTTGAAGGACATTGTATATAACAATCAGAAAGAGTAGTGGAGACAGTTGTATTACACTTTATTTCAATAGCATTCTCCAGTTAAAAGGAAACATAAATTCAAGCCATATGTTTTTTGTTTGAAAAATAGATAAATTTTCAAATATTTTTCATGTTTAAAGTATAATTACATTTGCATTCAAGTCAAATTCCAACAAAATGTTCAAGTGCTTGAATTTTTGGGGCTTTGGTGCTTACTGGGTAATAAGCTTATGTGAAATACCAGAGTTCATTAAGAGATCCCATATTTTGCAACTTTTTCTTCGTAGCAAATTTTTTCGAAGAGTGTATGAAATATCGTAGCCATTTTATTTGGGCAGCATTTTTAAATTTCATTTGGAATCCTGTCAAACCCTGGCGATTTGTTGGTTTTTAGTTTTTTTTTAATAGCGGTCTCTATTTCATCCGGAGATGGAGGGCTGATGTTAAGCTGAACTAATGTTAAAGCGGACATGTCATTAGATGGTCCAGGATAAGGTGCGCTGCATCCTCTATCGTATTAATTGTTCATCTACGTTTGTTAGTAGAGTTCCATCCTCGGATTTGATGGGTCGGTCAGGTGGTTTATGTCTACCAGTTAGTCTTCTCGTTATCTCATAAACAGTTTTAGTGACGTTTTTTCTCGCGGCATTGTTTTATTAGGCCGCAAGTTTATCGGTAAATATCCTTTGTCTTTCCGACAAGCTGTTCTTACATCCTTATTCTTTATTGAATATGCATTGTCTAGTTCAATGCGTTTATTAAGCGACTTTTCATTGTTCTTTAATGATTTCAAAGATCGTCTTTCTTCGATTAAGGACCAAGTTTGTGAGCTCATCCACTCTTTTCTTCCCTTGTGGTCTTGTCCCAGTATTTGCTCACATGTTCGTAAGAGATTCCATTTTATTTTATTGCAACGTTGTTTCATTCCATCATTTGGATTGAATTTCTGTTCTATTAATCTGTTAATATCGTTTTCTACCGCTTGTAGATAGCTGGGTGTCTTTAATTTTGTTACGGAGTCAGACTTCAGCAGCTCATAATAGATTGGAACCTTTTGCTTTCACCAAATATAGAGAATTACCTTATCGCCATGGATATTCTGGCTTTGGTGTCGATTCGGCTGGTTGGACGGGCTTTACATACGATATCTTACGCTTCGATTTATCATAATGGATATATTTTTAATCGCAAGTAATGATTCGTTGGAAAAATTATTTTCTTTTATAGCGAAATCGTCTGCTCAGAAAGTGATTCTGAGTCGATCGTTATATTTTTGATTGTTACAAACATCATCACAAACGCATAATACCCTACTCCACTAAAGTGGGGATAAAAAACAAGGAGGGGGCCAAAAAATGATTGTTACTAATATTTCGCGTATGGATCTGGCTGAAATGATATACAAAAAAAAAAAAACGGCAGTTGATCGCCAAATAATAGTCTCATTATTTTGAACATCAACGTCTGTGTCAATATCACATTTTAGTAAACTTCTAAATGCACTCTCATTATGTATGAATGTAATTATTTCTACTTAATCATTCAAATCTATAATACTTTTGCTATCCATTTACAAAGTAATAGTGTTTAAAGTCTTTTAGATTAAATAAATTTAAAGGACTCGATATAAAATGTCTTAATGCATGCAATATACATACATTACATTCTTATAGAATAATAAAGTGACTAATAAATAATTTTCTTTACATTTGACGTAAGAAAAAAACGCTTGGCATCTAACATGGCATTATTTTAAATTAGTTTTTAATCTTCTTGCTGCCTGTAATCAATTAAAAGCAACATGAATCGATTGTTTATGTCTACATCATACAAATTTCAAATTAAGCTGCACAAGGTCGTTTCATTGAGTGAAAGTGAGATTGTTGACGTTGTCAGTGAGGGGGAAAATTAACAAGTATATTTAAGATCTTGGCAGTTTCTTTTTAAACAACGACTTAACCTATAAAAGCTCAAATAAGTTTTCAAACTAGTGTTTAAGCCAGTCCATCCTGGAGACGCATCTAATTAAAATGAAAAAATCTGACTCTATGATACTCTACTTAAGCACCATTTGTATCATTTCAGATGTAACGGTGTTTATTGATGGAATTATTAACAAAAGTCCATATTATTTTTATTCAATTAAATATAGTTTGAACTCAAAATTTCCTATTAGGTTTTTTATGGCCAATGAAACCAAATTTTATTAGTTATTTTTGGAAACTGTTCAATAATTTGTGAATATATTTATTAAAAAAAAATTGTTCATTAATTGAATTTGTTCATGAACACATAAATACAATAAATATTAGCTCCAGGTTGTTCCAATTGTTTTGTATGCTAAAATTACATTTGAAAATGTGCATTGTAGTGCAGGAACATCTGTTTTAGCAGGCGGTTTGCCAAAATAACCGAATTTTAGAATAAGTTACTTTTATGACCCATTAAAAAATATTGGGTTGACAATAAAGTTATTTCGGAAGTTAATATTTTGTTTTCATTCAAATTATTCATATGCTATTAATACAGTGGTTGACAATATAATGGAAACATTTCCAAATATTTAATTAATTGATAAAAATCACAAAAAAAATCTTATGTTATTTAATTTTTTTGTTTCTATTTCAATAAATATATACTTTTATTTACTTGTTGTTAATAACCAATAAACATAATTAAATTCTGAAAATAAAAAACAAACTAACCCCCAGTAACACGAAGTCTGGTTATAGTATATTAAATAATAGTTATACTGACAGTTTTCATACAAACATAATTTTAACCGGCAGTATAACTATTAGTTAACGCTTAATCAGACTTCGTGTTAATGGGGGTAAAATGTAAAAAACATAGATAAACACACATAGATCGGAAACTCTCCTGTCAAAGACCTAACTGAGTTATCAAAAACCTAGTTGTGAGAGTTCATTAGTAAAAAAAAACTATGTGTAAACTAAAACAACACTCGTATGTGTGTTTATTTGGAATAATTTTTGATTGATTTATTTTATATTTTCCGATATATGTGTATTCCTCTATGGTAAACATTTAGGTTTAATTTTTACAAAAATTGTCAAGCCCTTTTAGTGACTCAGAATTTTGTTGGATATCTCTTGGTTTTTATTACGAATTCACTGCAACGATGAATTTAACCAATTAAAGCCAAATTGTACTTCCAAATAGGTACAATTTGGAAGTACAATTTTGAATCCGCATTTTGCGATTGAAATCTTACGACTATGCAGACCACTTCGAAACATGTACCTCATTGGATTGTAACTAGAGTTTTTACGGGAATTCCCGGGACGCGAAATCCCGGTTTAAAAAAAAAAGATTTAACCCAAATAGACCAATTTGAAATAAAAAGAAAAAACAAATTGTTGTTCTTTTTAATTTTACTTTGCTAAAATTCTATTCCGATCGAAAGTGGAATTATTTTAGTACTTTGATTTTTCACAAAGAGCAAATCGAAAATGTTTGGAATAAAACCACATTCTGTGAAATTGAATTTTGTTTAATATTATTGGGTTTTCTTCAAGTTTTAGTTAACATCTTTACTTAATTTTTGATTTACATCGCCAATTCAAAATCAAAAAAAAATAAAAATTTTTTTGCGAATTAATAGAATTTATTGGAAAATGCCGAGAATCCCAATTTCCCGGGAAATAAAAAAGTGAGGGAAAAGAAAAACTCTAATTGTAACATTAGATACATGATTCATTAATATCTCAGGAATTCTTCCGGCTCGGTTGCTTTTAAAATCGAGAAAATCGGCCCACAAATAGCTGAGATATAAGGAAAAAACCGGGACAACCTCGATTTTTGGCCTATTTTTTCATCTACATATATCTGGATTACTAATTCATTAATATAGACAATATGGATATCTAATGATAGATATTTCAAAGACCATTGCAATGATGTATATAAGGCTATAGTAAGTTGGACTTACAAAGGGTCAAAATCGGAAAAAATATTGTTTAACCCGATTTTTTTTTTCATTATAAACATTTTTTTGTCATGAATTCTTTTTCCAAAAATTTTTTTTTAAAAATTAAAAAAAAATTTGGAATAAACTTTTTTAAAAACAATTTAAAAAAATTAAAAATTTTAAATTTGGTTTAAACTTCTCGCATATGACTCTGTTGGTACAAAATTCGACATTTTCGAGGCAAAAAAAACTTTGTTGTTTACACAAAGTTGTGAGAATAAGTGACAGATATGTAACCTTTAAAATGACGTATTATTTATTCAAAACAAAAACCGCGTTCAAAAGATTCCATATTTTTAAATCATACACCAATAAATCAAAAAAATCCCTAATACAATTTTTGTTTAGACGATAAAATGCTATTATGATACATACGTTTTTGACAAATAGTAATACTCAGTATTGTCGTTTGAACATACCTTTAAGTACATTTTTGATGAAAAATCGAAATGACTTTTTTACTATTTTAACACTAAGTACTATAACAAAACATTTATTTATTTATCAATGAAAAACAAAGTAAAAATAACATTAAAAACTTTTAGCTTTAATTTTGTTTTATTGAATGTCGTCGTATATTCTTAAAAAAAAGTCACACAAACATGCCCCAACCCACAAATAAATAAACATTTGAAAAAAATTCACATTGTTGTTCGTGTTTCGTTTTTAGGAAAATCAGATTTGTGGAACTTTAAGAAAAGCAAAAAAAAAAAACAAAGTGCTTTTAAAAATAGATTGATTTGAAATATTTATTTAGAAAATAATCAAGTTTATTTTCGCTGTAAATATAATCGAATGATTAATAAGGTCAATGTCATTGGCGAAAAGAAAAACGGCACATAGAAAATTCAGAATTTCGTAAGTATGCATGAAAATCAAAGATATCGTATAAACTTCCTCTGGCCCAATGAAGCATAACCGTAAGTTATTGAAAAACTTTTTATTTAGAATGAATTTTTTTCAATTTTAGCATGAAAGCAGAAAATTGATGTTTTTGTTTGTTTTTAATTGAAAGCAAATGTGGGCTCTTTGAAATAAAAAGAAAAAACAAATTGTTGTTCTTTTTTTTTTATTTGCTTTGCTAAAATAATAAGTGCATTTGTTATATTATTATAAGTAGTTTACTCTTTAAAACAAAACCAAAAGCCAAACAATATTAAACAAATTTTCTAAAAATTCTCAATGAGCATCCATATACATGCTACTTGTAGAATAAGAACAAATATAAAAAAAATAAAATGAAAATATGGTTTTTTTTAAATATTTTATCAAATCATTGTACGACTACAAATACGTAGTTGATTTTGAAATTTTTGCCTGATACCTTTTCATGTTTTCACCAAAATCTTCTAAATCAGTTCTCGCGAAACATCAACAACAAACGTTTCGAATTTTAAAAAGATTTCGGAATATACAAAACTAAAATACCAAAAAAAAATAAATAAATTTCAAATAAAACCAAAATTTTTAATACTAAAAATACAACACACAGTACACAGATACTCAAAGTGTACGAGAAAGAAAAACCTCATAAATACAAAGAATAATATAAAAAAAGAAATTATTAAATATTTAATATAATTTATGGGTCTTGTAGCGTTCAAATGAGCGACAAAATGTATTCTGCATGTGCTATTCCGTCTTCGTCTTTTACCGCTTCCTTGTGGTTCGTTTTATTTTTGTGTGCAAATCTTTTAATTCAAGTGGAAAATAAATCTGTTTTTGGTATCGGTACACGAATTATTGGCGATCAATTGTTATTGAAAGATATTTTAAAAACGCCGCCAATAAGTTTAACTGAGGAGCCTGTCATCAAATTTAATTATGACATCGTTGAGCCCATCACTTATATTGAAATCGAATCGGATAAGGTGAGTTTTTATAGATTTCTACAAAAAATCATTTTGGAATTTTTAACAATAATCTGTTGTTAATTTTATAAATTTCTTTTAAATGAATTTACCAACTGCAAATACTCAAAATACTTATTTTCAAAATTATTATTCAAATTCGTTTAAAAATAAATGTATTCTGTTTACACGGTTTCACCATAAATATTTCCTAAATGAATTAAGTTCATACATACATATATGCATATGTATGTACATATCGCACTTGATCAACAAGAGGGTATTAACTCAAAATTTTAAAATTTTCAGTAGAGGTTAAAAACTGTTTGTTGTTACATTTTAAGAGAATTTGAAAATCTGAATACATAATAGTATATAAATTCCATTTAAAAATATAATTACATTGTTTTTCTTTTAAATTTTTCCAATTATTGCAAAAAAAATCTGTTTTTTGAGTTAATACCTTTTTTCTGAAAAAATGTGAACAATTTTATTATAAAAAGAGTCACATTTCGAATTAAAATCATAAAGTAAAACAAATTTTATCAACAAAACAGTATCAACTCAAAATACAACCAAATATAAATAAAACAATTTGATTATTTTTAACTGGAATAAAGGCTCAACTCAAAATAATACCTTTTTTATGAAAATATACGATGCATTTCTATTTCAACTTTTGTATTAACTCAAAATAATACCTTTTTGTTGTATAAAAGTAGTCACTACATTATCATGAAAATGGTCTCAAATGTTGTTTTCGAGATGAAAGAGTAATCGGAATACGTTGAAATGTTTACAGTAGATAGATATTGATGTTGTTAGTTGATTTCTTGAAAAAAGTGAAATTTTCAAAATTTTGAGTTAATACCCTCTTGTTGATCAAGTGCGATATATATAAATTATGTATTTAAATTTTGTAACAAAGTAGCTAATTATATTTTAGCTTATATTTCAAATTATTTTTACACCATTTCTGAATGAAAATTTTAAAATTAATGTTAGATTTTCTAATTCACTACTTCAAACATTTATGAACAGATTTCACACATGTTCAACTGTATTTAAAACAAGTTAGAGAAAATTTTAAATATTTTTTGGTAACAAATTTGTTTTCTCATTTTATGTAAAAAAAAAATTTCGAATTGTTTTTTTTTAAATTTTAAATTTTTTTTTTTTAAATTTTGAAAAATTTTTGTTTGTTTTTAAAATGTTTCTTTTAATATTTAGCGAAAAAAAAAACTTTTGGTAAAAAGAAATTCGGGTTAAAAAATATTTTTTCCGATTTTGACCCATCGTAGGTCCAACTTACTATGGTTTTATGAAATATCTATCATTAGATATCCATATGATCTACATTAATGACTTAGTAATCCAGATATAGGTCAAAAATAGGTGAAAAATCGAGGTTGTCTTGGCTTTTTCCTTTTGTGCATCGATTTTCTCGATTTTAAATAGCAACCGAGCTGGAAGAATTCCGTATATATTGATATGTATATGAATCGTGTATATAAGTTATTTGGGGCTTCGGAAAATTGATTTCAACAGACAGACGGACATGGCTTAATCGACTCCGCTATCTATAAGTATCCAGAATATATATACTTTATAGGGTCGGAAAATTATATTGTGGAAATTACAAACGGAATGACAAACTCTTCTCACGAAGGTGAAGGGTTGTATTTGTTGCCAGATTTTTTATAAATGATATTACAAACATCAAATGGGGTTTAAGATATGGTCTTCTTAAGCTTTGATGAAGCTATCGAAGTAGAGTATCTTTTATTTTATACATATACTAGCTGTCCCGGCAAACGTTGTTCTGCCATAGCTCCCACAAAGTTTGAAAACTCCCACTATAATAGTACTCCAGATACTCATTAATAAATGTTTACTTTGTATGGGAGGTGCCATATCCATTGTATCTATATAGGTCAATTGTGAATCAAAACCATCCAGGGACCCACTCAAACACACACAACAAATTTCATCGAAATCGGCCCAGCCGTTAAGGAAGAGTTCTGTTACTAACACACGTACAGAAGAATTATATATATAAAGATTATAATATTGTTTCTGCCTTTAATGCCGAACCTTACAATAAGTAATTAAATCTTATAACTAAACAATTATTGTTAACGCAGTGGAAAATCATATTTGCCAAATTAGTCTCAAATTAGATGAGTGGTAAATCAGCTCTACGTAGCTTTGATCTGTTTTGAGTTACTGCAAGTAGCCTTGGGAGTGGGATCGGATGATGATATAATTTTGATAAATAACCCTCTAACCCGCAAGAGTTCCTCAAGGCATGCATTACAAAACACCAATTATCTCAAAAAGTAATTATATTTTTTTTTTAAATTTAACTGTGACTTTAGTTATAGATTTATATTCGAGAACTTTTTTTTAGCTTTTAAAGTTTTTGGGTTAGAAGGATAAGCATCACGAGTTTTTCTAAATTCATCCTTTACCAAAGTCACGTCTAAGTGTCTATGGATGTTCTCCTTTCTAATGTTCTATGGTGATTCCGTCATGGTTCTAAGAATTTTGAGGATAATGAGGAGCCGCCGATGCCAAGTAAGGCGTCTATCTAAATGAATATCAAGGTATGTAACGTGATCAGACTGTGGGATGTTCACACAATTTAGTGTCACTGGTGGACAACTTCATCTCCTAAGTGAAAACGTTATGTGCTTACCTTTGATTTCATTTACTTGTATTCTCCAATTTTTTAACTACGTCTACACGCGTCTGAGATAATTATCTAGGTTTCTAGATGCTACATTTGAGTCCACATGAGAACTAAGAATTGCAGTGCCATCTTCAATGTTGGAAATGGTTAAATCTTCGGACTCGGGCAAATCAGAGGTGTATAATAGGTACAGGATTGGTCCTAGAACACTTCCTTGAAGTACACCAGCATTGATCGCATAATCGCCGCACTCCGATAGGTAAAACTCTAGTATTTTGTGTGTACTATGTAGAAGATAGTAGGCATTTTATCTTGTGTATTAGAAATTTATGCCAAACCTTGTCAAAAGCCTAGGCAACATCTAGAAATAATGCCGAACATTACTTTTTTTAGTTCGAAAGATGTTTAAATCTCTCCAGTTATGTAGTTAACTTGCTCAATCCGAATTGATGATCTGGGATAATGTTTTGACTACTTAAGAATGTTAAAATGTTCCCTTGTTTAGGTAAACAAGGCAATAAGCTAATCGGTCTGTAGGATGGTGCCAATGTCAAAGCCTTTCCTGGCATCGGTATCGTTATAATTTGGAACAACTCCTAGAGACATGACGCATTGAAATAAGCTCAATAACTGCCATATCTGGAAGGTTTCCAATCATGGAAGGTGTAATTAAATCATAACCTGGAGATTTTTTTAGTTTTCTCTTTTATCATTTTCTGAACATCTTCTAGACTAACATTGACCATCGGCTAACAGTTAACTCCCCTAATACAAAACTATTTGTTGGGTGTTTAGTTGGAACACATTGTTCAGCGAAAACTATAGCCTTATCCTTTGCACTACGTGCCCAGGTACAATCAGATTTTCTTATCGGACTTTGGCCCTCTACCGGTGGCTTAATGTTTTTAGCTGCCTTCCAAAGGAAGAAGTTTGTATGCTTGGTACTGGTTAAATTTTCAATATAGTTTCGATCTCTGCGATCCTCTTCCGAATGAAGGGCTCTTTTTAGTTTCTTACTTGCAGTAGGGATTCTAATCGGGAACATTTTCAAGGGATTTTTTTTTTGAAAATCCCGACATATTTCGGAACTTTATAAGATTTCCTCTAAAAATTCCGAATGACGGAATTGAAAAATCAAGTTTGACATTCTTTGTATATTCTAATATCTTATTTAAATTGGCAATAAATTTCATACATATTTTATTATAAATAACTAATCTCTGACTGCCTCTTTCTCCAATTCTTTCTATTTAGAATGTCTATGCTATAGTAAATTTTAGTTATGAAGGCAATCTTGTTGAAGGTACCATTTCATCAGCTAGTGCTAAATCAGAAGCCTTCGAAGTTCTTATACAAATCTATGGCTTCAATCAGACAATGTTAAATGTCAGTCCCGCCTATATACTCAATAAGGATCAACAGTTTAGTGGTGTTTTACGGCCATATTCTCAACAAAAACAGTCTCTAAATTTAATACAAGAAGATTTAAATGCTTTAGAAGAATATGATGACGACGCTATTGATGATGATGACACTGCAGACAAAGATGATATTGACTATGAGGAGGATGAGTTCGATGACAATTATGATAAAGTCATAGAACAGGGTCAAAGACAAGAAGGTAAGTGTGTGTGATAACGTTTAAGTTTGTTTGATGTAACTAATGAAATAATTTGCTTAATTGTTTCTGCTTTTGATTTTTTTCTATAAAGGGGATTTTCTTGTTTATGAAACAAATCAAACGTCTGCCACAACAACGGATTTGCCAACAAATCATTCACTAACGTTTTACTACATTGATATTTATTATATTACCTATGTGAAATTTACAATATACGAGGTAAGTGTGAATTGGTTTATGAGATAAACTTATGATAAAATAACGAGTATTAATATGTATTTTGTTAAATAAAGCGCTTCCTATCTTTAAATTTATATAAAACAAAGTGTATGTGAGATATCACAGACATTTTTTATTCGTTTGAAAGGCCTATCGATGCCATTATGTATGGAATATATCAACGTCCAGAGTTCATGAATTTCCCATGAATCTGGCTCATAAATCAAGCTGAATTTGATCGATGGCATTTGTTGGCTTTGAGGGCCGCTGTGTAACGGGATCAAATCGCACGATCTATGTGGGCAGTTCACATCACCTCCATATGATATGATCATGCCCTTAACCGAACAACTATTTTGATAAAACAATTTTATCATTTGCAAGTGTTGTTGAACGCTATATACGTCCATGCTAATTGGACAAACAAACTGAATAAGTGACAGCCAATTCGACAGATGTAGTTTCAACAATATAGCCGCTTTCAAGAGCCAAAGTTCAGAAGTCCCTATTGGAACACTCTTTATTTAATGAGACATTTGAAATAGCAACTGTGACGAGAGGAGAAGAGATCTCGATCTCCTCTCGTCACAGTCGCTCTTCTACAAATGTGGACCGATTTGATAATTAACTTGTTCTATATCTATAGAATTTATGCTTAAATTTGCATTTTTTTCATACTCAAATATCCCAGTCGTTTGAAAAAAGTGAATAAATATTCGTCGTCCATTCTAGAGTCATTTATCAATAATCATTATTGTCATTTTCTATTCATAATTGACTGACTACCAACTGTTTATTTTTTATTATTTTTTCAGCACTATTTATATCATTCCATAAATGATTATGGTGCTACATACGTTGTAGAATATGGACACATTTCTCCCACCACCCTTAAAGCTGTTGTCACAGATCATCGCACGACAAGTTTATTTGTACAAATGCAAATGTATGGCTTCCATCCAACTGCTCTACCTGTTGACTACAAACCTTTTTTGTCAAATAGCCAAACAGCAACAACAAACAGGCCAATATCATCATTGAGACAACTTAAAATACTTATGAATGCCCAGCAATCGACAAATGCACAACAGCAGCAGCATCAGCAGCATCAACAAACTGAAACAACTACTGGAGACCTGCAACAGCAGGGTGCAACGGAATTGGGTCACCAAATATCCCCCAATAACAATTGTATGCAACAAGTACTATCAGCATCATCCAATATTGGCAGTGATAGTCTAAGTATTTTTTCTTATTGGTCCATTTTTAATTTGATTGTCACAATCTTTGTGACAATGATTTTTATGTAAAGGCTTTGATTTCATTGTTGAATATTTGAATGATTTATTTACCTAATATTTAAGATTTATAAAAAATTGTGTATTTATGTATGTTACTAAGTAAATGTGAGTATTAAAACAATAATTTTAAGATTATTACTGGATATTTTAATAAAGAAGAAAACTAAAATCTTAACTGAGGCGAGTAAAGTCAAGACTTATTACAAAACTAGAGAGAGGAAACTCTCCTAACTCAGACCTAACTCAGTTGTGAGATACCTAAGTGGTGAGAATGTATTAGTAGAAAAAATTGTAAAAACAAAAACAACACTCGTATGTGTGATTATTTTCAATACTTGTTTCCACTCTATGTCTCTCTATGATTTGTTTATCTACTAAAAAAAACTATTACGAATTATATTTACTAGAAACTACTCTACAAACTTAAAATATTTGGAATAAAATAATCCCAATAAACATAGATTCAAACCTATGAACATAGAGAAATACACATAGAGCAGAAACAAGAAAATAACTCAAATTTTACTTAACATTAAAAATTACTTAACATAATCACACATACGAGTGTTGTTTTTGTTTTCACATAGTTTTTTCTTTACTAATTCATTCTCATCACTTGGGTGTTTTTGACAACTGAGTTAGGTCTTTGATGGGAGAGTTTCCCAACTATGTGTATTTATATACATATGTGTTAATATTTCAATTTAAATTGAATACGTATTTGTTAAAATAAGTAATTTAATCATGTGACTAAAACAATGTCAGTGAATTTATCAATAATTGGGAAATTTAGCACAATTCTTACTATGAAAACAATTATTGTTCTCTCACTGGAGAATCATATTTGACAAATTAATCATAAATTAGATTAATGGTAAATCAGCTCTACGCCGCCTTGATCTATCGTAAGTTATGGTGTAATAGTTGGATAATGGTCTAATTTTGACAAATAAGCTTCACCAGTTTTTCTAAATTCATCCTTGACCAAAGGCTCATCTAAATCTGTGGATTTTCTCATTTCGTATGTACCATGGAGCTCCCGTCATGGTTCTAAGATTTTTTAATTGTGCCCTCTTAATTGAATTCCGTATATCCAAATTGGTTTTAAGACTGTCTTAATACAAGATGACTTTGCAGTTAAGGCTTAATTTCGATTGATGGTGGAAGTAAATTAGAAGCTTTTATTTTCATGTGGAGCAGCTTGGCTTCTATATGCCGACGTCAATTAACCCTCTAACCCGCGAGTGCCTCAAGACATGCATTACAAAACACCAATTATCTCAAAAAGTAATTATATATATATTTTTTTTTTAATTTAACTGTGACTTTAGTTACAGATTTGTTAACATTTCCCTCGAAGGTAGAAATGCATTCTGACTTTTAGGTTTTGTTCTGTCAGCTGTTTTGTGAGTGATGTCATAATTTTAGCACGTAAAATTTTGTGTCATCTATTCCAACTATTTTTTATCAGTTATTTTTCATTAGTTTTTCAATAAAATCGTATCATAATTAATGTTGTTTACACCTAAACCGGCAACAATGCCCTTAGGCTCTCTTCACCTTTTTGCACCTGGTTCCTAAACTTAATTTGCAAATTAGTTTGTGATGGCTGTTCTGAGTTTATTGGGCCATAATTATCCTAAAAAAAAATATTCGACAACTTCTTTTAGCTTTTTTAACATTTGCGGATTAGAGGGTTAAGGCGTCTATCTAAGTGAATACCAAGGTATGTAACGTGATCAGACTGTGGGATGTTCTTTTACTGATTTCATTTACTTTTATTCACCAATTTCTTAACCACGTATCCACGCGTCTGAGTTAATTATATATGTTTCTAGATGCTACATTTGAGTCCACATGAGAATTAAAAATTGCAGTGCCATCTGCAAAGGTGGAAATGGTTAATTCATAGGACTCGAACAAATCAGTGGTGTATAATAGGTACAGGGTTGGTTCTAGAACACTTCCCTGAGATACAACAGCATTTATCGCATAATCGCCGCACTTTATCGTAAACAAGCGATCCGATAGGTAAGACTCTAGTATTTTATGAGTACTACAAGGCATTAGCCATTTTATCTTGTGTATTAGACCTTTATGGCAAAACCTTGTCAAAAGCCTGAGCAACATCTAGAAATATTTCCAAACAGTACTTTTTGCGTATCGCTCCAGTTAGGCGGATGATGTCTGTAGGATTATGCCAATGTCAGATCCTTTGCTTGGGTATAATTATAATTTAGAAGATTTTCCAATTATTCGGAAAAACTCCTAGAGACAAGATCACATTGAATAATACTGTAAGCACAATAACTGTTACATTTGGTAGGTTTCCAATCATGGAAGTTGTAATTAAATCATAACCTGGTGATTTTTTTAGTTTAAGATTGTCTTTTATGATTTTGTGAACATCTTTTAGACTAACATTGATTAGTTCAGAGTATGTTTCTATGCGAACAGTTATCTCCCCATTACTTAAATGTTCAGCGAAAACTATGCCTATCATTTTCACTACGTGCCCAGATATTATCAGATTTTCTTATCGGACTTTGAACCTCTGCTGGTGGCTTAATGTTCTTAGCTGCCTTCCAAAGGGATAAGTTTGTGTTGTTGTAGCAGCATGATCAATTTTACCATAATCAATATGGTTCTGCATGATGTTCGAATCCAAGAAATTGTGCTACTTCAACAGGATGAGTCCATAAATCCATAGGACTCAGTGAAGCAGGGTTGGCTGAACAGTTAAATATGTGGCGGGAGTCATGAGGACTCTGACCACATGTTGGGCATAAGTTAAGGACGGCACGGTCTATGCGGGACCAAAAGGCATGAAGTCTGTTGATCCATCTTGAACTAAGTTGTGTCAGAACGACTCTTCCACGCATCAGAATCTTCTCGGCGTATGCTATCGGTGTTGGGCGACCTCCAAGTATGACATTCATACGGTATCCTGCTACCGCGGAATTTATGGCGTCTCTGTGTATTTCCGTAGGTCCTGTCTGACATGCCTCGCGGTAGACTACAACTGTGTGATGTTGAAGTTTGGATAACTCCTCCGGTGACATCTCGGAAGGAACTGTTGCTTCAACATGACGTTGTGTTCCTTGACCAGTAGAACCTTGGTTTCCTCGTGAAGGTGGTGTTCGGAGGTAATTTGTGTGAAGTTTGTGTGCTTGGTACTGGTTAAACTATCAATATAGTTTCGATTTCTGTGATAATCTTCCGAATGAAATACTATTTTTAGTTTCTTACTTGCAGTGGACAACCTTTGTTTAGATTAGTTTAAATCAGGGAAGCGCAAAAAGAGAAATTGTAGTTTGTGTGCATGTATGGGTTAAAACTAAAAAATCCGCAACAACATCAAGCAACTTGTTGTGTGTTTTGTTTACTTTCGGGTTGTGTACGTGTCAATTCACGAAAAAGTTCGTAATCTCAACAATATGAACGCCTACCAATGGTTTAAATGGTTGTTTGAAAAGTTATTTGAAAAATAATTATGTTTCGGTGAATCATAATCAAATTTATAATTGCGATGAACATAAAACTGTTTACAGTAACTATATTATGGTTGAAATTAAATTGAAATAACAATTATTTGTGTACGACCACAATATATTGTTACAAAGAACAAAGTATTGTTGCCGTTTCCATGCCGAACCATGTTTTTTCTTTGTACTGAGGCAGGGGATGTTATAATCTATATTTGGAGGCCTCCCAATATATAATATTACCAATTGATTTGAAAATTTGTATCACATCTCCTGACAATTAAACTTCAAATTAAGATATGACTGCCACAAAATAATTTCAAGCATTTTAATATCCATTTTCGTTTTTTACTGAAATTACGGTTTTTTATTTTGAAAACAAGTCAATAAAATTCATAATATATTCGTGTATAGTATATTCATGGTCACATATTAAATCGATTTTCAATAAAAAAAATAAATAATTATGCTAAAGAATTAAAGTTATTTGCACTTACCTCTGGTATGTCATCTGGTACCTTTCCCATCCAGGATAATGATAATATTGTACAATCGCATTTTGTATTTGTGTTGCGTTCAAAATGTAGATGCATTCTTTTAATATTAGCTGTTGTTTTTTAATATTTGCAATATATTTATTTATTTTTTTGTTTACTATGGTTTCTTTGTTTATTTTGTGGTTGCGTTAAATAAATTTTCATTTGCAAAATTTCTATTATTTAAATTCTTGTTAAACTAACTACGTTATTTGTAATTTTTCTTTAATATTCTTTTATATGTTAAGTTTAATTTTATTTTGTTCTTTTCTCAATAACTTCCGCTTGTAAACGTCATCATCTTCATTGTCATAATCATTATCGTCATCAGTGTCAACATAATTTAAGCTTGCTTGTATCTAAGAGGGAAAACCCTGTGGCAACATTCTTTCCTGCAATAAAAGTTAGAAAAAAGGAAATTGTTATAGAATAGACATTAAAAACAAACTACAGGATGTAATAATTTTGATGAACATGTTTGTCGATGTCATTATAATAGTTTGACGAGTTGAGTTTATGCAATGTATCTGCAATGTTTGTGTGTATTTTTATGAATAGTTGGATGGATGGATGGAAGGATTGATGTATGGGTAGTAAGGGTCTTGATATTATCAATATCATTATTGCCATTATCATCAGCACCGCCACCACCACCATCACCAGCATCTCATCACATTCTCATCGTAGTCGTAATTTCTTGTATTATTATAAAATAATAAATGTGCAACAGACCGTTAACAAGAGTAAAAGGTAATTGAGAAATTTACCACCTACTCAATAAAGAACGGAAGTAAGAAACAAAACAAAAAAAATTACTATTATGTAAAGAACGGTAAATATACATACAAATAAATATACAGTGATTGACAATACAATGAAAACTTTTCCAAAACCTATAAAAAATGTTTCGACATTTATTTAGTTTTTTATTAATCTTATATACATATAAATAGGACATATAAATATTGCTACGTGGAGACCTAGGGTTACAATTTTCAAACTACTAAACGGCTTTTATTTGCAATCAAAAGTATCCGGTTTATTTAAAGGAAATAAACCAACGTTTTGAAAAGGTTAAAACGTAACAATATATAAAGCTTCGTATTAATTAATTCAATTTGTACTTAATTCATTTCATAAATCCATTCCCAATATCTAATTCTTTAGCTTCCTTTAAAAGCTTCAATTTTAAGTTAATTAATAACAGAATTTTTGGATTCAAATGTGTTCATTCACAAAATGAAGAATTATGAATTTTTATAATACAGAATGATTTTTTTTGCATAAAACACACTCATTATAAAGATGTCATTGTTACCAAGAACTATTGCTGTGTTTCCTTTCAAAGTCAAAATCAATTCTATACTTGAAAATACCAAAGCGTGTGCCGCCATCAAAACTGGGGGCCTTTATTCTACTAGAGTTTTGTGAAATAATTCGCACCGGTCCATTTTGGCATTGAAGATTATTCACTTTTATTTCTAGATCGTGCAGTTTTCCATATGTCTTTTTAAATGTCAATTCGTTAAACCACAACTAAATAATAATATTAAGCGACCTATTATTTCCGAGATATAAACGAAAGACTGTAAGAAAAACTTTTCACTTTAAAAAAAATGGAGTTCTAACTTGTTTTCTTTGTAATTTCATCAGGTTTTATTTTCCTGGAATCCCGACCAAAATTCCCGGGAATCGGGAAGTGAAAAAGTGGCAAAATTCCAGGGAAATTTGTCCTGGGAATTCCCGGGATAAAAACTCTACTTGTATTGCGTATAAATTTTATTTATGGAGCGTATGATAAATAGAAATGTAATGTGGGTAATAACTAATATTAATCAATTCAATTAAATTCCACGTTCCTGAGATAATAGGTCTGTTCATTTACTTTCCAAGTAAATACTTGTAACGTGAGAATAAAAACAAAATTTACGAAATTACTCTCTTAAATTTTCAAAAACAGTAAAAAGTAAATGAACACTTTTCCAATAACAATTGTTTTATACACACAATTTTCTTATTTTATTCCTTTTCAAATGTATAACTACTCACATTTTCTTCAATTTTATTGAAAGTTCTTTTTTTACATTTTTTCACCATAAAAATAAAATTGTAAATAAATTTTTTGAGTTAATGAACGCTTTTCCTGTAACAATTGTTAGTAACAACTTTTAGTTTTTGAACAGAGCTAATATCATCAAAAAAAATCGAAATTGATTTTATTATTGATTCCGATTCACTACATCGTATTACATATTCTTTTAATTTTAAACTTCTATCAAATATAACCAAGTTACAACTAAAATTCAAAACAACGTATCATTAAGTGCATGATTGTCTTAAACAAAATAACGTATACGTTTTGGGTAGTTTCCTAATACATATTTGTTAATAAATTTTGAATTTTTTTTTTCTTAAATTTTATGAATATTTAATGATGTTACATAGTTGTTAGTAATTAAAATTAAAATAAAACATAAGAGGCCATATTCATAAACACTTTTCAAACTTAAACAACGTTTTAAAATCAAATTTTGTATGGAAATTTTACTTTACAACATTGTTTTTAAAAATATCTATAACTGCTTTTATTTAAAATAAAAACTATATTTTTATTTAAGTTTTTTTTTCATACATATGTACATAATTATATTGATGATACGTTAATTTGGTTTTAGAAAACAACAATTCAATATAACGTAACAAAGTCTACTTTGAAAAAAATATATTTTTTTTATAAAAAATATTTCTAGTTTCATTGTATTTAAGATTTGAAAATTTCGTTTCAATATCTTTCATTTTATGCTTCTCCTATAAACTTATGAAAAGTGATGTTACGTTATTTTGCATTTTTGGTGACGATATGTATTAAACACACGTTTTTAGTGGAAACCTAAAAGTAGAAATATCTCGAAAACCAAATACTAAAATAATACCACTTTCGATCGGAACAGAATTCTGTGACAGCCCATTCACGAGTTTTTGGAATAATTTGAATAATGAAATTGTTATTGGTCTATTTGGGTTAAATCGATTTTTTTTGTTGTATGAATCTTCTGCATATGTTTTGGAGCTTCAAACATCTTTTAGGGAAAGACAAGTTCAAAAAACTTCACATAAAATTAAGGAAAATAAATCCTGGGAATTCTCCCAGGGATTTTGGGATTGACAATTTCGCGGAATTTTGCAATTATTTTTCCTAATGAAGAGCTATTTGTTAAGCCTATTGTTGAAACAAAAATCCGTTTTATTTTTAATTTGTTTCACTTGAAATGTGTTCTAAATTAAAAAATAAGTTTTATTTCAATTACAAACATAACAGACAATATTCTAATTTGCTTTATTACAACGTTTTGATTGCAAAATAAAAGTTAATAAATATTTTATTAAAGAACCGCCACCACATGTTCAAAAAATTCATGTTTATCAAAATATTTGAAAACTTTTTTCGGCCTAAGGCACTCAAGCCAGAGAAATTAAAAGAAATGTTTTCTTATACAACTTGTAAAATTTATATTTTGAATGTAAAAGCGTAATTTAAGAAAAACATACATATGTACTACATAGAAATAATAATTTTAATAGGGCCGCAAGCAAAACTTAAAAAATAGAATTGTTTTTCTTTAATTTTAAAAGAAAAGTTTTACTTCACAATTTTTGTTTTTAAGCCCAAAACCGAAAATGACTTAATTAAAACCAGGAGAATACTTGAAAAACGCTTGTTTGCTGTTGGAAAATATTTAATTTGTGTCCTGACAGAAAATATATACAGACATACAAATGTAATACATACATACATATTTATATTGTATGTATGTATGTATGTATGTACATGTGTATGTAGGTTTGTAATATTTATTGACTGCACCCTTGTACAACTTAAATACAATTTATTGAACATGGTGACGTATGAGCAATGAGTATTTGTTGTTTTTTATACACAGCGACAAATTTAGTATATTTTATAAATTTACAATATTGTATTTTGCATGTTTAACAAACAATTCGATAGCGACCTTCTCAAAAACAACTTTGTCCTTTAACTATGATTGAAAAATGTTTTAACGAGTGCAAAAAAAGGAAACAAACATTTTCAATACGAGCAAGTACAAATTGAATACAATAATTTGTTGGTTATTTCCTTGTGCTTCACTTACTCAATAATATTAAATAAAATATTTGTAGGTACATATCCATATACACAACAACAAAAACAACACGAAATTTAATAACAAAAAACCCACAAACAAAAAAAAATAATGGTAAAATCCTTTCCATACTAAATTCGCAAATAATTTCGACAAAACGTCACCGACGCCGTCTTTGTAATTTTTAAAACAAAATATGACTACTACAACATGACAACATTAGTAAGAACAACAACAAGAAAACCTAACCAGAAATAGATAGGAGTACATGAGTATGTATGAATGTACGTAGTTTTGTATTTATGTATGAATGTACATATGTATGTAGTGTAACACCCTATGCTAGTTAACAGTAAATGCCACTGTTGTTGCTAGTGAAGTGTACGATGTCGTCGACAAGTATGTGGGGGATGATGATGGGGTGGTGACATGCTTCTAAACAGCAACAACAACAAACAAGAGAAAACCTAACAAAAAGTAAAGTGGAGCCTGGTGTAGACATTTTAACATACAAAAAAAAATAAAACCAAAAACACATAAAAAAACAAAAGAAGTTGAAAACAGACGAGTTAACAACAAGTGTTGCCAGAAAAATATTATAAATTTTGGTCCTATTGTTCAAGTAAAAAAATCAATTTGATTTAAGCGAAAGAAAAATTTGTTTAATTTATTTTAGATAAATCTAAATATTATTAATTTTATATAAAGGAATATTTGAAGATGTTGGGAAATACATAACATAAGAAAATTTTAAGAATTGTTTGGGAAATTACTTTAAACAGGTTCGAATCTAATTTTGATTATTTATAGAATAATGTTAACAGTATTTTTTAGATTACTTCGTTAGAGTTATTTGCATATATTTAAGTAACGGTAGTTAAACTGAATGTGTGGCTTTGGAAAATGTATTTTTGGAAACATTATTACAAGTTTTCTATAAATAATTTTATGAAAATTTTTCTTTAAATTACAAAAATTACAGTTACTAAATTATAACAAAACTGAAACTTGACAACTTTTGTATGGACATTTTTTTTAATTGTGTCACTGTCATAAAGTTTAGAATATTACAGAAATTATTATATACTGTTCTATGATATCCGATATTGTTAATGACTAGGGTGCGGATATATATTTATGTTTTTAAAAAGTACCAAAATATTATCAAGTGTGCCATGATGGTATAATGGCGATAGTGCCAAACAAGGCATAATTGTGCCACAAATTCCATCAACTTTAATGTGAGAATGGAAGCTGCTCATGGACTTCCAAATTAATTTGGAGTGTGACATTTTCATTGTAAAAAAGTAAGATTAAAATCAAATAAAAACTCTGTTGGATCTTTGATCAATGTGAGTGTATTTTGTGCAGATAATAAAGTGGCTGAAATTTTTGATTCAAATTTAGTGACTTGAACTAAAAAAGTGACTGCATGTGGTTATTAAATCACACTAAACATTTTATTTAGATTTTCAAAGAGTGGCTTTTCGAATGTCGCGTGACAAAAGTTATAAAACAAAAACCAATGCAATCATTTCAACAATACAACTCTCAAATGATAAATTAAAAGAAAATTCTTTAATAAATTAAGTACCAATTTGCTGATTTTTGAATTTTTATAGAGGCACAAATCATAAGAAAAACTATTTTGTTCTAGATTTCTTTATTTTTTTATTTCAAAGGCGTACGAATGTCGCGTTCGGGATCGTGGAAATACCCATATGTATATTTTGTTTACCAGATTTGAATTTATTAAAAACAATACATATATGTATTGCAAATGGAAATTTAGCAAAATTTCAATTTAACAATAGCTACTTCCAAAAGGGTTAACGCATAATTTAATTTAAAAAAATTAACTTCATCAAAATATACAAATCTTGTTCATATTTAAATCTTTCTCATTTAAATTCATATTAAACTGTTCCATAATATAGAAATGTATGTAAAATATTCAACCATGGAATTTTTACTGAATCTAAAATTATTTCTTTCTCGCCTTGAAATGGCACAAACAACACAACAACAAAAAAATTCAAAATAATGGGGTTATTTACATTGTCAAGTACATATACATATATAGTTTTGAGAATTTCTAGAACCGTTTTGTAACTAAACACTAAAACAAATAACTTACATATTCAAAATAGTTAAACATTTTTATAGTAAAATCTTTCAAATATATCTGTGACATTTCGTTGCACACTGACTTTATAAATTTGCCCTAAAAGTGTAGGTAAAACTTATGATTTTACTCGGTGTTTGTGTTATTTGTGTTAAACTAAGGACAGGAGTTTATTTCATTCACAAACATTTCAAGAAACTTTCAACAACTCCCTAATTTTCTTAATTATCAACAACTCCCACCCAAAAAAAAACACAAACTTCATTTTTCTGGCAACTCTGCAAATGAAGAGAATTAAGGAAATGAAAAAAAAAGAATGAAAATGTTAGTATCTGAACTTACCTTTTTATACACTAGCTGGACTTGGGGCGTAACTAATACAATCACTCAGTAGCAAGTTGAAGAAAATGTCAAACAAATTCATCAACATTTTTATAATAATTGGCCACTTTTTTCATACATTATTTTTTTTTGTGTTGTAATACATATTTTATTCTTTAGTAAATAACAATTTTTTTCATTACTTATGATGATAAAAAATGTACACTTGAACACGTACAAACAAACAAAACGCACACAAACCGAAACACACTCACTCACAGATACTATGTAGTATAAAGAAAATTCGTTCTATGGATTTTATTATTCTATGCTGTAAGAAGAATGTTTTCTTACAACACAACGCTACACTAAATAAACTGAATGATTTGATGGGTGACTGTTTCGCAATCCAATTATATTAGCATACACTTGGCAAAAATAACAACAGCAACAGCAAAAATGTAAGAAAAAATATAAGTTAAACAAGGAACTTCCGACACCACCAACTAATAATTATAAAATGTTTACTCTACATAACACGACCCGACCACGTCTAAAAGGAGACTACTAACTAATTGTCACCAGGCTGTAACGGCAAAACAAACTAAAAAATATATCGCACAAGTAAAATTATCACAAGAGCGCGCGCCAAAGAGAGCAAGAGCTTATTTAGCTTTACGTATTGAGAGTGTTGGTATTACAGCTTTTTCCTTTTAACAACTAACGGAATGTTGTGTGATTTTTTTGTGAGTTGTTCTTGTTGTTGTTGTTGGTTATTCTTCTTCTTTTAGTTTGTTGAGTTTGTTTTGGTTTTTATTATTTGTGTTTTTCTTCTTTTTTGTTGTTGGTGTATTATTTTACTTCGTTTATAAGAATGTCGTCTGGTGGAGATGGAAAAATCGATTTTTCCAATTGTTGTAACGGGCAGTGGCATTTATTTCTTTTTTTTAATATGTAGTACGTGCTGTTTTTTTCTTTTGTATATGATTCTTAGGACGGTTTAATTCATTCATTATTTGTTATAACTACATACAAAAATAACTAATTTTTTTAAAAGGTATTTTATATTTTTCACTGTTAAAATTTAAAATTAGTATGTAAAATTTGCTGTAGCATTGTTAAAATAAGAAATATTTAGAAATTTTTTATTTTTGTTTTTTTTTTTTAATATATTTTCAAGTTAAATTTGTTTGTAAGACTTTCTAGTGTTTGTAGAGTCTTTCTTGCGCTAAACTTAGAAAAATACTAATTGACAAATTGTATAATTTACTCCTTGAACTCTCAGATTTGAAAACAAAAAGCTTTAGTTTTGTTTCATTTAATGTGGGAATACTACACTGTTTCCTAAGAGAAATTCAATTTTAATTCAATGTACCAAAACAAATTTTAAATTATTTTGTTAAATTATACACTGATTGACAATACAATGGAAACATTTTCTAATATTCAATTAAGAGTTCAAAATAAATAATAAAAAAAAATACTTAAGAAATTAATTTTTTTAATAATCTTTAATATGTTTATGGGCAATTCCATAAGTTTGTCAGCCACGACTGAAAAACAAAAACCCTTGAAACTTTTTTCAACTTTCACTATTCACAAATTTTGGCATATCACTTACATTTTATGTCACGTACGATATACTCTTATTTCGCTTATTATTTGAGACACCAAAGGTTAGAATGTACTCATTAATATAGAATGGGACATATGTAAATACCAAATTATTTTTCAGATACTCTAATAGTTATATGTACATACAGACATTTTTTATACAAAAATAATTTTAAGCGACAGTATACTATTAGTTAACACATAACCAGAACTCTTTTTAATGTAATAGCCACTAATAAATGTCTTGCTAAACATAGGACGTGGAAGATTAAATGGTTCACTGTGTCTGTACTTTCAATGCATTCAGTTTGAACATTATTTAAAAATTATCTTATGAATTTATATTATGAATTCCCCCCATTATCACATTGTATAGTTATGTATATTGACAGTTTTCATACAATATATACCATTATTTTAACAGACTTTAAGTTAACATATAACCAGACATCGTGTCAATGGATGTTAGAATTTTAAAATTGTTTTCCAAGTTTCAAATTCACAAACCAAACCGGAAACTGTTATTTATTATGAACATTATAGAATACAAAATTTATATGTTACCTCTCATCTTTTGGTATATTAGCAGAAAAATTATAGAATGGTGTTAATCTATGAAATGATAACATTATGTTAAGTGGCATCTCTCACAATGTAAACACGCCATTAAATGCTGGCCCTGTAAAAACGACCAATGATAAGACAGACTAGTGTTGGTTACTTTTCTTATTGAAACCCGCTAAATGTGTGCTAAAAAAACTTTAGAATAACTAAATCTACTATTGCCAGCTGGTTTTCTGAAAATGTACGAGTTTCTTTTGATTTCAGCATATATTGTATATCTTTATGTCAAATTAATCAAAAGTTATTAAGCTTTTAAGGAAAGGAAAATTTCTATTATTGTGGAGCATAACAAGTTGTTTTTCGTTTGTCCTTTCTTAGGTGTATATCATTGAAAAACAAAAACAATTTGTGATAAATCGTAATAGTTTCTTGTTATTGAACAGACAAATTATATTGAGTTCTTATTTTTTGTTTTTTTTACGATATTGGCTTTATTGGAAAATACGTTAAATTAAAAATCACATTATTTTTCTGTTCATCTCATGAAAAACGCTAGAATTACCGCTATTTGCTGTAATACGTTTTCTCCTGCAAAACTGTTTCAAAAACGATTTGGGGGGAAAATAGCTAAATTGTCAACACCGGCTGCTGTCATCGGGAGAAATTAGTTCACTCACCTGAAAAGCAAAAAACGAAAAAAATATAAAAATATTTTACCAATAAAATAAATAATTATTTTCATTCAATTTGTTTAAATAAATTACCAGAAAATAATGTGTTAATTGTACGTAGTATTATTTAAAGTATTTCTATATTTAATTATTGGCAAATCTATTACACAATGAAAACAAAAGTCAAGTGCGTTGTCTGTGAAAAATAATAAAAGAACGGACGGAAAAGAGAAAGAACGAGCCAACAACATAAATATATCCAACCAACAAGAGAAGAAATAGAAAGCCAACCAACCAACAAAACTTCCAAATCAATTTATTTTACCAAATGAAAAAATAGGCAAAAAAAAAACGAATATGAATATATAGAATATAATTGAAAAGGCAAAAATATGTTTTAAACTTGGCGTTAAACAAAATAAAAACGACACGGAAAAATTATTGAACCATGTTCAAGAACAACAAAAAGCATTTAATAATTTGAGTGTGAAAACGATAGTAGCAGCAGAAGCAACAACAGCAACAAAAGACATAAATAGTAATTGGATAAAAGACAACAAAATGTGTGTAAATAACACACTGCAGCAGCGAAAACAACAATACAAACACCAGCAAGTTGATGAAGACGACGACGATGACGAGGGAACAGCAGCAGCAATTAAACACAACAATTGCAACTATTTTAGCAATAATAGGAATATCTGTAATAGTTTGAATATCAGCAGGACTAATATAACAACACAATGTTTACATCAGCAGCAATATAATGCAATAACAACGACAACAACAGCAGCAGCATCAGTATCATCAGCAACAGCAACTTTTAATTGTAAATACAGACGGAAACATATTTTACTGTTGCTGTTGGTATTGTTTCACATTTGCTCCAGCTTTTTGACACATGTCTCAGCCTACAATTGCACAGCGCCTGGTGGTCACTGTCAGAATGACGGCAAGTGCAAGGAGGATGTTGGTCAGTGTATTTGTGCTGATGGTTGGCAGGGTCCCGAATGCCAATTTTGTGGTGGCAAAGTTAGGTAAGTTAATACATACATACATATGTTGCAGTAACATAGTTTTTTTTTAATTTATTCCGCTCCCCTCCTATCTTATCTAATCTAAATCTTTCAATGAAATAAAATAGAATTTTCCACCAAAAAAGTAAAGAATTTAGACCAATGATAGTAAACATGATTATTAATTTTCTGATTGCATATTCAAGCCATAAATGGAACTTTCTATCTGCATTGTTAACAGGAACTTTAAAAATTTTATGATAGACATTTCAGTTTATGTTAAAATAGTCTCAACAAAAATATATCACAAATAAGACTGCAATCAGTGATTTTTATGTATGACTCATATAAATTATTATAACTATATCGAGCCAAATTCCTTTTGTTTAAAGTTTTTCTTATGATGCTGAAAGGCGTGTTTTCTTTAAATCAAAATTGGGTTTTTTATAGTTTCTATTAGAATACGTTTCAATATGTTTTAAATGATTTTAGTTTATTTTAACAATCTGTAAAACAATAAGTTTCCTATCTACTAGTTTTTGTTGCGGGTCCATATTTTTCGAGTTATGGGTCTCTGAAGATTGCTTGAAAATTGAAATAGCTTTAAATTTGGTACCAAATCCGGATTTTCGATTGTTTTTAATCTATTTTCGTTCAAAAATTACTGCACTAATGGAAGGTATTGTACACTAAATTGTAGCGAAGATTTATAGCTTTCATTTAAGAAATTCTAACAGAAATAGAAATGGAAATTTCTGAAATACAATTAGAAAAATCTGCAATAAAAATGGGACGTTATGGAGTTCAATTAGAAATTTCGAAAAATATATTTTGAATACTCTGAAATACAAAATAGAAAATTCTGAAGTATAATTGGAAATTGCTTAGATATGAATTTAACAATATAATGATTAATAATGCACGTATTATTTGTTTTATTTTAATTTACAGATATCTTATTTGTTTTTTTTTTTTGAAGATTTCATATTTGTTTTTACGTATTATTTATTTTAAAATAATTTCTGCAACAAAGAAAATTCTTTTGAACTCATTATTTGATTGAAACGAACTTATTTTGCATAATTTTTTATTTTTAAAATATTGATTATTTTCAAACAAATTTATATAGCTTAGCATCGTCAGAATATTATCAATAACATGCGCTAAAAATATGTGACGCAGTTAACTTATTTGCTTTAAGTTGAATCAATAAGTTTTTAATCAAATAAAATTTGCTTTCAAATCAATTTTAATTATTACAATTAAACGTTTTCAAGATCTAATCATTGATAATGAGTAATGTCATATGTTTCATAAATTAAGAAATTTATGAATGTTATATAAATCTACTACATTTTTTTTAAAACTAATCAATAATATTACAGATCAAAGTATCATGAACATTAAATAATATTTGTAAATTGTAATCAAATATACACTGATCATAATACTTATGATACAAACATTTATAATTATGCTCCTCAGTACTAATTTTTGAGGTAATTATATGTTTAATTTTTTTTATTTAGTAATAATCTTAGAATTTTGATACTCTGTATCTCACCTTGTGATCTAATAGGGAGTTCACATATTAAAGTTTCTGAAAGATTATATCCTCCTGTACGATTCATTCGTAGATCATTTTGCGTCGGACTAGTAGTATAGAATATAAAGAATTACTAACACTTTTTTCCGATCGTCCCCACTCTACCTAGTAATAATTGCCACAGTATTGAGTTGTGGGTATCGAACTATTTTTTGGAATGATATACAATTTTTAAACCTCTTAACCCATTCCCAGCCATTGTACCTGCTTGAGTACAGAAAAAAGGCAATATTCAAATACTCATAAATTTTTTAACAAGATAAATTTGACAACTTTTTTTGTGATTTTGCATTCAACACACTGTGCTTTTAAACATCACACATAAAAAATTTAAAAAAATAATACCCTTAAGGTATATTTTGTCCTGTTTTTATAATGCTATATCATTTTTTGGAATATTAGCGAGGTTAGTAACAATTGAGCTGCGGGGAGCAAACACAGTTTTGCGAAAGCAAGAGTTTTTTATAATTTTGTGAAGTGGAGTGATTATGTGTACATTTTATAAAAATGTATAAGAAAAATAATTATTTGGGACAAAGTTGTGTGATTAGGAAAATCGGTGTACCCAATTGGGTACAATGGCTTGATATGTATTATTTTTTTTAAGATTTTTCTTACGCTAAAATAGAATTTCAGACCATCAAAACGTGAAGTTTTTAATGCAAAAGTTTTAAAAACTAGATTTATGGAAAAAATATGAGCACCACAATTTTGATAGCTAATATTTTATCAGATTCGGATTGTAATATGGATGAAGATGAAGGTGTTGCTGACGATATTGTTAGAGATCGGATGTACCAGGTGAAATATAAGTATTTTGTGATAACAGTGATAGCGACGATGATGTTCCACTTGAGATGTTCTGACAGAAAATAATGCCCTCAAGATCAAACAAAACAAATTATATTTGGATAATAAGACCATGCGATGCTCAAATGTCTCAAACTATTTTTTTGGACAATGAGTTCAATATTATTTCATACTTGAATGGGAAAAGGTTTTTAGTTTAACCATTTAGCAGACTTGCATTTATGCATCGCAAGCTAATAAGCACAATGTATCCTTCAACGCAGAAGATTTGAATATATTTTGAGTATTTTGCTTTACAGTGAATATCGCCCTATGCCAAATTCTTTTGGCATATGTATTGGATGCTCTGCGAGGATACTCGCACTCCAAAATTTCCGAAATTATATCACGGAACAGGTTCGTTTTGTTAATTTGGCTGATAACACTAACTTAGATGCTACTGACAAAGTGAGACCCATATACAAATTACACTGGCTTCTGGTGTCGCAACTACTCCTGGAAACCAATTTCCTTAAAGGATAAAAAATCCCCTACGATGGGGTGAATGTCATAACAGAATAAGATGGTTGTCTGAACAATACGATATTGCGTTGTGTTGAAAAAGTAATGTTTTAAAAATTTTCACAGATTATAAAAATAGCATACACTTTACGCCATTGTACCCATTCAGGTACAGCCCCAAAAACATGTTTCCTAAAATTTTTTTTTAATTTTTTTTAATTTTCTATGTTCTTTTACCGTATTTTAGTTTAAATAAATAAATGAATTTAAAAATTTTTCATTTTAAATGGTCTTGGTTTTTAATGGGTTAACCGACGTTCAAAAAGGCTGCCTAGGATTCTTTTGTTCAAGTTGTAGAAGAATTTTTGAAAAATATAAAAAGTGATAATGTCGGAAATATTTGTTGTTAATTTTACAATTGAATTATATGTCCGAGTGACTATGTGAGTCGCGGATCCGCGTGGGAGAAAATAGGAAATCCCCCTCAACAACCGACAAGTTTAAGTATAAACAAGTAAGAGAGATATATTTGGCTGTGCCGAATCTTATATGCCCTTCACCAAATTATACTTCAAAATACAAATTTTAAATATTTTTAGGTAAACAAAATTTATTTTTTTTTCCAACGTTTTTTTTTTTTAATTTTTTGGAACATTTTTTTTTCGTATTGTTATTTAAATTAAAATTTTTTTTTTTCAATTTAAAAAAAATTGATTGTAGGTCCAACTATGGTCTTATATACGTGGTAGTAAAGGTCTTTGAAATATCCATATTGGCTATATTAATGACTTAAGGGTAGGGTCACACATGACAAATATTTGACGAAAAAGACGTAACCACTAAATAAAATACATTTGAATTCATTTATTTATTTCAAAAACTTATTTTACTTAGTATGATTCAAAACAAAAAAATTTGTTTTGTTTTATTTGATGCTGTTTGATCACTTGTAAACACGTCAAACAAATGTGTGCTAAAAAAATTGGTTACGCATTTTTGAGCAAATATTTGCCATGTGTGACCCTACCATTAGTAATCCAGATATAGGTCAGAAATAGGTAAAAAATCGAGGTTGTTCTGGTTTTTTCCTCATATCTCAGGCATTTGTGGAACGATTTTGCTGATTTTAAATAGGAAACTTCTCGAAAGTATTTCTGTCAGAATTATTGAAGATTGGGATCCCGAAGATATCTGGGGTCTTCAGAAAATTTATTACAACAGACAGGCGGACATGGCTTAATCGTCTCCGCTATCTATAAGGATCCAGAATATATATAGCCATGTCTGTCTGTATGTTGAAATCAACTTTCCTTAGCCCCCAAATAACTTACATAGATGATCCATATATCAATATATCAGCTATAGACCCGGTTCAGTTGCTATTTAAAATCGAGAAAATCGTCCTACAAATAGCTGAGATATAAATAAGGATAAAACCAGGACAACCCCGATCTTTATCTATATCTGAATTACTAAATCATTAATATAGACAATATGGATATCTAATGATAGATATAAACGACGTATATAATGCCATAGTAAGTTAGACCTACATTGGGTCTAAATTTTTTTGTTTGTCATAAATTTTTTTTACTAAAAATTTCAAAAATGAAAAATAAATTTTATAAAAATTTAAATTTTTTTTTTTTTTGTAAATAGAAATAAAAATATTAAGATTCGGAACAATCGAATATAGCTCTCTTATTTGTTTACATTTCCATTTGGACTTTTTCCCGGAAAACCTTAAAAATATGAGTGATGAAAATGGCGAACGGTTTCGTCAAGATCTAGAATTATTTGAATGGAAGACTTTTAGGAGACTTTTGTTGAAGTGTCGTGAGGCAGACATACATATGACGATATTTATAAAAACAACTAAGGCCTGGTAACTTATCAAAATTTTAAACATAGTTAAGGCTTAATCAATGTTTAAATATATTTTTTTGTATGAAACAAAAAATATTTAAACATTGATTATGCCTTAACTATGTTTAAAATTTTGATAAGTCACTCGTCCTAAGAGTGCTAATTCTGATGTACCAACATATTTTGGTGAAAAAAAATTTTGTGTGAAAAAAATTTTTATTGTGAATAAAAAAATTGTGTAATAAAATTTATGGTAAAACAATTGTTGCTGAAAAAAAATATTTTTGTGACAAAATATGGATAACAAATTTTGTGTTAAAAAAATTCTGGTTAAAAAATATTTTTCCCAATTTGAACACGAAAATCAAAGAGTAAATGTCGGATTTCGGTTTCGATTAAAACCGAACACGAACCTCTAATCTAATGTCTTTCAATCAACAATAATTTCATAAAATATTTAGAGAGATTTTATGTAACTAAAATGCTATTATTTATTATTATTTGTATCTATATATTCAGGTGATGCAAATCAATTTCGAAAACCAAATTTGATGTGATATATTAATTAATTTCGTTTTGCAAATTGAATCTTTCATGTTAATACTTTTGAAGTAATTTGTATAAATTTTCAACAACTTTTCTGGAAATCGATCGAAATTTATCACTCCATTTCAAATCTATCGTTAACAAACTAATTATTAAAATGTTTCTGCTTTTTAATATATTATATTGAATTATTCGTATAATATTTTTTACTCGTTAATCGTGGAAACTTTAAAAATGAATCGATCAGTCGAATAATAAAAAAATATAAAGTTTTATTCGATTAAAATATTTTATTTATTTTATTACAGTTTAAAAAATATTTGATTCCTTTTCCAAGTTATTTTTAAATGTTGGTGGGAAGGAAAATTAAGAAAAAACCCCTATAGAAATTATTAATTATGTATGTTGAAAAACTGTTTTCATTTTTAGAATGTATCACCAGAACGGTATCATACACGATGGCTGGGGTAATTACTCCGTAAGCGTGAAATGTAGTTGGCTAATTGATACCAAACATTGGAGTCATAAACATGGTAAGCCGCCCACTATACGCATGCATTTGCGAGAATTTGCAACAGAATGTGGCTGGGATCATTTGTACATATACGATGGTGATAGTGTAGATTCTCCGCTTTTAGCTGTTTTTAGGTAAAACTAAATTAGAATAACAACTAATTCAAATTAAAACTAATTCTTCATATTGTTGTTTTTTTTAATACAGTGGCCTTATGTATAGAGGCAATTTTTCCATACGCAGCGTACCACAAGTTATAGCACGTTCGGGCACAGCTTTGTTGCATTTCTTCAGCGATGATGCCTACAATATGTCCGGTTTTAATTTGTCATATCGCATGAATGCCTGTCCCAGTGATAATGAGGAAATTGAATGTTCGGGTCATGGCAAATGTAAAGATGGTTTCTGTATCTGTGATTCATTGTATAGTGGCGAAGCCTGCAATATAGCCTCATGTCCGAACAATTGTATGGAGGATAAAAATCACGGTGATTGTAATTTGGAAGAAGAGAGGTTTGTTTCACTCATCAATAATATGTAAATTGAGTGCTACATATCAATGTATTTAATTTATTTTATTGCAGATGTATTTGCAAAGAAGAATATGGTGGCAATGATTGTGGCCAGTTGAAGGCGCATGGTGTTTGGTCGAGTGTCAATACGAAACAGTCGTTGCCACCACCTGGTACAGCGTCGCATGCTGCTGCTGTGTGGCGTGATACCATGTACATTATTGCCGGTGAATCATATGGTCGTGGTAAACTCATGACCACCTATGATTTCAATGGCA
This sequence comes from Calliphora vicina, assembly GCF_958450345.1. NCBI lineage: Eukaryota > Metazoa > Arthropoda > Insecta > Diptera > Calliphoridae > Calliphora > Calliphora vicina. Next base: position 166,022,688 of record NC_088780.1, read on the forward strand.
ATGTCTGGGAAACTGTTCACACTGAGAAAGGCAGCACGGTGCCGGATCAACGTTACGGCATGTCCACCGTTATGTATGGCGATAAAATCTTCATGTATGGCGGTGTTGTCAAAGGTTCGGGCATTTCCAATGAACTTTGGGCCTTTGATGTCTCTGCCAAGTCTTGGGAAAATATTACCGTCAATGCAGAACCTTGCAATACTCTTAATACACCATATGCCATGTGCGGTCCGTTACATGTTACGGGACACACTGCCACATTAGTGCCTGGTTTTGGTGACAAACACAGCTACCCCTACATGGTGGTGATCTTTGGTCGTTCTCCCCAATATGGCTACTTAAATACGGTGCAAGAATTCAATTTTGGTACCAGAGAATGGAAAATTGTGGAGACCACAGGCTATGTGGTCAAGGGTGGTTTCAGCCACAGTGCTGCCTACGATTATTTGACGGAGAAAATCTATGTTTACGGCGGCATTGTATCGGAATCAGAAGCCAGCCAATATATTACAACACGTTTGTATGCATACTCACCCTCCACGCATACGTGGTCGCTGTTGTCATCAGCTCCAAGTGCACGTCTTTTGCATACGGCCAACTTTGTCAATCAAGGTTTAATGATGGTTTTCGGTGGCAATACTCACAATGACACAGCCGAAAGCTATGGAGCCAAATGTTATAGTCAGGATTTATTAGTGTACGATGTTTTTTGTGATTCATGGCATAAACAAAACATTCCAATGCATTTACAAGCAGATTTAGCCAGGTAAACAAGTGAACCATATTAAAAGATAACAGATTTCAATTGCTTTTCTTGCAGATTCGGTCATAGTTCGGTAGTTTTTGAAGATAATCTTTATATTTATGGCGGCTTCAATGGCCAACTACTCAACGACATGTTACGCTTCTCCCCCGGCTACTGTAGTTATTATACGAAAGAAGAGAAATGCACAAATGCCCGACCGGGTGTCAAGTGTATTTGGGATGTGCAGAAAATGAGATGCATTCCCATTACGCGAGTACAACGGTCAGCCATTTATGGACGGGAGCATTACGATTACATTGCATGTCCCTCCAAAAGTCGTATAACCATGACTTCGGAACTTTTGCAGGATGTAACACGCTGCCAAGAGCTGAATAATTGTCAGTCATGTGTGGCGAATTCATATGGTTGCACCTATTGCGGCAGTGGTGTTTGCACGAAGGAACGTTGTCGTGAAACGTCACCTTTGACTTCGGTATTTTATGAAACATCCACACAACAGCAGAGTCAACATTCCAAAGCCCAGTTTGTTATCGCCACAAATGCTCCACCTTTGAATATAAAACAATTGGAAAACTGTCCCATAAAGGAAGATTTTCGCACTACAGCCTTATGTGAACAGCTGCATACTTGTCATGCTTGTTCGGCAAACACTGCCTGTATTTGGGAACCCGAACATAATCGTTGTCGTCCATTTGCTGCAATAAACGGTAATCGGACAGTTGATGAAATCATTTGTCCACCGTCGTGTGCTTCTCTAAGTAATTGTCACAATTGCACGGAAAACGATTGTATTTGGTGTCAAAATGAATTACGCTGCGTTGATCGCAACTCTTATACCGCCAGTTTTCCGTACGGCCAATGCAGAGAATGGACGACGCACACCTCTAAGTGTCGCACGGCACCAGCTGGTTTGTGGGGCAACTCATCGGCTTTGTCAACAGCTCAGTGTGGTTTTTACAACAGTTGTTCGCAGTGTCTTGATGATCCAGCTTGCGGTTGGTGTGATGATGGCACAAATACTGGTCTGGGCAAGTGTATAGAAGGCGGTGCCTTAAAGCCACATGATGCCGCCGAATGTCAATCGAGTCAATGGTATTTCACCTCTTGTCCCAGATGCAACTGTAATGGTCACTCTAAATGCCTGGATTCGGTGCATTGCGAACAACCTTGTTTGAATCTAACTTTTGGTACTCATTGTGAAAAGTGTGGACCTGGCTATTGGGGAAATCCCATTAATGGTGGCCAATGCCAGAAATGTGATTGCAATAGGCAGGGTGACATTTGCCACCCCGATACAGGTAAATGTTACTGCAACACCAAAGGTATCGTGGGAGATCACTGCGAAAAATGTGATTCTCAAAATCATTATCATGGCGATCCCATCTCTTCAACCTGCTACTACGAACTCACCATTGATTACCAATTCACGTTTAATCTGTCGAAGAAAGAGGATCGTCATTTTCGACAAATCAATTTCCGCAATTCACCCGTCAAGCCTGAAATCGATGCCGATTTCACAATAACCTGCAGTGTGCCGGCCAAAATGGACATTATGGTTAAGCTGGCCGGCTCGCAGGATAAGGTTATATTTAATAATATTAATTGTTCAACATTTCGTCATCGCTTCCCCAAGACCGAGTACCAATTTGGTCATTCGCCAGAAGACAATAGTTCGTTGACCACGTTCTATGTGTTTGTGCATGACTTCCAACCGCCCATTTGGATTCAGATTGCATTCTCTCAGTATCCAAAGCTCAATCTGCAGCAGTTCTTTATAACATTTTCCACCTGCTTTTTGCTACTTCTGCTGATGGCCGCCATACTGTGGAAAATTAAACAAAAGTATGACATGTTCAGGCGAAGACAACGATTGTTTGTTGAAATGGAACAAATGGCCAGTCGTCCATTTTCACAGGTATTTTTCGTGTGTACAAGTGGGTTATGTTTGCAACAGTTTTATTTTAATTATTGTGTGTTTTAGGTGCTAGTGGATATTGAAAATCGAGAAACTATCGATTTATCATTAACCATGGAGGGAATTTCTAACATGAGCAAGAAACGTAAAAAGGTAAGACCTTTTATGCAAAACAAAACATGAAATATTATTCTACAGTGATAGACACTGGTTTGTAATAAATAACTTATTTTTTAATACAATTGTTGAAATAGAAACCAAACAATTCAATAAATTAAAAGGTTAATAATAACTATGGAGATTGTTATGTCATCCAGAGCTTTTTCAAAACGAACATTACCTTAACAATTTAGAATTCGTCTCAAAATCGGTGTTATTGTCTTGAAAATAAAATAAAAAGTATCCTTCCCGTAGAATCCTTCAATAGTATTGAAAAAAATATAAAGCTCTAACAAAGATCTTCTTAGATTTATAAGAAAATATGTATGTGTGAATTCTCCCAATAAGCGTTTTTACTGGAATTCAAGTTGAAAGCAAGTGTAATTCAAGCCTTGAATTATAATCAAGCAATTGAATTGCAGTTGTATTAAACTTTATTTCAATAGCATTCTCCAGTAAAAAGTTAATATAAATTCAAGCCATATGTGTTTTGTTTGAAAAATATTTAATTTTTCATGTCAAATTCCAACAAAATGTTCAAGTGCTTGAATTTTTGAGGCTTTGGTACTTATTGGGCTGTATAAGGTCAGATATTATGGACGAAATTAGTGATAACAAGTAAGAGAGCTATATTATTATATACCCTTCACCAAATTTAGGTAAACAAAATTTCAAAAATTAAAAAAAAAAATTTTCGATTTTTTTTTTAATTTTAAAATTTTGTTTTTTAATTTTTTAATATTTTTTTATTAATTTATTAGTAAAAATAAAATTTGTGACAAAATTTTTTTCAGTGAAACAAAAAATTCAGAAAAAAACATTTTTCCCGATTTTGACATCGTTGCAATAGACTTTAAAATATCTGTCATTAGATATCCATATTGTCTATATTAATGACTTAGTAATCCACATAGATAAAAAATAGGCCAAAAATAGTCCAGGTTTTTTCTTTATATCTCTGCAATTTCCTTATAAGCGAGCCCGATATATTGATGTATCAATCATGTTTGCAAGTTATTTCTTGGCTACGGATAGTTGATTTCAACATACAGCCGGACATGGCTATATCGATTTCGCTATCTATAACGATCCAGAACTTTGTGGGATCGCAAATGAAACATGTAGAAATAACAAACTCATGGTGGGTATAAAACAGAAAATTTATGAATGAAAACAAGTTCAACATTTATGGCCCTGACTGAAAACAAGTTGCATTATCTATCACTGCATTTTTCAATATTTAAGTAGATTTGTTTAAGTGATTATATCATATCTTTAAAATATTTCATTATTTTACAGGAATGTCCGAGCCCGATAGCATTAGAACCCTGCAGCGGCAATCGTGCAGCCGTTTTGTCTCTTCTAGTCCGTTTACCCACAGGTAAATTATTTTATCTTAAAGTTTTTCAAACAACTCTTAACACTTATTTGTGCTCGTTTTTTTATTTTAGGTGGTCTTCAGCATGCACCAGCTGGTCAGTCGGCCGGATTAGCTGTGGCCAGCGCCTTAGTAACACTTGGTAATCCAAGACGTCCTTCAATAGAACACTCTAAAGAGCCAAAATCCAAACGTAAACAAAGCCAGCACCCTGATAGTTGTACATAATAATTGATTATAAAGTGTGTGTGAGCGTGTTTAATTATTATTTTATTTTATTATATTTTTTTAATTATTAATTATTATATTATTAAATTAAAGCAGATTTTATTTATTTAGATGATAAATTGTAACTTATTTTGTTAATACTTAAATTAATAACGATAAATAATGATAATATTGTACTAAAGACATTTTATCCATTAAGGTGATACCAACAAAAAAAAAAACAAAACAAAAACAAACAAAAATTGTCATATTTAAAAAATATACAACAAAAAACAACAACTTATACAATTAAACAAAACAAAGAAGAAGAAAAAAAAAGACAAAACAAAACAAAAAAAAAACTTAATTCATGATTATTATATTATTACTTTGAGATTAAGACACATTATAACTACAAAACAGAAACAAAAATATTATAAAGGCATATAATGTAAAATCGTGAATGTAAAACAAAACAACAACAACAAATGCAAATATAAACAAACAACAACAAAAACTTTAATGATTCCAAGAAAACAACAAGATAATTACATTACGATGTTTTACTTTTTTGGGCAAACATTTATTTAAATGGGATGAAGAACATAATTCAGCGCCAGGATAAATTCATAACTTTTCAATATATTTTTAATTAATTAATACTCAAAATATCAAAAATTTTCCGATTTTTCATATTCAGCCCAATTATAAATAAAAATTCCCCGGGAGTTTTTTCCGTTTTCTCATTTTTCCTATTCAAATTCATGGGAAAAAACTCCCGCGGAGTTTTTTATTCATAATTGGGCTGATTAAAAATCGAAATTTTACTGAAAAATGCAGTATTTACGAAGTTATAAACGATTTACTTTTTTGATTTTTCATATTAAAAATGGATTTTCGCTTTGAAATATTAGTGATGTTAGATTAAGCTTGTTTTCCCGATAAAATGCTGTATTTACAAAGTTAGTGCTGGTTCACACACGTCAAGTTTACTTGAGAAAGTCTTGAGTTTATAGAAGAGAGAACAGATTGGAGATTTTCCTCTTTTTCTTCCTCTCTCTTCTATAAACTCAAGACTTGCTCAAGTAAACTTGGCGTGTGTGAACCAGCACTTGATAAAGAATTAAATTTTGTTGATTTTTCATCAAGGTTAGGATTCTGATTGCATTTTAATGTATAAGAATCGAAATGAAAGACAAAAATTGGGTAAAAATTTTGAAAATGATTAAAAAATTCCCCAGGCCATTAAACCCAATAAGTATTTTTGTTGGAATTCAAGTTGAAGCAAGTGTAATTCAAGCCTAGAATCCAGTGTCAAGCTATTTAATTATAGTTGTATTACACTTTATATCAATATCATTATCCATTAAAAAAAAAAACATAAATTACAGCCATATGTTTTTTATTTGAAAAATAAAATAATTTTTTCAAATATTTTTCAAGTTTAAAACATAATTAAATCTGCATTCATGTAAAACTCCCAAAAAAATATTCAAGTGCTTGAATTTTTAGGGCATTAATTAGTTCTTACTGGGACGTGTCTCACAACGCTTGAATAAGAAATGTACAACAAAAAACAAATAAAAGTATATTATTACTTTACAACAGTTTAAAAACTCCATTTTAAAAGTTTTTAAAATTTTGTTAAACGAGTTTTAGAATTATAAGAACATATACAGTGGTGGCCAGGAATTTAAGACAAAAATTGTTTGCTAAATTCCATGTAATTCTCAATTATTTTTTCAAATATTTCCACAAATATGTATGTATGAGCACTGTTTTAACACACAAGTGTGTTTTATTCGACTGTGTCAATTCATACATATTCACCATGAACACATACAATTTTTCTACAACTTGACCAAAAATTATTTTTTTTTAAATAATCATATTTTCTCACATTTATATCATTATAATTTTATTGTTATAAAATATTCGGACCAAATTTCGTATTTTTAGTTCCATTAGTTTCGGTCATATCATGTTATTAACAGCGGATGTTCGCTGAGGTGTGTCAATGTATTTCCACATATCTTTGTCCATATTTGTTTTACCGATTTTTCCAAACATTTTTCAGAAACTAGAAACATTAATAATAAATTTCATACCCTTAGAGGTCCTTTTATTTTGGCTCTATCGCACTTAAAATTCAGTAGATGAAAAAAATTCAAGTATTTGTCTTAAATTGGTGGCCACCACTGTATGTACTTGGGATTTATTAAGAAGGGAATGAAAATATAGAAAAATTATGTCAATACTTCTCATAGTTTTACAGTACCACCTATCTGTTATTTAAATTTTCTGGATTTTTTTTAGCCATATTTTGGGAAATAAGCCCAATTTCATTACTATTATGAATTTTTAATAAAAATTTAATAGAATATTATAATCCAGATTATTTAAAATATACCCCGAACGTTTTACTAAAATCGGACAATGTTAATAATGTAAATCGTGACGGTCAAACTTAAAATTTTGCAATACATATTTGAAAAGTCATGTATTTTTTGGGACGAATTTTATGAAACTTGATCTTAAAGTCCAAAATGTACAACTATAGCGAAAAATCAATATTAACAATTATATGCACTGGGGCCAAAATTACCACAAACTTTTAAAACCATGAAGAAAATAATCGGGATTGTCATTGAATCCAATCATTGTCGGAATCGGTTTTGAAAACGACAGCAAAAGGACAGTGTAAGTTATCGGTTTTATATTCGATCTAACATTAAATTCTTTATCGATTAAACAAACAATTACATTGTCTGCTTTTACACAGGGCAAGTTTACTTGAAGCAAGTCTCGTCGATTCCCTTTTAAACTTGCTCGTCTGTTTACACACAGCAAGTCTGTGAGCAATTTTGTATGGCAAAACCTAATAGACGCCATATTGAAAATGAGAAAACAAAAGAAATTTGAAGAGACTTGCCAGTACAAGCAAGTGTGTACCCCTCTTCTTTCTTCTTGCCTCTCTCTCCTATAAACTCTAGACTTGCGCAAGAAAAATTGCCCTGTGTAAAAGCAGACATTGGATTTCATAAGTCAATTATACATTTCTTGTCGTTTTTAAAACCGATTCCGACAATGATTTAATTTTATGACAACCCCGAATGTTGGATTTTAAGATCATGTTTCATAAAGATCGACCCAAAAATACTAAACATTTCGCTGTTTCCATTATAAATCCCAAATATTGCAAAATTTAATCTTTTTTGGGACAAACGCAATATTCACAAAGTTATTAATGATTTAAGATTGTTTTATTTTTCAAGTAAAAGTCAATTTGTGATGTGAAGTCAATTTGTGATGTGATCACAGATCGATCTTGCGTTCCTGAAAAACCGCAGTATCTACAAATAATTTTATAATTTTTATTTGTATGTTTGATAAAAGATTTTCTCAAATAACGCAGTATGTATTTGCGAAGTTATTAACGCAAGAGGAGAAATTGTTAATTTTGTGAAAAAAAGAGATTCATGCACAACTGTGAGTATCAAAAACTGTTCAAAATTTATAAAATAAGAAGTTCGGATAATTACCAAGAATCTATAAATGTAGTGAAACTTTATGAATTTAAGAGTTTGACATAAAGCAAGTTATATATTATTGATATAACTAAGAACTTGAACTTAAAGACTTAAATTTTGTTACACAAACTAAGGCTATTGGCTTTTTATAATATTAAGATGGAAAAAAGCCAACTACGTATTCAAAATAAAAACATTAGTCAGTTAGTTTATTCTTAAATAGCATTGAGTTTGATAAAATGCCTCACTCTAAAATGTTTAAAATTGTTTTTTTTTACCTTTTTCTTATTTATGGAGCTCTAATATTGAAATGTAGCCAAAATACTACAACAAAAAAAAGTTTGCAATGTTTGATGGGGAAATCCCTTGTAGGTATTTCTTTTAATCAAGTTCCGCATACAAGTCAAAATTAAATGTAAACTAGTTTCGAATGCATGATACGAATATGTTCGTATAATCGATCAATATTAACGGTAAGATATGTAGGTATTACAGCATACATACATGAGTATACACAATTTGAAATACATACTTGTATTTTTTATTTTTTAACAATACGTAGATTCAAACCTGTGTATATTTTTTACTATGTATTTTTCAGGCAGTTTTATTTTATCTTTTCATTAGTAACACTATGGAGAATCTATATTAAATGGTAAACGAAAATCACAAATTGTTCACGATATTCAAGAGGAAACAAATGGATCATCCAAACTTAGGCATCATACAGTAATGGTTCATTTGAGACATGTCATACTGGACCTACGTAAAAGAGGAATATGTATACACCTACAGTTTTGAACGATATTCACAGAGACGCTATCAATTTCGAGGTCGCAGTGTGCCGTTTAAATACCCTACTTGGAAGCTGCCCATTGGCTATAGCAGATGTCTAGAAGATTCTGCGTGAAGATATCAGGATGATGCAATATAATCTCATACCCAAGTGATCATGTGATATGCCTATAGATTCCACAATCTCTCGCATTCTACATCTCCGATCGTCCAACACCATATAGTGATTTTGTTCAATTGTTCCTCAACTGTACGGGCACAACCAAATTCATTAAACCACTTTTTTACCCTTGAAATTGATGGTGCAGAGTTCCCATAGTATTTTCAAGCGTAGCCTTTATTTGAGTGATGGTTTTTTTTTGCAAAAACAAAATGCTTAATGAGCAGACGAAATTAAATTTTTTGCAATTTCTCCGTCAAGTCATAATTGGGCTGTAAATGACGCAGGAGTCAGTTGACAGATGTCTGTTGGTAGGAGCAGTGTTGCCCTTTAACTTAAAATCAACTTTTCGTAGCCCCCAAATAACTTACATACATCAATATAGACCCGGTTGGTTCAGTTGCTTCATAAAATCGAGAAAATCGGTCCACAAATGGCTGAGATATAAGGAAAAAACCAGGACAAAATCGATTTTTTTATCTATATCTGGATTTCTAAGTCATTAATATAGACAATATGGATATCTAATGATAAATATTTCAAAGTCCATTGCAACGATGTATGTGAGGCTATAGTAATTTGGACCTACAATGGGTCAAAATCGGAAAAAAAATGTTTATCCTTGATTTTTTTTTTAACAAAAAAATTTGTTTGTCTTAAATATTTCTCACTGATAAATTTAAAAATATAAATTTTGAAAAAATTAAAAAAAACAATTTCAAAATCCAAAATTTTTTTTTTTTTAAAATTAAAAAAAATTTTGAAACTTTTTTTTTAAATTTTCAAAAACAATTTTGAAAAAAAAAATTTATTTTTTTAACTTAAAAAATATTTTGAATTTGTTTTTTAAAGTATAATTTGGTGAAGGTTATATAAGATTCGGCTAAGCCGAATATATCGGGAAAAATATTTTTTAAACTGAATTTTTTTTTAACAAAAAAATTTTTTTATCATAAATATTTTTCACTGATAAATTAAAAAAAAATGTTTGATAAAATTTAAAAAAAACCATTTCAAAAACAAAAAGAATTCTTTTTTTTTCAAAATAAAAAAAAAATTAAATTTTTTTTTAAATTTTCAAAAACAATTTTGAAAAAAGATTTTAATTTTGTTAACTTAAAAAATATTTTAAATTTGTTTTTTAAAGTATAATTTGGTGAAGGTTATATAAGATTCTGCACAGCCGAATATAGCTCACTTACTTGTTTTCATTGTTAGTTTATTCATTTACTTTATACTTAAAAACCTAAGCCACAACCTAAGTTAAAGTAAATATTGGAGAATTTTTAAATATATTATCATCTCGACTGCTGATATCAAAAACGTTGCCTTTTGAGAGCAACTTTAGTGATATTATATTTCTAGTGGTCCAATTTGGTAAGTAGAACTGGCGCAGTGGATTAACCAAATGTAATGTTGGGAAACGTTCAAGTGATTTTACTTGAATATGCATTTTCATGTCTGGCAGCATATTCTGAACGTTTTTCGGCCAATGCTCGCTTCATTCGAATCAATTGTGTTCGGTTCGAGTTCCCTGTGATGATCTGGTCAGATTTCAGTAGCTCATAATATATAGGACCCGTATAGTTCCACCATATACTTTGCTGTCGATTCAGCTGGTTGATCGGGCTCCATTGGATCCATTTTTCATCGCAAGTAATGATTTGGTGCAAAAATTATTTTATTTTATAGCATTCAAACATCATTTCGGACATGGTAAATAATTTTTCAAGGTCTAATCTAATGGCTTCAATTCGTATGGAACCCAATTTTCCTGCTTTTGGGTGAATCCTGTTGCTTGCAAAGGTTTTGAAATCGCTGTTTGAGTAGCTCCCAATGATTTGGCAAGCTCTTGTTGAGTTTAACAACAATTTTCATGGAGTAATGCCTCCAATTCTTGGTCTTCAAACTTTCTTGGCTGGCCTGGGCGATCTTTGTATTCCGTGTCAAAATCACCACTTCTGAACCGCACAAACTAGCTCTCATACGTTGAAACCGATGGAATTCACATTCACCATTTTCGAAGCAAAATGTCGATTATGACACTTTCTAAACGTTTATATAACGGTTATTTTCTCAGATTCATTGATCTGGTTTGGCTGGTAATTATTAAGGTTGCAATCAATCGTACGAGCGCTTACTTCATTTTACTTTAGCAGAAATTATTCAGCCCAATTATGAATAAAAATTCCCCGGGAGTTTTTTTTCCCTTTTCCCATTTTTCCTATTCAATTTCAATGGGAAACAAATCCCGGGGAATTTTTTATTCATAATTGGGCTGATTGACTTATTGTTAAATTTTCAAAAGAATTTCTTATTTGACAATTTTAGAGCTTTCACAACGGTCATATTTCATAAGATCGCTTCATAAATTTGTACTTCTTTGAAACACATTCACCAAAAAAAGCAGTCACTTAAAATTCGTCTCGACCTGACTATTATAAATTGTTATGAACGAGTTTTAGGAATGCAAATTGATTTTTAAATAAAACAGAAAAACACGAAGAAAAAATAAAAAAAAAAACAATGAATCTACTACAGCATGAATAATGATGAAGGTGTGACATTAAATTGATATGATGTCGTAACAGTCATTAGTTCGGTGTTTGAATATGAGAGAGGACACATTAAATAAAGTTTAATAAGAATTAATGAAACATAAACAGAAATTATAACAAACTACTGGAAATTTATTAAGCGAAAAATATGAAATAAATGGAATTACCTATCAGTCATTCATACAAATAAATAAATAACTAAATAATAAACGTACTACATTATTTAGAAGGTCATCCTTTATCTATGAATAATATTTGAAAAAAACAAACAAAATAAATAAATAAATGTATATAGACTTAAACCAAATTGCTGCAGACAGACAGTATTATTTATAGCTATTATTATTAAACTTTAAGCATTTCATTCAATATTAATTTTTTTAGTTTTCAAAAAGTTTACTTCAAACAAACACTTGTCTTTTTCGAACTTTTCATTTCATACTCATACTGATGGTTTTGTGTTGGTTTGGAATCGGTTGTTGTTGCCTGTTGGTTTAAACAAGTCGTGTGAAAAAATGGGGAAAAAACAGAGTTTCAAAATTATAAAAATGTTTAAGGTTTGTTTATTAGTGTAACGTACATCGTCGTGCGAGTAACATCATTTTCAGTCCAATTTTCTTGGCTTTAAATTTTATAAAACAAAAAGTTTCGGCCTTAAATCTTTCGTTTCGGGAGTTGTGTATTTTGTTGAACAAGTTTGTGTCTTGACTCTTTTGATTTTATAAGCGAAATTTATTTATAAAAAATTTTAACTTTTTTTTCTCTAAATATTAAAAGCAAACAGAAAAAGAAATAAATAGTGAGTGTTTAAATCTTAAAGAAAAATAAATACAGATTATGTAACATAAAAGAAAATTAAATTTTACTTTTAACAATTAGTGGTGGTGACCTTTTTTTTAACAAAAACTAATAATCCATTAAATTTCGTTACTAATACTTGGCAAAAAAAAAACGAGGTCATTCGCCATCACTTAAGTTTTCACTACGCAAAACAACTACAATAACAACTAAAAAATACATAAATTTTCCAGTGCCTATGAAATTAATTGTTTTTTTTATTGTCAAAACCAGGGAAATTTTTGTTTCTTATTTAAGTGAAAACATAAAAAACAAAAATTTCACCAAGCCAAGAAACAAACACTTAACTTCAACACCTAAAATAAATTGGATAAAAAAACCAAACCAAACCTTACCATTCGTGTTTTATTAATTCTACCAAAAGTGTAAATAATACTTACTAAAACTTTTTAAAAAAATTTCTTCATATAAAATGCATGTCTAAGAAACAAACAAAACAAACAAATAAAAAATTTGGCAAAACTACTTAAAGAAAAAAAAATAAACTAAAATTAAACCACCACAAAAAGTTGAAACGTTATAAAAAAAAGAAAAGCTTTTAATTAAAAAAAAAAATAACTCACACTCTCATACTTACTTTTAAATAATGAACATTTTGGTTTAAAAAATATAAGAAATATAATAATGTATCTACAGTTGGGAACACGAAATTAGCAGTAGCAGATGTGAAATTTTACAAATGATTGGTTGTATGACTTAATAATGCGTGATTTACAATTAATGGCGTATCTTTTGATAGCGATTTTTGTTTTAAATAACTTATATGTTATTTTGAATGGTGCATATCTGTCATTTATTTTCACTTAGTTATTGAACATTACAGTGTAACCCACAAAGTTTTCTTTTGCTTCAAAAATGTCGAATATTGTACCAAGAAAGCGTCATATGCGAGATGTCTTAATTTACTTCTTTAATTTGAAAAAAATTATGGTGAAGCACACCTAAGCTTGTGGTAAATGTGTTCCATCCATTTCAATGTGCAAGAGAATGTTTGTGCGATTCAGAAGTGGTGATTTTGACACGGAAGACAAACATCGCCAGACCAGCCAAACAAATTGAAGATCAAGAATTGGAGTCATTACTACATGATGATTGTTGTAAAACTCAACAGGAGCTTGCAAAATTAATGGTAGCTAGTCAATCAGCAATTTCAAAACGTTTGCGAACAGCAGAAAAAGCAGGGAATTTAATACGAATTGAATCATTTTTGCATCGAGTCATAACTTGCGACGATATGGTAATAATCTGGTCAGGCCGTAACAGGGAACATATACCGAACATAACTCCTTATAGTCCAGACCTTGATGCAGAACGCTCTCTCTGGGATACGCTTCACTTTGGAAAAAATTATACGATATTGGCTTGATTCGTTCTTGGCCTCAAAAGACGTCTTTCGGCTAGGAATTCATATGTTGCCAAAAATATGGGAACAATGGCCAATACTTTGAATAAAAGCTAAGAATTTGAAAAAATCCCGCATTTATAAAATTAGTATTTTGTTTATTTAAATAATCTGACAAGTGTGTTCATTGTTTGTGAGTAAATATTTTACCCCCTGTCTATACATGACAAATATTTATCATAACAATTAATGACGTTTGTTGTCAAGACAAAGTTGTGTGAGCAAAAGCACTAACAATTTTGTCATAACGAAGCAATAATACTAATAAATGGAGACTATACCTGATAATTATATCCTTCACCATGAGTAGCTAGGGTATATATAAGTTTGTCATTCCGTTTGTAATTTCCACATTTTTCATTTGCGACCCCATAAAGTATATATATTCTGGATCGTTATAGATACCGGAATCGATATAGCCATATCCGTCTGTGTGTTGAAATCAACTTTTCCGAAGCCCCAAATAACTTACATACACGATTCATACATCAATATCTCCGAAATTCTTCCGGCTCGGTCGCTATTTAAAATCGAGAAAATCGGTCCACAAATGGCTGAGATATAAGGAAAAAACTAGGACAACCTCGATTTTTTTACCTATTTTTGACCTATATCTGGATTAATATAGACAATATGGATATCTAATGATAGATATTTCAAAGACCTTTACAACGACGTATATAAGACCATAGTAAGTTGGACATACAATGGGTCAAAATGGAAAAAAATATTTTTTAACCCGAATTTTTTTTTCACCAAAAATTTTTTTTTGTCATAAATTCTTTTTCCAAAAAAATTAATTAAAGAAATTTAAAAAAAAAATTTTTGAAAAAACTTTTTTTAGAAAAAATTAAAAAACAATTTGGAAAAAAAAAATTGTTTAAAAAATTTTAAGACATTAAAAATTTTGATTTTGTTTAAATAAAAATATTAAAAAAAAAATATTTTTAAGTATAATTTGGTGAAGATTCGGCACAGCCGAATATAGCTCTCTACTTGTTTTTTTTTATTTTGACAACTATTTTGACGTTTATCATGATAAAAATTTATCAGGTATAGACAGGAGGTAATTGACTTCACGTTAGGTTTTGGGGGGTTTTTATTCCGGTACAAATTTCCCGGGAATTTTGCCCATTTTTCACTACCCGATTCCCGCTATTTCTAGTCGGGAATCCCGGGAATTAAAAACTGAAGAAAATACATAGAAAACAAGTTAGAACTCTATTTTTTTCATCAAAAAACAGTGAACAGTTTTTTTTACAGTTTTTTGCTTATATCTTGGCAATAATAGACCGCTTATTATTATTTATTTGGGGTTTTTCGTATGAAAATTTAAAAAGAGAACTCATTATTTATATAATTTATTTCTTATTGAATCATTCTAATTTCTTTAAATTTCTTCTTTAAATCCATAACAAAATAGCTTCAAAAATTGATGATTAAATCTTTCTTCAATTAAAATCTTGTACTAGATTTTTAATTTTGTAAATGATTTGATTTAACAAAAATTTAATCATTCAAAGTTTGAATAAATCCTGTTATATTAATTAACTTTAAAATTAATTCAGTTTAAACAAAGGCTTTGAAATGAATCTAAAAAATTAAATATTAGGAATGGAGTTATGGAATGAAAGGCTGACATTTTTTAATTACGGATTAAGATTTTAGTGAATTAAGCTCAAATTTTATTAATTAATTCAAAGCTCTGATATTTAATAATTATAACACTAAGTTTTTATATGAAATTTGGCTATAATATTCCTAATTTACAGTATCATTATACATATATTTCGAGAATAGTCGGGTACCCGGGAATGTAGAAAAAATATCCCGATTCCCGGGAATCAAAAAAGGTCGGGAAATTGAAAACTCTAATTACATGGGATGTCAGTAGAAGTAAGCGATATGGAAAGAGAGAAGATTTCCCGATGCAATCCCCTCATCTGCTTGTCGAACACAGTAACTGGGAAAACATTTAAAATATTTACATTTAAAATTTTGTGGTACTGCTATTATCATGCTTACAACTGTATATACTTTATGTATATAATTTAAAATAATTTATATACAATAATAAAAATAAAAATAAAACGGAAATGTAAAGTTAAAAATTTTTCGGTTAAAAAATGTTTTACAACATCTGGTCTGGTTTTGCATTGAGTACAGTGCACAGTGGAACATTATAAACTAAGTGAAACTTTAGATTATTCACATACAAGTCATACATTTTCTGGTTATGTTCTAAATTAAAACTGTTCTTTCTTAATGGTTTATTTTTCTTGTTTAACTTCTAATTATTAAGGTTGTAAGAGTTCTAAGTATATTTTAATTTTGAATGTGAACATTTTCATATGTTGCCTGTAAAAAAGGCCTATATGTGATTTTCCGAAACTTTTTTTAATTTTTTTATTTTACCATTTAAAAGACTTTACGTCTATTTAACTGTCATTATATTCCCAAATATCTATCGTAGATATGGCTTTAAAAAATGAATATAAAAAATAAACCGTTTTTGGCTCCCCTGAAAAGTTTTTAAAAAACACATTTAAAATTTCCAGTACTTTTTAGATAAATATAAAAAAAATAATCTTTGCTAAATTGTGACAAAAACCAGCAAAGTGTTTCTAATGAGCAATTTTTATATATTTTTATCTGCTTTATTGTCGTACACAAAAATCAGTCTGAATTTATTGCTAATCGACTAATCTACAAACTGAATTAAAATGTATTTTCATCAATCAATTTGTCTTTGTTTTGTTTACGAAATGAATTAATGAAAAATTTAATAGTCAATCAATAAATTTTATTAAGCTATTTTGTAATGGATTTGAATTAAATAAAACTTAAATGCATCAATAAGGAATTAATTGCATAAATAATGAATTATTAAAGGAATGAATTCAATACGTTTTGAGTACTAAGGAATTAAGGCAACGAATTAATTCTTCAGCATGAATTGTAGAGAGAATATTGTTAAGAGAATATTATGTGGTACTCCACTGTTTGCTAAAGTTTCTCATTTAAAAGTTATTTTCATGTAAAAACTTGCTAACTCCATGCATTTTTTGAAAGAACAAGGTAACTCCATATTTTTCTTAAAAAACTGAAAAATTAGATGTTTAAAACGATGTTGTTTCGGAAACTAAGAGACAAAGAGCAAAATAGAACAAATTCGGATCGTTGGGTTCAAATTTTAAATCTAAAATAAGAAAAACAAGTAAGAGAGCTATATTCGGCTGTTCCGAATCTTATATACCCTTCAACAAATTATACTTCAAAATACAAATTTTAAATATTTTTAGGTAAACAAAATTTATTTTTGTTTTCCAAAGTTGTTTCTTTAATTTTTTGGAAAAATTTTTTTTTCGAATTCTTTTTTTAAAATTTAAAATTTTTTTTTTAATATTTAGCAAAAAAAAACTTTTGCTAAATAAAAACGATTTTGACCCATTGTAGTTCCAACTTACTATAGTCTTATATACGTCGTTGCAAAGGTCTTTGAAATATCTATCATTAGATATCCATATTGTCTATATTAATGACTTAGTCATCCAGATATAGGTCAAAAATAGGTCAAAAATCGAGGTTATCCTGGTTTTTTTCTTTATATCTCAGCCATTGTGGACCGATTTTCTCGATTTTAATTGCAACCGAGCCGTAAGAATTCCGGAGATATTGATGTATGAATCGTGTATGTAAGTTATTTGGGGGCTTCAGAAAGTTGATTTCAACAGACAGACAGACGGACATGGATTAATCGACTCCGCTATCTATAAGGATCCAGAATATATATATATATATAAGCTTCTTTTCAAGTTGTATTGTAGTTTGATTACTATATGGTATGTTGGGATACCCTTCTCACGAAGGTGAAGGGTATAAAAACTCGGTTTATTTTTGACATAAAAGGAAAAAATATTTTTTTAAAAAACTAGATAACTCCATTATATGGTAAACAAAAACGGATAAATTAATGTACTAAGTCAAATAGTCAATGTTTTACAACAAATGATTACTAAAGTTGCCTTAATTCAAAAAATGGTTTTTTTTTTGGCAAAAACCAGTTTATACGCCAAAACAGCATTTAGTGATTTTCCTAACTTCCCTGCAATTCCTATTTTTCTTCAATGTATATTAATGCAGAATGCTATGTGTTGTAGTATACTTCCACTTGTCATTAACTTTTAAATTAAACATCTAGAGTCGTAAATACTAATTTATTTGTTTTATTCATTCCTTTTCTTTCATATTGTTTGTTAAATTATTCTGAGTACAAAATCTAAACGATTTTGTTTCGGCTCAGAGAGTTTGAACAACCTTCCGCAAGTAACTCCATTTTTCGAAAAAACTAGGTAACTGAAATCTATTTTCGGTTCTAATGTCCAATAATGAGTTCAATGGAACCAGAAATCAGCATTATTTAAAATTATGTTTTGTTTAAGCGCATGCATATTTACATAAATTCATATTAAATAATTAGTAAAATAAGTTTTCTCGTGTTTTCAAAAAATGGAGTTACCTAGTTTTTCCAAAGGCCACAGATATATTGAATTTAATTTAGAACTAATTCTTTCGAACCTTTGCTTAATATGTACAAAATCCCTAGAAACAATTTTTAGGCAGCGACTGCCTTTAATATGCTAAATGTTATTGTTCGAATTCGAAATCCAGATATCTTGGAAAAAACTAATCATTTGACACATGGCGAATTCATACAAGGTGAATTCAAAAAGCAGCAATTGGTCTTATGGATAATTGAATATTATATAGCACAGCAAAACATTTTATAGATTTGGAAGTAGTAACATTGTTTTTGCAACCTCACAGCTTCTTACAATATTTCGCGAATAACCGAAGAACTGACTACAGCTACCTTGATGCACTAAAACAGATCATCTAGGTGAGGTATGACGAACAAAAATCATGAAATATTTCAGTACAATAAGCAGTGCTTCTTGGGTTTTGGGCATTCCAAAAAATGTTTCCCATACTACTCGCCTAAGGGCTCTGCTTTAGTGATTCCACATAGCAGTAGAAAGTTCTTCGCTTATTTTATGTATTTTTTCGTAATTTCTGGAAGCTAAATATTGTGAGAAACTGTTTTGGAAGCTGTAGGGAAGCAAATTCAAAATATTTTTTGGCTGGTAGATTATTAAACAATTAGCAGTTTTTCATAGTCCAAAACAAAGAATATTTTTTACAAATTATTAAAATTTTTTACAAATTATTAAAATTTTTTACAAATTACAATAAAGAGCTAGTAAGTAATGAAACAATAATAAATCTAAATTTTATGAAACAGAAAGAATATTCCCAAATTTTTAAACGTAATCCTAAGACTATAATAAAAATATTTCTAATATTACCTTACAATAAAACAACATTTTTAATTTATTAACTTCGTGAGACACTTGTTTGAAAACATTTTGGACAACTTTACCAAGTTAACAGCATTAAAGACAACATCCTCTGTAAGTGATGTTTCTTCTTTTTCCGGTTTCACTGTGCGCCACCATCAAACATCAATGTTGTTGTTTTTTTGGTTATGTTTGTTGTTGCTAGAGCTGCTGTTTGCAACTCTTGCGATTGCTCATGGGTTTTTGCTAAAGTGAAAGCGACATTATCTTCATAATCATCATCATGATCATGATCATCAACAACAAACTCATCGTGATGATGATCATGAGCAGCAGCATTGACTTCAACATTAAACACACAATCATACTTCAGCCATAGCCATCGCCAACGTCATTCATTTGGCTTTATTACAAACAACTTACTAAATACATTTATTTATTTAGTTTTTTTTATATTTTTGTAAATAAAATCCACTTTTTCTACAAACCAAAAAAACGAATAAAATGCTTTTGTTTATACTACAAAAAAAAAGAGAAAAAACCAAATAAAAACGGTCACTTTTATTGGCAAGTTCCATGGCGAGCAAACGGGCCTTAAAACTTGCATGTGCAAATGAATGAATGTTCGAGTATTTCAACATGTTTATCACAAATTTATGGATCAGTTATATAAAAAAAATAAACCATTTTTATTACTCATCACGGAGTAATTTACTGCACTTGCAAAAACCAAAAAGAAAATACAAAAATTTCGTTTCTTTCGGTAAATTATAAAAGAATAAAAAAACGGACAACAATTATAAAATGTAAAGTTAGTTAGTACTTGCGGACTTGTATAGTTTAGCATACAAGTGTTGATTTAATTTAAAGATTTTTTCTTTTACTTTTATTTTAGTGCAAATTATGGCTCATATTTATTAAACATTTTCTTTTTTAGTTACCAAAATATTAGTAATAAAAAATAATAATAATTTTGAAGAGCTGAAAATATGAGCGAGTGAGTGAGTTCGTATGAACAATTGGCCATTACCATATTTTGAAATTCAATTTCAAGTAATAAGTGAAAGTTTTAGTTTTTTTTTTTCATTTCTTTCACATTGTATGGATACGTTCGGTACTCGCTGGTTGGACCTACACCACATTTAAACACACAATATACCTACACATAGATACTTGTAAATATATAAATGTATTTTTAATATAAACTAGGTGTGAGCTTCAAATTAAACCCCATCTCGGCAGCCATTTATTTGTTTCTATCATTTATTTATTTGTTAAAGTAAGTAAAAAATAAAAACTATGGTACAATGTCTGACTGACTATGTTTTTTTTATTTTTATTTTACTGCACTTACAAATATTTGCTTAAATTGCATTAATAAATATTTGTAATGAAAATTATTACTTTTCAAATAAAAAATAAAAAAACTACAAATGGTAATAATCATATTTAAGTAGTA
The DNA here is from genome assembly GCF_958450345.1 of Calliphora vicina. Taxonomy (NCBI): domain Eukaryota; kingdom Metazoa; phylum Arthropoda; class Insecta; order Diptera; family Calliphoridae; genus Calliphora; species Calliphora vicina. Next base: position 166,043,232 of record NC_088780.1, read on the forward strand.
ATAATAGTTAATAATTACCAACATTATATTTATTACCAACAAACCTCTTAAAGAAAAAGTTATTAACACAAATACCACAACACATTTAGCAATTTTCATAGTCCGTCAATATTTTTTTTTTATTATTATTAAACTATTAAATAAATTGGCATACAAGAGCTTGGAATAAATAAATAACTAATTTAAATTTTAAGTAGGCATTTTGTAAATCGTATTGAACTTGTACTGCTCCAACTCAAAATTATTCCCGAATTTTGATCTTAATTCCACTGGCATAGTAAATCGTGATTGTTAACACACAAACGCATGACAGATCATGTTGCTTCATCTGTTTCTATGGGTGTTGTAAATATTAAGAAATCAGAAGCTCTCGATGTTCTAGGCATGATAATTCAGTGTGATGTTCGCTGGACAAAGCACATTTTTCAAGTGTCAAAAGAAGCATTCAAGTGCCTCGGTTTTCTAAGACGGTGTAAGAAATACTTCACTTCATCTGATCTCCATACTATTTACACCACTTATATCCGACCTAAAATGGAATACAATTCTCATGTATGGGCTGGTGCTTCGAAATCTATTTTGGGAGTTACTCGACCGCGTACAGGAGAGGGCGAAGGTGCTTATCGGTGACAGTAGGGTATCCAACTCTATTGATTCTCTGGAGCATCGTCGCAATGTGGGTTGTGTTTCACTGTTCTATCGATACTACAATGAAATTAGGAAACTTGTTCCCGATACCCTTAGTTTCCCACGAAATACGCGTTCATCAGCGAGGGCTCATCCATTCGTGGTCGATTGTGTTGTGGATCGCACAACACACTACAGAGAAAATTAGTTTTTCAGCCGTACCGTCCGTATGTGGAATAAACTTCCTGTGGAAGTATTTCCTGTCCCTTTCAATGTAGGAAAATTCAAATCCAAATGTCCACAAACACTACTCCCTCTATCCTCCTTCCCATAACCTATTTTCCTAGTTCCAACATAATGCATTGCATGAGTAGGGGTCATCCCCTGAGTGCTGGTCCAAGCAAAAAAAAAATGGTTATTTGGCTAGAGTTTTTCAAGGAAATTCCCGAGACGATAAATCCCGGGAATTCCGCAATATTTTCAATACCGAAAACCAGGGAAATTGTGCAAGAATTCCCGGGAATTATTTTCCTTAGTTTTATTTGATGTTTTTTGAACTTGACTTTCGCTAACCCTTGCCACATGCAAGTAATTGCTTGTAAGTAATGAATACGTATTATCAACAAAAACCAACCAACCAACCAACAAAATCGGTTAACCGTTAATCGGTTAACCGTTAATCGGTTAACCGATTGAATACCCTATATATAATTAATTATTTGCTCGATTAAATACCCGAATTTTCTTGCACAAATTGCTATGTTGAACGAATTAAAAGAAAATATTAAGGGAAAGCCAGTATTGTCGTGTTGTCAATATTATAAAATTACTGAAAAAAAAATATTTTCGTTAATTTTTTTTTAAATTAATGAAATTTATGTTTAAAAATATGATTAATATGTGTTGTTGAATATTTATGTTTTATATTATTTTTTTAAACACATAGAAAATCTGTTATTTTTTTTTACTAAGTTCTAGTAAATTGATATAAAACTCATTCTTGGTAACACTTTTTCTTCATTTGTCATTTTACTTGCGACAAGTGAAAAAATTTACTTGCAAGCAGATTCTCTTGCAAGCTGAGCTGGAAGTAAAAAAATATGATTGTGTTAGTAAAAAACTGTGATTTGTATTGAGTATTTCGAACTTGCACTTGCATGTGGCAACGGTGGTAAAATATATGCTTAAATCTCCAAAACAAATGCAGAAGATTCATACAACAAAAAAAATTAAACCCAAATAGACCAATAACATGTTCACTATTCAAATTATGTTCCGATCGAAAGTGGAATTATTTTAATATTTAGCTTTTCACAAAGAGTAAAACGGAATTTTTTGTAATAAAACGGTTAAATTGAATTCTGTTTAATATTATTGGATTTTCTTCACAGAATTCCATTCCGATCGAAAGTGGAATTAATTCCGTATTTTGCTTCTTCAGAAGAAGTAAAACGAAACTTTCGGAATGAAACCACTTTCAGTTTTCAAAGTGGAATTGATATTTCTTTGTAATTATTTATTTTTATAAAATTTTTAATCAATTTCTGTACCATAAACTTTACTTTTGTTTTAATATTAAAAACGGTGTCAAATTAAAATCACAAATACAGAATTTTTAAACATTTTTGGAATTAATACATTACATGGAATCTAAAGAACCTAAAACGAAATCGATCGGAATGAAAACTTTGGAATTGAAATAAAATTCCGAACAAATTGTGTGACAGGCCTGTTAATTTATATCTTTACTTAATTTTTAATTTAAAAAGCAAAACATTGCCAATTCAAAATTGAAAGAAAAAATTATTAAAAAAAAGAATTAATTGGAGTCTAACGAAGGTCATCGTTAGCTATGACGTGTTGCCATGTTTCTGGCACCATATGGATTGCGAGCCAAAAGAACTGCTCATCTTTTCAGGCCAATAATGAATAATGCAAATATCGGATACCCTGTTCCAATGTGAAGCATTTCCCAGAATCGGACGGCAAAACTTCCCAACCACTTCATTCTAAATACTTTTTAACAGATATTGCAACACTTGGCCGAGCGTTACCATGATGGAATATTACGGTTTTATATCTGGTCGCATTTTTTGGCCAATTATCGCTTCAAACGAATCAGTTGCGTTCGGTACAGTTGTGATGGTCTTGTCAGATTTCAGCAAATCATAATAGATATGACCCTTTTGTTCCCACTAAATACAGAGAATTACCTTAAAACCATGGATATTAGGCATTGATGTCGATTCGGCTGGTTGGCCGGGCTTCACATACGATCTCTTACGCTTTACGGGTTATCGCAATGGATCCATTTTTCATCCCATGTAATGAATCGGTGCAAAAATTATTTTCTTTTATAGCATTCAAGCATCATTTCGGACCTGCAAAATTGTCTTTAATTCGTATAGTACCTAATTTCTCTGCTTTTAAACGAATCCTGCTTCTTGCAAACGTTTTAAAATTGGTGTTTGAGTAGCTCTGGTTGAGTTTGGTCTTCAAACTTTTATGGTTAGCCTGGTGATCTTTGTCTTCCGCGACAAAATCACCACCTCTAAACCGCACAAACTATAATTTTTATTAAATTCAGCACAATATTAAACATCTAAACTATCACACCTGAACCGAATTGTACTTTTAAAGACAATAATCTAAATTCAGAGAGCTGTCACTAAACAAACACTTGAAATAATTACATAATCCTTTAGGGGTTTTGGTTTTCTTTACATAATTATTTAATTTAGGTGCATTCAAATTTAATTATAATTTAAAATTGACCTGTAGCAAACAAAAAAGTTACAACATTAACAACAATAGATTTTTTTATCAATTTATTTGTTTAAATTTTTGAATTTCTTATTATGTATAGTAAAAGGAATCAGAAAGCAAAATATTTAAGGTTCACAAAACAATGATGAACAAATTTGATTAATTCGAAATACAAATGTAAAAAAAAATATGGAATGAAGGCTTATCTAACATCTAACATTTCTGAACAACACACTTTCCATACGATGAAAGTCAGTTGGTAGTCATACAAATATACAGTCATTTGTCAAACATGGTTAGTCATCATCACAAAAAGATTTTAATTTTATTTATAACAAAATTATAATACGGAAAGAAGACTGGGAAAGTATTTAATATTGGAGTAATTATTAAAGTCGTTAAACTTGTGAAGAGAATTTTCACATTGTTAGTAAACAGAACAGATTTATATTTAGATTGATTTATATACACAAACATTAAATTTATTGTATATCAGTTCATAGGAAATGTTGCCTTCTTTTTAAATATTTTATAAACAATTAAATTAAGCCAAAATTTCAACAGCACTGTTTTAACTGATCTCAGTAATTAATTAAAATTCCTACTTCATAACTACCAAGTACATAAAGTCCATATTAAAATTTAGCAAATAAGTAAGCAGTTTATAATTAATCATATTTGTTTGTTTAGTTAATAAAAAGCTTAAAATTTCAAATATTTGATGTGTTAATCTTATAATTAATATATTTTTGGACTTCTTTTGTTTAAAACGAGACCTCCCTCCTACAGTCAAAATACCTTGTATTACCTTAAATATAAAATGAATATGAAATGTAATGTGAACATTAAATTTAACTTACACATGACTTATTCTTACAAAAACACATTAAAATTTTATATTTAAATTCAATTAAAAGACTCAATTTCAATTAACGGCTCGAAAATAGTTGTTGGCATTTACCGAAGGTCGACCAGTTAAAAATTAAAAAACAAAATAAAAAGACTATACGGAATGTTAAATAATGTACATATGTAAGTACACAAAGTGTATTTAAAAACTATGAATACAGATTACACATATTCGCAATACAAAATCTTTATTAAAAAAAGCATCATTGTTTCTGATACTAAACAAGCTGTGAAAGAAACACAAGTTACATTTATTTTACGCAATATTTGAAACTGAAATACACGAACCTGCTTAAAAGTTATGTTTTTTTTGTTATTTTTTTAAGTTTAATTACTTTTGTTGTAGTTATGTACAAATATTAAATTAACTGTAATTTTCCCTTTGTTTTCTTTTCATGTTTTGTTATGCTTGAACCCGTAAGAAGAACAAGAAGAGAGTTCATATTTTAAAACTGTAAATAAACACTTTTTAATATTCACACATCCACAAATACAAACATATGTATGTATAAACATACATAAATATCAAGGAAGAAGAAGAGCCCAAGTAAACAAAGGAAAAGGAAGAATCACATAGTTGTTAACAGCAACAACAACATTAAGTAATAAATAAAACAAGTGCTTAAAAAAAGAGAAGAAAAAAAAAACAGCAACATAAAAGCATAAGATAACATTAACCTTAAAGTTTGGAGTTTTTTGATGCGGTTTGTTTTAAAATCACATGCGTATAAATATGGCTCGATATGATGATAAACGATGGTTGAAGTTGTTTTCTTTTGGTGCTCTGGTTTTTGCATGTTTACTGGTTGCATCGGAGGCAGGACGTTCACATGGTGAGTATCAAAATTATTTAAACATTCACTATATACAGCCATACATACATACAAAATACTATAAATATAAAATAAACATTAATATGTATGAATGTATGTATATTGTGAACAGTGGAACATTTGCTAGAAGATTTTGCTAATCTGAAAATAAATTAAAATTCACCAAATTATACTTTAAAATAAAAATTTTAAATATTTTTAGGTATACAAAATTGAAAAAAAAAAAATTTTCAAAATTCTTTTTTTTAAATTAAATTTTCAAAAAAAAAATTAAATTTTGTTTACCTAAAAATATTTAAAATTTGTATTTTAAAGTATAATTTGGTGAAGAGTATATAAGATTCTATGAAAATACATATACATATTAGAGTGACAATCAGTTGTATGGAAAAAATTTTTTGTTAAAATTTTGAAGAGTGCCGGGTGGAATATTGTGACACTAGGCCTAAACGTTAAGTGCTGAAAATTTGGGCAAAATCGAACAACGATTTCTGGACGCGCATCGGGGTCAAAGTTCAGATATATGCTAAATTTTACTATTTATATGGAATAAAGAGGTGAAACTCGTTAACTTTTTGCATTGTTTTCTAGAAATATGTAGATTTATTTATATTAATGAATATTACATAAAATTTTTTTTTTGGAAATTGACCCTGTATCTCCTTTGGGTCAAAATGACCCAAAAACTGTATTATCGCCAAAATTCAAGAAAAATTCAAATTTTTCAGTTTTTGTAAAAATTTTGCTACTAAATAAATAGTTTTGCAATTGAATGCAAAAGAATCGAAATGTGTACGTAATTATCGTTGTAATGAGATATAAATGACAAAATTTGGTTAAAAAATGGTAAAGTTATTACAAATTCGCCAGACCATTAACGTGTCTCAGGCCACTTGAACAAGAAATTTAGAAAAAAATTAAGATATTTCGAGAAAAATTAAAATGAAAGCTAATTTTAATTAAAAATATATCCGTATTCACTTGTGTATGAGTTTTTGTCTTCGTCGGATACCGTTAACCTATTCGCAGGTATGGCCAAAAAAAAATATTTTTTTTAACGGCTGTTTCGAATCTCCATTTTAGAATTTTTAAAAATTTTGTTAAACAAATTTGAGAATTTTTCGATCATCACATTGGGATTTATTGAGATCATAATAGGGAATAAAAATATGAAAAAATGATGTCAATACCACTTACAGTTTTTCCGTACCTGCGATTTAAATTTTGCGATTTTCAAGAAAAACTTTTTTTGTCTATATTTTGGCGAATGAGCAAAATTTCTTTACTGTTATACATTTTAAGTAAAATCTATCCATAATATTATAGCCCTCGTAACATTAAATATCGTATGAAAGTTTTACTAAAATCAGATAACTTTAACCTTTAAATCGTGAAGGTCAAAGGTCAAATTTTTCAATATTTGGAATTTCTAATGAAAATATAGTGAAATGGTATATATTTTGGGCCGATTTTAACGAAAGTTGAGGAAAATAAGACATAAAGTATAGAATATAAAATAACAGCACAAAAATGGAAATTAACCCTTAGCCGCACATGGGGTCCAAATGCCCCTCAACTTTTAGAATCTCGAAAAACACAGCCATTTTGACCCCAAGTGCTCTTAAAGGTTAAAATCCCTTTTAGCACTGTTGTTGTAAATGTTAGACCCTAATGTATATTTTCCTCAAGTTTCATTAAAATCGGCCCAAAAATATATAACATTTCGAATATATATACTTTGTGGAGTTGCAAATGTAAATGTAGAAATTACTAACGGAATGACACACTATTGCCTTGCCACTCATGGTGAAGGACATAATAAGTAAAATTATTTGTAGAATATCAGTAATGGTATTTAGAGGTAACGACATTTACGATTATATCGTTAACTGTATATTAACGATAACGGAAGTCGAGCTGAAAGTGTATTATAGCGGTAATCAAGCTTGATTTTTTCCAATGTCGGCATCGTTATTCCTATAATTTCCTTAAAACTCGACTACCGTTACCATTTTTCAGTAAATAATTTTATGTATTAAAAATTATAATTTATTTAATACATATTTAAATAAATATTCACTAACTTTTCAAAGATTTTTGTAAATTAAGTTAATAATGATAACGAAATTACTGTTATACTTAAACTAACGTTACCGAAATAACCTAAAATATCGTTACTGCTAAAACACCGTTAACGAAATAATCCCAATTAGCGTTACCTTTACTTTTAAACCGCTTTGCTGTTTGTTTCTAAATAAACAGAAAGTAAACAATTTATGAGCCTATTGGCCCACAGTGCATCTTAGCAACACCAAAGTTTGGCAAAAGTATAAGGCAAAGCTGTTAATAAAAATGTCAATGACTTCAAAGGTGCATTACATAAACGCAACGCAAAAATTTAAACAAAAATAAAAAAACACTTTGTCAATTCAATTTCAATTCGAGACGATTTCGCCAACGTACCAAATATAAATGGTTTTATGGTCACTTTTTTATTTTAAACATGCTACATGATTTACTACAATACAAACAGAAAGTAAATATGTATCTATGCATATACAAACGTACATACATATGTATGTACCTAATTGTAAAGGTGTAATTATATGTTGTTTGGTTTTATTTAAGTTTAGCTTTTTACGATCTTTTTTTTGGTTTTGTTTGTGTATTTAAACTAGGGCAATTTTAACAAAACCATAACGTTTAAAATAGTATAAATAACAGTATGTATCACAAACAAAACACCGAAATTTGTACTATTTCCTCGTTAAAGTTTATTGTTTTTTTGTTTTTGTTTTGTTAAAAAGGTATTTTTCTCTTTTCTTTAGTGTATTGGTTTTCAAAAGAAGAAACTATTTTGCAATTTAAGCTTATTCAAAGAAAAAGCTACAATAATAACAACAAAACAAACAAAATAAAATAAAGACCAAAATGTACCAACTTAAATAAACACCACAAAATTACTTTATCTGTTGGTTGGTGGTTGCTGATCGTTCACATTTTCCTATATGTCTGTCTGTCTGTTAGTTGGTTGTATACAACATGTTTGATTGTAATTATGATCATTACAAAACATGTCTGATGACAACATGTAGCAGATCAGACTATATATGAAATGAAAAAGTAAAAAAAAATACAAAACATTAACCGCAGAAACCACATGAAGGCATGAAACTGTGTCAGTAGAATTTATTTACTACTCACGTTTACTATTTAGTTACAACAAAAAATTCAACAGCTACAATAATGACTACGTACATATATATATATTTCTATGTGTGAATGGATGTAAGTTTGTCTGTCTATGGGTGCAAAAAGAAACACAAAAGTTTCATTTTCATTCAATGAACATCTCTCATACAAACAAACACACACACAAATACGAAAAACAAAAGACTTTAGAGACATACATGATAAAAAGAACAAGCAGCCATATACAGTGGTACTACATAGGGTACCTAATTTTCCGGACTTTTTCGATACCCGGGAAATGTTAAAAAAATGTTATAATTACCGGTAATTTTTGAATAATAAATTAAGCCAAAAACCCATAAAATTTAAAAAAAAAATGTTTAATTCGGAAAAAAAAATGCGTAATTCATTTCGAAAAAAAACTTTTTCACCTCAGAATTTATATAAATAAATTTAAACCACTATTATTGTCATTATTTTATCTATATATAAATATCGTTAGAAGTTTAAATGTTAAGCATCCTTTAGGATGTTTGTACAATATAAATTAATTCTTAATATTATTGGCCTTTGTTAACTATGACCTTTTCCGATCTTTCTGGCAACATATGCATTCCGAGTTAAAGCTAAGCGTGTCCCAGACAGAGCATTCTGTATCGATTTAAACAAATGGTAGTCGGACGGGGCACAATCTGGACTACAAGGCGGGTGAGGCAAAACGTCCCAACCACTTAATTTTAAATACTTTTTAACAGGTATTCCATCATGTGGTCGAGCCTTGACACGATGGAATACTACGGTTTCATGTTTGGCTGCATATTCTCAGCGTTTTTCGCCCAATGTTCGTTTCAAAGAAATCAGTTGCGTTCGTAATGCCTCCAATTCATGATCTTCAAACTTTTTTGGCTGTCCTGATCGATTTTTGTATTCCGTGTCAAAATTATCACTTCTAAATCGCACAGAACATTTCTCGCACATTGAAATCGATGGAACACATTCACCATAAGCTTTGACAATTTGAAGTAAAGCAAAACTTTCCGCATATGACGTATTCGTTGGTAAAAAATTCGACATTATCGAAACATAAAATATAAGTTATTAAAAACAAAAACCGTGTTCAAAAGATACGCCATCTATTGTAAATCCCGCAATTTTTAGTCATGCGCCCAATATTAAGTTGTCCTACTAGAAAAGCTAATTAATTCTTGGTTTTATTAACCATTTTTCTGTGTTTGTTACAAAGAGTAAATAGTATACCCAGCGGGAAAAAATTATAGGACTTCACATTCTAAAAGAAACGATACTCATTCCACTCTGCCTGCTTTTAGAACGTGTTCAAGAAGCCCTATGAACCCCCTTCTAATAACAAGTGAGTAAATGAAAATAGTCTACATCAAAAAATAAAAAAATCTGCATCTCTTAGAGTAACTCTTGTTACAAATTTACAACAATAAATTCCTCGCATCCCATCATAAGTAGACCTTCCCACAGCCCTCTAACAGATGCAAGGCCTTGGCTCGCCGTGTAAAATTGAAATGATTTTGCACTGCTGCTAGAAGTCCTTGTGTCTGCAAAATGAGGCATTTAGTAAGTCCTCCTTACTGCATATTTTTCCCGCTGGGTATTCTCAGTGACTAATACATTCTCATCACTTACCCCCCGTTGCTACATGCAAGTGCAAGTTCGAAAAACTCAATACACTCACAGTTTTTTATTAACACAATCTTATTATTCTTACTTGCAGCTCAGCTTGCAAGTAAATTTTTTCACTTGTCGCAAGTAAAATGACGAATGAAGAAACATTGTTACCAAGAATGAGTTTTTATATCAATTTACTAGAACTTAGAAAAACACATATTAATGATATTTTTAAACATAAATTTCATTAATTTAAAAAAAAAATTAACGAAAATATTTTTTTTTCACAAATTTTATAATATTGACAACACGGCAATACTGGCTTTCCCTTAATATTTTCTTTTAATTCGTTCAACATAGCAATATTTGCAAGAACATTCGTTGTTGGCGTCATTTTTAAAATGAACGTAGTGTAGACTCACAAAAAATGTTTCGGTTTTTTTCGATGATAATACGTATTCATTACTTGCAAGTAATTACTTGCATGTGGCAATGGGGGGTTAGGTTATTGCCAACTGACTTAGGTCAATGACAGCAGAGTTTCCTATCTATGCGTATTTATCCACGAATTAATTAACTCAATATGAGCTTAACTTAATAAAATAGAATTCTAGAATTTCTTCAGTGAGTATGAATTTCATTTAAATCGAAACAAAATTAAAAAAAATATTAAACCAATAAAATATATGTGGTCACCCAGGTGGGTATTGGTAAATCGAAGGTTAATAGTCCAGCACACTATCTACTGATCGAAATTAAATTAATTAATAACTTAATTATTAATTCAAATCTAATAAAAATTTAATTAATGAATTTGTATTAGGAATGAATTCTATAAAGAATGAATTCAATACATTTACAATACAAGTACAATGGAATTAAACCTATGAATTAATTCATAATGAATTCATTAACGGAATGGTTAAGAGGTAAAGTTTATTTTGATTTCGAAAATGGAATTAATGTTCAATTATCAAATTTATCAAAATTCAATAACAAATGTAATAGTTATGATAAACAAAAATCTATTAATATTTTAATTAAAAATTACAAAAACGTAATCTCTAATGGTCAAAAGTAGAGATGTCAACCGGGGAATACCGTTCCCGAAAATCCCGGTGTTTTCGGGATTTCTTAAACCCCGAAGCCGGGGATTTTTTAATTTTAAATCCCGGGATTTTCCAAATCCCGTTTTTCATAAATAAATAGGGGAAATTGTCATTTTTGTGTGCCTTTTTTATACATTTTGATATTCTACATGCCCGAATATCGCAAAGTGATGTTCAGCAAAGTTGTTAAGCTCAACTCCTGCTACAACATATTTAATAAAAAAGCGGTTTTTTTGCTTTTCCTAGAGTGGAGCTCTGGAAAATCAATTCTTCACATTTTTTTTTAAGTTATCTAACAAAACTCAATTTAAATCCTCTTCAAACGAAATTGATTTTATCTTAGATGAGGAGGTCGAACAAAATTAAAATATTTCGATTGCTCAAAGGCTAAAATAAATGTAAAATACCCAAATAACAATAACGAAACCAAGTTGTAATGTAGATTTGCAACTTGCAAAAGAAATAGATTTCTTTATTTCTGAAGGAACAAGAGGAAAATACTTGCAGATTTGTTATAAGTATTTGCAAACGGTTTTGCCAATGTGAAAGATGGAGTGTGAAAGATATTTTTCGGTAGCAGCATATGTCGGAAACCAAATTCGTTCCAGATTGGGGACGAAACCATAGATGCAATAGTATGCTTTTTAGCGTTTAATAAAAATTAATTGCTAAATAAAAAATTTACTTTCGGGATTTTAGATTTCCCGAAAATCTCGAAACCCCGGGTCGGGATTTCGGTATTCTTTACCAAATCCCGATCCCCGGGATTTTCAAAAATCAGTCCCGATTAGCATCTCTAGTCAAAAGACAACTACGCTTTTATGTATTCTAATAATAGATATTTTTATTAATTAAAATAACGATTTATATTTGAAATAATATTGTTTTTGTCTAATTTTATGGGCCCACAAATGGAAAAAACCGGGACAACCTCGATTTTTGGCATATTTTTTATCTATATCTGGATTACTAAGTCATTAATATAGACAATATAAATATATAATATATATATATTACAAAGTCCATTGCAACGATGTATATAAGACTATATATAGTAAGTTAGACCTACAATGGGTCAAAATCGGGAAAAATATTTTTCAACCCGATTTTTATCATCAACAAATTTTTTGTCATAAATTCTTTTTCCAAAAAAAAAAAATTTGAAAAAAATTTAAAAACAAAATTTGAAAGAAACTTTTTTTAAAAAAAAATTAAAAAACAATTTCGGAAAACAAAAATAAATTTTTAAAAAAAATTTCGAAAAAAAAAATTAATTTTGTGAAGGGTATATAAAATTTGGCACAGCCGAATATCTGGTTTAGAATTGGATTCATATACCGGTTACATAGGGTCATAAAAAGTGACTACGCTCTTGATTATTTAGATACATTAAAGCAGCGAAATGCAAACTCACACCACTACAGTTTTTAGATATTGTAGTTGTATGAGTTGAGAATTATTCTCTGGCAAAAACAAAAACAAATAGCTGAAATAATGAAATAAACAAGCATAAAAGCGTAACACAACCTGCTTCTATCAATGCTCATGCGAGACTGACTGTTTTTATACAATGTGTGTGCTTGCGTACATGTGAAAATAAAAACAAGAGAGCTCATTTGAGAGCTCATTGCATTTCGCTGCATTAAAGCAGCGAAATGCAATGAGCTCTCAAATGAGCTCTCTTGTTTTTATTTTCACATGTACGCAAGCAGTGATGTTAACTTTTTAATTTCGATTACCGTACAGCCCTAAAAAAATTACCGTTTTTTAAGTAAAATTACCGTATGCAAAGTTTTGTACAAAAATAATAATATTTTCTTATTGAAACAGGTTTATTTTTATAATTCAATATATCGAGGGCCTATATTCAAAACTCTATCTTAAAAACACAACTTTTCAGGAAAGCCCAAAAAATTTTTTTTCGCGTATTACTTGAGTTATTAAAATTCGGTATGCTACAATTATTATTTTAAAGCAACTACTGAATCTCACATATAATTTGTTTTTAAAATTTTGCATTATTTATTTATTTATTTTCTTCTCAAAATATTCAATTCAAAAGATGTGATAAGATAGAGGATTTTGAATTTTAATAGAATTAAATTATTTTGATTTCATTTATGCCATCTGTCAGTTTTTAATGTGATTTATTTAGATAACGGCTAATAATACAACATAATATAAAATATAAAAAAAAGTAGACACTTTTTAAGCAAACTCCAACTTTAACCATTAATTGTTATGCCATGGAAATTATATTTTCCAAAAACAAAAAGGTAAAATATTTCCATGGTAATTCATTTTTTTAAATGATTGAAAAATGTAAAATTCATGTTCAGCATTCAAAAATTAGTAAGAACACATGAATTGCAAGAAGAAATTATTCCAAAAAAAATATTTGAAAAGATAGAGACTTCAGTTTGTTCTGTAAATTTTATAGTTAGGTACCTTAATATTTTTGAGTTTTTTACGTTTTTTTTATTATACCACTAAGAAAACACAAACTATTATTTTGTATGCCGTCTTTTAGACAATTTTTTATATTTCAATCTTTCATTACACTATTTTTCGTAAACAAATGTATGCATTATTGCCATACTTTCTACTGAATGCATTGGTTAAGTAACCAAATGATGGTGAAACGTAAATCGGTAACCGTTGGTTAAATGGTCCCCGTTAAACAAACCGACAGTTAGTTAATTTTCCGGTTAAAATGAGATAATCGTACATTGTGAAAATGGCCGTTATACGTTTTTTTTATTATACCACTAAGAAAACACAAACTATTATTTTGTATGCCGTCTTTTAGACAATTTTTTATATTTCAATCTTTCTGGGAAATGCAAAACTAAAGGATATTTTAATATTACAGAAATATTGGTATCGAACAATTGGGGATTTATTACGTCAATGTTTTTAATGATTGCATTTGATTTGATTAAAAAAATGTTTGCAACAGTTTCAAATACTAATTTCCCAGCAAAAACTTTACTTACAAATAAGCCGAAAAATAAGGGGAATTTGACGATTCGACTACTTATTTTTCTACTGAAAGAAGTCATTATTTTTGTTCGCGATGTCCCAAAAGTAATCCTTTATATTTTGGCCGGAAATAAGTTGTTTTGTTAGTAGAGTTATTTATAGAATTTTGTATTTGCAAACAAAAAATAAAAAAAAAAATAAGTCGCAGCCAAGAGTCGAACCATCAACCATCCGTTTGCTAGTCTGTTGTTGTACTCACTACACCACTGCTTAGTTATTTTATTGTGCGTCAAATAATGGTTTTCACACAGTAATGCAATATTCTTTTCTGTTTTTCTAAAAATTAACATGCAATAAAAAAATGGGCAAATTAAAAAAAAGTAACAGTTTTTTTGTTTTCTTTGTTTATTTTATAGTAAAGTCTAAAAAACAAAAACAGTATACTTAAAAAATAAGTTATTAAAAAAGACATTACTTAAGTAGCTTTGTAAGCGAAGTTTTTGCTGGGTTGTTTGTATTTATATCCATACCTGAAAGACTTGCGGTAGTTGGTTATCATCATCCTCAAAATTTTATTATTATTTTAATGAGAAATATGTATGTATATCATATGTAGACACATTATGGAAATATAAATTTTGCGATATAATTCATAAAAATTTAAACTTTTTAAAATTACCGTACAAATGTAGAAATTACCTGCCTACCGTACGGAGGACTAAATTACCGTACAATACGGTAATTACCGTACGGTTAACATCACTGTACGCAAGCACACACATTGTATAAAAACAGTCAGTCTCGCATGAGCATTGATAGAAGCAGGTTGTGTTACGCTTTTATGCTTGTTTATTTCATTATTTCAGCTATTTGTTTTTGTTTTTGCCAGAGAATAATTCTCAACTCATACAACTACAATATCTAAAAACTGTAGTGGTGTGAGTTTGCATTTCGCTGCATTAAAGTGACAATTGTCTTCACTCTAGATTTCATAGGATCTATAATGTTACCAATTGGGTTATATCTGCACTACAAATAGCACATATGTGTCAAATGACCCAAAATATATAAATTGGGGTCAGCCAACTGATCATTAGTCACAATTACTGTCTATAAGGGATACATTGACTACTTGCTTAACTACTGGGAATACTTAAAATGATAAGAACATTTATTAGCATTTATTTTACAATCGGCACCACTGTCTCATGTTCGCCATACAGTCTACAGCTGGAGTATCTAGTAATTTGTGTGTGTTTTTTTTCTATATTGACCATAATTGTTTTCGATTAGATAAAATGTGTTTGTATAAATGTTTTATCAAACATTTCGCTTTCTATTTCTATAAACTGTTGTTGATATTCTAAATGGTATACAATAAAACGATATTCAATTCTTTTTTTATACACTTTACATTTACTCAATTATTTCTACCACTTTTTTTTATAGAATTAAATATTATGTTTATTTTTTAGAGCTTTATAAAGCTTGTTTATTTATATTACATCATAATTTTGAAATCATTAACGGTTTAGCGAGTCTATACAAGAACTGGATTTATAATTTAGTCATTATTCGTGCGTAAGCATGAATAAAACATTTTTTTTTGTTTTTCAAATCTTTTACTCTTTATTATTGAAATTTTATTATATTTTTTCTCTATTAGTCTGTCCATTCATTCATCCGTCTATCTATGGCAAAACTTTCGCTTTCATTTACACTTTTGTTATTTGCATTTATAATTCACAAGTTTTATTTGGTTGTTATACAAATTAAAATAAAGACTTTTTCGTTATTAATGGCTTAAGTTAAATTCCAAGAAAAAAATGCATATCACATGCGACCTTGTAAGAGAAATTTTTGAATATTTATCTCAAAATTGGTAACAAAAAATTATTATAACTATTATTACATATAAGTTTGTGCTAAATTTATTCAAAGAAATATTTGTTTGTAACAAAATTAAGTTTTAATGGAAATGTAAATTATTTGGAATTATTTTCTAACAAAATTAATAAATTATTAAAAAAAATCTCCTCAACTATTGCAAGTGTACATACAATTTCATAAGATCTTACAAGAAATCCTTTGTTCACCAATTGAATCGTTTATTTCAAAAAGCAGTCAAGCAACAAAAAATCCAAAATTGAGTTATTGGGCAATTACCGTTTTGTAAAGGCAACAGAACAAAGTAATATGCTTTTTCAATATAGGAAATAATCCTAGAGGGAACTGAAGTCAAAATTTACAGCAATTTGAAAGTAATTTTTATTTTTAATTGATAAGTATCGGAATATGATATTTTCCAACATCGCTTATGGATGGCAACTAGGGTTTTTATCCCGGAAATTTTGCCAATTTTGCACTACCCGATTCCAGGGATTTTTAGTCGGGAATCCCGGGAATTAAAAACTGACCCAAATACATAGAAAACAAGGGTTTTTATCCCGGGAATTCCCGGGAATTTTGCCAATTTTTCACATCCCGATTCCCGGGTTTTTTGGTCGGGATTCCCGGAAAATAAAACCTGATGAAATTACAAAGAAAACAAGTTAGAACTCCATTTTTTTAAAGTCAAAAGTTTTTTTTTACAGTTTTTCGTTTATATCTCGGAAGTAATAGGTCGCTTAATATTATTATTTAGTTGGGGTTTAACGAATTGACATTTAACCGGTGCGAATTATTTCACAAAACTCTAGTAGAATAAAGGCCCCCACTTTTGATGGCGGCACACGCTTTGGCTTTTTCATGTATAGAATTGATTTTTACTTTGAAAGGAAACACAGCAATAATTCTTGGTAACAATGACATCTTTATAATGAGTCATTATATTTTTTAAAAATTATTTGTATAAATTTTTATATTTTGTAAATAACAAGGCATCAAATGAAGACTTTATGTATATGTAAATATAACATATAACAAAGGATCGAAGGAATTAATTCTTAATTCCATTTTCGTGATCAAAATAAATTTTATCCCTTAACGATTCAGTTAAATGTATTGAATTAATTCCTTTTACTAAAATAAAATTTGTTTCAATTCATTTTATAATGATTATAACACTAAGTTTTCATATGAAATTTTGCTATAATATTCATAATTCACAGTATTATTATATATTTCGGGAATAGCCGGGTACCCGGGAATGTAGAGAAACATTTTCCCGTTTCCCGGGAATCAAAAAAGGTCGGGAAATTAAAAACCCTAGTTAGAACTTTTTTTATATCTTGGCAATAATAGACCGCTTATTATTATTCTCCCTTATCGTGGTTGGCGTAAACGTCTTACGCCTACGACAGTTTAGTACTAGATTAAAGAAACAGTTTGCTTTTTATCTTTAATCTATTACAACCACGATAAGGGTGATTATTTATTTGCGGTTTTTCGTATGAAAATTTAAAAAGAGAATTCATTATTTATAGAATTTATTTCTTATTGAATCATATTAATTTCTTTAAATTTCTTCTTCAAATCCATAACAAAATAGCTTCAAAAATGTATTAAATGATTAAATTTTTTCAATTAATATTTGTAAATGATTTGATTTAACAAAAATTTAATCATTCAAAGTTTGAATAAATTCTGTTATTAATTAACTTTAAAATTAATTCAGTTTAAACAAAGGCATGGATTAATGGAATGAAAGGCTGGCATTTTTTAATTACGGATTAAGATTTTAGTGAATTAAGCTCCAATTTTATTAATTAATTCAAAGCTCTGATATTTAATAATTATAACACTAAGTTTTTATATGAAATTTGACTATAATATTCCTAATTTACAGTATCATACATGAGGGGCTTAGAGCACAAGGGGTTCAAGTGCCTTTTTTTCTCAAATTGAGTTAACATATGGAGTTAGTAGGTGAAGTTCAGAGAAGTTTATAGCACAAGAGTTGAACGTGGGGTTATCATCCGTTAGCGAGATATGGCGACCTAATGGCAACCGAATTCTATAATTTTCTGCTTCAATATATTTTTTGCTTCAATTTGTTATTATAACTCCGAAACTACTGAGAAAATGACCGAATTCACTTAATTGTGAATAAATTCGAAAAGAATCAATCGATATTTATGACCGATATCTCATTTTGTTGCGATTATATGTGGGTTTTCGATAAAGTAATAAACCTGAACCATTTCTGCCGTTTTCGATTTTTCATGATTTTTAAAAAAAAAAAAAATTTTGATATTTTCATGTAAACATTTTTTTTCGCTTCAATTTGTTATTATAACTCCGAAACTTCTGAGCCAATTAAAAAGCAATATTCAAGTAGATTAAAGGTTATGTAAATTTGAACTTTTCCAAGTTTATTTCAGTAATATCGGACTTACCCTTTTTGAGTTATCATAAATTATGTGGAGACACATCTACAAAAATTCGCAATTTTAGAAAAAAAAAATTTTAAAATAAATCTACCCACTAATGTTAGCCGTACATACGAAAATCTAATTAGGGACTTAATTCAAACCACTTAGAATGATGGACGCGTTTCTTTATTAAACAATATAATCTTCTAAATGCATATAATACTGTTACGTTTTAACCTTTTCAAAACGTTTGTTTATTTCCTTTAAATAAACCGGATACTTTTTATTGCAAATAAAAGCCGTTTAGTAGTTTAAAAATTGTAACAACTCTTTATTTATTTAAAATGTACAACAACAGAATTAAATAGTCACTCAATGTTTTTTATACACGTTTATAAATTCTCAGAAATACAGACACTTTATAATGTACACGAATTCACTTGAAAAATACAGCACACTTTAAGGCACTCAGTTGATGTTTATTCGAATAGCGACTCTGATAAACTCACTAACGACTGCAACCTCTGCCACTATTTATAACACTGCCATCTGCATTCTGGATTGCTCTTTAACTGTCTAGAGCTTTCTAATACATACGCCATCTGTGGTGTACTTTCTACAATGTTCTTTAACTGAATATTCGAATTCGAATATACGGTGGCAGCAAACAGCGTTGCCAACTTACGATCAATGGTCAACTGAAAGCTTTTATTTCAATGTTAATAATGCCCACAGATATGTTACAGTTTGCTATTACAGCACTGTTATTTGAAAGCATTAGGCTACTTTTAAATCAGCCGTTTAAATCGTTATATTTGAATTCAAGTACAATTCCGTAACAATACTTTTAACATTTCAGCAAACTTAACTGCATGTCAGCATTTACGTCGCGCCGAATCCAGACGTTCCAAAGCCCTAAACACTAGAGTTCGTGCGCCCAGATGTGATAAGCGTGGTCAGTTCGAAACCGTACAGTGTGCGAATATTAGACGCGGTGAAGATTGTTGGTGTGTCGATGAGTATGGCGTTGAAATACCCGGTACTCGGAATACCACAAAGAAAACAGTACAGTGCAAAGAACCCTCCAACTGTTCAGCTTCGGCTTGTCGCATGTTTTGTCCTTCGGGCTTTGCACGAGACCCACAAACTGGTTGCAGCCAATGTCGCTGTCGTGATCCCTGCGATGGTATAAACTGTCCCAATGGTCAGTCGTGTCAATTGATGGAGGTCAATTGTAAGAGCGAACCTTGTCCACCGGTGCCCACCTGCAAGAAAGCCAGATCTTTGGCTAATTTCTGTCCAGCTGGTATGCCGTTAGCCATAGAGGATGGCAGCAATATGAGACCTTTTCTGTGTGGCGTAGACCCCGGTAAGCCACAATGTCCACCTCTGTATCAGTGTATGGTGGAGGGAGGCAATGATTATGGTGTTTGCTGTCCCAGTGCTTTGAAGTTTAATAAGCCTGGCGTTTGTCCCGCTCCAGAGATGGAAAATTATACTCCAAGTACGGGTTACATGTGCGGTACACCTTGTACTCATGATCTGGAATGTCGTAATATGGAGAAATGTTGTTTTACCAAGGGCTGTCAGTACAATTGCCAACAGCCACACAATGTCACCACCTGCCAACAGGCCAGAGCCTTGTCCGACATCTTGGCCATTAATGAAAGAGAGGGACGTGGTTATGTGCCAGATTGCAACGGTCCCAGTGGCATGTTCTCGCCCAGGCAGTGTTCTCGTAATGGTTTAGTATGTTGGTGTGTAGATCCCAGAACAGGACATAAAATTGTGGGCAGCATGGGAGCGGCGAATATGGTGAACTGTGAGGGTTGGGAAAATATGATTAGTAGATCGTTAATGGGTCGTAGTTTCAACCAGGAGAAATGTGATACCAATATTTGTGCAGCAGTATGTGAATATGGTTTTAAGGTGAGTTTCTTAAAGTATTTCTCTTATTTTAAAACTTATTTTCTAAACTCTTAAACCCATAGAATGACCACAATAATTGTCCCACCTGTGAATGCGCCCAGCCATGTGAGGGTTTCTTATGTCCCATTGGTTCACAATGTGAAGTTGCCACAGATCCTTTATGCAAGTCGGGCTCTTCATTGTGTGCTTCTTGGCCGGTATGCAAACCCTCCATGGCTTACTCAAATCCCTGTGAAGTGGGTACACCCTTAGCCGATAATGTCACAAATGAAATAATGTATTGTTACAATGGTAAGTAGTAGGAAAAGACAATATTCCTTAAATCCTATCTCAAACTTTTCTCTTTTCCCAGAACGCCAAAGCTATGGCAGAGAAATAAAATCATTCTTTGATGCTGAACCTGAATACAAAACATCCCGGGCTATGTCAAATCGCATTCTTTGCCCGAAAGATTACAAATGTACGAAATTACATAAGGAATCGGAAAGTGTTTGCTGTCCCGCTAAAAATGCCGAAGAAAATAAGCCAGTTGAGCCTCGCCAACAAACGAGTAAGTTTAACATCTCAATTTGTATAAAAAAATATACAGTAATTGGTATTAATCTCTCTCGTTTTAGTGTGCGAGTATATACGTGACTTTTCCGAACGTATGGAGGGCACCGAAGAAGGCATGAAACTGGCATTGCCCGAGCCTCGTTGCTCTGACGAGGGCAACTACAAGGAACGTCAGTGTAGTTTCCGCAAAATCAAAGTAACCAGAGCTGAACATCGCAAAATTTTAGAGGAAAATACCATAAGACGAATGCGCATGCTGTTGGCCAATAGTGCTGCTAAACGCACGAAACGTGATGCTGAACGCCTCAAACTCTATCGTGTCGATGACAGTTTGCTCAAGGTACAGTTAGCTGCTCCAATTATGGGTCGTAATGCCAAGGTCATTGATATGGGTGCCAGTAAGCAACAAAGTTTGGGACAATTATTTGAAACTGATTTCAAAAAAGTCGTACCCGCTCCCAAGAAACCCCTAAATGATGATGAAATTGTAGAGTTGGATGTGGAAGAGTGCTGGTGTGTAGATAGTTTTGGCACGGAAATACCGCACTCGCGAGGATTTAATGTTTCAGAAGAATTCTGTGTCCAGTTGCGTGAAGAAATTGAGTGCTTAGATCTAACTTGTCGCATGGGCTGTGAGTATGGTTTCACTTTAGATCCAATTACCCGCTGTCCGGCTTGTCAGTGCCGCGATCCCTGCCAAGATGTGGCTTGCGGTGAGAACGAGGAATGTCGCATTGTGGAGGTATCATGTGATGATGAATATTGTCCTCCCGTACCCGCCTGTTTAGCACGTAAACCCGGTCAATGTCCCTATCTGGTGCCTCCAGGGCCCGACAATTTAGATGCCAATGCTTGTGCTTATGAATGTCGCACGGACTCTCATTGCGATGGTGCCAAACGTTGTTGTTCGAACGGTTGCGGTACCCAGTGTGTTCTACCACAAATGAAGACCGCCTGCCAGCATTTACAGGCCATACAAATGCATCAGTCTTCCGAGTTGGGAATACCGGTCATGAAAATGAATATTGCCCAGTGTGACGCTAACACCGGCGAATGGAACAAAGTGCAATGTTCATCGACTAATGGAGAATGTTGGTGTGTCGATGAGCATGGCCAGGAGATGAGTGGCACTCGGCTAAAGGGTACAGAGCCAGTGTGTGAGGAAAATTCTGCCTTCAAATGTGAGAAACAGAATTGTTCTTCCAACTGTGAGGCTGGCTATCAAGTGGATGCAAATGGTTGTCAGACCTGTGAGTGCAGAGATTTTTGTGCGGAAATAAATTGTGGTGCGTCCGAAGAATGCCAATTGATAAATATAGACTGTGTGGATGCGCCATGTCCAAAAATGCCCATTTGTGTGCCTAAACGTGAATCTTTGTGTGCCGAGGGAAGTCCTTTAAAGCAGGGTGATTTGGTAGTAAGCTGTGGGCCGCACAACGAAAATGAAACCTGTCCCTCATCGCACACCTGCCAACTGAATCCGGTAACGCATCGCGGTGTTTGCTGCACAAAGACTAGTAAGTGTTGGAATTTTTCATTTCCTTAAACATATAAAACTGCAGATATATTAAACATACTCAAATTTATATTTTTGCTTTTCTTAGGAGATGTTTGCTTCGAATCTATGGACAATAGCTGCCTGTCAAAGACAACATCTGTTGCCAATGCAACACGTTATCGTTTCAATCCGAAAGCCAATCGCTGCGTGGCCGTTGTTATTGACTTGAACGAGAGCAGCTGCCAAACTAAAAACCTCTTCCACAATGAACTGTCCTGCAATTCCGTATGTCCTGCTCTAACCCAATGTGAAAGATTGAAATTGAAAAACACTTTGGCTGCCCAAAGAACAGGACATTCCTCGGTGTGGTTTAAGCCCAGATGTGATCCCATAACTGGCCATTGGAGTCCAGTGCAATGTTTAGGCAAACAGCCTGATTTGAACTCGGTAACAGGATCTTTAGATCAGACACCCTCACCTTATGGTGTGTGTTGGTGTGCCGACAAAAAGGGAGCTCCCCTAAAGGGTACTTTAACAAGAGACATTGAACCGGTATGCAATAGTAGGCAAGGACGAAAATACAAGTCCCAGGACACAAGTGATTTACTTGTTATGGAAGAACTTATACGACAAATGACGGTTTTAACTGATTTCGATAACTTTCTGGAAACCGAGGTAGAAGACTCTAATGAGGTACAAGCGAGACATATTAAAACCGAAGATATTTTGGATAATATAGCAGTAAGCAGTACCACAGTAACTCCTATGCCTGCTTTACAATCAGCTGTTACTGAACGTGTTTTGGAGCTGGCCAACTCCCTGTGGGACTCCAAGTTGCTGGTGGAATCTGTTAAACCTATTCACCTGAAAATCACCAGATGTCGATCTTTGGCTCAAACTGCACCTTTTCCCATTTCTTGTGATGATATTGGTGCCTTTAGTCCCATGCAATGCAACAAAAAACATTGTTGGTGTGTAGATTCTGCTGGCAATCAATTGGAATCCTCGCCCATGTTTGAGAAGGGACAATACAACTGTACGCCCACGCCCATTTCATCGGTCATTGTAGAAATGCACATGCAAAACAATTCCATAACCTCTATAAATAATGTCTACGATATCATACGCTCCGAGCTCAATCAACTGTTGGGCCGTAATGTCGAAAACTTACGGGTGCAAGAAAATGGCGATGGTTCAGCGCTCATACGGTTCGAATTACACAATGATGATAAAATTGACATGGCTTTTGCCATAGAAACTTCCATAATGAGCGGTGACTTCAAACTGGCCAACGGCCACTATTCAACGGATATAACACGTGTACAGTTCATACATCGCCGCGAGGAGTTACCCACATATGCCAAAGTCATAACATCACACGAGGGCACCATACAATTGGTGCTCTTTATAACGGCCAGCAGTACGGCTCTGCTGATTTGCATTTTTGTGGTGTATTTCATGATGAAACGTGGCAAGGAGAAGGGTATGACCAATCCGTATTTGTCATCTTCACCGCCACCTTATCAATCGCGTAAAAACAGTTTAACGAATGATAATGACTTTGCTTCGCCCATTTTCGTGCTAAGTCCGGAACATGATTTAGAAAGTATTCGACCGCCTTATGAGAACAAAAAGTCGGAAAAGTGTTAAATATGTATTTAGATTTTCAGGAGGGGCAAGAACACATTCGTTGATATTTAAATGAAGGGGGTTTAATTCGAATTTAAAGGTTGGAGCAAGGCGTATTAACAAGGTGAGCGCGACCCGGCAACAATGCAAAAACAACACGCATTTTGTATATGTTAAAATGTAGAGTAAATGTCAAAATCAAGGCGAATTAAAATATTACTATGTTATTTATAATAACAAATGTAAACATAAACATAGTTTGACAGAACACCTACATTAAACCACGGCGAATTAAGAAAAGGCTGATTTTATGCACTCTTAAATCAATTTTCAATATCAAATTAATTTTTTTATTAAACATTCCATTATAGAATTCGGAATGAATTAACTCACAAGGCACAATTGCTTAGTACTTCAAACCAAAGGTTCGTAATTCGATTATGTTAATGAATTCATTGTGAATTATTGGGTGTATGTCTTGAAAATGCGGTATTTTTTACAATTTTTTGATTTTATTTTGAAACATTTGTACATTATAAAATTATTCAAAGTTTTGACTATTGTTAGCTATGACCATTTCCCATCTTTCTGGCAAAATGTGGATTCCGAGCCAAAGAACGAATCAAGCCAATTTCGGATACTCTGTTCCAAAGTGAAGAGTATCCTAGAGAGATCGTTCTGCATCGATCCAAACAAATAGTAGTCGGCCTCGACGATCTTTGTCTTCCGTGTCAAAATCACCACTTCTGAACCGCACCACACCATTTCTAGCATGTTAAAAATAACTAGAGATTGAGAAAATGGGGATAAGTGAGAATAAATGACAGATATGTAACTTTCAAAATTACAAATAAGTTATTAAAAACAAAAACGGCGTTCAAACGATAGCCATCTACTGTAAATCCCGCATTTTTAAGTCATAAACCCAATGTTTAAAAAAAATAATTTGAAGAAGCTAATGATTTGTTATATTAGGAAATATTTAATTCTGAATTAAGATTTTAGTGAATTAAACTTAATTAATTAATTCGAAGCTCTGCTTCAAACGTCAGATAGAATTAATTCTTTATTGATTCATTCAAGTTTTCTTTAATTCAAATCTTTTACAAAGTAGCTTAATACAATTTTTAAAATGATTTAAAGCAAATGAAAAACAATTTGAATGAAGAAAAAATATTTTCATTAAATTTGTATTAGATTTGAATTATCAAAAATTTAACCATTCAAATGTCGAACGAATTTTATTAAGAATTAATTCAACGATGAAAGAATTCTGTTTAAACCCAGGGAATTACACCCCCCCCTCCCCACAAAACCAAAAAGTTTTCATATAAAAAAAGGAATAAAAAGAAAAATGTAGAACAAATTTTAATAAAAAATGGTTGAACTGGATCCGCGCCTGGTTCAACCCCCTGATTATACCTGATAAATTTGTATCATGATAAACGTCAAAATGGTTGTCTAGATATAAAATCATCAGGTATAGTCTCCATTTATTAGTATTATTGCTTCGTTATGATAAAATTGTTAGTGCTTTTGCTTACCCCCTGTCTATACTTGACAAATATTTATCATAACAATTAATGACGTTTGTTGTCAAGACAAAGTTGTATATGCAAAAGCACTAACAATTTTGTCATAACGAAGCAATAATACTAAAAAATGGAGACTATACCTGATAATTTTTTATCTTGACAACCATTTTGACGTTTATCATGATAAAAAATTGTCAGGTATAGACAGGGGGTTAGATAACTTTGTCTTGACAACAAATGTTATTTATTGTTATGATGAATATTTGTCAAGCTTAGACAGGGGATACATAAAAGCCTTTGAATGAAGCTAAATAATTTGTTATGTTGGGAATGGTTTAATGAAATGATTTGCTGAAATTTTTAATTCTGAATTAAGATTTTAGTGAATTAAGCTCAAATTGAATTAATTAATTCGATGCTCGGTTCTCACATTACTCGTATATTCAAACTTTGGGTTATTGTCAAAATTTAATTCAAAATTTAATATTATACCAGCCATAGAGAATTATACATAGAGACGAGACACTCAGTTTTGTCAAACAAAAATACAACAAATCATTTGTCTCATACAACAACAAAATATATTGAATAGCATATAATTTGTTGTTGCAAGAGTTAGGTTTTTGACAACAGATTTAGGTTTTTGACAATTACGTCTCGTCTCTATGTTACCCTATGATACCAGCCTTTGTCAAAATGCTTACTATTGTTTAGGTTTCATAGTATTCAAAACATATCTACAACATGAGTTTTGTAAACCTTTGTTTAATTTAATTAATCTTATTGTTATTTTTCTTCAATATTAAACTAAAATAAAGCAAATTTTGAAATAAGAATACCCCTAATTAAGTATCATCGAATGTCTAAGGTCTAGAGAAATTTGTTTTTACTTTTACTTTATTATAATTTTTGTTATAGATTTAATCAATATTGTATTGAAATTAATTTAAATTAATTAATTATAATTTTTATTGTAAATAATGCATCAATCCCATTGTTTCACTGGTATTTCATCATAAACATCAACAAAAGTGTATTTTTAATTTTATTTCAAATAAAAAAAAAAAATAATCATAATAAAAATACACATTTAGTACTACGTAGAAAGAAATATTTAACAATTTTCAACTCTATTCGATATTTTGAATTTCCAATTTATAGAATTTTTGTTTACTTTGCAGCATCATTAAAAAATAAATACACACAAATATGTATTCATAGTCTAGTATTTTATTTTTTTTTTATTATCATTATTTTATTATACGAGTATTTAATTTAATATTTTTTTTTGTTTTTTATATTGAAAAGTGCTAAAATTTATTGTTTATAATTTTTTGCTCTTGAGTTATTTATAAATAAATTATATTCATTGCTTTATCTAGTTATGTAAGTGTATGTATATTTTTTTCTATTTTACTTTTTTGTTTATTAAATAATAAATTTTACGAAAATGAAAACAAACAATTAAGCGAACTCTTGATTTCATTATTAGAGGCCAGATGGACGGAATATTGAATGAATTTGGAGGAAATCGTTGTAGTGCAAAAAAATATAAGTATAAAATAAAACAACGTCATTGTTAATGAATTTGAATTTTACGAATAATTTGTTGTTTACATGTATTTATTACAGACACGACGCAAAATATTCTTTTTTTTTCAAATAATCAAATAAATTTGGTTTATTAAAATTTGATATAAATTGCACAATTTTGAATTTTGTAGAATACAAATAAAAGAGAAAACTAATGTAAAACTATGTATGTAACTACTGGTTCTATCGCTATAAATATGTATAAAATATGAGTAAAAATACACACAAATCCAACGAAATCTAAAGGTACGAACATGTAGGACGGACATATTGTACATAAGAACCGAACTAGGGGGATCGCAAAATAATGATCGATATCTTCCCATATGAAGATATATTTTTATATAAATTGAGTGACAATACAATGGAAACATTTTTGGAAGACTATATTCCTTAATTTCAGTTTTTAAATATAAAAGGTTTATAAAACAGAATTTCCATACAAAATATGTTTTATAAACCTGTAATAAATTTAAAAATTGAATATGAATAAGGCCTTTAAGATATAAAAAGATAAATTCAAATTTACTAGGTTTTCTATTAAAATATTGTTACAAAGTAGCACTAACGATTTTAATTTAACGGTCTGTAATGGCTGCTTGCATGTTTATAAACATTTCCAGTGCTCGAAACATAGTTAAAGCTGCTAACAACATTAACTGTTAAAGCTGCTAACATTAGAACATTCTAGTTTTGTCCGTTAGATAGATAATTCATGAAACTACTAGAAGATGACACTGAGTATATAAATAGTAACAGAAAATTGCAGTTTAATAGTTTAAAATTGTAACAACTATTTATTTATTCAAATTTAAACAATACACACACTTTATAATGTACAAGAATACACTGGTAATGCAGTTGATGTTAATTCTAACAGTGCCAATGATAAACTGACTGACAGCAATTTTCTTTTATTATTATACCCTTCACCTTCGTGAGAAGGGTATATATAAGTTTGTCAATCCCTTTGTAATTTCTACATTTTTCGTTTCCGACCCTATAAAGTATATATATTCTGGATCCTTATAGATAGCGGAGTCGATTAAGCCATGTCCGTCTGTCTGTCTGTTGAAATCAATTTTCTGAAGACCCCAGATATCTTCGGGATCCAAATCTTCAATAATTCTGTCAGACATGCTTTCGAGAAGTTTGCTATTTTAAATCAGCAAAATCCGTCCATAAATAACGGAGATATGAGCAAAAAACCGGGACAACCTCTATTTTTGACCTATTTTTGATCTATATATGAATTACTAAGTCATTAATATAGACAATATGGATATCTAATGATAGATATTTCAAAGTCCATTGCAACGATGGCCTACAATGGGTCAAAATCGGGAAAAATATTTTTTGACCCGAATTTTTTTTTCATCAAAAAATTTTTTGGTCATAAATTTTTTTTCCAAAAAAAATTTAATTTGAAAAAAACTTTTTTTTTCGAAAAAAAAAAATTTTGAAAAACAATTAAAAAAAATTTAATTTTGTTTACCTAAAAATATTTAAAAAAAATTATTTCAAAGTATAATTTGGTGAAGGGTATATAAGATTCGGCACAGCCGAATATAGCTCTCTTACTTGTTTATATACAGTGTCATATTCTAGAAGTTTCATGAATTATCTATCTATCGGGGATGTCATAGAATCCAATCATTGTCGGAATCGGTTTTGAAAACGACAAAAAATGTACATTTGTCTTATGAAATCCAATGTAATTTTTTGTTTAAACGATAAAGAATTTAATTCTAGATTGAATATAAAATCGATAACTCTCGAACCGATTCCGACAATGATTGGATTCTATGACAACACCGTATGTTCTAGATGCTGCTGGAATAATTCACATCAGTCCATCTTGGCGTTGAAAATTTTTAATATTCATTTCTAGATCGAGCAATTTATTATCAACATCTTGTGATTGTTTTTGTAGAGCACTCTCTAAGTCGAACACCTTTTCATCAAATTAAGAGATTTGCTTTTGAAGGTTATCCACTCTGCTGTTTATAACTTCCGAAATTTCCTGAAGTTTCTCGTTTGTGGCTGTAGAAATTTCTTCAAATTCTCTCTTGTTTTCTTTAACTTCAGCAAGAAGCTTTTCTCTAGAAGTTTCTTGAAATTCTTCTTTGACTTCAGCTAGAAGTTTCTGGTTGTTGGTTAAATTTTCCTCAACTTCAGCTAATAGCTTATCGTTGTTGGCTCTAGAAGTTTCTAAGACGATTCTAGAATGTTAACTTGCTTTTTGGAATTTGATTTACACTTTTTTCATCATAACTGCCAACATTGTTCAGATCGTGATATTCAAATCGTTAGTACAACTTCACAATATAATAAATTCCAAAATTTTTAAGTATAAACGTTTAAACAAAAAATACGTTTATAGAATGTGGTTGGCAAAACAAAGGAAACTTTAAAACTTCTGCTAGAAAGAAGAATAAAACAAAAATAAGTAATGGAACTATTTCCGGCTGTGCCGAATCTTATACCAAAGTATACTTTACGATAAAGATTGAACATTTTTTTAATTTTGTTACAGAAAAAATTGGAATAAGATCATCAAATTGTTTTCCTTAGAAAAACAATTTTATTTATTAAATTTGTGGTATAAAAATGTATGATTTTTTAAAAATTTTGATATTTATTTTTAAATTTAAGAATTTTTAAAAAAATGTTTGTAAAATTGTCGTTTTTTAATTTATCAGCCCAATTATGAATAAAAATTCCGCGGGAGTTTTTTCCCTTTTCTCATTTTTCCTATTCAATTTCAATGAGAAAAAACTCCCGGGAAACAAACTCCCGCGGAATTTTTTATTCATAATTGGGCTGTATAATTGTTCGTAAAATTGCTGATTTTTGAAAAAAAAAATGGTGATTTTTTAAAATAATGATTTTTTTCGATTTATTTTTCATGTTCGCAAAAAAAAAATACAACCTGGGGGCTAATTACCGCAGTCGAATACTTATTCGAACGTGGGAGTTTTTTCAACTTTTGGGATTCTCTTATTCGATATCGAAAATTATAATGATTGTGCTCGATAAGTCCCCTTTTACAATGCAGAAATTGAAAGGCAGACAGACGAAGTTTGTGGGCGAGGCGTTGAAGAGGTAGAGTTTTACACAGGTTCAGGTTTAGGTTAGTTCAAAAGAGAATGTGAAAAATGTCTGCCTTTCAATTTCTTCATTGTCTTACGAACGAGTTTTTACCAGAGACCTACGCCGACTAAATATCACGGCGGCGGCTGACTGCAAAAAAGGTCGGCAGCTAGCCGGCTTTCAGCTACACAAATTCTAAATATTTAAGAAGTGAAATTCAGACATTTTTTATGAAATTACTAAGGAACTTTTATCGAAAACGGAGGCTTTTATCAATCCGACTTAATCCGAAAAAAATTCGGGGCTACTCGGCGCAGGTCTCTGGTTTTTACTCGAATAAGCGTTCGAAATTTATTTCGATTAAATTAAATGTTCTCTAATAAATCACTCTTTCAGTGATATAAATAGCTTCGAATGAGAATTTACCATTGAAATGAAAATTAATGGAAGTTATTTTCAGTCTTTGAATAATACACATTGAAGTCTTCATTTATATAGACATTTATAGAGTTGTTTTCCAGATTATCATGTAGAACAGATAAACTGGGTTTTAAATCGCCTTCCGCTTATATATTGGCCATTTGTGGACCGATTTGGATTATTCTTACAAAACAGACAATTCAGAAAGTATTTCGGGTAGATTTTGGTCAGTAAGCTGAGAGCATTTTTTGCTTACATCTCAAGACATTTATGTCTTTCTGAATTGTCTGTGTTCTAAGAATAATCGAAATAGTCCAGATTTAAGCGAAAAGCGATTTTGCTGATTTTCGGATAACGATAAATTGTGTGCGCCATTTCTAAGGATCTAGAATATATATACATACTCACAAACTCGTTATTATGTACTAATTAAGAAATCTATATTTACCAGTGCATTCGAAAATGAACAAGCCACATTATTACACCGTCTAGCCGTCACTAAATCATTTGTTGTTGTAACAGGTCGGCTGTCGTCGAAAGTTTTTCATTGCAGAAAATACTTTTGGTTAATTTAACAGTCGCTAAGTCAACAATCTGTGTCCCGTGTGATTCCATAGCGATGATCCAATGTGTGCAATTAAAACAACTGAAGTGCTATTTTTTTTTTTGTTTGTTTAGAGACGACTTAAAATAAGTAACTATTCTTTATTTTTGTTCTTTATTAGTAGATAAAAATCATGTGGTAGTTGTTGTTATTTGCTATTATGTAATAACTAGAAAATAAACCATTTGTGTGATATTTCAATTGAGTTTTTCATTTTTTTTTACTTTTTTTTTTTTGAACCCCGTTTTTGTAAATGTTTATATTGGGTATATAAATTCTAAAAAGGTATAAATATTTGTAAAAATGTATGGAGTGGCTTAAGAAATGAAGAAAAAAAAGTACAAGTTAATGAAATTATAAAGGGAATGGGTAACAAGTGCAGTTGGATTTATAATAAATATCGATAATAATAGTACATATATGTATTTATGCATGTAAGTATGGATTTATATAATGTATTCATTATTTAATATATTTATGCAAGGGCAATAGTATATAACTATAAAATTTATGTATAATAAATAAATGTTAATAGTTTGTTATTAAAATTATAAATATATGTATATTTTTGTAAAAAAGAATTAAAAAAATATAGTTAAAGGCATAAAAAGAATGTATGAAAAAGAATACACGATTGTATAGTATTTATAAAATTTTATGTTTTAGTTAAAAATGGAATCACTTGAACGCAATGGAAAATGGAGTGAGAGAGAGATAGAGAGAATAAGAAGATTTTTCATTCTTGGTTTTTGGATTAGTACATATACATCTAGCTAAATTATTACTTGTTACTCTGGTTGTTATTTGTATTGTTGTTGTTGTTGTTGGAGCTGCCGCCTGGAGCATCACGTCGTGTTATGGGTATAGCTGCTCGTTGATCTTCCATGCGTCCACTTTGAACTTTCATAATGAGCGAAAAGAAATCTTCATCGGGTACGGTTGTGCCACGGCCACCACTAGGCCTATTGCGATTTTGAGTTTCAGCATCAATGAGTAAATTTGATCGGGGCAATTCAGAACGTTGTTCTTCCAGCCGAGAACTTTGGCAACGCATTAACATGTCGAGGAAAGCATCATCAACTTGTTCCGTAGTTGTAGCACTACGTGAGAGTGGTGGATGTGCTGCATTTCCTGCTGCTGGGCCTTTGGTGCTGGTTGCATTTGCTGCTGCAGCGGATTTTAGCCCGGGAAGGCAATTGGCACCATTTGTTGTGGATGTTTCATTTATGGGAAAACCTGAATTTGTTTGTATCGAGTTGTGTTGCTGCAGAGGTTTGCGTGTAGCTCCAGTGGCCGCCGAGCCGGCTGTGACAGAAGCATTAGTTGGACCTATAGGGTTTTTGTTGATTTTTATTGAACAACGTTGATCGTCCATGCGTTTGGATTGTGATCTGGACAGTAATTCAAAGAAATCATCATCTTGAGCTTTAATTGGACGTACTTTGGCATCTTGCTTTTGAGCGCGTTTACCATCAGGTGTGATTTTTATCAAATCCAACTGTTCCATGCTTTGGCGACGGACGCGTATCTAAAAAAAAGTATAAAATAAAAACATTCTTCAATTACAGTTCTTTTAAGAAGTAATTAACTAACTAACCATTCTGCCTTGAGAGTTCTCCGAATCAATGGACTGAGCATCACTACCTTGCGATAGATCCGTATTACTTGAGTGTTCATCACCGTCAACCGGTGAGGGAGCCCCCTCTGGCAGTCCTAGTAATTTGCGTAAATCGCTAATATTCACCCGAGCCGTACTCTCACCCACAGGATCATGCAATTCTTTGGCCAGATGTAAATGAGTTTCAGCAAACTGCAGAGCTTTATCATGATTCCCTATGGCCGAGTAGGCATTGCCCAAAGACCAACAAGCGCGAGCCTCACCCACACGATCGCCCAATTCCTTGGCGATTTCAAAATGCCGTTTATGATAATCAATGGCAGTTTCGAACTCGCGCAGCAGCGTGTAGGTGTTGCCTAAACTATAACATGATTGTGCCTCTACTTCACGTTCACCCAGTTCAATGGCCAAACTTAAGGTGCGTTTGTAATGATCAGCGGCTTCTTCGAATTGCCCCAGGAATATGTGGGAATTACCCAAATTACTATTGGCTCTACGTTCGGCAGCTTTGTCTCCGAACTCTCTAGCAATGCGTAAACGTTCCTGATGATGCTCTATGGCTGCCTGAAAATCACCTGTTGCATATGAATGTTGAATTAAATTTAATTAAACACAAGCAATTTATTTTGTTTCACGTTTCTTTTCTTACCCAACAAATAATACGTATTTCCCAAATTGCCACAAGCTCTACCTTGAGCTCCACGATCTCCCAATTCACGCATCAATTTTAGATTTTCCTGATAATATTCCACCGCCTTTGATAAAGCTTCTTTGACATCTTCTCCAAAATCACCGGGGTTACGTTGACCCATATGCTTGCCTTTGGCATGATACACATTGCCCAAATTGTATAGGGCTCGACCCTCGGACAGTTTGTCACCCAATTGTCGGGCCAATGTTAAATGGCGATCACAACACATGACAGCCTCATCAAAGCGTCCCATTACCTTAAAGGTATTACCCAGATTACCTGATGATTTGGCTTCACCCAGTTTGTCGTTCATGGAACGTGCCAAAGTCAAATCCAATTTGTGATACTGCATGGCCTTCGAATAGTCGCCCAAATAAAAGTAGGCGTTGCCCAATTGTGAATATATTGCACTCAAGGTGCGAAGGTCATCGGTAGTAGCTCTTATGGCTGCCAGAAAAAATGCCACACCTGACCGACAGTCACCAGCCTTGCACAAACGTTCGCCCTCCAGAGCCAATTCCAAGCACATGCTGGAACCAGCACCATCTTGGGAGTTTGAATCAACTCCGCTTACTCCGCCGGCAGCTGTACTGCCACCACCGACCGTTCCTGAGGAGACATTTTCAGCCGATGCTGATAACGAAGACATACTTTTGTCCTATATTTTTCCACACTAATACAATCGAATTCTTGGCAAAATATCTATGATTAGCAAAGAAAATACCAATAAACACAAAAAAAGCAAAAACAAAAACAATAAAAGAAAAATTGTCAGGGAGGTGCTATTGGATTTTTTTCTTCTCTATTAATTAACACTTCTAAAATTAAATGGTTTGAAATTTTACACTATAGTCTAGCTAATATCTAGCGATATAAATTTCCGTGTATTGTTCCCCGTATATTTCAGCAAACTTTGTGTTAAAACGAAATTAAAAAAAATTGTGCATTAAATGAATCACAAATAAATGTTAAAAGAGAAAAAACAAACACTAGAAAAATCTCACCACTCATTAAGGGTGAGTTCAACAATTTGTTGTTGTGTTGCCATTCCAAAACTCACACACACAGACAGTCAGTCAGTCTGGGACAGAAAAATACAACACTGTTGCTGACACAGTGGGTGGACATAACACAAAACAACTGTTAAACACATTAATGTTAACTTACCTTATTATGTTATCCACATTATGTTGCTCCAGATAGCTTTACATTCTGTAAATTATAAATTTTAACAACTTTTTTATTTATTTACAATATACTGACTGGTACTGCAACTAGTAGTCACTATTTATATACACCATTTTTGATTTTCAGTATGGTCTAGCGGATCAATCCTCAATTTAGCTTTATACAATACTATTTTAAGGCAAATGTGGTGTACAGATGCATTTTTGATTGTGTTTTTTGTTTGTTTCTTGTTTTATTGATGAGAAAAACGCATGCTATCGTCTATTCTAGACTTTCGAACACTTGACTTATAGAACCCTAAAAACAAACTTGTTCACAATAACTTTAACATAAATCAACAGCCTGTATTTTAGTAATTATTTTGTGTTGATAGGCCTCTTGATTATAATAAAAACGTTAAATTGTTTGCCTTCTCTCTATTTAATGAATTAATTTATTATGTTATTATGTCTCAATCAACAGAATTCCATTCCGATCGAAAGTGGAATTAATTCTGCATTTTGCTTCTATAAAACAAGAAAACTATCAGTTTTCTAAGTGGAATTGATATTATGTAGTTTGTAATTTTTAAATAATTTTGTTACCAATAACTTGAATTTATTTTAATATACAAAACATTAGAGGTATTCACAATGTAGAGTACTTGGCCTGGTAATGTAGTAAAAGAGCACAATATCAAAAAAATAAATACAAAATACATTACAAATTGAAATGTTTGTCAATGAATAGATTTTCTGCTTTTTTACTAGACCAAGTACTCTACATTGTGAATACCGCTATTGACAAATTAAATTTAGAAATACAGAATTATATACTATTTTGGGAATTGACAACGGATACTGAAGTAAAAAAAAATCGATCGGAGTAATAACTACGGAATTGAAAACATTCAAAGGAAATGTGTGACAGATGTGTGTATACAGAAAAAATGTTTTTAGCGAAGCCGGTGTTCCAAACACCCCAGAGTTTAAGTCCCTACGCCTGGCCGAAAGTCTGTAAAACGAAAATAATGAATATTAACAGAAAAATAAGTATGAAAATATGAACTGTTATGGGATCTAGTTCAGTTGTGACTGTCAAATTCAATATATAAAAATAATTAGAAGTGATAATGTCATATTGTCATAATGTCCTAATATTTCACGAATCGGCGGATCGGCTTAACCGACTCTTAGGCATTCAGCGCAGGTCTCTGCTGGTTGGTTACGATAATAAAATAAACATAGCATACATAGTAGTATTATTTTAGGAAATTTTTTGCTTGAAAGTCAATAACAACATTTTTAAACCATTGTGAAATATTAGGACATTATGACAATATGACATGATAGGATACCTTGTGAATTGACCAATTGTTAAATATGCGTACGCAGGATCGAATACACAACAGGGTGACACAAAACCATATATTTCTAGGCATTTGAGATAAACATGCTTTGCTGTACAGAATTTTTTTGGGGAAACATAAAAAATAAGCGTGATTGGGTCCATTATTTGTTGTGAACGCCATAAACATGTTGTTTTTTATTAAAAATAAAATTGTTTCCATTAAAAACGCACAATTCGGAATTATTTTTACATTAAACAACCTTGCTACACTTTCTTAATGTGTTGTAAAGAAAACACAACTCTGATTTGATACTATTTCATAGCAACTCTGTTCTTTTTTTTTGGGCAGGAGGAAAAAAATGGTGACCTATCTTTCTCTGTTGTAGGTAACTCTGGCTATTCTGAAGCTCTTTAATTCGCCATTATTTTATAAAACGCAGAAAATTAAAAGAATTTTAATCATTTAATTTTAATGAAAATTTTTAAAATTTATGAAAAAGTTTTTCCACAAGTGCGTGCAACATTTTTCAAAAGGTATTCTGCCAAGAATTGCCGGATTTCTAAGTAAAAAAATCAATTGAAAAAATTTTGTGTGTGTGTCTCTCTCCTAGTAAGAAAAAGAAAAAAACGAAACGAAAAAAGAGTGTAGTGAAAAAATGCGAATTTATTTCAGCAGTAAAAGGCTGGATTTCGCAAAAAAGAAATAAAAAATATTGTATATCATTGAAAACTAAATGAATAGAAATTTTATACGAAAAATAATCTGGAATTCAAAAGAAATTACAAAATTGGAAAAAACTATAGATATATAAGAAAAAAAGAGGAAAAAGTAAAAAAAGAAAAACAATTATCTATACGGCTGACCTAAGGTGTCAATTCTATTCGTGAAAAATCTTATTCATAATTTTTTTTTTCTTCTTTTCCCCTTCGTCACAATTGAATAGATGTGAAGAACTAAGGAAGAAGAAAATATATAAAAATCGATTTTCCTGATGTCTCATTTTATTTCATGAAATTTGATATAAGAAAATCTTTTTTAAATTATTTTTATTGTTTGCCAAATAATTAAAAACAATTCATTTCATTGTTTTTTTTCTGTTTTAATTTTGGTTTTGAGAAAAAAAAAGAATTGATAATGGTTTGTTTATTTGTTAATGAAAAAATGTGTAATATTTAAATCATCTAATCTAATATTTAATATAAACAGATCGATCATCAAAAAAATTAAATACCAAATCAAATCAAATACTACTTTAAATACGACAATTTTTGAGTGTGTGCCGTCAGCAGCTTCTACAAATCAAATATACAACCTGATTTGAAAACATAATTGAATTGAATTATTTCATAAAATTCCTCTATATCTAACTAATAATTGTCGTTGTGTTGTTTCAAAATCATAACCGAGGGATTTGCCCTACTGGCTGAAAATCAAAACATTATTTGGTAAGTTTACAATTTTAATTATGTTTGTAATATATATTTGAAATAAAATTTCAATTATAACATAATACCTACCTACATATATAATTTTTTGTCTACAAAGTGTAACTTTGTTAAAATTTATTTTTATACCTATAAAATTTAAATTTATGATTTTGTAATTATAGCAGATTTATCCAGTAGAATTGTATAGGGCCTTTAATGCTCTGTTATATTGTAAAATATATCAAGAACGTTTAATATAACTCTATGTAAAAAGTCATATAGAAATGCTAAAAAACCATAAAAGCCGTTTACTAAATTTAAAATGCAAAGAATATTCAAAAAATACATTTAGTAAAACCAAACTTGATGCGATTTGTAGTTTTGGAACTCATTTACATACCTAAATTATTCAAATCCCAATTATCAATATCAAATATCAATTATTTTTATATAATTTATAATGGCTTGAATTGTCAACATATATTTTTTATGAAAACTCTTCATACCATTTTTTATTAATTTTACGTTATCAAAAAACGATAACGAACTGGCGGAAAGGTTTTAACTCCGAGGAATATCGAAAAACGGTTTCGCATAATATTTTTTCTCTTAATAGGGGCGAACAAAGGCGTTATACAGTAATACTTGTATTACTGTATAACTTATTAACCTGAAGAGAGAGCGGAAAACAATTAAACAGATGTACTGTGTCATGAGGGCTTTGGAGGCAGGCAGGGCATCGGTTAAGAGTGCCTGGAACAATTCGTTCCTGGTAGCAGTTGAGAATACTGCTCCAACCGGCTCTTAACTGTTCAAATGTGGCACGAGTTTGCCTGGGTAACTGCCTCTCTCTGTCCGAAATCGCTGGAGGATGTTGATTTGAGACTTTATTGCACCTGTAGCCATTAATGCTTTCTGTGACCGCCGTTTGGTGCATTGCCTTCTGTGCGTTTATTATCGATAATCGACCCGATGTGTCGAGGGGGATCTTCCATCAAAATTTAATGGTTGAGATGGGATGGCTAATGACTTGCCACCAGATATTGTCTTGCCAACCTGAAAGACTGTATCTTGGTTTCCTCGTGCAAATGATCCACATTTGTCATCTTGACACATTATTTTGAGCAGTCTGCAATACTCGCCATTGGTTGTTATTGTAGCAACAGTGATTGCTGAGTTGACAGACCTTGGCCGAGTGAACTCGGGTCATTCCGGTGCGTAGAACCGGCTGTCGTGGAAATGTTCGCCATTGGTCGTTGGGCTTGGTGCTCGGTCTGTGGAGTCAGACTTTTATCGACTGGGTCTGACTGGTTTACCAATGATATGCACATTATTTCTATCCCAAAAGGTAAAAACATCAAATATGGACTATAGGTCCCCTCTAGGAAATATCTAACCTTATTCTTCATCTACTTTAAAAAAAAGTGGACAGATGTTTGGTACTTTTTTAAAATTCCAAAATTTTGGAGGATAAACCGGTTAAAAACTATGTTTTATTACATCTCAAAAAATACCAAACAATTTAAGGTGTAAAATTTGTATTATCATACAGTATGTTTTTATATAAACTGACATAGAAATATGAACTTTTATGAACTGCCACTATAATACTAAAATGTATTCGAATAAAATATGTACCCTCTCAATGTGGAACAAAAAGTACCAGTAAGTTAGATTGGGCTAAATTCGAAAAAAGTTTTCGGTACTTTTGTAAAACATGATTTTCCTGATAAAATGAATACAGCCTTGAGTAGTTTGAGATATACAGTGAGCCCCAAAAGTGAGTATACACCAAAAATTATTTGATTTTTTTAAGATAATGAGAATCCTAAAATGTATTCATCGATTAAAATTTTAATGTTTAGGTTTGTTGCAGATTGAGTTGAATAATAGATTCGGTTGTGAAAAAAAAAATATTTAAGTCGGACTATAATGATTTTCATGATCCTAAAAAAATCAAAAAATTCGCGAAAGTTTACTCACTTTTGAGGCTGTGTATATCTTCGTGTGCCACAAAAAAATCATCATAATGTAGTATGTATTTTGATATTTCAAACTTGACGATTACTAATATCTTAAATTATTTAACATATGAAGATAAAATTTAGCTGAAGGTTTGAAGGTACAATAAAGAGAAAACAAATACAACATTTTCGTTCATTGGGCGCCCTTTATTGTAATTTTTCTTAATCTAATGGTACTTGAAATAGGTGGCCTAAAGGGGTAAAAATAGATCCCTCTGTTAACCTTTATATTTAATAAATTAATAAACATAGAAATGTAATTATTAATTCATTTGTCCAAGAACAATAATGAGGAAAAATCTTATTGGTAATTTTTTGAAATTCGAATTTTCAAGGGTGTAAAATGGTATCCTTTTTTGGTAATTTTTTAATAAATTTATTTTTTTTCAATAAAAGGACCAACAAATTTTCTAATTTTCATATTAATGAAAATGTTCTAAAATTATATTTATACGGAAGGGAAAAGGGACCCAAAAAAGGGGGATTTTCATTTGATATTATTTATTCAAATTAATGGGATTGTTATTATTATGTTAATATTTGTTTGTGGATTAGTAATCTAACAGCTAATCTTCAAATATGTGATTTAAAAAAATTAAACTTGAATGTTCTCACTTGCTTTAAACTTTGGTTGAATTGCTCCGCTAATGAAGTACAGGTCTAAAAGCAAGCATTTTATGAAATTAGACATACATAACTCAAAATGAATTAGAATCAATTAAGGGGGACTTAATGGTACTTTTCGATTTTTATATTACAATGAATTTTTTGATTTTATTTTCCATTCATTAACCACAGACTTATCTAATACACCTCGTACTTCCTATTTCTTTGTAAAAAAAAAACAAATATGTTCGCCTTCTTACGTCAAGATACGCTATAGACGAAAATAATTTGTAAGTTCTGAAGAACTATTTTCGGCGTTTAAATATATTTTTCTTTTGTTTTGCTCTATATATTGTTTTTTTGTTCTTTGTTTGTTTGTTTTTCTTTAACCCACCTATTGGTTGTTTAATTGCTACCAAAAACAACTTGGCAACGCTGATTCATAAAGGAAATAATTTATTTCGTAAAGCGAAGAGGTGAATTAATTTATTCACAAGTTGCCTGTTTCACTTTTTTTTGTTTTTTGTTTCTTTATGTACCTGAATGTATGCAGGTGAATGTAATAATTAAAACAAAAAAAAATATTTATAAACTAATTCATTGTTTATTCATAAATAATTTGCCAACAAGAAAAAAAACGAAATCGTTTTAAGAACATTGACCGATTAACACAATGAACGAAAAAGAATACAGCAGAAAAGCACAAAAATAATAGAAAACTATAAAAAAATAATATTTAAATAAAAGTGCAAGTTTTGTTAATTGTTTAAAATGAGCATGAGATGTGTTTTTAGCAAATTTGCACTGAAGAGTGTGTGTTTTTTTATATTATTTAGGTTTATGATTAGCTGGCTGCTGGTAGCTTCAAGTGTTGGTTGGCTGGCTGGTTAGCAAGATGCTTGGAATGATGTTTGGACTAATGTACAATTCAAAATATGTATAAATATATTTATGTAT
The DNA here is from genome assembly GCF_958450345.1 of Calliphora vicina. Taxonomy (NCBI): domain Eukaryota; kingdom Metazoa; phylum Arthropoda; class Insecta; order Diptera; family Calliphoridae; genus Calliphora; species Calliphora vicina. The sequence continues at coordinate 166,084,298 of NC_088780.1, forward strand.
TGTACTATTATTAATCATTAAGTATGAGGCGGAATGACTGACTGACTGACTATTATGAATGTTTGAATGAATGAATGTATATTTTCTGTTGGTTGGAATTTTTATTTATTAAAGACCTTGAACGTTTTCAAAATAAATATGTATATGAATTGAAATAAAGAAAAACTAAAAACAAAAATAAACATACGAAGAAATATTAATGAAACGGAAAGCAAAATGAAAATGACAACAAATAATTTTGAAAAATAAAAAAAAATCAACAAGCAATAGTAATATCATTATTATTATAATAATTATTTCAACTAGATATACTCCTCCTTTTTTTAGATTGTTTGCATTTAAATTGAACTACGCCTACATACAATTGTTTTGCTAAACTTAAAAATGTCCGTTTGTTGAAATGTTTATTCAGATTTCTTTTTTTGTTGGTTTTTAACAAAATTAGCAATTAAATATTTTTAGAATATAATAATAGCTAGCAAACAATTTAAATTATTTTTAATCAGCAAGATTAATTGAGAAACAAAAATAGTTTGCACTGCCGCAATGATAACTACAATGCAAAGATTTGTTTGCAGCTCAATGTAAAAAAGCATTTTTGAGTTGCATCATGAATTCCTCCAGAAAAACCACAAGGTTTTGACCTTAGGTCCTCCAATTTAAACCATATTCTGTAATTACATATTCATTGGTGTCCTTAGACATTTTCATTTTTATTCTTTTAAATTTAGAAAAACTGTCGATTTTATTCTCAATTTTTTTTTAATCCAAATAAATTTAACTTTTTAGTCCTTTAAATGCACATTTCCAAAAGTCCTTTTAAATTAAAATGTATTAAATTGATTAAACAACCAAATTAAAAGTTCAACTATTTTTAATATTGAGTGTATGACATAAAAATGTGGGATTTGTTAAAATATTTATCTTTTATTTGAAGCAATTGTACAAAGTATTGGCCATTATTAGCTATGACTTTTCCCATCTTTCAAGCAACATATAGATTCCGAGCCAAAAGAACTGCTCATATTTTGAGGCCAATATCGAATCATGCCAATATCAGATACTCTAATCCAAAGTGAAGCCTATCCCAGAGAGAGCGTTCTGTATTGGTCCCAATAAATAGTAGTCGTACGGGGCATGGTCTTGACTTACAGTGGATGAAGCAAAACTTCCCAACCACTTCATAATAAATAGTTTTTAACAAGTTTTGCAACATATGGCCTATATTGGATGGAATATTAGTTTTCATGTCCACATAGTCTGCGTTTCCGGACCATTCCAGCTTAAAACGAATCAGTTGCATTCGGCTGTTTCCCTGTGATGGTCTGGCCAGATTTCAGCAGCTCATAATATATTCTTTTATTATTTTGCTCAAACCAAATACAGAGAATTACCTTAGCTCCATGGATATTTGGCTTTATTGTCGATTCGGCTAGTTGGCCAGGCTTCACAAAAAATCTCTTACGCTTCGGGTTATCGAAATGTATACATTTTTTATCGCAAGTATTGATTCTGTGCAAAAATGATTTTCTTTTATAGCCTTCAAGTAGCATTGATGACATACAAAATGGTAATTCAAGGTTTCTCAGCTTCTATTCGTATGGTACACAATTTCCATGCTTTCGGATGAATTCTGCTGCTGCAAACGTTTTAAAATCATAAATTTTAATTGTTAAAAAGCGGTTTTCTGAATTGCGTTGTGGCCGTACAAGCACAAAAGATGCCGAACGTTCTGAACGCCCAGTTAAGGTATCTGCAATTGTGTGGCCAATCGAAGAATTGAAAAAGCTGCACAAAAGGCTACACACATGTGCTGTTTCCATGCCAAAAATACATGAATTAGGCTACGAAATGATCCTTCTTCCGCCATATTCTCCGGATTTAGCCCCAAGTGATTATTTCTTGTTTCCAAACCTCAAGAAATGTCTCGGCAGAAAGACATTTGAATCCAACTATCTCACAAAAAATACCTATTTTGATGACCTCGACAAGTCTTATTTATTGGAAGCATTAAAAAAATTCTTTGAGCATAGACTTTGTTGAAAAATAAAATATTTTTTTTTTATCCAAAAACCTGTCTTTCATTCAAAAAGACACGAACTTTTTGATCCACTCTCGTATAAACAATTATTTTGTGTATAACAATATTTTATGTAAAAAATTGTGTATAACTTTTTTATTTCTTAACTTAACTATAGACCACTTTGTGTATAGCTTCTGTTTGTTTGTGTATAACAGTATTTTCTATAATAAAGTGTGTTTATAACAGTTTATAACAGTTTATAACAGTTTATTCTTTTTTATTTTTTTTTTATTACTTTCTATCAAAATATTTATGTTTAAACGTATTTTCTGTAGAAAATTTTGTGTATAACAGTTTTTTTATAGAAAATTATGTGTATAACTGTTTTTTATATAGAAAATTTTGTGAGATTATTCAATATAAATATGTATAAGGCCCTAACTAGTGCTTTTTTTTTGGCTAAATATGATATATGAGCGGATCATTTATCGAAATAAACGAAAAGCTGGCCTTCCAAGAAAATAACACCAGTTAGAGCATTTCTATATTAAGGTAATGATATATAAAGATTTAATAAATCCCCTTTATTATATACGAATTCGCCTTTGCTTGGTCAGTGGGATAACTGTGCCTTGATATGATTTTTGATATTCGCATGAATAAACAGCTGCTTAGCTAAGGCCATTTTGCAACAAATTTCCTTATTAGGGGGATAATGCTGGAGTAGTAAAGATTTCAATAAAATGATTTTTGAAAATATTGAAATACTATTTGGAAACAGTTTATCAAATAGATGTCATCCTTGACCTTTGGTGTTGAGGAGTGAAAAAATACAATCAGAATATTGAATTTCTTTCAAAAAAATAATGTTAAAGAAAATACATATTAAATAATTTAAAAAAAAAACATGCGAAATATAAAGTAACAGCATCTTGTAAAGGTATTTCAGTTAAATCAATTGCGTAGGCGTGGCATTTAACAACCTTGTCTAAACAATATGGTAAAAAATAATTTTTATAATTAATTTTAATATGACACACTCTCACACAATTATAAACATTTCCTCATCATCCTCCTCATGTAGTACATACAATAATAAATTTATGTATAAATATCATTTTAAGTATATCCATACATATGTATGTATGTACTTTCATCTATCCATCAACCTGATCAAATACTACCCTCCTAACAACCAACCATATCTTATCATAACGTACCAAACCATACCATACCAGACCAAGCCATGCCATGCCACCACACCAACCTGACCAACATGAAATCAAGTTTTTTTTTTGTTAATGTTGTTGTAGTATACAAAGATTGCATTTTAAACTAATTGTAGGCGCAAGCAAATTATTATTACATCCAACCAATGCAATAATTTATTAATACTTACCTACAGCTGTTGCTGTTGCTGCTCATACTACTACTACTGCTGCTGTTGTTGTTCCAAGCTGTTAACTTCAGTGTTGGTTATAAAAACCAACAGCAACAAACGTAAATACACACAACAATAACAAAGCAAAACAGAAAGACAAAAAAAACACTCAAAGTATAGAAGAATCTAAACGAAGTAACAACATAAAGCATTACCAGCAACATGTCAGGTAAATTTATTTTATTAACCTTTTTTTTCTTATTAGCTTTTATTAGACCAACTTTATATACAGCCAAACATATACACACACTCATATCAGCTCTCTATCTTACTCTATTTCATTTTCTTAGTTTTCGTATTCTTCTTTCTAATTTATTTTGTTCGTTCATTCAGTCGTACGTAATTTATTTCCTCTTGCTCCCCAGTTAATGTGTTGGGTTTTGTGTTAGAGAAAAAGAGAGAGTTTAGTTAATTACAAGGCTCCCAGATGTTTTCTTTTTTTTATTAAACTCGCAAATTAAACATATAAATTTCCCCATTTTGAGAGCTAGCTGGAAATGTGATTAAGCACCAATTTCTTAATCCCAGTTTCAATTGAAATCATATTAGATATTTCCAGCCAACATTTAAATGGGAAAATTTCTTTGTTTAATTTGTGAGTTAAATAAAAAAATATCTGGGAGCCAGTAGGATTGTACTGTTTAATTTTTGAAGTGTAAATTCAAAAGTTTACCCTTTTTATTTAAAAAGATAAATTTTTTTATAAAATTTGGAATGAAATGAAACCAAAAGGAGGAAGATTTATGTGCAAATGCATGAATGTTTTTCTCGAACATCCAAATACAATTTAGAGGAAGAATTACTCAGTGATACAAAAGTGGAGGAAATTCATTTGTTATTAAAAAGCAATTATGTTTTGATGGAGTCCACAGAGTACAGAAATACTCATAGTTTTTCTCAATCACTTCGTTTTAGTGAAATCACGGTGTTCTAAAACATCATAAATAGGTAATCCATTTGTATGATTTTTCATAAAAATAATAAAAAAATATGTTGATATCTCTCCGATCAACTTACGAGTGAAAAAATTTAAATTCTGTTGAAAAAAGGGAGATTTTATAAACTTTACGACCGTAATACCTACATCGATTTTGCAACCAATTTTCAAAAAGTCTCATCTGTTAAAAGGTAAATTGTTTAAAGTCAATTTCAAAACATATCTACTTTCGTATTAGGCCAAAAAATGCCGGAATTTTTATAAAGAAAATGCATTTGTTATGGAATTTTGTAGGAGAACCATAATTCAAATCCGAGACTAATATCAACAAATAGAAAAATATTTAAAGTCGTCCACTTTTCAATTTAATTGAATTGAGAAAAATCTGAAAAATTGTTAATTTCAAAGCCAAAAAATAGACAATTTTGCACGAATTCCGGTACTTTTATAAAGAAATATCATTGGTTATAGAATTTTGAAGGAGAAACATAACTGAAATCCATCGTCCACTTTTCAATTTAAGATTGAATTGAGAAAAATCTAAAAAATTATCTGAAATACATACTTAAAACAATATTTTTTGTATCTTTTTAACAGAAATTGTAATTCTAATGCAATAATAATACAAATAAATCAGTTTTCATCTTTTTATGAAAGTTTTATTGTTATTAAATATTACTAATTAAAAATTTCGCTAAATATTGCATTAATTTTAATTGGATCTTATTTATTTTGAACCCATTTGATTCCAATTCCTAACATCAATTGCAAAATTTGATTATAAATCACTAAGAACCACAAAATTGTTGTGTGATGGGCAACAATACCAATTGATTGTCTGTGTTTTGCTCCATTTCTGTTTTGTTTTTATAATTCTCCACCGATTTCTTCTGTGTGTCTCTGTTGGATTGTATAAACGATTACTCTACGAATAACTGATGGTTGATTCGGTTTTTGTTAGTATTTCTTGTGCCAACTACGGTAAAGAAGAAATGTGTAGAAATAAAACAAAAACAATATAACAAAAGCCGAATACCAGACGAATGTTAACCCAGCTGCTGCTGTTATGACTACTACTACTACTACAATTGCTACTAATTAACAAACTCAAAAACTAAACGAAGCTCCCCATTTGGGGGAGCCTAAATGAGCGAAGAGAGACAGAAAAAGAATATAAACGAAGTAGTGATGACAACCAGGGTTGTAAGATTTTTTAAGCTGCTAAAATCGCGATTTCTGCTGAAAATCGCCACACCTGACAGACAGCCCTGATGGCAATTACTAAAAATCAAGATTTTTAACAAATCTTGGAATTAACATTTTTAACAAATCTTGGAATTAAAATGTCGAATTTTGTACCAACGAATCCGTCTTCTTTAATTTGAAAAAAATGTGTCGCTGAAGCACACCAATTGGTTACAAAGTGTTCCATCGGTTTCAAGGGTCGAGATATAGTTTGTGCTATAGAGATATAGAATTGGATGCATTAATTCATGAAAATTGTTGTTAAACTCAATAAGAGCTTGCCAAATAATTGGGAGCTACTCAAGCAGCAATTTCAAAACGTTTGCAAGCAGCAGGATAAATCCAAAAGCTGGGAATTTTGGTAGTATACGAATTGAAGCTGAGAGACTTTGAAATTTGATTCTGTATGTCTGATATGCAGCTTCAAAGCTAAAAAGAAAATCATTTTTGCACCGAATTATTTCTTGTGATGAAAAATGGATCAATTACGACTACCAGAAGCGTAAGAGATCGTATGTGAAGCCCGGCCAACCAGCCGAAACGATACCAAATACAAGTATCCAAGGCGCTAAGGTAATGTTCTGTATTGGGTCCTATCTCTTATGAGCTGCTAAAATTTGACCAGACCATCATTGGCAACTTGTTCCGAACCCAACTGATTCGTTTTAAGAGAGCATTGAGCGAAAAAATCCCAAAATATGCGGCAAGACATGAAAACGTAATATTACATCATGACAACGATCGGCCACATGTTGCAATACATATTAAAGAGTATTCAGAATGAAGTGGTGGATGTTTTGCCTCCTCACCAGCTTTATAGTACAGACTGTGCTCCTTCCGATTAATATTTGTTTCGATCGATGCAGAACGCACTTACTTTGGAACAGAGTATCAGATATTGAAATATGATCAGTTCTTTTGCCTCGGAATTCATATGTTGACAGAAAGATGGGAAAATGTCATAGCTAACAATGGCCAATACTTCTAATAAATTTATATTGGGCAAATGTTTCAAAATAAAAGCTAAAAATACCCCATTATGCAGACATACACCCAATACATAATCTTAAAAATGAGTAATTCTAATTTTTTTATTACGATAAAAGTATGCACAATTTACAATTTTTCACGTGCGCACTCCTAACATAAATTAACTGTGTTTAAAGAGAATATATTCTAGATTACTTAGAGACACTAAAGTGACAATTGTTTTCACGGCAGATTACCAGGGATGTATAAAGTAACCAATTGTCTTCTATCTGCACTACAAGTAGCACATATGTATGTGTCATATGGCTCAACATATATAAATTGGAGTCAGTCAATTGATCAGCATTAATGAAACTTACTGACTTTAGAGAAATACATTGACTACTTGTAGAACTGCTGAGTTGTTATAACAACATTTTAGTATTAAAGTTTTAAAGTGACAAAAAAAAGCACTAAGTTGACATCACTGGAACAAAGTAAGAAACAATTTAGTTTTGTTTTTTGCTATCTTTCAGAGCGAATGAGTAAATTTTAGTCGCTCAGACGCAGTACGTCGTCGTCGTCTCGTATGTGTCAGAGAAGTAAAAAACCTAAAAATTAAAAAATCTTTTGTCTTGTGGTGATATAGAGGCAGAAAAAAAGAACAATTTATATAGAATTCTTAAACAGGAACAAATACTTTGAAAAATATATATAAAATAAAAAAGATTTTCTTCCTCAAATCGTGTAAAAATTAACAAAAAAAAAAGAAGAAAAATAAAACTATTATACAAAATTGTCAGTCAGTCTTACAGCTATAAAAATGAGTACAATTAAAGCAACAACAATAGTAATGGCAATAGCAATAGCAACAAAATAAGAATTAAAATATAATTTTATAATTTTAATTGTGAAAGAAATAAAAAGTGAAAATCGGCCGTGATCTCGGTAAATTTACAGTAAATTGTTGTGTGTGCGTTAAAATCATTATTTTTAGATTTATCGATTTTATACGACATTGTGTGTTTAGTTTTGTGGTGCTGCCAAAGTGCTGCCTTTCTGCTGCTTGCCCGAACGCTGCAGCTTAATGAATAAAGAAAAAAAAAAGTCAGATATAACAACAAAAAAATAAAATATAAAAATTAAAATATATGTATATTACAATGTGTAATAAGTTAAAATAAAGAAAACAACGTCATAAAAATAATGACCGAAATGAATGTTTGAAAATAACTAACTTACTTGGTGTTGTACTCCACTGCGTATGAATGTGAAATAATAAAAAAAAATTAAGGGTCGTCCACCATCGTCACCGCCACCACCACTGGAAAACGAAACCACGACCACAGACCACATAACCAACAACAAATACACCAACCATCTCACCACATATCCATTCATTAGCGGCCGCAATATGAGACAAAAAGTATGAAAGTGATAAGTTTTTTTTTTTTTTTTTTTTATAAAAAAAAGTATATCTAAATATGAAATAAATATAAATCACGTAAATTACTTATTTTTATTGTTAACATTAGAAAAATATAGAAAAGTATATATTTAATAAAAGCTGTTTGTGTGTATGCGAGTGTGTGTGTGTATGTGTGATACTATCGACCAGTATTGACAATATATTTTAAGGCAAAAATCGCTTAAATGTTGTTTAAGAATGTTAGATGATCAAATGTATTGCGTAAATTAGTTTTATTATCACACATCACTTCCCTTAATTTGAGTTATCTTTATTAAGATTTCATTACTACGAAAGAAAGAAAGAAGTTTTTATTACAAATTATCCAACTAAACTCTTTTCATTATCAATACATCACTGTCTCTCACATAATGATATGACCTAAAATTACTTTTTTTCGGAAAATTTGTTAAGCTACAAACTTCTACTTGTATTAAGTTAAATAAAACTTAAACCGTTTAATATAAAAATTCTCCAAAATACGTAAATTTATTCAAATATTATACAAATTCATAAAACATTAAATTTAGATGGTGTGAATGATTATTTTGCTGCTTGCCAAATACAAGATGTTGGTTGTTATGATAACTACATAGATATTCAGTCTGGTAGCTGCTTTTCCTTCTTAGGTATTGGTCCTGATGTGTTGTATCAAGCATTTCTCAGAATTAAATCGAATGCTATTGGATATGATGCCATGCCATTAAAATGTTTAAGGATTATTTTTTTTGTTCATTTCATCACACCTGCTTCATCTTGCGAACACAATAATCACTACGTCATCTTTCCCTTGTAACTGGAAAATAGCTAGAGTTGTACCCATCATTAAGGAAGGACAGTCGACTGAATTGGATAATCTACGTCCTATTTCTATACTTCCAGTCCTTTCAAAAGTTGTGGAACATATATTAAAGGACCAAACGATTGTGTACATAGATTGTAGATCTTTGATTCATCCCTCTCAATCGGGGTTTCGACGTGGCCATAGCACCACTTCTCTACTGTTATCCTTGACTGATTCAATCAGACAGTTTTTAGATAACCGTAAGAATGTTGTATTACTTTCTGTGCATTTTTCCAAAGTCTTTGATATGGTTGTTTAAGTTGTCTCATGATTTTGAGTTTTCACGTCATGCTTGTGACTTAATTAAATCCTACCTACACGATAGACATCAGTATATATCTATTGGCACTTCTCTTTCTCACACTCTACGGATCACTAGTGGTGTCCCACAGGGGATGCTTAAAAGCGTAAGTGAACCACCTTTCCTGTGTTCTTTAATTCTTTGTTTACAAGATCCCAATCAATTCTTTTCCACAGGTCGAGGTTCTGGATAGTTGAGTGGATTTGCCTCCCGTGGTACAAATTGACAGAAATATGAAAACACTCTGTGATGTTTTAATAATGGTAAAAGCCGTTTTTGTGGACACTCCATAATATATAATTCTGTGTTTATAGTGCCTGATGTCACAAATTATTGGCTTCATTTACCACAACTGAAAATGGCTTGCCACACAAGAAACTTCTTGGGGAGTGTTGTTTGTTTTTTTTGTACGGTATTGTTCTTGAACAATAATAAATCTTGACCCAGAAGTTGTGAAAAGTCTGCCAGTATATAAGTTTCATCAACTAATTTTTTCACTCGTTCGTTTGCTTCTAAGTTCTTTATCGCATTGCAATCTGGAACTTTCTGAACTTTATACGACTTTAACCCAGCATTAGTTTTGAGTCTTCGCAGAAAAGAAATCAGTGTATATAACTTTACGATCTGCTTTTCTGATGGAAGTTTTCGGTGCTCTTAGAAAGCGGTTATTAAAAAATAATAATTTTTTAGACCAAGGATAAGTTTTGGCTGGTAAAATATGTATACTTTTTTTTGACTCATTCTTTAGAGTCCTGCCGATTCGGTTTAAGCCATAAATCGGCCTAATATCAAAATTTGACCAACTACCGAAATCTAAATTGTTAATGTACAAGATCATAGATTAAAGAATTTTAAAGAAGAAATAAGTTATGAATATACAAAGGTGGGTTAAAAAGTCTTTGATTCTTTTGAGCTATATACACTTTGACCAACGTTTCTCATACTGATCCATGTGAGATACTTATGGCTTCCATAATCTCTCATACTTTCAGTCTTCGATCGGTCAAATAACATGATTTTTTTCAATTGTTTCGGCCACAACGAAATTCAGTTAACCACTTTTTTACCATTGATTCTCCTCCAATTTCTCCTTAAGTCACGAGGTAGTCTGCTATCAATGTCTATTAAACATAAACTGAATGACAGGAGTCAACTGACAGTGTTGCCCTTTCAATAAAGAGCTAGAGATTCAAAAAGTCGCGGACTTATATTTAAATTTTTTTTTTCGGAAATTATTAATATATGTTTCGATTTGTTTCGGATTTAACCGAGATTTGTTGGCCGAGTTTGGTTTCGGCCTAAAAAATTTCGGTCCGACTCTAGGGTTTTGTAGAAATAGTTTTATTTTGTTTTGAAAGTAATGGGAATGTAATTAATAGTGCACGCTAACTTTTGGTTCCCAAGAATTTTGACATTATAAAAAGATTCACTGTCGCTCCATTTTGAAGACGCAGGTATGAATCAGAATATATCGCGTTAATTAGATGTTACACCCCTCACAGTTCGGTGAACAAAGTAGTGATTTTTAGATAGGAATTAGTTATTTAAAACTAGTATACTTGAGAATTTTGACCTCACATCCAGAATTGTTCTATGTATTGTAGAAATACGTTCTGTAAAATGTTACTATATATGATGGGATAACCTTAAAAGATTCATCCCAAAAATACTGAAGCACTTATTTTACAGCTTGCTTATTCATACAAAATATAGCACATAAACGCGAGTTTCGTTGCGTTTCTGTAGTCAGTCCAGGCGCGGATCCAGGTCAACCATTTGGGGGGGGGAAAAATTAAAATTTATTCTACATTTTTCTTTTTATTCCTTTTTATATGAAAACTTTTCAGTTTCCTATTTCACCCCCTCTGGATCCGCGCCTGAGTCAGTTGAACCATCAACATCGCCTTATCGAATTCACCATGGTATTGAAAATTAATCTTAAACTGGCACTAGCTCTGTTCAACTTTTTATTTAGAAAATGCAATGAAAACAAGTAAAGGTCACACATGACAAATATTTGACGAAAAAGACGTAACCACAAAATAAAATACATTTGAATTCTTTTATTCATTTTAAAAACTTATTTTACTTAGGATGATGCAAAACAAAACATTTACAAATCACTCGTCAAACAAATTTGTGCTAGAAAAAGTGGTTACGCTTTTCTGATCAAATATTTTCCATATGTGACCCTACCTTTAGAAAGTATGAGCAAAAATATTTTTCTTTCAAAATTTCAATAATTTATTTTCGTGAATGATTTTCGGAAGGAGGGAATTATGGACCGATCGCAATGATATATGTTGAATTTTATGTGTATACTAAAATTTTTAAGAGTTTTATGATCTTTAAAGTGATTTTCGGAAGCAGGCCTTATATGGGAGCAATGATTAATTATGGACCGATCATCATAAAATTAGGTGACATGAATTCCGTAGAATTTATTTGGAGCGAAATTTGCGTAGATATTTACATAAATTAAACATTTATGACCGATAAAGTCAAATTTCGGAAGTAAATTTGTATGGATACTAGGCGAAATAATGGACCGATTTTAGCCAGTTTCAATAGTCTTCGTCCTTAGGCCTAACAAATGGTATGTGTCAAATTTTTATCGAAATATCTTCAAAATTGCGACCTGTACTTTGCACATGTATATAATACTTTATTAAAGTATTATATACAGTGGTTGACAAAACAACGAGTGGATTGTAACCACTCGGTTACAATCCAACGGGTCGTTGTCGTGTTGGAATCTCCAAACTAGCGTATGGATACATCACATCGTTTAATATGGTTCTGTATCCTATACCTGTCATGGTATCTTTTATAATATGAATTGGGTCCATACCTTGTCTTGAAAAACATCCCCATACCATAATATTGCCACCGCCAAACTTTACAGTCTTATTTGTGTACTTTGGATCTAATCTTTTTCCCTTTGGTCGTCTTACAAATATTCTCCCATCACTGCCTCTTAAATTGTATTTGGATTCGTCGGAAAAGAGGACAGTATTCCATTTCTGTATCGACCAGTTTAAATTATCCCTGGCAAATTGTAGACGAGCAGAACGGTTCTTTTTAGAAATGAGTGTTTTTTTTCACAGGACGATAGCAACCAATACCAGTCTCATTTGCCCTGCGACTAACTGTTCGGGTACTTATTTCTAATTTTAGGCTATGACGAGTTATTTTTGGGAATTTCTTGAACTCTCTCGCTATTAAATTATCTTGTCTAGGAGTAGTCTTACCAGGTCTTCCACCTAAATGTTGAATTTTTACAGAACCGGTCTCACGAAATTTCTTTAACAGGATGCTTTTTACATCGTTCTTTTAAATATTATTTTCGTTTTACACTTCTTTCTTGCAGAAGTTTAAAAGTTTCCATTGTTTTGTCAGTAGCGAAATAGTGAATATTTTTAATTTTGTTCCCTTTTTTCAGAATATAATTAATTATGTTGTTTGTTTTTCAGTTAATTTATATAAATAAAACTATACAAGTAAAATACTAAAAAAAAAATTTCATTTTAAAAAAATATTTAAAATTTTGGGCTACATATGGAATATTTGGAAAAGTTTCCATTGTTTTGTCAACCACTCTATTTATATCGGATATGTAATAGATTAATGCAGTGTATAGTATAGAATTTTAAAACATCTACTATTTTTTAACTTTTAATAAAAATTTTCCCATTAAAATTATATTTATTTGAAAAAACATAGTGTGTGAAAATACAATCATTAAATTGACAACACTTGTCTCCCTAAAATATTCGTAAAATGATGAGGAGAAGAATATGAATATAAGAGTAAAAATTACAACAAAAAAAAATAAATTAAAAAAACAAAAAAATATACAAAAATACTACCAAAAGTAGTAGCAGAGGAGAGAGATATGAGTGAGTGAGTGACGACTAACTATAGTGTGTGAATTTTATAATATTTAAGAAAAAAAACGAAAAAAAAAATAAATTCAAATTACCTAATCACTAATGGAATAAAACTAAATTTATCAAGTTATAGTGCGAAAAGAAAATTGCTAATAAATAATTTTTATTTATGCAAAGTTTGGACAAGTATTTTCTAAATATAAATATCTACTTTTCACCTCGAGGACAACTAAATAATAATAAACACGATTTACTTGGCAAATCTGTCTGCCTGGTGTTAGTTTTTCTAATTAACGCTATTTTATTATATTCGTTAATTCAATTCAATACGATGTGATGTGATGTGTTCATTCATTATTTATTTTCATTCACTTAATTATTTACATACTACATTTTGTAGTAGCTATGTTTGTTTGTGTAAACCCCTATTAAGCAATTAAAAATAAATCCTTTATTTAATTCTTCTGTTTAGTTTTAGTTAAATTTGTTTTGTTTTTTTCTTCTAATTTATGTGAAACGAGCGAGTTGTCGCCTGTATCGTATCGTTTTTTTTTTTTTACAAATTCTGGTTGTTTATTTCTAAATGGTTAAATATTTACCCAATTGGGTTTGGTTGGTGGTTTATTCTATGTTCCGTACATATGTTCCGTTTGTTTTGAAATAGAATATACAAAATGTAGTTGCACATACATACATACTTATTTTCTATTACAATTTGGTTCTATGTACGTATTAGTCTTTTTAACATAATAATAAATATTAATTTTATTCACTTGTCGTCTTTAAATTTTTGTAGTTTGTTTTCTTTTCTTTTTCTCCTCTACACATATTTTTGTATGTTTGTTTGTCTGTCTATTCTGTCGTATTGTGTCTATTTGTCTAGTTTTTAGGCCCTCTATTGTTGTTGTTCTTGTCATTAAATAGTTTGACAATTGGTCGAGTGGTTGGTCGTTCGTTCATTCGGTTGGTTGGTGGGTCGGTCGGTCATCACCCGGTTTTTTCATATAAACAGTTAAGCGGCTTCTATATTGTTTTTTTATGATTGAGCTGCTTTCCTTATTTTATTTTTTATGTCTTTTTTTCTGTTTATTTGTCATTTTTATTGTACGTAAACATTGATGCCAGATTTGTAGTTTTATTTGACATTTGACGATGGAACAATATTTTTGTAGCGTAATAAAAGGTGATTATCACTTTATTTAGTGGTTTTCTTTAATTAACCCTTAAAATTTTGAAGACCAGCTAAAATAAGAAGTATTTATAAGACATATTTCCGTTTTTATTGAGATATATTTTTGACATTTTAAAATTTAATAAAAAACATGTAAGAGAGCTTTATTCGGCTGTGCCGAATCTTATATACCCTTTATCAAATTATACTTCAAAATAAAAATTTTAAATATTTTTAGGTAAACAAATATTTTTTAAAGTTTTTTAAATTTTTATAGAAAAAATTTTTTTTGAATTGTGTTTTTTTTTTAAATTTAATTTTTTTAAAATTTTTTTTTTGTTCTTTCAAAGGTCTTTGAAATATCTATCATTAGATATCCATATTGTCTAGTAATCCAGATATATGTAAAAAATCGAGGTTGCCCTGGTTTTTTCCTCATATCTCAGCCATTTGTGAACCGATTTTGCTGATTTTAAATAGCAAACTTCTCGAAATCATGTCTGACATAATTATTGAAGATTTGGATCCCGAAGATATCTGGGTTCTTCAGAAAATTGATTTCAACAGACGGAATGACAGGCAGTCAGTCAGTCAGTCAGACAGACATACTGACAGACGGACATGGCTTAATTGACTCCGCTATCTATAAAGATCCAGAATATATATACTTTATAGGGTCGGAAATGGAAAATGTAGAAATTACAAACGGAATGACAAACTTATATATACCCTCTCACGAAGGTGAAGGGCATCTTTTTAAAATGGAATATACTACGAGGGTGGATCAAAATTGAAACGCAGGTTTTTGAGTAAAAAATTATTTTACATTTATTATTACAATTATTTTACAATTATTTACTAAAGAAAAGATTTGTCGAATAGATATTTTTTGTGAAAGTCAAATCAAATCCAAAACCCCGAGACATTTCTTCAGGTTTGGAAACAAGAAATAGTCACTCGGGGCTACATCCGGAGAATATGGCGGAAGAGGGAGGATTTCGTAGCCAAATTCATTGATTTTTTCCATGGAAACTGTACATGTGTGTACCATTTTGTGCCCCCGATTGTGAGCAAACGCAGCAACCATCGGAAAGCTTTCTCATACCCAAGTAATCGTTCAAATTTGAAACCACAGAGCCATGTGAGATGCCTATGGCTTCCACAATCTCTCGCACTTTCAATCTCCGATCGGCCAACACCATATCGTTGGCTTCTTCCGTGCTTATACGGCTACAATTCAGTAAACAATCTTTTTACCATTGAAATTGATGGTGCAGAGTACTACTATATGGCTAAGGCCTTTATTTGAGTGATGGCTAATGAGCATACGAAATTCACTTTTTTTCCAATTTCTCCTCAAGTCACGTTGAAATGTCTGTTATCAATGGCTGTGAAACACTAACTAAATGACACAGCTCAAATTTTGTCAGGAGACAACTGACAGAAGCCTGTTGAAAGGAGCAGTGTTGTCCTTTCCGTTAAGAGACCTGTTAAAACCGAAACTATCATAATATGTTCCATTATAACCGAATCTCTTTTATTATAACTATTATCAATTTCATAATATCAACTCACTTTCCAGATACCATCGCAGTTTCGATTTGGATTAAGTATTTATTGTCAAAGCAATGAAAAATTAGGTTTAATTTTCACAAACCTTTTTCTGGCCCATTCAGTGACTCATTCACATTCCCTCACAACCGCATATTTCTTGTTTAGTTTTAATAAGATACACCCAGTGTCTCTTTCTTCGTGTTATTATTTGAATTCTGTATTTTGTGATCTACAATTTCCCATAGGCTTTTTATGGAATTGAGATCTGGCCACTTCAAAACGCGTACCTGGCTCAGCGTGTGGATACATAACATCGTTTAATATGGATCTGTATCATTCCAGTCATAATATATTTTATGATATGATATGCTGTAAAACAGCACCACACCATAATATTACCACAGCCAAACTTGTCTGTTTAATTTGTTTACTTAGATCCAGTCTCTTTTCCTTTGGCCGTCTTACAAATATTCTTCAAACACCGCCTCATAAATTGTATTTGGATTCATCCGAAAAGAGAACAGCATTCCATTTCTTTCCATTGTATAGGTATGAGCAGTACGGTATTTTTAGAAATAAGACGTTTTTACCTGCTTAATTTGCCCTGCGCTAACTGTTCGATAACTAATATCCAATTTTAAATTATTGATATTTTTTTGGGAATTTCTTAAACTGTCTTGCTATTAAGTTATCTTGTATTGGATTAGTTTTACGAGATCGCACTTCCCAAAAGTTGCGTTTTTACATTACCAGATTTATTAATTAAATATTTACAGGATATATTTTTTGCTTCGGGAAAGAATTCGCAGTTTTACTATAAAAAAATAAAAAAGTAATACAAATTTGAGAACATTTTAACTTTAAAAAAACGTTTTTTCGAAATGGGTCGGCGGATAGAGACTTGAAGGCGCTACGAACAAAGTCCCCAATCCGAAAATTGGGGGCTTGTTCGATACACCCCAGAGTAGAAAGTCCCTTCGGCAATACAGAAAATATAAATATTAATAAATTTATTTAAAATTGAAGACATTGAACAAAAGTCCCAAACTATTTTTGGGATTTATTTAATTTTCAGTAATTGGGGAATACTTTTATTATTAATTAAGTACCCAATTTTAAAAATTAAATAAATCCCCAAAAAATTAACTAAGTCCCTAAATTTCGTTGTTGGTTTTTTCTGTATAAAATGTTGGGGCTTTAATTCATATTCGGTTTGGGGACTTTGTTCGTAGCGCCAGATTTGAAACAACGATCAAATCTTCTCTCAAAAATATGTATTTTGATGACCTAGACAAATCTTATTATATGGAAGGGATAAAAAAATTGTAGAAACTTTGGAGAGGTTTTATCCAAAAACCTGTGTTTTATTCAAAACGTCGCGAACATATTGATCTGCCCTCGTTTATGTATTTGGTAAAAGGTTATGTTCTTGAAAACTGAAAATACGGAATGAATATAGGTACCAAGTTTTCAAAAAAGTTTCCAATGGATTGTCACTCACCGTAAATTAGATGATAAGTCATTATTAGACTATTTCAATGTAATGTAGACAGTATGTATTGCAGTAATTTAATTTATTTTTCACAAGATTTGTACATATTTAAGCCTCTAACCCGCAAGAGTGCCTCAAGGCATGCATTACAAAATACCAATTATCTCAAAAAGTCATTATAGGTATATTTTGTTTTTAAATTTAACTGTGACTTTTGTTACAGATTTGTTAACATTTCCCTCGAAGGTCAAAATGCATTCTGACATTTAGTTTTTGTTCTGTCAGCTGTTTTGTGAGTGATGTCATAATTTTAGCACATGACATTTTGTGACATTTTTTTTTTTTTTTAAAAATCAAAGTTTACTAACTTTTAGTTGCCCGATCTATTCGAAATATTTTCATTAGTTTTACAATAAAATCATATCATAATTATTGTTTCTTACACCTAAATCGACAACAATGCCCTGAGACATTCTTCACCTTTTTGCATTTGGTTCCTAAACTTAATTTGCAAATTAGTTTCTAATGTCTGTTCTGAGTCTATTGGGTCATAATTGCCCTAAAAAGAAATTATTCGAAACTTTGTTTTTATCTTTTTAAAGTTTGAAGGTTAGAGGGTTAATGATTACTAGGTAGTTATCAAATAATCGATTTTCATCTTAAACATCTGGCATCGCATTGTATAGCTACTTATTTCATGTTTGCAAAAGTTTTCTTGTTATTCTATTTCATTTTACATCCATCCATCCATATTCCTTACATTACATTAGCTACATAGGTATTTTTTTTTATAAAATTTATCTTGTGTCTTCGCTTTCGTTAAGCGAAAATACAAGTTCTCTTCTAATTTTTCTTCCATCTGTTTTCTTTTATTCTCGTTTGTGTGAGTGTTTTTTTTTTGTTTTCTTTTTTGCGATTCGACAAATACAAGACAAGTACAAGTGAAATATGCAGAATAATAAAAATACAATTGTGTGCTAAAAAAGAAAAAACAACACAGAAGAAGAAACATGACTGAAAACAGCAAGAAAGAAATGTAGCAAACAGCGGCTGCAGCAGCTGTGGCCGCAGCAGCAGAAAAGTGAATTTGGTGCTCTTCTTCTCTTTTGCTTTTTTTTTTGTTTTCTTTCTGCTCTCTAGTGGTGGTATCTCTTATCTTACAAATACACAGGCACTTTAAACGGCCTAAAAGTATCTGAAATATGTGGTGTAGTTTATCAAAAAATATACCTACCTAATAATTTAAATATTTTATTTTTTTTCTCCACCACATACCTATGTCGTGTCACCACTACAACATACATATTTTGAAATATGTATTTGCTGTTGTTATCTTTATTTTACCTTAATTCAAAAAAAAAAAAAACTAATTAATAAAATTCCGTATTTGTGTCATTTCACATAAAAATGTCAAAATTTTCAAATATATAGTGTCAAAGTATAATTGCAAAAAAATAACCAACCAACAACTATAACAAAACAAATGTAAAGAAAACAAAAACAAAAGTGATAATTTTCAACTTTAAATACAAAATGTTCTTCATAATAAATATAAATATTTTATCTTTTCAAGTATGTTGTGCTGTTGGTTGTGTTGTTTTTTTATTTTTTTTATTCTATCTTGTTTTTGTATCTGTTGTTTTAGCTGCTTTTAAATACTACATTTACTTGCACTGCAAAATTTATTTTATTTCATTTTATTAAGTTTTGTGTTTTTTTTTGTTTGTTTTTATTTTCGTTTTTATGACAAATCTATGATAAATTAAACAATTCAATGTTAATACTATTCTCAACAATATTGTACAAAAAAACAACTACAACAAGCGAAATATTTATACATATTTGTTGCTGTTGTTGCAAATAATGATGATGATGAGAATTTAAACATGTGTTTAATTTTCTGTAATAATAAATCAAAAATCAAGAAATCTACAAATAAATTTATCGACTGCGACAGATAGACAAACAAATATTTACTCATTTTAAATGCTAAAATTTATCCTTCTTTTGTTGTGTCGTGAATATATTGATGTTATTTAAATTTGATTTATTAAACAACCTACACTGTCATACCAATGCCTGGTTTTGCAGACCAAAACCTAAAATTTGGCCTATTCCGAAACATTTCAACTAATTTTTAGGTTCTTGCACCCCTTTACATGGTTGAATTTCACTCAATTCCATCTTGAACAGACAAGTATTTTTTTGAGGATACGAACTGTTTTTTATTATATACTAGTTGATCGCCCCCGATTCGCCCGGTAGCATTTACTAATGTTAGTTCTTCAAGTTTCTCCAAACCACTCACACCAGCCTGTTCTTATTTATTTGGAAATAAAATATCTAAATTTGTACTGCATACTTTAGGGAGCTTTTTATTACAGTTGGCAGGACTCACAAAAAAAAAAAGAATTTCCGAGTTTTACCCGGAATTTTTGAATTTTTTTTCTTTATAAACCATCTCCTAAAAATTTCGAATCGAATAAAAAAAAATCTGCCAAATCGCTCCAGCCGTTCTCACGTGATGTCATTACATACATGGACAATTTCATTTATATATATGTATATAGATAGATTAGTCTTTTGATTTTATTGAAATTTTAATTATCTATGTAGAAATTATTGGAATATCAGAATTGCTGGTAGGTTACAATTAGAGTTTCCTGTTTTATTTTAGCAAAAAGAAAAAAAATTTTCAAAATATGTACGTGAAAAATTTCGGAATTTTCAAAACTTAAAAATATTAAGAAACCTGCTTCCATTATCTTGATTCTATCTTTTCTTCCAAATTGTCTAGGTATTTATCTTTCTTTCCTATTTTTTGTCTGTTTTTGTAAAATACAGAATAAATTCATTTTAAATATTCGGTTTTGCCATAGAATCCAATCATTGTCGGAATCCGGTTTTGAAAACGACTAAAAAGAACTTATGAAATCCAATGTAAATTTTTGTTTAATCGATAAAGAATTTAATTCTATATTGAATAAAAACCGATAACTTTGGATTCTATGACAACTACGATTAAAACCTTTTTTTATTGGATCTATTTTCAAAACAGATCGTACACCAGTTACAATAATTATATACAGGCGTTAAAGTAATTTTCAAAAACAGTGAGTGTGAAAGAAATTTAGAATCGTTAAAGCTCTGATCCGAGGCGACATTAGTATATTGGGTCTATATGAAATAATGAACCGAACCGAGTCTCCTGAAGAGTTGATGTAAAATTCGAACGGATTTAGATAACGTATTGTCATTTTGAAGTACATAGTTACATTGTAGTGTAAACTAAGTTTTTTTTTGGTGCGATCATTTCGAATTTAATGCCAACAAAGCGGCAAATGCGGGAAGTTTTGCTTTACTTCTTAACCCTCTAACCCGCAAACTTTAAAATGATAAAAAAAAGTTGTCGAATAATATTTTTTAGGGTAATTATGACCCAATAAACTCAGAACAGCCATCAGAAACTAATTTGCAAATTAAGTTTAGGAACCCGGTGCAAAAAGGTGAAGAGTGTCTCAGGGCATTGTTGCTGGTTGAGGTGTAAAAAACAATAATTATGATACGATTTTATTGAAAAGGTAATGAAAAGAACTAATAACAAATATTTCGAAAAGATCGGGCGATTAAAAGTTAGTTAAACTTTGATTTAAAAAAAAAATGACGTAAAATTTCACGTGCTAAAATTATGACATCACTCACAAAACAGCTAACAGAACAAAAACTAAAAGTCAGAATGCATTTCGACCTTCGAGGGAAATATTAACAAATCTGTAACTAAGGTCACAGTTAAACTAAAAAAAAAAATTTTAAAATTTTTAGGATAATTGCTGTTTTGTAATGCATGCTTTGATGCACTATTTCGGGTTAGAGGGTTAATTTTTAAAAAATGCAGCTGAAGCACTCTGATTGCTTACCAAAGCTTATGGTGAATGTATTCCATCGAATTCAACGTGTGTGATATGGTTTGTTCTGTTCAGAAATGGTGATTCTGACATGGAAGACAAAGATTGCTTAGGCCAGCCAAAAAAGTTTGAAGAGCTAGCAAAAGCATTGGAAACGACTCAATAAGCTATTTCAAAACGTTTGCGAATAGCTGGATTCATCCAAAAGCAGAGAAATATGGTACCATACAAATTGAAGCCGAAGATTTTGCATGTCCGAAATTATGTTTAAAGGCTATAAAAAAAAATCTTTTTATCACCGAATCATTACTTGCGATGAAAAATGGATTCATTACATGTGATGACCGGCCACCAGCCGAATCGACGCCAAAGCTGCTGAAATCTGACCAGACCATCACACGGGGAACTGTACCGAAAGCAACTGATTTGTTTGAAGCGTTGAAGCCTTACCGAACGGCTGTAAGCCGGCTGAGCCGAGCCGCCGATAAATTTTCAAAGAATTTCTTTTTTGGATTAAGTCGGCTGGAACATAGCGGCCATTTATGATAAACGTTTCTTAGTAATTTCATAAAATTTTCAGAATTTCACTTTTTAATTTTTTAGAATTTGAGTAGTTACTCTTTAGTCGGCTGACAGCCGGCTAGCCACCGCCGCCAACCTTTTTTGGAGTCAGCCGCAGCGAAATTTAGTCGACGCAGGTCTCTGGGCCGCCTTACCCGCTTTATAGTCGAGACCGTGTCCGTCCGACTACTATTTGTTTCGATCGATGTAGAACGCTCACTCTGGGATACGCTTCACTTTAAAACTGAGTATCCGATATTGGATTGGTTCGTTCTTGGCCTCTAAAGATAAGCAGTTCTTTTGGCTCAGAATCCATATGTTGCCAGAAATATGGAAAATTATCATAGCTATCAATCGTTACCATATAAACATTCTTAGCAAGTGGTATTACATGTTTTAAACTTTACTATCTGTTCGTCTATCGGGACATTGGTTTGAAATTTTCTTTATATCAAGATAGAGCCCTTTACTGCATGATGTTGAGGATGAGTAATGCAATGCCTCCAATGCAATCCTCTGACTGTTGAAACATTGAGATGGTTGAAACATTTATAACTGTGTAGCGCCCTCCTAACATAAATAAATAATGGCTATAAAATATAATGAATATACCACCAGAGGCGCTGTTGAATTTAAGTTTTGAATTTTTTACTTGAAACAACAAGGGAACGGAGTCTCAAGGTCTCAATGTGGTTTACATCGGGTATATATAAAATTAAAATATTGCTCTCGAACCGAACTTTTATATAAAATCGTTAATAGCAGATCCAAATCTTTAGTCCAATGTTTTAAATATTTCTCATTCTTGAGGGAATATTGAAAGCAAATATTTTTAGAAAACTAAAACAGTCAGGGAAAGTCTAATTTAAACGAAAAGAAAAATGTTACATTTATTAATCCTAATGAAAAGTGCATACGTTGGAAATTTATAAAGATAATAGAAACGTTCAAGTAATGTGCAGCATAATTTTAATTAGACTTTTTGCAAAATATCAGCTTCTGAATTAGTTCTTTGAATAAAAATCTCTACATTTAAATAAATTTCTTTTGTTACTAGCATTTTCTTGATTTTTTTTTGTGTGTGTTTGTGTGTTTTTCTTTTTAATTATTGTTCAGTGTCACGTCTGATTATTATCAGTTGGTTGTTGAATGGAATCGTATGATGTCTGTCTTTCTGTCATCCCAAATTGTGTCATTTCAAACAAAACGAAAGATAATTACATTTATTATTAAGATTTCTATTTATTCTTTTGTTTATTTTGGTTTGTTGCGACCAAATACAGCCCCCAAAGAAACACAAATACTGAAGAATTTATACTAGATAATGAAAATTGCATAATCGTAAATTAGGCTCAATTTTTTTTGGACTTCATTTTATTTCGGCTTATCTTTGCAGTTGATTTATGACAAGTTTTTAATTGTTTCAAATATATTTTGAGGCCATAAAATGTAAAGTGTTGTTTTAGACTTTAATTGTTTTAAAATGTTTAATTTTTTTTTGATTTGATTTGTTTTAATCTAAATATCTATTGTTATCTCTGCACAATTACACCCATATTTATTTTTCTAGTTTTATGTTGATATAATTATAGCAAGTTGTGTCAAAAACAAATCAATTTTATATGAAATTGTTATTATTTTTGTTTATAAATTTGTGTGTTTTTATTGCTTTAAAGACATTTGTACGGGAAACGGTATTATTTATTGTATTATAGAATATTATTCTACCAAATATCTCTTGAATGCTGATCACGTAATTAACACAAACACACCTTTTTACACGTTTTAACAATTAAAAAATACTCAAGTTTCCATAGGGCGGGGGACTAACGAAAGTTTGCGTTGTAGGAAAAGAAAATAGCAATTTTATTGTCTATAGTATTTAAAATTCTCTTCTTATTGTTCTTAATTTTATAATGTAGCATATTTTATATCCTTAATAAGCTGCAATTACTAAAATTTGTATGAATTTTTGTTAACAAAATTTAAAAATTTGAATTTTCAAAATGTTAAAAATTCTACTTTATTTAAAACCTTTTTTATGATTAAACAAATTGTTGGGATCTCAAAGGGTCCGTATAAAGACTTCAGGAAGCAGCGATCTGAGGGAAACATTAAGCTTAATCACTGTATTTTAATTTATTTTCCAATTTCAGTTTGATTTCATGACAAAATAATATACTTCGAACCTGATATATTCCCAGAAGAAATAATTGAAATGAAATGTAACTCGAGTGTTAATTTTTATTTGAAATCGAAAACTTGGGTTGATTCTCGTTTATTTTAAAGTTTTCTCGCTTGTTGTCTCAGAAGCGTTGAATCTATTCACATCTATCGGCAATAACATGTGAAATTTATGTTCCCATGAAATATCCATTTCCCTTGAAGACAAAATTGCTATCGTGAAATTCCCCATGAACATTTCATTCACAATAGTTCATTTTGTTTGTAACAGCTGCTTATTGTTTACACAATTCCATCTAAAAATTTCACAACAAGGGGAATTTTTTCACGTGAACAAAGTTGATGAAAGAAAAAAGGAAAAGGGAACATATTTCATGTGAAATATTGATTCGCGATAGGGGTGATTAACTCTTTGCGGTTTAGTGGTCACTTCACTAACCACCTTTAAAATTTAAAATATAGTTTATTGGCATCTATTGCCATTTTGCTAAACAATTATATTTTTTGAAGTAATCACTTATGGTTAAATAAATATAGTAATATGAAAATATGTATTGTAAAAATCAGTTTTTTTTAAGAGACTTTCACGCATTCAATAAAAAAAAGCACAGAGTGTTTATTGTTCGTCGAATTCAGTGTTACTTTGCTATTTCGTTTGTTTGGTCAGAAAATTTAGTCGAAAATATTCGATTAGATTTTTATCATAGTTATTTTTAATGCCAACCGCCACGGTGGTTAGTAAACTAACCACTTCACTCCACAAAAAACCTTGGAATGGGGTGGTTTTTTTATGTTTTGATTAATTTTTTTCTCTTACTTTTTATAATAAACTAACCTTGATTAATAGGGCCCATACACAACACCATCGTTATTGAGCAATCAAGTGATTGTGCAATTAAGCTTGAAGCACACAATACACCAGCATGCTGGTACAAAATTAATTTTTTTTTAAAATTGTGTGAAAACGGTTATAATGAATAATGATAAAATTTGTGGTGCACTTATTGTTGCTATTATCCTAAAACGAAAAATGATCAAAAAAATCGTATTTGGATAAAGAAATGGATAGAAAACAAAGGGGAACTAGAACATATTAAACTTCTAAAAGAATTGACAATCAGCGCAGAAGGTGATGATGGTACATTTTCCTTCTCTGGAACATTCCTGATCTTCCAAAAATTGAGTTTATCGTAATACCACAACGAAGACTCAAAAACATCATCTGTTCCTGCAGCAGATTTTTCACTTTTTTGGTCGAAAAACTTGGAATTTGTTCGAAATTTGTTCTTTTTACCACTTTTTCTCTATCTGCTTCTTGGTCCACCTGTTTTAATTGTTCTACCATTCCGTACTTTTAACATTCCATAGGCTAGGCATTGTTTACGTTCGAGAAATGCTGCCCAAAATATTTTTTCTTTGGCATTCATATCTAATTTTTTTTATTTTTTTGATGTTTATGCCATGACGATTTTAATTTTGTGAGCTAATTTTACAACACAAGATTCAATCATGCTGATACAATCAAAAAAATATCAAATTAGTTTTGATAAAGCACCAGCAGCTGGTACAATCGCACCACAAGCTCATACATGTTCAATCAGCTGGCACAAGCACTTGATTGCACAATTATATGGTGCTGTGTATGGGCCCTATAAAGTAAAAATGCAATTACTTGGCTGAAAGAATTAATTCAATTGTCATCGACATATTTGTATGAAGCTTTTCCTGCACTTCTATCTATCACAAAAAAGAATTGATCACGTGTGGACACTGATGAAAATGATGTTAAATGATGTGCATTATCTGAAATTTTCTCTAAACATTAAACAAAAACAGTATCGTGGCCTCATCTTTTGAGGCCAAGAACGAATCAAGCCAATTTCGGATACTCTATTTCAAAGTGAAGCGTATTCCAGTAAGAACGTTCTGCATCGATCGAAACAAATAGTATTCGGACGGGGTAAGGTCTAGACTATAAGGAGGGTGAGGTAAAACTGCCCAACCACATTTTTCTAAATAGTTTTTAAGACGGATTGCAACATGTGGTCGAATGTTATCATGATGGAATATTACGGTTTCATGCCTGGCCGCATATTCTCGGCGTTTTTCGGCAAATGCTCGATTCAAACGAATCAATTGCGTTCGGTGCAGGTTCCCTGTGATGGCCTGACAAGCAGCTTATAATAGATAGGACCCTTTTGCTACCCCCAAATACAGAGCATTACCTTAGCGCCATCGATATTTGGTTTTAGTGTCGATTGGGCTGGTTAACCGGGCTACACATACGATCAATTATGCTTCGGGTTATCGTAATGGATAAATTTTTCAAGCATTATTTCAGACATACCAAATCCACTTTCAAGGTCTATCGGCTTCAATTCGTATGATACCCATTTTCCCAGCTTTTGGATGAATCCTGCTGCTTGCAAAAGTTTTGAAATACCAATGATTTTACATGCTCTTTTTGAGTTTGACAACAATCTTCAAGGAGTAATGAAGACCAATTCTTGGTGTTCAAATTTTTTTGGCTGTTCTGGGCGATTGTTGTCTTTCTTGTCAAAATCACCACTTCTGAACCGAACTCACCATCCCTCACACGTTGAAGCAGATGGTACACATTCATCATAAGCTTTGGTGAGCAATAGGTGTACCTCAGCGGCACTTTTTTTCATATTAAAGAAGTAAAAAATCTTTGTTGTTTACACTACACATGGTCAATTACTAAGTGAGAATAAATGTCAGACATGTACCCTTCAAAATGACATATATGTTATTAAAAACAAAAACCGCCTTCAAAAGATATGCCATCTATTGTAAATCCTTAATATTTGCTTAAAATTTTGGTTGAATACATAATTCAGCTAGCTGAATTGCTCCTAACTGCATTTTATGTCAGAAATTTGCCATAAAATAGCAATTCAGCTGATTATAGTTGATATTCAGCTAGTTGAATTAATAGAAATACAAATTTTGTTCAAAATTCTTCAGTGAATAATGATATTCTTTACACTAATTATAAACTAAAATTCAGCCTTGCTTGCTGATTTGAGATTTTTATTCATAAATGATAGATTTTGGTATTTGGCATTTTCGAATTTTTCATACATTTTTTTTTTGAAAATTTTTTAAATAATTTAAGCTTCAATGGAAAGATTTCTTTGTTCTGTAAAATTAGGAAGATTTGTTGTAAGCGACAAAATTATTAATTAGCAGTCTCTAGATCGGTTAAAAAGTGTATTTATAACCAATAAAAAAACTGAAAGTGAACCCGTTATTTTCGGTCTCTGGTTGTAAGCGACAAAATTATTAATTAGCAGTCTTTAGATCTGTTAAAAAGTGTATTTATTCCCAATAAAAAAACAGTTTGGAAGATGACAACTTCACACAAGAAAAACTTATTTTAGTTATTTTGATATTTAGGGGTATATTTATTTTGATTTAAAGATTTCAAAATAATTTTAAATTTCTTCTTAATTAAATTTTTCTTCTTTTCATCTGGCAACCTTGCCTAACGGACGTGTTTTTGTGCTGAGATTTGTGAAAAGGTCTCCGCACTCAAGCTGAATGCTGCTGCTCTTTTCTAAAGTTTCTTAACAATCCATCAAATACATTTTAATAAAGAAAAAGTTGCAATAATAAATACATTATTGATGGAATGAAATCAGTGTCCACGCTGGATTGGATTTTTTTTTCATTCTTTATTGATATTTATATCTTTTATATATTTATTTTGTTATTTGTTGTTTTTGCCAGCTGAAATCGTGTAGGTTTGAAAACATGTTTTTATTTTATTTAATGGTGGATTTTCGTTTTGTCTTTTAGAATGTAAATTCATTCATTAAATTATTTGTTTGATTCATATTTTGTGCAGCATATAGATACAAAATAATGTGTATTTAACTGTTTTAATTTTAATAAATATCATCATTATTAAACAAATAACAATAACATCATTTCTCCTTTTGTCTAATTACAGAATTTGGCTCAGACAATAGTATCGGTTAAATTATTGATGTGACACCACTAACTAGTAGACAAAAAAAAACATAATAAATTATTTCGAATCTTTTTGTCGCAGTGAATAAATAAAAAACTGTATGTAATACAAACTAAACGTTTTTAAACTAAATTCTGAAAACGAAAACGTAGAAATTTTGGTGCTAAAGTGCTGAAATTGGAGACAAATTAAGCAAAAATAAATAATTAAAACGCATTATAAGAGAGTGAGGGAGATTGATAGAGAGAACAAACAACGTGCCATCATTATCATCATCATCATCTTCAATAATAATAATTATAATAATAACAACAACAACACCATTAATTCAACACATAACAGCAAATCAATACAATAAACAATCACCAACTACAACAACAACAACTACAACAACAACTAAAAACCATGGATGCTTAGCGAGAGTATTAAAAACGATACAAAAAATAAAACAAAAATAAAATTCAAGAAATAATCCGTAGCAGAAGAAGAATATTATAATAATTTTAAACATATGTAAAAAATTAATTACAATCCCTCCATTAAATGCACTACTACAACAGCAACAACAACAACCACAACAACTACTATTCATCATTATTCGATTTTATATTAATGAAAACACAAGGTATGCTAATTAATTTTATTTGCTTTTCTAACAGTGTGACAAAGATTGTAAGAAACTTACTATATGTTTGATGAGATCTTTCTGTTCAAATATCTCTTGAACTAAAACCGATAATTCACACATGTAAGCGTATTTTTTTTTGTACATATTTTCAAGTATTGAAAAAACATTTGTACAATATAAATTTATTCAAAGTATTGGCCATTGTTAGCTATTACTTTTTCCAATCTTTCTGGCAATATATAGATTCCATGCCAAAAGAACTGCTCATCTTTTGAGACCAAGAACGAATCAAGCAAATATCGGATACTCTGAAGAGTATCACAGAGAAAACGTTCTCCATCGATCGAAACAAATAGTAGTCGGACTGGGCACGTTCTGGACCATAAAGCGGGTGAGACAAAACTTCCCAAACACTTCTTTCTAAATAGTTTTTTAACAGGTATTGCAACATATACCCGAAAGTTGTCATGATGAAATATTACAGTTTCATGTTTGGCCGTATATTCTGGGCGGTTCTTGGCCAATGCTCGCTTCAAACTAATCAGTTGCATTCGGCACAGGTTCCCTGTGATGGTCTGGCCAGATTTCAGCAGCTCATAACAGATAGGAATCTTTTGATCACATCAAATACAGAGCTCTGGTGTCGATTCGGTTGGCAGGGCTTCACGTAAGATGTCTTACGCATCGCAAGTAATGATTCGGTACAAAAATTATTTTCTTTTATAGCGTTCAAGCATCATTTGGGATATGCAAACTATTTTTTCAAGATCTCTTCAATTCGTATGTTAACCCAAATTTCCCTGCTATCGGATGAATCCAGCTGCTTGCAAACGTTTTGAAACTGCTAATTGAGTAGCTACCAATGAGTTTGCAAGCTCTTATTGAGTTTGACAACAATCTTCATGGAGTAAAAATCCCCACTTCCGTGTAAAAATCCCCACTTCTGAACAGCACAAATCATATCATCTATCACACGTTGAAACCGATGGAACATAATCACCATAAGCTTCAGTGAGCAATCGCTGTGTTTTAGCGGAATTTTTTTAAAAATTATGTAGTAAAGCAAAACTTCCCGCATATGACGCTTTGTTGGTACAAAATTCGACATTTTCGAAGCAAAAAAAAATAAAATTTGTCTGCACTATAATGTTCAATAACTTAGTGAGAGACAAAACTTCCCAAACACTTCTTTCTAAATACTTTTGCAACATGTACCCGAAAGTTGTCATGGTGGAATATTACGGATTCATGTTTGGCGCCATGGATATTTGGCTTTGGTGTCGATTATGGCTGCTTGACCAGACTTCACATACGATCTCTTACGCTTCGACTTATTTTTCATTGCAAGTAATGATTCGTTGCTAAAATGATATTTTTTTATAGCATTCAAGTAATTTCGGACATGCAAAATCGTCTTTCAAGATCTCTCGGCTTCAGTTCCCAGGTACCCAATTTCCCTGCTTTTGTATGAATCCTGCTGCTCGCAAACGTCTTAAAATTACTGGTTGAGTAGCTCCCTATGATTTTGCAAGCTCTTGTTGAGTCCTCAAAAGATACTCCATCTATTGTAAATCCCGCATTTTTAAGTCATACAGCCAATACTATCTGAATTGTTGTAGGCCTGAGGTGAGCATCTTTGAGCGTCTGCCCATGTAAATACAGATCAACTCAAAACAACTCAGCACTCACTATGTGAAATTTCATTAAGATAGCTTTAATCGATACCGAATTATTTCTGAAATAAAAGTCTCTAAACCACTGTGAATTGGGATAAAGCAACTGAACATTTTAAATTTGTATAAAAAATCGTTGAAAAAGGTACTTTACGATGTTAAAACGTATTAAAATATTTTGAATAGGAGTGAATTTTCCATGCCTGCTCAAAATTAAAGAATTTTCAAAGCAGAACAATTCGAAAAATGTCCGCAAATTAACCTTCGAATAAAATTTATTCGAATAATCTAGGAAAAATATATTTTTTATTCGATTAAATTATTAAAATGTTTTTATTTATATTTTACTAGTTGACCGACCCGGCTTCGCCCGGTAGCATTTACTAATGTTAGTTCTTCAAGTTTCTCCAACCCACATACACCTGCCTGTTCTTATTTATTTGCAAATAAAATATATTAATTAGTTCTGCATACTTTAGGGAGCTTTTTTTATTACATTTTATTTATCCGAGTTTTACCCGGAATTTTTTTAATTTTTTTTCTTTACCAACCATCTCCGCAAAATTTCGAATCGAATAAAAACAAAATCAGTCAAATCGCTCCAGCCGTTCTCACCTGATGTCATTACATACATGAACCATTTAATTTTTATAAATATAGATTAAATTATTGCTCGTTATTCGTTCAAATAATCGAGGGAATTTCAAAAATTAATCGATCACAAATAATAAAATAATTCGATGAAAATAAAACTCGAATAATTGTCAATCCTAGTTCACATAATCTAACAATGATAATAAAATATCTCAAAACTAAAATATTGAAGCAATTATGAAGAATATAGAAAACTAACTAATTTGTCGTTTGTTTTTTAATTAATATTTGTAAATAATATGGTAATTTTGTATTTGTAACTGTTCCGCTACTGTGGAAAGTTCTATCCTGCGAAAAAATCTTTGATTGCTACAGCTGCCGTTGGATTGACAATCTTAGGCAGAGTGTTGAGACTCGTAATTGCATTAGAGCAATAAATATTTGTCTAAAATATTCTCTGTCACACTGTTAAATTCAATAATATCAATAGTGCTGCAATTATTTTCCAGTATTTTTGGAAAGCAACGTTACATACGTAGCACTATAAAATTATATAAGTTTGCTGCATGTGTGTAGTTAAAAATGGCATTTTATTAAATGAAACTGTTACGCTCTCCTTTGCCTCCTTCTAAGCACTTTATGACTATTGAATAATAGCCATATAATTACATTTTTTATTCTTTGTTTTCAATTTCAGATATCGTCAAATAATACATAAACAGAGAAAAGAAATAATAATTTGTAATAATTAACATATTGTAAACTAACAGCGTATACAGCAAACTACAGTAGGTTTTCAATACAAACGAAACTACAAAAAAAAATAACACGAGGAAGGACGGAGAGAAGGAGTGAAAAGAAGAAGAAGAAAAACAGAATAGAACTCGTCGATAAGCACAAACATCTTAAACACAAGAACAACAGAAAAAATGTCATCGGGAACATTTGTTGATCGAATCGATCCATTCGCCAAACGTTCATTGAAAAAGAAAAGCAAAAAGAGTCAAGGTTCCTCACGCTATAGAAATTCACAGGATGTGGAATTGCAACAATTGCCACCACTAAAAGGTATAAGTTTAATTAAGATTTCCTTTTAAATAATTCGAAGCTGTAAAACTAATGTTCTTGTTTTCCCTTAGCCGATTGTTCGAGTTTGGAACAAGAAGAATTATTTATTCGCAAATTGCGTCAGTGTTGCGTATCATTTGATTTTATGGATCCTGTGACTGATTTGAAGGGCAAAGAAATCAAACGCGCCGCCCTAAATGATTTATCCACCTACATAACACATGGACGAGGCGTACTTACAGAAGCTGTGTATCCTGAAATTATACGTATGGTAAGTGTAAATATTTTACCTACAAATGCTTTAAATATCCATTACAAAATTATACATTTTTCTATTTTGTTTTAAATAGATTTCATTAAATTTGTTTCGTACATTGCCGCCAAGTGAGAATCCAGATTTCGATCCCGAAGAGGATGATCCCACTTTAGAGGCCTCCTGGCCACACCTACAGCTGGTGTACGAGGTGTTTTTAAGATTTTTAGAATCGCAAGATTTTCAAGCGACTATAGGAAAACGTGTTATTGATCAAAAGTTTGTTTTACAGGTAAACTCAACTCAACTCAACACTTACTTAATTACTAATGCACTACACTACACCATGTATACTGGCGTACTGTTGTACTAAGTATAATCTTAGTTTACTTTCAAATTTTTTTTTGTTTTAATATTTAATGCGCAATTATCTTTGTTTTGTTTAATTTAATGTGTGTGTTTTAAACATTTGTTATTTAATTTAATTTAGCTTTTGGAACTATTCGATTCTGAAGATCCACGTGAACGTGATTTTTTGAAAACTGTTTTGCATCGTATTTATGGAAAATTTTTAGGTTTACGAGCATTTATAAGAAAGCAAATCAATAATATATTTTTGCGTTTTATTTACGAAACGGAGCATTTTAACGGTGTCGGCGAGTTGTTGGAAATACTTGGAAGGTAAGCAAGTGTAATTAATGATTAAAGTTTTTACAATCTAATCATGTTTATATGTGTTATTTTACAGCATTATTAATGGTTTCGCTCTACCATTGAAGGCCGAACACAAACAGTTTTTAGTTAAGGTTTTGCTTCCTTTGCACAAAGTAAAATGTCTGTCACTGTACCACGCTCAGTTGGCCTATTGTATTGTACAGTTTCTCGAAAAGGATCCATTCTTAACGGAACCAGTCGTACGGGGCCTTTTGAAATTCTGGCCAAAGACTTGTTCGCAAAAGGAAGTCATGTTTTTGGGTGAAATTGAGGAGATACTCGATGTAATCGATCCACCACAATTTGTTAAAATCCAAGAACCTCTATTTCGTCAAATCGCCAAATGTGTATCCAGTCCACATTTCCAGGTATTCAAAATTTAAATATAATTTTCATAGCTACACCATTTCCAATTGTATTTCAGAAGTTTACAATTGAATTTCAGAAATTTCCAATGGAAGTTTCTAAAATACAATTGGAAATGGTGTAGTAAAGAGTTGTAGGCGAAGAATATTTAATAACCATTATGTTTTGTTTTGTTTTAAAAAAGGTTGCTGAACGTGCACTGTATCTGTGGAACAATGAATATGCTATGTCCTTAATTGAAGAAAACAATGCTGTTATAATGCCCATCATGTTTCCGGCATTGTATCGCATTAGCAAAGAACACTGGAACCAGACAATTGTGGCTTTAGTTTACAATGTTTTGAAGACTTTTATGGAAATGAATTCGAAATTATTCGATGAACTTACCTCTAGCTATAAAGCGGAAAGGCAAAAGTAAGTGTTGCTTATAATTTGTTAAAAAAAATATGTTAAAATTAGTAAATCTTGAGCTGCTGTGAGAGATTTCTGTAGCAAGTAATGATCTGAGGCGTTTTATTTATCTGTCACGAAAGATTTCTTAAGCAAAGCTTTAGCTGTAACGACAGAGTTATTTTTTTTTTTGTAAATATTGATATGACCGACGATGAGACTAGATCGGTGGCAATAAAGAGAGATTTCTTTACAAAATCTTGAGCTGTGGCGAGAGAGCAGGAATTGAAAATTTGATACCGATCATACTTCTTTTAATACTATTTCAAGTTGAAAAGTATCTTGGTACTCATGTGACTAATGTGATACTCATAAACTATATTACAGTTTTTTTTCTATAAAAACATTTGTGTTTGACAAAACTAAACAGTTTTTTCTGTAAAAAAGCTTCATGGTTTTTATAGAAACATTTGTGTGTAACCGTTTTTTCTATAGAAAATTTGCTGTATAAAACAATTCTAATGAAAGTAAAAACACATTTCAGTTTTAGTTCTCTGGGTAGGAAAAAAGGACAATTTGAATAGTATTTTACATTGAATAAATATTTTACTTTCCATCCCTAGTGGCGAGAGAAACCTTGAGCTGTAGGGAGAGCGAGAGAGAGTTATTTAGCAAATAATAAGCTGTAGCGAGAGAGACTTCTTTAGTAAATATTAAGCTGTAGCGAGAGCGAGAGAGACTTCTTTAGTTAACATTAAGCTGTAGCGAGAGCGGGAGACACTGTTTTAGAAAATCATGAACAGTAGCGAGAAGAAAAAGATTTATTTAGAAAATTATGAGCTGTAGCGAGGAGCAATTTCTTTGAAAATTCTAGAGTTGTAGCGAGATTGGGATAATTATTTAATTAAATTTATATACTTTATTATTTTTAAAAACCCCGCATTTAGTAAATCTTGA
The DNA here is from genome assembly GCF_958450345.1 of Calliphora vicina. Classification (NCBI taxonomy): domain Eukaryota; kingdom Metazoa; phylum Arthropoda; class Insecta; order Diptera; family Calliphoridae; genus Calliphora; species Calliphora vicina. Next base: position 166,118,923 of record NC_088780.1, read on the forward strand.
GAAGAAGTGAGAGAGAAAGTTTTGAGATTCTTTAGAGAGTCTTATGTGTTTGCAAGAGTCAGAAAGATTTCTTGTCAAAATTACGAACTATAGGGCGAAAACGTAATTTCTTTAGCAAGATCAGAGCTGGCAAAGAATTGTTTTTATCGTTGAAATTTGATTTTTAATTAATTTTTATCTTTTTATCTTTTTTATTTCTACAGAGAAAAGAAACGCGAACGAGATCGCGAAGAACTATGGAAGAAATTACACGAATTAGAGCTCAATCGTACAAAGAGCATTCAGGGAGGCAACTCTAATACTTCAACAAACGCTAGTGGTGCCTCGACGTCGGGAGGTGGCATTTCAAATGCCAACAATAGTCAACAACAGAACACAAATTCGCAACAATCGAACAGTACCGCAACAGATCATAAATTCGCAGCTGGTGCTAGTGGCGATAATAAAATGGTGAATGCGCCAACAGCAGCTACAGCGAATGTCGGTGCCGCTAATCCTTTTGCCAAAATCAAAACTGAAAAGGTTGAAAATTAATTTTCAACAATATTAAAACCACCACCACCAGCAGCAGCAGCCGCAACAGCAGTAGTAGCAGCAGCAGCAGCCACAATAACAACAACAACAACCACAACATCAAACACCATAAGAAAACTTAAGGCAGACAAAAAGATCAGGAAATACAAATATTACTATCCGTATTAAAATTATAAATACTTTAAAAAAACAAACAAAAATTGTTTAAACAAAAAAACAAAACAAAAAGTTCAAGCAAGAATTGCAATAGGAACAGAAACCTAAAAATCAACATCTAGAGCGTAGAGCGCCTGATACAGAGAAAATTAAAAAAAAAAAAATATTTAAACTAAAACCATAAATCTATATATAAATTTAAACAAAAACAAAAGAAACGAGCTAAACACGAGGACAGGTTGATATAAAGTTGAAGTCTTAGAAGATAAAGAAGAAGAGGAAACATAAACAGAAAAACCAAGAAAAGAAAAAATTTAATTTAAATTAAAAAAAAAAATGAAATGAAAAGAAATTTAGTAATGGAAATGGTAGATTTATAAAAGAATGCGTTATGAGCAACTCTAATATCTATGATTTAACTTATGCCTATTTAATTATTAATTAAAAATTTAAACAAAAAATCTACAAATAAACTCATTTACATTTAAAATGAATAATTTTTAGAAAAGAAAAAATTTAAAAAAAATTATATATATACTATTACAAAATGAACAGCAGTTGATTAAGCAGATGTATAAGAAAAAGAAGTCGAAAAATAAATCAATAAATAATAAATGTAGAATAAAAAAAATGAGCTAAAACAACAACAGCAAACTTATTTAAACAACCATAAAACAAAACAGAACAAAACAACACAGAGTAGTCTGCAGTCTAACACAGCAGACTTGCAAATGAAAAATTAAGTTTAATTTAGGCTTTCTTTTTTGCTACATAAAGAAAATATTTTATAAAATAAAAATACAAAATAATAAAAATAAAATTAATGAAACAAACAGAAAGAAAATCATACATAATAAATATTTTGAAATAATTTTTGAAAAAACAAAAAAAATTAAAACAAAAAATTATAAATTCTAAATTGTTGTATAAGTGCATATATATATATAATAAATAAATTTAAAACAAAAAAGAAAACAAACAAATTCAATAATATTTCAAAAAAAGAAGAAAATTAATTTAATAAAATAAAGGAATTTTCTTACTTTTTTTAAAATTTTCTTTTGTAGACATGGTCTAGGAATTTAGTAATATAAACAACAACAACAAAAACCTATTATATAATAGCACAGACATACATACATAAATTTGAAAACCAACAGAAAACAACAACTACAACACTAAACCCCCCTCCTCTACCAAACCAACAAACCACCCCTCTCTACCCCTTCCCCCCCAAAATTTATGAATTATGTAAAGAAAAGTATTTCAAAATAAATTTAACTGAAACTTGGAAAATTAAGAAAATGTCGTTGTCACTCAAAAATCGAAAATAATAATACAAACAAAACAAAAATATTTATAAACAAAACAAAATAATAAAATTTCCACTAAAAAAACAGTTGTTACATAAGATTTAATTTATAAATATTAAAAATAATAATAATAATACAAATAAATACAAATAAAACAAAAAGCAAACAAATGATGAATGTAAGAGAAAATATAAATATAAATAAAATATTAATTGAATTGGAAAATAAATAAAAAATACAAAAAAAAAATACAAGAAATAAACGGTTATTATTAATAAATATGGTTTATTTGTAAAAAAAAATCAACAATCTACTGTGTTTTCCTTTTAAAGTGTTTGTTTTTCATTGTTTGTTTATTTTAATATATTTTCATTTTATAAACATAAATATATTTTATTTTAAATTTCGTTAAACCTTAAAATCTATTTAAACATTTTTTTCTTCTTTTTTTTTCTAATTAAGTTTTTATTTACAAAATAAATCTCTTTGTAATAAACATTTATTATGATTAAAAAGTTAATTTAATATTAAACAAAAAAACCAATTAATAAAACAAAAAAACAAAACGAGAACAACTACAAATTATTCATTTCTATATTTAAAAAAAAAAATAATTTCGAAACATTTTACTTAAAGAGCAACAAATTACATGAATTTCTAAATTTGAAGAAAAATTTTTAAAAAAAAAAGTTATTGCAAATTATTTGGCCATTTCCATTGTATTCTTAACTCGAATTATTCCCGTGTGTCCCCTTACTTTGTATATCAGACTGTAAAAAATATTTTTTACAATAAATATAAATCAATTATTCTATTTATGTCTCACAAATCAAAAAAATGGGACAATTCAGGTTAAAAAGGATTTTCAGGAATTCTAGCACACATCAGGAGAGTTACCCTAATTCGAAACGAAAGGAAGTCTTCAATTTACATGAAACTAATGATTTTATTATATAATTTATGTGATATAAAAGCTTGTCGATATATTTTTCTGATGATAGGCTTATCCCTACAAGCTCTCATATCATATACAGCCCAATTATGAATAAAAAATTCCGCTGGAGTTTGTTCCCCGGGAGTTTTTTCTCATTGAAATTGAATAGGAAAAATGAGAAAAGGGAAAATTCCCACGGAATTTTTATTCATAATTGGGCTGATAAATTATATAGTGTAATAAATAGTTTGATATAATTTAAAGTTTATATGTATTCTTCTTTTTGGAGTATTTAAATAAAAGCTTGTTTTAAAAATGTTTTTTCATTATTAATTTATTTTCTTCTTTTTTTTAGTACATCTTGAATAATTCGTATTTTCGAACCACATATTTTAGAAATATCGAAATGCTGGAATATTTTTCCATTGGCCTCAAATGAAACTAAAATTATTTGTTTAAGAATCCTCGTGATTTAGAGATTATTTTTGGAATTTTAAAAGATTTTCGAACATATGTTCGAAATTTCGAACAAAATATGGAATTTTTATTAGGGTTATACATTATCTAAAGCTTATTTTAGGCTTTAAAAATTTTTCGAACATAACTACGAATTTGATTTCGAATTTTGGGCTACGAGAAATGGATCAAAATTGAGTTAAATAATAGCTTTTAAAAAGAGGGGTTTAGCAAGTTCTGCAGTGAACGTTTTATCATAACACAATTTTTAAATTTTCAGAATAAATTATTTTGGATTCCACAATGAGCAAATCTATAAAGACTTGATCGTATTTTTATACCCTTCACCATGAGTGGCAAGGGTATATATAAGTTTGTCATTCCGTTTGTAATTTCCCCATTTTTCATTTGCGATCCCATAAAGTATATATATTCTGGATCGTTATAGATAGCGGAATCGATATAGCCATGTCCGTCTGTCCGTCTGTGTGTTGAAATCAACTTTCCACAGCCCCCAAATAACTTACATACACGATTCATACATCAATATCTCCGAAATTCTTCCGGCTCGGTCGCTATTTAAAATCGAGAATATCGGTCCACAAATGGCTGAGATATAAGGAAAAAACTAGGACAACCTCGATTTTTTACCTATTTTTGACCTATATCTGGATTACTAAGTCATTAATATACACCCCTATCGCGAATCAACATTTCACATGAAATATTTTCCCTTTTCCATTTTTCGTTCATCAACTTTGTTCATGTGAAAAAAATCCCCTTGTTGTGAAATTTTTAGATGGAATTTTGTAAACAATAAACAGCTGTTACGAACAAAATCAACTATTGTGAATGTAAAGTTCATCGTGATATTCCCGATAGCAATTTTCCCTTCGAGGGAAATGAATATTTCATGGGAACAAAATTTCACATGTTATTGCCGATAGGGGTGATAGACAATATGGATATCTAATGATAGATATTTCAAAGACCTTTGCAACGACGTATATAAGACCAAAGTAAGTTGGACATACAATGGGTCAAAATCGGAAAAAAATATTTTTTAACCCTAATTTTTTTTTCATCAAACAATTTTTTTTTGTCATAAATTCTTTTTCCAAAAAAATTAATTAAAGAAATTTGAAAAAACTTTTTTTAAAAAAAATTAAAAAATAATTTGGAAAAATTTTTTTTTTAAATAATTTTAAAACATTAAAAAAAATTTTGATTTTGTTTAAATAAAAATATTTAAAAATAAATATTTTTAAGTATAATTTGGTGAAGGGTATATAAGATTCGGCACAGCCGAATATATCTCTCTTACTTGTTTCAGAATTTTCTAATTGTATTTCAGAAATTTCCAATTGAATTTCAGAAATTTCTAATTGTATTTCAGAATTTTCTAATTGTATTTCAGAATTTTCCAATTGTATTTCAGAAATTTCCATTTGTATTTCAGAATTTTTATTTTATACTTAAAAAGTTTCCAATTGTATTTCAGAATTTTCCAATAGTATTTCAGAAAATTCTAATAACAATACCAATGGATATTTCTGAAATACAAATAGAAAATTCTGAAATACAATTGGAAAATTCTGAAATACAATTAGAAACATTTTAAATATAAATTAAAAATTCTGAAATACAAATGGAAATTTCTGAAATACAATTAGAAATTTCTGAAATATAAATGGAAAATTCTGAAATATAAATGGAAATTTCTGAAATATAAATGGAAATTTCTGAAATTGAATTGGAATTTTCTGAAATACAATTAGAAACTTCTGAAATACAATTGGAAATGGTGTAGTTATCCGTTTTCACATAAATTTAGCAGTAGTTAGTTTTAGCTACTAACGAAGAAAATAAGACCTATGTACATATTACTCCGTATTTACACCCTTCACCATGAGTGGTAAGGGCTGACGAGGATATTTCCCCATCAAAACCGAAAAGTATTAATATAAAAAAGAAAAATGTAAAATAAATTTTAATTTATTTCTCCCTCCCCCCAAATGCTTGACTTGGATACGTGTATTCGTGGATTCGTTTGCATTTTTTAAATGTTTAATTCGACGTCTAATTATAGACATTTCAAAGACGTTTTTAACGCCATAGAAATTCGGATCGAGAATCGGCCAAAAATATTTTTCAACAAAAAATGTTTTTCACCAAAAATTGTTTTAAAAAAGTTAAAGTGTACTTTGCTGAAGGGTATATCGATGCCTTAATATAAAAAGGTCTTTTTATATTAATGCATCGATATAAGATTCGGCATAGCTGAATATAGCTCTCTTGTTTCTTTATATTACAACGAGAATATTGTTTCGATATCAAAATTTTTGGCAAAATAAAACGGAAAAAATGAGCATTAATAAGACTTTAGCAAATTTATAAATTTAATAAATAACTGAGATATGATATACCATGACTACCTCGAAACTATGATGAATAAGCATTTGTCTTTTAAAGTATGCTAAGATGATGCGAAGATATAGAATACTTAATTCTTTATTTACGTCTCGTCTCTATGTTACCCTATGAATTAAGCTCTTGAACATTTTGTTGGAATTTGACTTGAATACAAATATAATTATGTTTTATATAAAAAACATATGGCTTGGATTTATAATTCCTTTTTACTGGAGAATGATATTGAAATAAAGGCTTGAATTACACTTTCTTTTAACTTGAATTCCAGTAAAAATGCTTATTGGGAAGAGTTAGCAACCATAGATAATTATACACAGAGCACTCCTTATTGTCAAACAAAAATACAACAAATCATATATCTGATACAACAATGAAATAAATTGAGTAACATGTATTTTGCTGATTTAGGTTTTTGACCATAGATCGGAAACTCTCTTGTCAAAGATCTAACTTAGTTGTCAAAAACCTAAGAGGTGAGAATGTATTAGTAAAAAAACTACGTGAAAACAAAAACAACCCTCGTATTTGTGATTATTTTGAGTAATTTTATGTGTCGATTATGGATGGCAACCGAACTTCAGTTGCGTTGCCATTTGGCAACAGTTGCCATCTGTAATACCATTTAGGCAACTGGCAACGCAACTAGAGTTTGGTTGCCAACCATAATCGTCATATTAGACACTCGCATCTCGAATAACATTTGCGATTCTGACTTGAACTCACATAATAGGTGCTCTGTAAATCGCAATCGAAAGATTCTTGGCGATTCTGGATCGGTGGCCAGCTAATTAGGGACAAAATTGTTTGCTAAATTCCATGTAATTCTCAATTAATTTTTCAAATATTTCCACAAATACACTATATGCAGAAGGAATGTTTTAACACACATTTGTTTTTTATTCAGCACGAACACACGGTTTTTCTGACAAAAATACTTTTTTTAAATAAACTTATGTATTTATTCAGCCCAATCATGAATAAAAAATCAGCGGGAGTTTTTTTCCATTTTTCCTATTCAAAGTCAGTGTTAAAAAATGTGAAAAGGGAAAAAACTCCCGTGGATTTTTTATTCATGATTGAACTGATTAACTTTTATTAACTTAGACCAAATTTCGTATTTTTAGTTCCACTTGTTTCGGCCATATCATGTTATTATAACAGCTGATGTTCGTTGCGGCGAGTCTACGCATTTCCACATAACTTCTGGATCGTTATAGAGTCGATATATCCATGTTCATCTGTATGTTGAAATCAACTTTCCGTAGCCCCCAAATAACTTACATTCATGATTCAAACATCAATATCTCCGCATAGACCCGGTGAGGAAAAAACCGCGGGAACCTCACTTGACCTATTTTTGATCTATATCTGGATTACTAAGTCATTAATATAGACAATATTCATATCTAATGATAGATATTTCAAAGAACTTTATAGTTACGTATATCGGTCCTACAATGGCTCAAAATCGGGAAAATATTTTTTAATCCGATTTTTTTCCCATAAAATTTGTTCATTAATAAATTGAAATAAAAAAAAATTTTACAGCAAATCGCAGGCAAAATGCGCGATTTGCAACTCAGAACATACATACATGTTGATTTTTTGTATAACCCTTCACTTCATATGAAATATATGTATATCTTGGGGCACTGCTACACATTCAATATATATTGATCGCGATCCAGTATCGCGATATTTATTGAACGTGTAGCATGCAGTATTGATGGATCGCGATCCAAATTGCAGAATAACCTAATTTTGCGAGATCCAATAAAATGGATCGCGATCCAAATATCACAATATATATTGAACGTGTAACAGTGCCCTAAGGAAATTCTTAAATATTGAGATATTTTAAAAGCAACATATTACAACATTCTAGTACCTATTGAAAATTCTTTGAAAAAGATTAAATTTTGAATTTAATTTTTGTTATTAATTTAGAAATTTATGTAATTTTCAAAACATAATCTTACAAAAACGAGTAATAAAAACTACTACACTACTATTATTAATAATTTATCAAAAAATATTACTTTAAGTATAAAAGAAATGAAAAATAATTTAAAATAAAAACAAATCAGAACTCCCTTTATTTTACAAAAAAAAAGAAAAAATAAAAAATAATTGTTAATAAATTTTAGAAGCAGGTTTAACATAATTTATAAATTATGAAATAAATTTAAAACAAAAACAGAAAAGTATTTAATATATATACATATACTATATATATATAAAAAAACAAACAAATTGAACAATTGCTGACTTATGATACAAAATATTTAAAAGTAAAATTAATAAATTAACTATAAAAATAGTTTTCAAAACACCCCATTACAAAGAAGAAAAAAAAAACAAGATTTGACATTAAACGTATTAAAAAACAAAATAACAAAGCGATAAAAAAACAAAATTTTTTAAACAATTATTAATTAAATCATTTAAAACAAAATTTATCACGAACCATGCTCCCCCCTTCGATCTAAACATGTATAAATTATGAAAATATTGTGTGCAAAAAGTTTTTTTTTTTAAACGAAATACATAAATACGAGCATAGAAAATTGAAATTAATAAATAAATAAATACATACATACATATAGGTATATAAACAAAATTGCGTTTTATATACATACAAGAAATTTTTTGGAATTCTTTTGTATTTTGTAAAATTGTTTAAAATTAATAAAGGGAAAATATATAAAAAATAATTTAAGAAAAGTTTATAATAATGATGATGTAGCAATTTCAGGCACACAACTCGTAACATTTTAGTCACTATTTTCAATATTTTTCCGACTCCTCAAACCTCAAACACTCAGCCATACTCTCACATTTTGTATATGAATTCATGAATTATTTTACTCTCTTTTTGGAAATATTTCATGTTCAAGTAATTTTAACAAAAATTTTGTTTTATTATATTGTATTTAATTGTGTTAAAAAGTTATCCTATTAATGTTGCCTTATTTCCTATCCCTCTTTGTTTTAATTAGTTGATAATTTTACTAGAGCATTATTCAAAACTAATAAATTTCTTTGCTTTTTGTTTTAAAACTTAAAATGTAACCTAAAAGGCAAATGCTAGACTTGGTATCTTGTACTTTTTTCTTGGGTAGTCCTTCGGCAGGCCGGGATTCTGTCATCTGTGTATTTCTTTTAAAATTAAATTATATGTTAAACATAACCTTTGTTTTTCTTTTCCCCTATCTCTCTATCTCTCTCTCTCCCTGTCTAACTGTATCTTATACTCTCTGTCCTTTATCTTACACACTCCTCCTACAAAACAATAACAATCAATAACTTCATTAAATAACTGTACTAACCATTACACTCACTCGTACTAGTATTCGTACCACTTAAAGAAATTCAAATAAAACGAGATGCTTTTTTCAATTTTTATTTCAAATTTAACTGTATAATAATTATTTTACATGTAAAAAGGTGTTTTATGTATTAATATTAAAAATTAAAAAGAAAACAAAAAAAAAATTATTTAAAACAACAACTTTAAGTAATTCATAATATAACAAAAAAAAACCTAAAAAATTATAGTATTTAGAGCATTAAATTACAAAAAAAAGAAAAAAAATTTATTACAAGAAAAAAATCATTATGATATTCTTCTTCACATATAAACAAATACTATGGCATCATGATAACAAAAAAAAAAAACAAAATATTTGCATACTAATATTAATAATTAATTAACAAAAAAAAAAAACAAAAAAAAAACTACAAAAACATTATTACATGTTCATCACTTGAAATAAACAAAAAGTTTAATAACAATAATTTAAAAAAAAGAAAAACAAAATAATAATAAAGATTCATTAAAATTAACCATAAAACCATAAATAAATGTAGAAATCAAGCAAAAAACAACATTAACAAAAAATGAAATAAATTTAAATATAAAAAAATAAAACAAAATACGGAAATTTTGCTGCAAGCAAAATTAATTATTATGAGAAAAAACAAAATATTAATAAAGAAAAACTTAAATCAATAATAAAAATAATTTAAAAAAAATTGTATCAACCAGTGTTTTTTAATGGAGATTATTCATTAACTTTTACCTTTCTGAGACGATTTTGAAATAAATATATGGGGGATTTCATGTCAAGTGAACCAACTTTTGAAATCAATGTCTTACGATCGGGATGAAAGTTGCACCAAGGTTGGTTCTATTGGATAGTAATTCAGACACAATTTTTCAGCAAGATCGGTGGAGAACTCTCTGAGTTTTTGAAAAAAAGTAAAAAAAAAGTTTTTGATTTCGGAAAAAAAATTTCAAATTTTTTTTTAATTTTTTATTCGAAAGATTGAAGAAATAGCTATCTAAACTATTTAAGACACAATAGGTAATAAGCAGGGAAACCAGAAATATGCTCTAAAAAAGCGTTTTAAGCGCTTTAAATATGCAGTAAAAACTTTAAAATATGCTCTTAAAATTTAAAAAATATGCTCTTAAAAAAACAAAATTTTACATAATTTTTAATAAAAAAAATAACATGAACTAAAACAAGTATAACAAAAAAATACAACATAAAAACTATAGGTACTTAAGCTATGAAAATGCATCGAGAGGTATTTTTTGATGATATTTCATATAAATCAGTAATGTTCACGCCATACAACAATTGTTTGAAAAATTTACACACATTTGTTACGCTCTTTTAAAAACTTTTGTTCATTCATCGTTTAGCCACAAAGTATACAGAGGCGACACGACAAAAAATATATATTTGTCTCTTTCGCTCGAAACAATTTCAACCGGTTTGGTTTTGTGCTTATTTATATAGTTGTTTGTTTTAACGCACTGTCTGTATTAAACCGCAAATTTGTTTTCTCTTTCTATCGAAACAATTTCAAAAAAAGCTGATTTTAGTGTTTTTGAACTGTCAAATTTGACACCTCTGTATACTTTGTGGTTTAGCTCTCGATGAAAACACATGCGACGGACTATCGTCATTTTTTTCAGACATTTACTAAGCATTGTTGTTGGTTGTTTTTGGACGAAGCATAGCAAACACAAGCGTTTCAATTGCAATTGAACACAAAATAACAAAGTCAAAAATAAATACAAAATTAAATAGAATTTAGGCCGTATAATGCATATTTTTTCTTTTCCTTAAAATTTAAATTACATTCATTAAATAAATTGGTTATATGTGACAAAAATTCTAAATCTAAACTTTCATTATTTTGTTCTTATTTTAAATGTTTGACATTATGTTTGCTGGGTAGCACTCTCACCAATACATCTTCATTTTTATTTTTGAACATCACTGATATAAAGCAGCGAAATGCAATGAGCTCTCAAATGAGCTCTCTTGTTTTTATTTTGTATAAAAACAGTCAGTCTCGCATGAGCATTGATAGAAGCAGGTTGTGTTACGCTTTTATGCTTGTTTATTTCATTATTTCAGCTAGTTGTTTTTGCCAGAGAATAATTCTCAACTCATACAACTACAATATCTAATAACTGTAGTGGTGTGAGTTTGCATTACGCTGATATAAAGTCACTTCTTCAATTAAGGTTATTATTGCAATAAATTACAAAATATTGACTTAAATTTTTAAATAAAAATCGTTGTCTATTGGATCTGAAAACATTTTTATACATAGAACATTTTCTTTCGACATCAACTGATGTTATAGGAGCAAATTTAAAAGACAATATTTCTTTAACACTTAGACTGGATTAGTTCGAATTAGAACTAAAATTTGATATTTAGATGGCGCTATTATTAAAATAGTGCTTATTTTATTTTAAAACAAGTAAGAGAGCTATATTCGGCTGTGCCGAATCTTATATACCTTTAACCAAGTTATACTTCAAAATAAAAAATTTAAATAGGTGAACAAAAAAATTTTTTTTTTCAGTTTTTTCATTTTTTGGAAAAAAAATTTCGAATTGTTTTTTTTTAAATTTAAAAAAATATATTTGTTTTTTAAATTTTTTTTTTGGTGAAAAGCCATCTATTTTTCAATTTTGAATTTTAAACAAAGGAAGTAAAAATCTGTAACACAACAGCGAAAAATAAGTAAGACAAAATTTGTTTTTGATAAAGTCAAAATATGCTATTAAACAGTAAAATATGCTCTAAAAACGCAAAAATATGACATAAATATGCTCTTAATACAAATATATGCAAAAATATGCATTTAAGGGTAAAATATGCAAAAATATGCACTAACAAATCGATGCCAAAATTCTTAAATAGTTCTGAAACGTATAAATATCTTATCCATGTGCTCATTAGACTTACCAGAAAAAACATGCATTTGCATATTTTGGTTTCCCTGGTAATAAGTTATATGGATGAGAAAAAAAACCTGCTTGGCCAAAATGTCAAATTTTGACTCAGAGAGTTCTCCACCGATCTTGTTGAAAAATTGTGTCTGAATTACTATCCAATAGAACTATAGTTTTTAATTTCTCGACCTTTTTTGATTCCCGGGAATCGGGAAATTTTTTCCTACACTCCCGGGTACCCGGCTATTATCGAAATATATAAATTAGGAATATTATAGCCAAATTTCATATAAAAACTTAGTGTTATAATTATTAAATATCAGATCTTTTGATTTGAAAGTTAATTAATAACAGAATTTATTTTTTAATTAATAAATTTTTGTTAAAAATTAATTGAAAAAATTGTCTTAAACCTTTTTGTACTAGATTTTAATTGAAGAGAAATTTAATCATTTAATAAATTTTTGAAGCTATTTTGTTATGGATTTGAAGAAGAAATTTAAAGAAATTAGAATGATTCAATAAGAAATAAATTCTATAAATAATGAATTCTCTTTTTAAAATTTCATACGAAAAATAATAACAGATAAATAATAATAAGCGGTCTATTATTGCCAAGATATAAGCAAAAAAACTTTTCACTGTATTTGTTGAAAAAACCAGAGTTCTAATTTGTTTTCCCGGGATTCCCGACTAAAAATCCGGGGAATCGGGTAGTGGAAAATTGGCAAAATTCCCGCGAAATTTGTACCCGGAATTCCCGGGATAAAAACCCTAAATAGAACCAACCTTGGTGCAAGGTTGACATCAATTTCAAAAGTTGGTTCACTTGACATGAAATCCCCCATATGCAAATCATAATTCAATTCGAAAGAAATTCAAAGATATATGTATTTCTTCAATTTACTCAATATGGGAATTCCCGGGATTTTTTTAATACTAAATTAAACCAAAAATCAGTAAAGCTTTTTTTTCGAAAAGTAGTCCTAAAACGTTTACCAGCATTTAAAAAAAATATAAAATATTGGGTGTATGACTTAAAAATGTGAGATTTTTTCAAATGTTTAGCTTGTATTTTGAAACATTTGTACAATATAAATTTATTCAAAGTATTGGCCATTATTAGCTATGGCCTTTTCTCATCTTTCTGGCAAAATATGGATTCCGAGCCAAAAGAACTGCTCCACTTTTGAGGGGAAGAACGAATCAATATCGGATACTCTGTTCCAAAGCGAAGCGTATGGCAGAGTGCGTTCTGCATCGACCGCAACAAATAGTAGTCGGACGGAGCAAGGTCTGGACTATAAGGTGAGTGAGGTAAAACTTCCCAACCACTTCATTCTAAAAACTTTTTAACAGGAATTGCAGCATTCGGCCGATCGTTGTCATAATAGAATATTACTGTTTCATATTCCTTATAAGTCACTTAAAGTTTTAAGAAATTAATCACTCCATCAAATTCTGTAAAGTTCGGATCACAACTGATTCAACTTCCCATAGAAGGCCAAAACTATATAGAAGCTACACAAGATTCGACACAACTGAATATAATACTCTTACTTGTTCTCTTTCAAACTGTTATTCTTTGTCAAATTTCTCTTAACTTAAGGACACTTGTTAACATTACATGCATATTCTTAAGCACATTTCACATTAAATAACAGAAAGCTTTTTGTAAAACAAAACAAAAAAGCTTTTCTGTTCTGACCCATTTCGCTGCTAAAAAGTGCACAACTTATTTAGTTGTTAATTAGCTCAGTTTCGGTAGTGAAGTCGTCCCCTTCTATGGGGTTTCATTAACATTAAAAGTGCATTAGGAAATTAGAAAATATTTACATAAATTCATTCATTTTAGTTGTAAAATTTCATCATAAGCTGATTTATTAAAACAGAAAAAAATGTGTCGCAAATAAAATTCAAAACAAAAAAAAAGAAAAAGTAAATTAATTGGAGAAAAATAATAAACAAAATAATTAAAAATAAAATAAAAAAATAATAATGAAAGAACTTTATTGTGATTTCATGGCTGGTTGTTTTGGTGGCAAGTGAAATTTAATATAAAGAATATTAATATTTAATACATTGTATCATTTACAAAATTATTTAACAAATTTCATTGAAACAAATGAATGCACTTTCACTTACATGATGATGTAATAAATAGGAGCAAGAAAATAAAAATAACAAATTTACTTAAGTATTTTAGCTTTAGTAGGTGTTTAATGTGTTTGTTATAAAATTACAATATAAACAATATTAAATTGCCTGAAATATTTTCCATATCTAATTAACCTTTCTTGAGTGCACAACGGAACAGCTGGTCAAGTTCATGTTTAGCGCCCGTGATCTCTTTATTATTTATTATAAAGTATTCTCTCACTCTCTCTGTCTCTCTCTTAGAAACACTCAAATATACTCTTATAAACATGTGTTGGTGAAGAAATATGTCTATGGGAATTGTTGCAGTTTCTATCAGTGTCTTATCGTCTTCGTTTACAGTTATTCGATTAATTGTAAATCGACCACATTATGACGTAGATGTTAGAGGAGGTATTTGAATTATTGGGTGAATGACTTAAAAATTCGGGATTAACAGAGTTGACGTATCTTTGCACACCAAAGCTTGTGGTGAATGTTTCGGTTTCAACTTGCGAGAGATGGTTTATTCGGTTCAGAAGTGGTGATTTTGACACGGAAGACAAAGATCGCCCAGGCCAGCCAAAAAAGTTTGAAAACTAAGAATTGAAGATTGTTGTCAAACTCAACAAAAGCTTGCAAATTCATTGGGAGCTACTTCATCAACAATTTCAAAACGTTTGCGAGCAACAGAATTCATCAAAAAATGATCACCATACGAATTAAAGCTGAGAGACCTTGAAAGACGGTTTTGTATGTCTGAAATGCTGCTTGAGCCCTATAAAAGAAAGTAATTTTTGCCCCGAATCATTATTTGCGATGAAAATTAGAGGCATTATTCCATGAAGATTGTAGTCAAACTCAACAAAAGTTGAAAAATCATTGGGGGCTACTCAAACAGCAATTTCAAAACGTTTGCGATTAGCAGGATTCATCCAAAAGCTGGGAATTTGGGTACCACACGAATTGAAGCTAAGAGACCTTGAAAGACGATTTTGTATATCTGAAATGCTGCTTGAACCTTATAAAAGAAAGTAATTTTTGCATCGAATCATTATTTGCGATGAAAAATGGATCCATTACGATAACCCGAAGCGTAAGAGATCGTATGTGAAGCCCGGTCAACCAGCCGAATTGACACAAAATCCGAATATCCATGGCGCTAAGGTAATGCTCTGTTTTTGGTGGGTCCAAAAGGGTTCTTTACATGCTGCTAAACTCTGACCGGACCATCACGGGGAACCTGTACCGAACGCAACTGATTCGTTTGAAGCGATCATTGTACGAAGAATGCCCAGAATATGCGGCCAGACATGAAACCGTAATATTCCACCATGACAACGCTCGGCCACATGTTGCAAAACCTGTTAAAAAGTATTTAGAATGAAGTAGTTGGGAAGTTTTGACCTTGCCCCTTCCGACTTGTGTTTGTTTCGATCGATGCAGAACGCTTTCTCTGGGATAAGCTTCACTTTGGAACAGGGTATCCGATATTGGTACGTTCTTGGCCTCTAAAGAGAAGCATTTCTTTTGGCACGGAATCCAAATGTTGCCAGAAATATGGGAAAAGGTCATAAAATATAATATTTCATCTGGACTAGTTCAACAAATATTGGAAATATGTACATTAATATAATATGGGGGATTTCATGTCAAGTAAACCAACTTTAGATATCGATGTCTTCCGTTCGGCATGAAATTGTACCAAGGTTAGTTCTTCAACAAGATCGGTGAAGAACGGTTTAAGTTGGAGGGGGTACAAATTTTATCAGCCCAATTATGAATAAAAAATTCCCCCGGGAGTTTTTTCGCATTGAATTTGAATAGGAAAAATGGGAAAAGGGAAAAAAACTCCCGGGGAATTTTTATTCATAGTTGGGCTGTATATTTTTACCAAACATGTGTTTTTTCTCATCCATGTAACTTATTATCTATTGTTCTTAGCAAAGTGTGTCCCAAATAGTTTCGATAGCGATCTTTCGAAAAAACATATAACATTTTTTCCCGAAATAATTTAGAGTTTTTTTCAAAATTGACTTTTTCTCAAAAGAAAGTTTAGATATTTTCCTTGAAGACCTATTTGGTCGCTTAGTGGGATGCGAGTTTGATATCTATCAAAATAAATGTTTTGTAAATCAAAACATACAATTTTTTACTTTTTTTCAAAATGGACAATTTTTTTAAAAAATTTTTTTGCTAAAAATAAAGCTTTGGTCTTTTCCTTGAAGACCTTTTTGGTCGCTTAGAGGGATGCGACATACAATATTTGACTTCTTTTTTTTTTGCAAAATTGAACTTTTGTTTTCCAAAATGGGCGCTTTTTCAAACATTTTTTTTCTCAAAAGAAAGCTTAGATCTATTCCTTTAATACCTATTTGGTAGGTTAGAGTTATGCGAGTGGGCTTAAGCTATTTTCACATAGCTTGATATTTGACTAGATATTTAACATATTTTATGCTAATCTATTTTTGTTTTTAGTCCAAAACGAATAAACTTTTATTCGAATAATGTTAAACACTCAAGCCAATCTCGCTCATTTTCACATTCTTATGTACGTAATTAGTTGTGATGCACGTTGTTATATATTTTTTTCAGATTCTTGTATTTTTTTTCTTGGCAGATGTTTCTTGATCTGAAATAACAAGTGGCTGCTACGGTATTAGTTTGTTAGTTATACTAGACCAAAGCAAATAATTTTGTTTCTAATAATTGTGTATTTGTTCATAATTTGCATAAATAATTTGTTATTAATTAGGGAAAAAGCTTTGGCAAATATGCACTGTGTTTTAAATTCATTAGGAAGTCTGTATTTTAAAATGAATTATGGCCAATTATTAATTTGCTAAAGCGCTAACAATAGTTTTTGCTCTCTAATTGGTGTGATCAAGGCAGTTTTTTTTTATCACATGCTTTATCGTCTTAGGTTTTCTCGCAAATAATAAATATGAATAACCCGTGATATGTGGAATTTGTATGGTGATTTTTTCTAGGTATATAATTTGATTGTGAACGTAACATTGACCTATTTTCAATTAAAGCGCATCCCCCATTTCTTATCAATCTAAAAATAGTAGTTTGGGCTGAATTATAGCATTCAATTTGCACAGTATATCAATAAGCTAAACGTTTGAGAAAATTTGCAGCTAAAAATTATTTATTTTATTTTTTCAATATTGTGAAAATAAAACAATGAAAACAAGTGAGAGGGTTTGAATAGGGTTTACCTAAACCAATAATTAAGAAAGTTACACTTGTCTTAATATTAAAGTTCATAAATTAAGAATATTTGAAATGGACTGGCTGATTTAAGATCGTCTAAATTTGTTTTATTTTTAACACAACAGTATGTTAAACTAGGTTTAACTAACAAGTAAAAAATTAGCTCTATGTAATTTTTGGAAGTAGGTCTTATATGGGAGCAATGGTCAGAGAGAGATTTCGCTGAGTGCAAAAACACCAATGCATTCATATTCTCTCTTGTTGCGGTTCATTTACCGAATATGATAACAATCGGATTCATGATATACAACATTAATTTGTGTTTAATGCCCTCTCGATATTGATATGATATTTGGATCTGATCGTTATAATGATTATGGAAAATGGTATATAGAATTCGTCAATGTTATTTCAGTATCCATGAAACTAATTTATGTTGAATTTTATCTTGATACCGACAAGATTCTGTCCAAGCAATGTACAATTATGGACCGATCGATCATCATCAAATTTGGCAGCATGATTTCCGTGTATAGACTAGAATCCACATGTTTTACTCGATTTACATTCGAATAAACAAACCAGTTTCAGTGTACGAAATCGAGCAATTTGTCAATTACTTGTTTTTTGAAAATTTATCGTTTTTGAAATCAATCGATTTATAGATTAAATGGAGCAAAACACATTTTTGTCTAGATGTTGCCATATTTCAGTTGTTTTCTAATTCACAAACATTGTTGCACAGTTTCCAAAGAAAAGTGTGTTGACAATCAATATAAAGAATTTGCAATTGCTCGCTTTCGCAATCTAAAAAGCATAAGAAAGAGAGAAGAGGTTTTATAGCATATAGATACAGAAGGATTGCGTACGATGAAATTAGTTCACACTAGACTAAGTAATAAATTGAATCTTTTCGATTCAATTTATCTAGTCTAGTGTGAACTAACGCTTCTAAGGTGCAATTGCAATTGGAAATACATGATCAACTGTAAGCGAGGAAACAAAAGCTCTGGAAAACGCAGCAAAACGAATTTCAGCATGTTTTGAAAACCACGCTATTTGCTATTGGTTTCAGTATACACTAGCGTTTTGAAAACGTCAAATTTCTAGAGTTTTTTAACGC
Organism: Calliphora vicina; assembly: GCF_958450345.1. Classification (NCBI taxonomy): domain Eukaryota; kingdom Metazoa; phylum Arthropoda; class Insecta; order Diptera; family Calliphoridae; genus Calliphora; species Calliphora vicina. Next base: position 166,137,492 of record NC_088780.1, read on the forward strand.
TATTTTTAAGCGTAATGCGTTTTTCAAAACATGGGCGTATGGATTACGCCAGTTCCAATTGGAAACTCACTATTTAAACTCGTGCTGGAAATCAATTAAAATATCGAAACTGGAAATTGGTCGAAATTTAACAGGTAGTAAATTTGACTAAGAGAGATAGAGAAGAGCCGTAGTAGTTGACTGTTTAACACAAAATTTTATATAAAATTGAGTAACATTCATAATAAAGATTTTTTTAATATAATATACCCAAATGATCGGATATCAGTTCCCTAGAAAGACAATTCACGCTAGCTAAAAGAATAATGAAGAGCAAAAAATTGTTTGTTGAAAATACACAATGGGATTGAACTTTTTCTTCTTTTATGTGATTAACTAGATCAACAATTACTTGGATTCATCCAATCGCTAATTTCATCGTACACATACCTTTTAAACATTCATATAAACAACCTGATATTGAAATTCTTAAACATGAAACAAATTATTTTTAACACTCTGCTTTTGCCACTGTGCGTTGTACATAAGGAGTGAGCATGAACAAAATAATGCTCACGTTTATATTAATAAAGTAGTAACTTCTGAGTGAATTGTTTTATATTTATTATTGGATGTATGACATAAAAATGAGGGATTTTTTTGAGAAACATTTGTACAATATAAATTTATTCAAAGTATTGGCCATTGTATGATCTGTTTCCATCGTTCTGGCAACATATGAATTCTTTTGAGGCCAAGAACGAACCAATCCAATGTCGGATACTCTGTTCGAAAGTGAAGCGTATCTCAGAGAGAGCGTTCTGCATCGATCGAAACAAATAGTAGTCGAACGGGACAAGGTCTGGAAAATAAGGCGGATAGACAAAATTTTCCAACATCCTCGTTCTCAATACTTCATAACAGTTATTGCTACATGTGGCGGAGCGTTGTCATTATGGATAGTACGGTTTCATGTCTGGACGAATATTCTGGGCGTCTATCGGCCAATACTTCCTCCAAACGAATCAGTTGTGTTTGGTTCCAGTTTCCTTTGATGGTCTGGTCAGATTTCAGCAGCTTATAATACATAGGACCCTTTTGCTCCCACCAAATACAGAGCATTACCTTAGCGCCTATTCGGCTGGTTAGTCGGACTTCACATACGATCTCTTAAGCTTCAGGTTATTGTAATGTATCCATTTCTCATCGTAAGTAATGATGCGGTGCAAAAGTGATTTACTTTTATAGCGTTCAAGCATCATTTGGGATATGCTAAATGGTCTTTCAAGGTCTCTCGGCTTCAATTCGTATGGTATCGAATTTCCCTGCTTTTGGATGAGTACTGCTACACGCAATCGTTTTGAAATTGCTGATTGAGTAGCTGCCAATGATTGTGCAAGCTCTCGTTGAGTTTTGCAACAATTTTCATGAAGTAATGCCTTCACTTATTGGTCTTCAGCTTCTAGCCTAGGCGATCTTAGTCTTCCGTGTCAAAATCACCACTTCTGATCAGCACAAACCATCTTTCGAACGTTGAAACCGATGGAATACATTCACCCTAAGCTTTGGTGAGCACTTTTTCTTTTTAAATTAAGGAAGTAAAGCAAAACTTCCCGCATAGGATGATTCGTTGGTACAAAATTCGAGATTTTCGAAGCAAAAAAAACGTTGTTGTTTATACTGTAATGTTCAGTAACTAAGTGAGAATAAATGACAGATGTGTACCTGTCAAAATGACATATAAGTTAATATTTAGCTTGACGTTTCTGACAGTAGTGAAAAATGTAAAACAATAAAACGGCACCAAATTAAGCTGGGTTTCCGCATACACCGTAATCGGCGATAACGAAAACTGAAAAACGTTGGTGTTTGTCACCGCCTCGTTTCTGAATTGTTTTCGTTTCGGAAACGAGATTTTATTTTTTAATTTTGGAAGTCGCACATTAAATAAAATTTCATTATTTTTGACAAAATCTATTATTTTCCTCTTACAATAATTAAAATAATTTCGATCCTACAGCACCGAAAACAACCTACTTGAAGTTGTTTTCGTTGCGGCCCCAAATCACAAAGTATACAGAGGCGTCAAATTTGACAGTTCAAAAACACTAAAATCAGCTTTTTTTGAAATTGTTTCGATAGAAAGAGAAAACAAATTTGCGGTTTAATACAGATAGTGCGTTAAAACAAACAACTATATAAATAAGCACAAAACCAAACCAGTTGAAATTGTTTCGAGCGAAAGAGACAAATATATTTTTTTTTGCCGTGTCGCCTCTGTATACTTTGTGCCCAAATGACAGGTTTTTAGTTACTAAACGGTGCCGTTTCGTTTCCAATTTTCGTTGCCGATTTCTGAAACGAACTTTTTTTTCGCAAATGTATGGAATTTCGTTTTCGGTGCCGATTACGGTGTATGCGGAAACGTAGCTTTAAGGGTGGATTAGCCGACCGTAATGTAATGTATCCTTAACGGAACGGAACAGCTGATCGTTTTTGTTGTGTGTAAAGTAGTTAAAGCAATTATAGTGATAAAATGTAAGGAATCAGTAACGTCTGAACCAAGGCGAATTCAGTTCTACAAAATGAACGATTGGTCTTAACAAATGTCAAAAAACCAAAATGAAAAATTTAACAAATAAGTATTTAAACTTAATATAGTGTAGATAATTGAATAGTGAGGGCTTTACTTATTTATGTAAACAATAAATATTTTGTTAATAAGCTTAGAATATGTAGATATTTAAATATAAAAACAAGCTTTGACAGTTCTTAGAACCAAAATCAGATGTTTGACTGACTCCACCTTGTATAAATTCGCCTTGGTCTGAACCTGTTAAGAACAGAATTTCATTACGTTTCTACTTGACATCTGCTAGCAGGGTTAATCTTTAAAAGCAATTAAATTGAAATATACTTATTTTTTTAAAAATACAATACAAAATACAATATAAAAAAAACAATAATTTTTTTTTAGGATTTTTATGTCAAATTCGTGTTATGTATTTTTAATGTTCTATAATCGCACTAAAGTCTTACGTTAAGTCAACATTACGGTTACATTCCTTCAACGGTCGGCTAATCCAGTCTTTAGCTTGTGTGTAAACAAAATTATAAACCCAAACGCACGCACCATTTTTTTCGTGCGCACTCCTTATTTACAAATGTCCAACACTAACAATCATTACAATTTGGCGTTTGACCACCACTTACTAGACTTCTATTGAAAAACTATCAATAGATGTCTATTTAAATGAATTGATTTCAGAATCGATAGAACACGATCGAAAAATATTATACAAAATACATCATTTCGCACATATTGTAATTAACATTGCATGGCTATTAAATTGCCAAAAATACAATAAATAAATCTTTACAAATTAGAAAAGTACGTAAGAAAAAAAAAGAGAAACTCTTTGTAAATTTAAATATATGTATGTATTTCTAAATAAAAACCCTCAGGTGCTTGTGGAGTATTAATAGCACATCCTTTGGACACAATTAAAACATGGCAGCAGGCCTCAAATACCACAGTACCAACCGCCACTCAACAGATTTACAAACGTAACAGAGGGGTGAGTTACTAGTACTTTTTAAATCAAATAATATTAAAGCAATGTATTTATTTTTAACCAATCATCTCTTCCTTTAGATCAATGGGTTTTATAGGGGAATGTTTTTTCCATTTGTCACAACGGGAGCCATTAATTCGATTTTATTCGGGGTCTATGGCAATCATCTGCGGCAGCTGAGAATGGTGTGTCACAGTGACTATCAAAGGGAACAATTGGAGGATAAGAATATATTTGTGGCCGGTTCTGTGGCTGGTTTTGTGCAATCGTTTATAGCCTGTCCCATTGAACTGATAAAAGTGCGATTACAAACACAACATTGTAAGTAAATGGAGTACATATTTGAAATAACTTTTCAAAAATCTTTATTGCTTTTTAGTTTATAGCGATTACGTCTATGGCATACGCAGAACAACTTATGGCACATTTAAAAAGATCTTAGTAACTGATGGCATCTCTGGACTTTACCGCGGTCTACTTCCCATGATGTGTCGGTAGATTTTCGAAAAAAAATATTTTGAAATACTGCAGGATTAGTTTGTACATAATGTTTTAATTGTTTCTTGCAGTGATGTCTTTCCTTATGGTATTTATATGTTGGCTTATCGTCACACCACCACGTATATAGATCAAACTGAATTTGTACAAAATCGTCGTCGTCAGCGTAAAGAGGATGAAGCTAAAGTGGATTTTGTGGTGACAACATTGGCTGGTGCCTGGGCTGGTATTTTATCGTGGGTCTGTGTAATACCCTTCGATGTGGTTAAGACCATAATGCAGGCTGAAGAAAGTAGACAATATCGTAATATTTGGCATTGTCTGTCTAAGAATTTTAAGGTATTTAATTATGTATATAAAGTTTATAACATGATAATATTTGTAAAAATATAAACCGTATCAGAAATATCCCTAGAACTAGAAAATGTATAGAACCATTTAGTATTATTTGACGTAATTTTGCGTTATTTAAGTGATAAATTGAGCATACTAATCTGAATAAGTAAATTAAAATTCATTGATAAATTGTAAACATTTTACGAAATTCCAAGTCCACCTTTATTAACGTTTAAATATGAGGAGCCGCAGAACAAAAAGTACTTTTTTGAAAATTTAAAAATTTTGGGAAATTGATTTTTTCTAAAAGATTTCAACCCAAATATTATAAAAATACCAAAAAATCAATTTGTAAAAAAATCGAAAAAGTACCTTTTGTTCTGAAATTGATTTGATTCTGTTGGGAAATTTATTTTTTCTAAAAGATTTCAACCCAAATATTATAAAAATACCAAAAAATCAATTTGTAAAAAAATCGAAAAAGTACCTTCTGTTCTGCGGCTCCTCATATGTAGTTTAAAAGTATGTTGAACTCTTACATATGTATTTATTAACATTTATTTTGTGATCGACTGTGGTCAGTGTTACCATGGTCCAACTTACTATGGTCTTATATACGTCGTTGCAAAGGTCTTTGAAATATCTATCATTATATATCCATATTGTCTATATTAATGACTTAGTATTCCTGATATACAGTGAGCCTCAAAAATGAGTATACACCAAAAATTATTAGATTTTTTTTAAGGTCACGAAAATCATTATAGTCCGACTTAAATCTTTTTTTTTCACAACCGAATCTATTTTTCAGCCCATTCTCCAACAAACCGAAACTTTTAAATTTTAATCTATAGATAAATTTTAGGATTTTTATTATCTTAAAAAAATCAAATAGTTTTTAGTGTATACTCACTTTTGAGGCTCACTGTAGGTCAAAAATCGAGGTTGTCCTAGTTTTTTCCTTATATATCAGCCATTTGTGGACCGATTTTCTCGATTTTAAATAGCGACCGATTTAAATAGCGATTCCGCTATCTATAACGATCCAGAATATATATACTTACAAACGGAATGACAAACTTATATATAACCATGTCACTCATGGTGAAGGGTATAAAAATGCGAAAAGTGAAAAAACTCCCGCCTACTTTTTATTCATAATTGGGGTGTATAATAATGTCAAACAGTTTTGTATACCGTTCCGTACATATTAGGGTGATCGGACCGGTTTTCAATAACCGGTTTTTTTTGGATAAGTCGGTTTTGGGTTTTTTTGAAAAGCTCACATTTCGAATATCGAAGAAACCGGGTTTTTATCATCGAATAACCGGTTTTTTCTAAAAGTGTGTTTTAGTGTATTAAAAACTTAAAAAAAATATTAAAAATCAAAAAGGCAAATAAACAACTAAAAACAAGTAAGAGAGCTATATTCGGCTGTGCCGAATCTTATATACCCTTCACCAAATTATACTTTAAAATAAATTTTTTTTAAATATTTTTAGGTAAACAAAATTTTTTTTAATTGTTTTTCAAATTGTTTTTTAATTTTTTTTAAAAAAAGTTTTTTAAATTTTTTTTTTTTTGGAAAAAAAATTTATGACAAAAACAATTTTTTGATGAAAAAAAATTCGGGTCAAAAAGTATTTTTCCCGATTTTGACCCATTGTATGTCTAACTTACTATAGCCTAATCGTTGCAATGTACTTTGAAATATCTATCATTAGATATCCATATTGTCTATATTAATGACTTAGTAATCCATATATATATCAAAAATAGGTCAAAAATCGAGGTTGTCCCGGTTTTTTGATCATATCTCCGTTATTTATGGATGGATTTTGCTGATTTTAAATAGCAGACTTCTCGAAAGCATGTCTGACAGAATTATTGAAGATTTGGATCCCGAAGATATCTGGGATCTTCAGCAAATTGATTTCAACTAACAGACGGACATGGCTTAATCGACTCCGCTATCTATAAGGATCCAGAATATATATACTTTATAGGGTCGGAAATGAAAAATGTAGAAATTACAAACGGAATGACAAACATATATATACCCTTCTCACGAAGGTGAAGGGTATAAAAATACGATTTTGAATGAAAAAATATGTTGTAAACTTCTTAGTAATTTTAAAAGTAGCTAAAATATCAATTTGACGTTATTTTTAGACGGAAAAATCACAAAGCTTCATGTAAATTATTTACCGTTAGCTGCTTTTTTGGGCAGTAAACTGTAAATGCACTTACCAGCATCAATGAGCAGGTAAGTGCATTGAGGTTAACTGCATTTTTAACTTACCTGCACAAAATATCGTGCAAAGTTGATTGTGCAGGTAAGTCAAAATTACTGTATATAAAAATGAAATGGTCCAAGCTTTTTAAACACAATTTTTCGATTCACGGACCCCAAATTCATATAAAAAATATATTAAATAATTTTGTCCAGCTACTGCGCAATAGATTTTTTTTACAAAATCATTTATACAGTCATATTTTAAAATTATATTCCATTTTTTTAACACAAATTCATAATTTTATTTTATTGTTTTTCTGCTTGCAGCGTTATGGTTGGCGTAGATTATTCCGCGGCAGCTGGATGCTGGTAGTTCGAGCTATACCCTTTAATGCCGCCACCTTTGTTGGTTATGAATATGCCTTGGAATGGTGTCATAAAGTTTGGCATGTGCAAAAATCTGCCCCTAAATTTATTTAAGTTTTAAGTCTTATGTTTTTTTTTTATTTTTTATTATGTTTTCTAATTGGTAAAAACAACGAAAAAATTGGCTGTGTAAATTAAATAAAATTATATTGAAGATTTAAATTCTTTTATTTTTTAAAAAAAGTAGAAAAAAACTTTCCCATACCGGGAATCGAACCCGGGCCTTCTGGGTGAAAGCCAGATATCCTAGCCACTAGACCATATGGGATATATTAAGTGCAGCAAAGAATATGAATGCAGTTGTGCTGGAATATGGTGCATGTATTATTGCATACATCTTCATATACATCTTGCAAAGTATTTTTGTATTATATGTAGTACATATGTATTTTTATGTTTAAATGAGCTTTTCCCTTGCAAGCTTTTTATTATAGGAGCATAAAAGCTTTGAAAACTGAAATTGAAAGTTGTTTGTTTGTCTTTGCTTAGTGGCTGTTAAAGCTATTTTGTTGTATAGGTTTAAGAATTTGCTAAATATTTTTGTTCACTTTTCAAAAAGAAAGGGTGACCCGAAATTCACGCCAGATTTCAATTTGCCGACATCTGTGTAGTAAAGTGTTGCCAGTTTAGGTCTTGTAAAAATAAAATAGTATTGTTCAAAAATGTAGTATGTATTTCAAAAATAATGAAACATGCCCATTAGGATGACACTTATTGTGCACATTTTGGAAATTGTTCCCTTTTAAAGGTTAAATTCTTAATTAATATTGAAAAAATTAAAATTTTAAAATTTATTTTGGTTGCCAGTTTCATATTTTAACAATGATCTAACGATGTAAGAAAATAACTATATTTTTGACTTTACGTTATCATGGGTTAATAAAGTTGAAAAGCTGAATCTTTTTATACCCTTCACCTTCGTGAGAAGGGTATATATAAGTTTGTCATTCCGTTTGTAATTTCTACATTTTTCATTTCCGACCCTATAAAGTGTGTATATTCTGGATCCTTATAGATAGCGGAGTCGATTAAGCCATGTACGTCTGTCTGTCCGTCTGTTGAAATCAATTTTCTGAAGACCCCAGATATCTTCGGGATCCATATCTTCAATAATTCTGTCAGACATACTTTCGAGAAGTTTGCTATTTAAAATCAGCAAAATCGGTCCATAAATAACGGAGATATAAGCAAAAAACCGGGACAACCTCGATTTTTGACCTATTTTTGATCTACATATATCTGGATTACTAAGTCATTAATATAGACAATATGGATATCTTATGATAGATATTTCAAAGTCCATTGCAACGATGTAGATAAGGCTATAGTAAGTTGGACCTACAATATCGGGAAAAATATTTTTTAACCCGAATTTTTTTTTCATCAACAATTTTTTTTATCATACATTTTTTTTCCAAAAAAAAAAAAATTAAAAACTAAAAAAAAAAATAAAAAAAAATTTTTAAAAAACTTTTTTTAAAAAACAATTTCAAAAAAAAAAAAAATTTTTGTTTAACTAAAAATATTAAAAAAAATGTATTTTAAAGTATAATTTGGTGAAGGGTATATAAGATTCGGCACAGCCGAATATAGCTCTCTTGTTTTTTTTTTAATTTATTAGCGAAAAAAAATTAATGACAAAAAAATTTTTGGGTGAAAAAAAAATAGTGTTAAAAACCATTTTTTCCGAATGGCTTATTTATATACGTCGCACAGTGGCTCATTATCCTTTTTCATCGGCCTGTAACTCTATCGGTTCAACTCTGTAACTTTTGAACCGATAGAGATATTTTAGAAATTTTGTTTATGGACAGTTAACTTCTTGAATTTTTCTCCAGTTTTTATTTTTTGTTTTTTGAATCAGCTATAAAAACAAGTAAGGAGGTATGTTCGGCCATGCTCGACCATATAATTTCCTACACTATAATTTATTTTTGTGAATGATTTTCGGAAGAAGGCATTATACGGGAGCTATGACTAATTATGGACCTATCGTCATGAAATTAGGTTGTGTGATTTCTGTCAATATGGAAGTTATTTCTGTTGAATTGTATGTTTATACCTGTATTTTTAAGAGATTTATGCTCGTGAAATAATGGACGGGTTTCAGTCATTTTCAATAGGCTTCGTCCTCGGACCGAAAAAAATGTATGCATGTACTAAATTTTATCGCAATATGTTCAAAATTGCTATTTGTACTTTGCGCCAGTCATATGAACAGTAAAATAAAAATAGAAAACAAATTTGGGAGTAATTTCATTCAAATGAAAAAAGTGTTCAACAAACAGGTCAAAACAGGTCAATAAGTATATATGGGAGTAAAGAGGACACTTTGGCCTGTGTCCTTGTAGTAAAATTTGTTTAACCCCTTTTGACCCTAAGCCCTTCTATTCCACTGAAATTCAAATTTGACTAAAATATGGTAACATAAAAAGTTTAAGTAAAAAATTGCTACCTTCTTCACAAATTATTATAAATAAATATATAACTGCATAAAAATTAGACTAAAATTTATTTTTTTAAAACATTTTTTTTATTATTCATTAAAACATAACAAACCTTTTTAAATTTCAAATATTATTACGACATTGTTAGGTAAAAACCTTTTAAAAACGTAGGTTTATTTCCTTTAAATAAACCGTGTACTTTTGATTACAAATAAAAACAGTTTAGTAGTTTAGAATTGTAAAAACTCTTTATTTATACAAATACACGTTTTTTTAATGCACAGAACTGAAATTACACATTTTAAAAACACACAGCTTAATCATTTACAAACGATGCTCAACTTAAATCTTTTAATAATATCCACAGCTATGTTAATTGCTGTTAACATAAGGTTGAGAAACATTATACAACTTTAAACCAGCCATTAAAACCGTTATATTTGAATTCAAGTACAATTTCATAACAATATCTTAAACGGCTACTTTTTTTGAGCTTTCAAATCCAAGAAATATATTTAAATTGTGATGTATTTCATTCATTGAACAAATAAAAATACAACATTTTGTTTGTAAACATGTGTTATTTGAATGTATGATAGATATTATTCTCATGCTATTTGAGAGTATGTACATAAAGACTAAAGGGTTATTTCTTAAGAAAGTGATAAAAATAAATTTCTTTTAAAGAAAACTAAAGGGGTATAGTAAAGAAAATTCATAAGAAATCAACAAAAAAAGGAAAAACTCATAAGGAATATGTTTGAACTTAAATAAGAATTTAATAAATTGTAATAAATTGCCTCAGAATATGATTCAGCATCCATAAATCTAAACAAATTAAAGATATATTAATGTATCCGTTATAAGTAATTGTTTATTACGTTTAAATTATCTATCATTTAAACCAGTGGTGCACGTTCATATTGTTCAGGTTACGAAGATTTTCGTCATTGTACCCGAATGTAAACAATAGAGCATAATAGAGCATAAAAATACAAATATTTCATTCAGTTGCTTGATGTTGTTGTTTTATTTTTTACACATAAATACAACATGCAAACAAATTAAATCCCTCTATTTGCCTACTACTGATTTAAACATTCCTATTAGGAAACCGGAAGCAAACACCTTTTTTAAATGTTTGTGTTCGTTTCTGCATTTAATTTTTACTTAATAAGCTTAAATGAATATCACACTTCTTATTTTAAAATGATTATAATACAACATACACGCAAACAGTTTTGTTTTTGGTTTCCGGTTTTAATTTATTTTATTTTTCGTTTGTTTTTCATCATCATCACCATCATCGTCATCTCCTGATTTATTTTCCATTCAATTAGTGCCATAAAATGAAAATTAATGACATCAAAGCTGACGCTCAGCTTGTTATTTATAAATTAATAATAATAATAATGAAATTATTAAATTTAATATTTAAAAAATTCCAGCCGAGCCTACAACTTTGCGCAACAAGGCATAAAATTCAACAAAACAAAGAAACACATATTTGTTAAAATAAATAAATAATTTTTGTTGCATTATTAAGCAAATAAATATTAAATAAAATGTTCTAGTAGAGTCTGGTTGGCATTGTTTCATTGGAATAAAAAATGTTTGCAGTGATCTGTAGAAATATTTGAAATAATTCTCTTCACCTCTACAAAGTATGCAAATAATTTTCATTTTAAACTAATTTTAATTTAAATATTTGATGAAATAAGCAATGTTTCAAAACAATAACATGCTAAAACAAGTAAGAGTGATAAAGGGTGTTTTTTTAAGCCTAACAGAATTAACGAAAGGATTAATGTCAAACGAACTTTTAACATTTATGATCAGTATACACTGGCAAATCATCATGAATAGATTGACGCTTGAACAGTGCTACCAAATATCCAAATTTTATTTGAAAATCAGTCATCTATTCGCGGCACTTATAGACGACTTCGTTAATTTTATGGCGCACATATGAGCAAGTCATCCGTCGAATTATGGATAGATTTCATACTCCAGAGCAGTTGAAAACTGTACCGATGTTTTATCTGGACTAAAGTCTGAATTTTAAAAACGGGTAAAGATAATTCAATGAATTTTGAAACACAGTTTTCCTACGATTTGATATATTTTCGGAGATAAAATGGAGGTGTGTCAATATTACGCCTACCTCCCATACAAATGTTAAAATCAAAATTTTAATATGTATACCATACACCACCATAGTGGGGAGGGTATAGTGATTTATTTTTGCTAATGTTTGTAATGTCCAAAAATGTTGTCCTAACATCCACCTCAGAGTATACCAATCTGATCAGGATCACTTTCTGAGTGTATATAGCAATGTCCGTCCGTCCGTTTGTCCATCCAGACTTTGCGGATTAAAATTCATAAACAAAAGTCTACAACTTTGTAGTTCCAGTACTAATATCTCCACATATAAAATCAAAAACACGGTCATGTCTTTTCGCTTTTTTTGAAAGCCAGATACACCCAGAGTTTCTGGTGGGAATCGAACCCGCAACCCTCAGATTAATATTCAGCACACTATCGACTGGTCTATCGGGGCCAAATGCCTATTTTGATGACCTCGACAAACATAATTTTTTGCAAGGGATAATAAAATTTGAAAAACTTTCGGAAAAACTATAGAGCTTAAAAGAGACTATGTTGAAGAATAAAATGATTTTTTATCTAAAACCCTGCGTTTTTTGGAGAATCGTTTAAACTTAATTCGAAATGAAAAATAAAATCAGTGACACATATCGATAGACAATAGAAAAATAGCTGCGAATCCGAAGTTTTTGGTTACTAATCTTTCACATCTTTGATTAATCTTCATTTAAATGTTGAAAATTTAAAAACTTAAACATTTTTTTAATTTTTTTTTCTTCAAATTTTCAACTTTTAACCAATATAACTTTTAGCATGCTTAAGTATCGGCGTATGAAACTGCAAAATGGCATAAGTGTCATGCGAAATACAATTTTAGTTAAATTCTCAAATGTGGCAACTGACGTTAAACTAGATTACCTGGGATATCTAAAGTAACCAATTGACTGCTATTTGCATCACAAAAAGCACATACGTGTCAAATAATCGAATAATATATAAATTGCAGACAGCCAAGTAATTAGATATTACAGAGAATTACTGTCTAAATGGGTTACAATGACTAGTTAAGTAGTTATTGTAGAACTGTTGGGTTGTTTTAATGCAAAGTATGTTTTTTTCCTCACATAACTTGACTTTTATGAGATACGTTGAAATTCTGGCACCACCGAATATAGCACTCCAACTTCATTAATATCAAAAAAAAACTTTAAATTTTCCAGTCATTGTTTTATGTCGACTTGCTACATTGGAACTAAACATTAAGCAAAATAAATACCCAAGAATTTAAAGTTTAAAAATTACTTAATCATCTGAACGCGTTCATGCCACCAACAGATGAGTCCTGTTTGTAGTTGTTCTTGTTGCTGTTGGTATTCACTGGTTAGTAATTTTTCAAAACTCATGTTAATGAACTAATGAATCACTTTACTTCCCCTTTGTGGCATTATTTCATTTTTGTATACAGAATTTGATATTGTGGATGATTTTGATATAGGGGGCTGTATGTTTGTATAACAGCATACACATTTTGTTTAAACGTAATTAACACCATCATCTTCATCATTTTCATAATCACTATCATCAACTTGTTGTAAGTTAACAGTGAAAAATAAATTATTGCTTTTGAAAATTTTAATCTAAAAAAATTCATAGTTTTATACATAGTTTATTTAGTTGCTTCTACAAATTGAGCATAGACCGAGTTTTTAAGTAAAAAATATTCTATGAATTCATTTGATATTTGGAGTACATAGAGAGCGATTGGAAATGAACAAAATATAAATTTCATTTGGGAAAAAGTACATAAATAGATGAAATTATGACATTTTTTTTAATGAAAATATTTATTTTTTGTAACTACAAAATTTTTTGGAGAAACATTTATTTATAAAATTTTATTAAATTAAGTATAAATTGAAAATTTTGTTTCGGTTGCTATAGTTTTTTATATAGCATTTTAAAACATGAAGTTTTAGCTTTTCAAAAATGTATATATCGTTTAACAAATTGTTGCTCCTAACTTTAATACTTACCATTTACTCTATCTATTAATTAATTAATATTAATCATACGCATTATATCAAAATTTTATTTTATTGATATTTTACACAAACTGAGATTTTTTGTTATTTCTAGATATAAATAGTGGATCATATAAATGGTTATAAAGTGCATTTAAACACAATTAACTTAAAATTTTTGAAAATTAAAGAAATTTTTGAAAATTTACAAAAAATATTTTTAAATTTCTTAGTATAATTTAATTTAATTAAGATTTTTCTTCTGCTGTTATAAGCAGTTATTAAATATTTTAGTGTTTAAAGTTTTAGCTTTTTGAATTTAGGGTGTCTCAGTAAGAGTGCACTTTTTAAATTTAGTGTATTTTTTTTCTGGAAGTCGAATTTCTGAAATTTGACAGCTGCCACATATTTTTTTTATTAAAAATGGAGCGCTTTACGAAAGAACAACCGGTTATAGTTGTTATTTAATGTGTCAACCATTCGAAGAGTGGTCAAAACAATTGAAGAAACTGGTTAGGTAATTGACAGTAAGACTTCTATTTGTCAATGTACCGGTTGGTCTCTTGAAAACATTGTTGCTGCAAACGTGAGTGTTGCCGAAAACTCGAAAACATCAATTCGGCATCGTTCTCAACAATTTAAAATTTTTCAAAGCACTACACAACGTATTTTGACAAAAGACCTCCACCTTCATACGTACAAAATTTAGCTTAGCTCAAACCAGCAGACCATGGAAAGCGAAGGCAATTCGTTCAATGGGTAATGGAGCAAAGTGAAGTCAATGTAAATTTTTCGAAAAAATTCAGCTTCGTGAATATACAAAATTGTCGAATTTGGGGCTCAGAAAATCCTCATGCAATCCATGAGAAACAAATGCACCCACAACGAGCAACTGCCTGGTGCCGATTTCTTACATGAGTTACAGGAACATTATAATGGAGTTCTTGTGGACGGCATGGATCTGGACGATATGTGGTATCAGCAAGACGGTGTCACCTGCCACACCGAGCATTTAACAAGCGATTTATTGCAGGAACGATTTACAGAACAAATTATCTCAAGAAATTCTGATGTCATGCAATTTTTTTCTCTGGGTTTTGTGAAATCTCGGGTTTCTGAGAATAAATCAGACACAATTCCTCACCTCAAATCTGAGATCCATCGTTGAGATACATCCACATCTCTGTGAAAAAGTCCAGGAAAATTTCATGAAAAAAGTAATGACCTGTAATCAGAGCCGTGGACGCCATTTGAGAGATATTTTATACAAAAATCACAACTATCTCACAAAAATAAGTGTTTTTATTTTAAAACTAGCTGAACCCGGTCCGCGTTGTTGGCCCTTAGAAATCTGTTTTAGATTGCACCTAGATTTTAATATACAGTGTCGGACAGAGACGGCTGGTTCCAATGAATTTAAAAATTCAGCAGGATAATCGACGGCTTATTCTTCGTTCATTACTGTGTCAATCGATTTGTATTTTATTGTTGCGCCAGGCAGATTCAATTGTATTTGCTCATTGAGCTTGTTAATATCATAATTTGTTGGAGTCAAAATGGCATGTTCCTTCAGCCAATCCGAATTTTTGTTCTAGAATATGGGTAACTTTATTTAAGATTATGTCGGTCACTGTAATTTCTGTTAGTTCGGTAACGGTAGCTTAGCGGTTAACCAAAAAATATTTTTAATTTATTTTTTAATTGTCTATAAATTATTTTTTCCTTCTGTTCTTATAGCTTATTGTACATCATTTAAAAGCCTAAAGCCTTGGCTTTTCAAAAATGTATATATTGTTTAACAAATTATTACTAAAAGCATAAGTTTTTAACATTTTTGTATAATAATATCTAATTAATATTAATCATACGCCTTGTATCATAAGTAATTCTAAATCAGTCATCATTTATTGATTTGAAGGTATATATGAAAATATATGTATATATTGAAAATAAAATATATTTCAACAGGCAAATGGTTACACAGACGGACTTCTCTACTTATATAACAGAATTACTGCTGTTGAAGCTTATAATTAGGAATTCGCCAAAAAAAAAAAATCGAAACGAGATTTTTCACAATAATTACTAAAATGTATTTCTTTGTAAATGTCTGGCTCCGCTAAATCATAATTTTAAATTTGCTTTAAAAAGTTCATTTGCCATTACGCAAATTATGGTCTATTTATGGTGATTTTTGTCATTTTCAAAAACTCAATTACATTACATTATTATGTAGTCTGTTTGAAAATGTTCGTGCTTTAGCCACATGACAATTAGTCATCACATACATATTTTACAGAAAATCTACTGCAACAAAATTTAATTGGAAACAATTTGGTTGAAATTAGTATTAAATTATTTATAGTTTTGACAATAGATTGTGTAAATATACGTTTTAATTGGAAATAAATATGTAGATATGGATATTTATGAGAATTTTGGTAATGAAATTCAGTTAAATGTTGTCATAAATTGTATAAGACATAATTTTTTAAATATTTTCGCCAATATATCGGATACTAGATAAATATGTTCATTAGACTTATCCTTAAAATATATGTAGATATTGGGGCATTCAATCGATTAACTCTTAATCGGTTAACCGAATTATTTTGGACGGTTAACTGTTCGAATAATTTGAAATTTCCGATTTGCAAATAACAAATAAACCGATTAATTTGTGTCGATTAACCAACTAACCGAAATTCCTTCTTTTTTGCGCTTTAAAAAATTTCTTTGTATTTATTTTTCCGTTTCAATTCAAATACAAATTTCAAATTAAAATTAGATATTTTTTGAACATCCAATAAACATGATTAGTGAGTATGTATAACAACTGACATATTTAATTTACATGTCTTTGTAACTTTGTTTGTATTTACATGTATAGACGAAACTTTTTTCTAAAACAATCCAAAAAGGAATATCATGCTTTTGATTTCTCCAACATATACAATCAGCGAGAGAGTTTTTTTCCAAGAAAAGTTTTATTAAATCTAAAGAAAAAAATCGTTTAAATTATATTCTTTTTATAAAAGATTATTTCAGAAGATCTCACTAAAAAACTCACACATTGCTCATTTGCTGCAACAACGTCATAATTCAAAAAAAGTCGTTTCGAGTAAAACGTCTTTGAATGTTTTATGACATTTTACTATTTCTTAAATAAATTTTCAACAAATCGTGCGATTTCAGAAATATAAATAGCAGATATTTATATCTTTCTAATCTGTATTTAACCCAAATTTTTACTTATCAAATATACGAGAAAACATGAATTTTAATTTTGATGTTTACAACAAAAAAAACACTCTCACACAAAAAATAATTGACTGTTTTGAAAACAAATGAAACTATATGAAAGATTATAGAACAGCGCATGTTCTAATTATTACTCAGTTCATAAAACACGGATTTTGAGTTAGACGTTGTTGCAGCAAACAGGCGATATGTTTACAAAAATGATCTCAAATACCTTATTTGCTGTTTTTTATGTTTTTGTACGTTGTTGTATTCTCAATTTAAAATGAAAATAGAAATTATTCGGTTAATCGAATAATTTTAAATTAACCGATTATTAACCGAATAAATCTAAACCTCGATTAATTATTTGCTCGATTAACCGATTAAACCAGATTAATTGAATACCCTAGTAGATATGCTTCGAAATTATTGTTTTATACCTTGTTAGAAAGATAATTTTCTCTAGAAGATAAGATTTATTACAAATGTTTAGAAAATATTATTTAAATAGGTATTTTTTTTAAAGATATCGGAAAAAGTACCATTATTTACCCAATTTTACAAGCCAGTACGTGACCCCTCAAAGTAGTTCACTAGGGACTCAAATTTTTTAAAAAAAATTGCCAAAAATTCATTTATGAACCAAATAAGCTGCAATTTAAACAGGACTATTTATATTTTAAATTAATTCACAGACAATAATTAGGACTGTTGCAAATATTCAGCATCAAATATAGTAATTTGAATATTAACTCACCTGATATCAACATTTATTTAATATGTTTTTTTATTTCATTGATTCAGTTCGCACAAACCAACATTTTTGAAAAACGGTATCTTATAATGAATTAAGATTTTATTTTAGTTGAGAAAATCCATAGCTTTTTTTGGGGGCCATCCCAATGTACACAAATAAATACATTTGTGTGTATAAGTATGTGTATGAATTTCAGTTTATTTATATCTGTATATCAGTACTCTGCATGCAAAATCAAATTCATGCATGATAAATATGTGGAATTCACGCACAAGTTCAGGTCTGTTTAATAAACTTTATAATACTCTTTAAGCTTGATGATAAAAATGTTTAATTTGTTTTGATTATTTGTTTATTTGAGCTTTTAAATGTGGGATTTTGAAACATTTGTACAATATAAATTTATTCAATCCATCTTTTTGGCATTATATGAATTCCGAGCCTAAAGAACTGCCCATCTTTTGAGGCCATATTCGCCTCAAGCCAATTTCGGATACTCTGTTTCAATGTGAAGCGTATCCCAGATAGAGCGTTCTATGATGACCGAAACAAATAGTGGTAGGGGCACAGAGGAATTTTTGTATCAAAAACCCTATTTTTCGACTACTCAATTTCAAAAATCAAATGATGCAGTTTTGTAGAGAAATGTTTAAAGATGAAATGTGCATTTATAGTTTTAAGAAAAATTTTATTTTATTTTTATAAAATTGAAGTAATGTCCATGGAAGGGTGTTAAATAGGGTATTCATTCGACTAATGATCGTTCGATCAATCGAATAATATCTTACGAATAATTATTCGAACAATTTAAAAATGGCCATTTTCGAATAACGAATAATTCGAACAATTTTATGTAGAATAATCGAATAAAACGAATAAATGTTCATATATAATTAAATTTATTAAATTGCTTAAAATTTTTCATAATTCCAAATTTAAATAAGGCCCTAATTTTGTAAATCATGTCACAAAGTGATATTTATATGGAAAGCAAAAACAAAATTTCAAAACTTTTAAAAATTTGTTTTTGTTTTATATATATTTTAAAGCATATGGAAACCAATGTGTTTGCTAGTCAATTGTTTTGTAGATTATTCGGGAGTTAATCTGATCAGAATATTTCTGTTGAAAATTTAATGATGGACTTTGTTTTCGAAAGATTTTTAACATTATCAATACATGTATTGTTAACTTTAACGTTATTTTTTGTTTTTCTTTAACAATAAAATATTAAAAAACCGACATCAAAACGTCATTCTTTACTTTTTTAAAAAAATTTAAATTATTCGAATAATTCGATTAATTTTAAACGTGTGATCGAATTATTCGAACAAGTTAAAATCTCTTATTCGAATTATTCGTTTTATTCGAACAAGAGAAAAATCGAATAAGCAAAAATTATTTTATTTTTGATTTTTCGTGGACAAAAAATAATGTAGCCCCACTTTCCCCCAAGCTGTTGTTTTAATAAAATGAAAGATGGGAGTGTCTTGTTTCGATTTAAAAAAAATTTGTTCTCGGAAGTTTTCGGAACAGGATGAAAACTTAACATTTCTAGTCGAATAGTAAACGAAATATCAAAAAAATTCTTATTTATGTATGGATTTTGTGGGCGGTGGGCGTGACCGATTTTATTGAAATTCGGCATGCGTTCTTTTTTTGTTTCAAAAAATGTATGTGCCAAATTTGTAGACTTTTGCTTGGATATAAACAATTTTATGCGAAAAAATCGATTTTGATTTTATGGGAAGTAGGCGTTGGGCGTGGACAATTTTGATAAAATTTTATTTTTTTCTTAATTTAGTCTGTATAATTCACGGTGCCAAATTTTTATGCTCTACGACCACTCCTTATAATTTTTGCCAAAAAAATGTATGAAGCCATGCCTCTGTGCGGGCCATGGTCTGGACTTTAAGGCGGATGAGGCTAAACTTCCCTACCATTTGATTTTAAATACTTTCTAACAGGTATTGCAACATGTTTACGAATGTTGTCATTCTGCTCGCTTCTAACGAATCAACTACATTCGGTACTGGTGCCCTTTGATGGTCTGGTCAGATTTCAGCAGCTTATAATAGTTAGGACCCTTTTGCTCCCAACAAATACAGAGAATTATCTTAGCGCCATGGATATTTGGCTTTGGTTGGCCGAGCTTCGGGTTGTCTTAATGGATTCATTTTTCATCGCAAGAAATGATTTGGTGCAAAAATTATATTCTTTAATAGCGTTAAAGTATAATTTCGAAGAAGCAGGGTATGTCGGCTTCAATTGTCCTGCTTTTGGATGAATACAAATCTTTTAAAATGGCTGCTTAAATAAGTCCCAATGATTTTGCAAGCTCTTGTTGAGTTTGACAACAATCTTCATGGAGTGATGCTTCAAATTCATGCTCTTAAAATTTGTTTGGCTGGCCTGGGAGATCTTTGCCTTCCGTGTCAAAATCACCACTTCTGAGCCTCACAAATCATATCTCGCACATTGAAACCGATGAAGTACATTCACCATTAGCTTTGGTGAGCAGTTGGTGTGCAGCAGCGGCACTTTTTTCAAATTAATGAAGTGAAGCAATACTTCCCGCATAAGACGCTTTGTTGGTACAAAATTCGTCATTTCAATTGTTTACTGTAAAAAATAAAATATTCTAGACACCATTTGAATACTTTTCCTATTTGGTTAGTTATTAAAAAACAAAAAAAAAAAAACAATTGAATTAGATATTTGAAAATGCCTGTGTTGCAGGATTAAAAAGGATTATTATAGACAATTTATATGCATAATACCTTAAATTGTTTTTAAGATTTAATATTTAATTAAATTTCTAGATTAACTTGATTATGTAGTAAATCAATTAATTAATTTCCAACAAATAAGTTTGTGCTTAATTAAAATTATGTAACTTCCGCCTTAACCTTAAACTGTTTTTGTTAAGGAATGGAAATTTTTAATAACAACTTAAATGCGAGTACTTAAATATTTGGAATATCTTTAATTATTGTTTATGTGTACAATTGCAATGGAAATTTCCACACCATTTTCTGTAAACACAATTATTTGTTAGCAATTTTATTTTTTTTTTCAAAAAGGTTATGCCAATTGATTTTATGTATTCTTTGAGTTTGTAGCAAAATGTTTTGGATTTTAAGTGGTATGATAATCATTCATTTTAAATAATTTCCTATATTTAGCATTCTGCTTAAACATAAATATTTATTGTAAAAGATATTAGATACAATATTATCCATGCTAAAGAACATACAAACATTTTCATATCTTTATTTCCACTTGATTAATTCAACAGATTTCATGATTTAAATAAATAATAAAAAAATAAACATATTTTTTATTACATATTTTCTTTTCTTGTTGTCATACTTGTTGTGGGTTGTTGTTGGGTTTTCATAGATATTTTTTTTTTTTGCAAAGTTAAGTCGGTTATTAATTTGTTTTTGGTTTGAATTCATCGAATGCCTCAGCAGATGTTGTAAATCGGCAAGAATATTATAATGTTACGAATTAAAAGCCAAAGGAAAACCATACAATTATTGATTAAAAATTCTGTTTAAGATAAGTAAGTTGTATCGTTAAGGCAAAAGTTGTATCATTTACATACATATTATCATTTAATAAATTGCCCTTGTTTTTCTAGGATAAATAAAGACAGTGGTTTCAAAGAGAATTGAAAGAATTGAAATATTAGATTTTTAAATTTAAATATATTCAAATACAATTGGGGTATTCACACGTTCTACTATTTGGTCATGTCAGAATGTCCGAATATATTATGGGAGTTTAAACAAATTTTTGTTGAGTTTCAAAGAAAAAAGTTCTAAACTAATAAGACTAATAGCAGACCGTGTGAATAGCCCAAATGTTGTTTATGTTGTAAAGCTGAACTTTACTATACAAAAATGCAAAAAAAAGTCGAGGAAATTAAAAGAAAAATAATAATATAATGGGTGTTTCATCTGTCATTTATTGAATATTATAAGGTAAACAAAAGAGTTTGTTTTGCTTCGAAAATGTCGAATATTGTGCCCTCAACAAAACTTAAGGTGAATGTGTTCAACATTCATTGGTTCAACGATTTTGACACGGCAGACAAAGATCGCCTAGGTCAGCTAAAAAAGTTTGAAGACCAAGAATTGGAGGCATTATTCAATGAAAACTCAACAAGAGCTTACACAATCATTGGGAGCTACTCAATTAGCAATTTCAAAACGTTTGCAAACATCAGGGAAATTGGCTACCGCATTGAAGCTGAGAAACATTTGGGGTATTCACACGGTCTGGTATTAGTCATATTGTCATAATGTAATAATATATTACATTATGACAATATGACAAAAAGTATTATTTTATGACAAAACAATAAACATATGGGCTAATCCTGCGTGACGAACGTTTCATTCGTACACGTTTTCATATTTAAATATGAAATTTTTTTGGTTTTTCAAATAAGATACCTCCAACGTATACTATACGCTATAGTGAGATTTAAGTGCAATTCCAAATGGCATAAGACATTTCCTTTTAATTGCCATTTCTTGCGAAATATTTGATCGCAAAATTTTGTGAAGCACGTTACAAAAAGTGGAAGTAACTTTAAAAGTTAAAGTGTTTATTCGTAATTTTAGCGAATTTGGCATAATAAAGCACACTAAATCTTATTCATAAAAGAAAGATGAATGAAAGAGAATTCTAATATAACTTATTTGCATGAACAATCATTTGTCGTTTTCATAAAAAGCCGAGAACATTTTGTTACGCACGTTACGTGACGCTCGTTTCAAATTATCCAGATGCTAGAAAATGATCTCCTTTTCCGTGAGAAGTTGCGAAAAATTCCATTCAAAGTGAAATTACTCAAAATTCATTTGTATTTAAATTGAATGGTCGAAAATATAGCTGTCAATCGAACCATCTTGTTAACATTTCAGTAATTATAAAAACACATAAAAAAATTCAAGTTTTTTGTATAAAATTAAGATATCTGACCTAGTATTGGATTTGATAATCATTTTTGTATGAATAACCATCAAAATACATTTTGTTTATATATAAAATATAATATACATTATATTTATATAATATACACTAATATTACAATTAAGAATTCCAAGTTTGATTCATTTAACAATTTTTTTGTGGTAGACTGTTTCTGGGACTTGTAGTTCAAATCATAGAATAAACGCATAGAACGGAAGGAGAAAGGGTGATACACAAACAAAATACATGCAATACATTATCATGAATTAGGTTTTTGACAACAGACATAGGTTTTTGGCTTTCAGTTACCTATCTAGTTGTTGTCTATGGTTTTTTATTTGAAACACAACAATAATTTGTTAAAATTATCATAATATATTAGGACATTATGACAATATGACCAAACAGTAGACCTTGTGAATACCCCAATTGAAAGACGATTTTATATGTCTGAAACGCTGCTGGAATGCTATAACAGAAAAGCATTTTTGCATCGATGAAAAATTGATCTATTACGATATCCCTACACAGTGAAAACAGATTCATACCACAACCGAATTTGGTGCCAATCGAATTTGGTCGGTTACATGTACTATCATATAAATTGGTTGTAATTGCCGAATATTTCGATCACTAACAACATATTTTTAGAATACAAAATTGTAGTTGTGACCGAATTTTCAATTAAAGTCATCGAATTTTAGTACAAATATGGTACACGTAACCATTTAAAAAAATAATTCGGTGATAAAGACCGTAAATATTAGTATTACGGACCAATAAAAATAAATGTATTTATTTATAATTATTTTCTTTTCAAATTTATGATTTATTTTATGTTTTTAGTTACATATAATATAAAAACAAGTAAGAGTGCTATATTCGGCTGTGCCGAATCTTATATACCCTTCACCAAATTTATACTTAAAAATTTTAAATATTTTTATGTAAACAAAATTTAATTTTTTTCCAGTTGTTGTTTTCATTTTTTGTAAAAAAATTTTTTTCGATTTAAAAATTAATTTTTTTTTTTAAATTTTAAAATTTTTTTTTATGTTTTTTTAGTTTTTTTAATATACGTCGTTGCAAATGTCTTTGAAATATCTATCATTAGATATCCATATTGTCTATATTAATGTCTTAGTAATTCAGATATAGGTCAAAAATAGGTCAAAAATTGTCTTGGTTTTTTCCTCATATCTCAGTCATTTGTGGACCGATTTTGCTGATTTTAAATAGCAAACTTCTCGAAAGCATGTCTGACAGAATTATTGAAGATTTGGATCCCGAAGATATCTGGGGTCTTCAGAAAATTGATTTCAACAGACAGACGACTCCTCTATCTATAAGGATCCATAATATATATACTTTATAGGGTCGGAAATGAAAAATGTAGAAATTACAAACGGAATGACAAACTTATATATACCATTCTCACGAAGGTGAAGAGCATAAAAACAGATTTCTAAGACATCTAAGACGTGCAAACTGATGCTTATTGCATTTTTGGTCACATTTGATGTTGGAATGGATTTTTGGAGAGAATTCATTTTATTTCTTGATGGTTAGACCGATATTGTCATTGGAACTCTACCTTATTTATATATTGCTATAACAACAATCTGCTCCGCAAACTTACAGATATAAGTGCGAAAGTTATCGTATACAATTGCTGTCCATTCACAAAAAGTTCTGAAATAATGGAAAGATGTTTGTAATATATTTTGTCAGTTGATAAAGAAAAATTTTGTTATCCCTTCTAAAATTTTGTAGCCAGAACTGTAAAATTCGGCCACTGAGGTAGAATCATTCGATTGGCAACAAATTTGGTTGCTATACGAATCTGTTTTCTCTGTGTAAGCGTAAGATCATGTTGAAGCCTTGCCCGGATGCAACTGAATCGTTTGAAGCGAGCCAGGTGTTGCAATACCTGCTAAAAACTATTTAGTATGAAGGGGTTGGAAATTTTGGCCTAATTTTTAAAATTTTTTATAATAATTGACCTACTTTTTGAATTTTGTGTATATGGTCCTAAGTGAGTGAATTTATTGTAATGGTACTTTTTTAAATTTTCTATAATAATGAACATATAAACACAAAATTAAGCATGTTTAGTTCTAAGTGAGTGAGAATTCAAAGATGGAGTTTATGGTACTTTTTCTTTATTCGAATGGTATTTTTTTATTTTCTTCATCAATGATCTTACAAACATAATGCTAAGTTTATATGTTCCCGAATCTACAAGTAGTGATAGTATGGAACATTTTATTTATTTTAATGGTGCTTTTTGAATTTTTAACAATACAATAAAAACATGAAATAAAGTTTATATTTACTCGATCGTGTGGAAATCCTGTGGAGACTTTATTCTACTTTTTCTTTATTCTAATTTATTCTAAATACATGAAATAAAGCTTATATGTACCCGAGTGATTGGGAAACCATCTCTTGTGGTTTTTTGGTACTTTTTCTATACTCTAATGGTACTTTTTGAATTTTCTATAATAGTGGACCAAGAATAATTAAATTAAATTTAAATCAGATGGAATAGCACAATTAAATATTTTGAAAATTATGTACAAACGATATTTGCTCATAAAATGATTTGATAAGTTAAGATATTGTACTTTTATTTTAATATCAAAATATATGCTAAAAAAGTAGCGGATGAAATGCCAGTTTTTAATAAAATTCTTCCTAAATGCTAAATTTTCATCCCCAAAATTCCTTAAAAAAACACTTCACTAAAGAAATTCATGTTGCAGAACAAAACTTTGTTATATTTTTATTATTGTTATTCAATTTATGCAAATGTTAGTGGTTTCTTGTTTTTTATACGAATGAAAACCTTTTTTGAATTTCATAACAAATACATTCTTTAGCTTTATTTATTGGTAAGTATTTCAATGGTCTATTGTCATATATTTATGGACATGACAATAAACGCATCATAACTTTTTATTAACATACTTTTATTATTGTTGTTATTTTTTATTTGTTTTGCTATTATAATTGTAATTTTATTACAGCAACATTCGGTCCATAAACATAAAGAAAATATATACAACCAAGTACCCAGAAATGTGAATGAAAAGAATTTATTTCTTGTAAATTTATTTATTTATTTTAAAAACATTAAACAATACTAAACACATTTCTATATATGTTGCGTCTTATACGGATTGAAACGAATACAAATATTTTTATTTTTTATTTTTATGCTGTTTTTGTTTTCAGTTTTTTCTATTGAATTTGTTTTGTTAATGTTTGTATAGATATAACACAAATATACAAATTGTAATACACTCTATTACAAATACATATGTAAGTACCCAGCAGTTAAGCAAGTAGTCAATGTATGCCTTATAGACAGTAATTGTCACAAATGTCTTATCACTTGGCTGACTCCACTTTATATATTTTTGGTCATTTGACACGTCTGTGCTCTTTGTAGTGTAGAGAAAACATAATTGTTTACTTTATACATCCCAGGTAATCTAGAGTGAAGACAATTGCCACTTAATTGTCTCTAAGTAATCTAGAGTGTAGTCACTTTAAACGTTTTGTGAGTCATTCGTACAAGCTGGTAAAATACCATGAAGTTAATAGTCACTTTAGTGTCTCTTATGGCGTTTTCTTTTCTGGCATAAATTATGCCTTTATTTTGCCTTTTACCCTTTTCTGTGTTCTTTTCTAAAACAAATGTAGTTTGGTAAGGCTATAACGTGTTCTTTTCAAATAATGTTGCCCTAAAAACCCGAAGATATTCTACACGTTTCACCCTCAATTTTATCAAAGGGTTACAAATGCAGCACTTTTTAAACTGCAAAATGTATAGTTTTACAACATTTAGAAGGTACATAAAAGAAAATTGCATAAATGGTAATGGTTTTTGTTCTATTGTGATCGTTAATAAATGGTACAAAATATGTTGGCAACATTTTATGCCAGAAAAGAAAACGCCATTAGTAACCTATAGTGACGTCATTTTAAACGTTTGCACTTTGGAGAGTATTTATTTTACCCACCAGAAGCAATCTATTGGAGAGTTGTCGAAGGAAGGTTTTTGTTACAAGCAATCGTTTATTAAACCGTCTAAGATATGTCTTTTTAGCTGATTATTTGAGGTCAATTAGCACCTGTACATGTTAAAATAACTAGTTATGTAGCTATATTATATAACCGGCGCTATTTAACCAGTATGTAAATCCAATGCTTTGACTACTTTGGACCAGTTATTAGGCAGCCTCATTGTAATCCAAAAGGGTCAATTGACCCCCTGCTTAGGAAATGCACGTGTTAAAATAACTAGTCACGTAGTTATTGAAGTAACTAGTTCCCAACCTAAATTATGGGTAAAATCACTAGTTCGGAACTGTCTCCTAGAACTACTGGGTTATATACCAATAGTCGTATACAATTACATTTACTGTACAATTTTGCCTTAAATCCTTTCTTTTATTCACATGCATTTACTTTATTGTACAGTAGGATGGCCCTTATTTTGCACTTTTTGGATTTTCGATTCTCCAAAGTTTTAAAATTGTTCTCCGTCATGTAAACACCATATGCTGCTGAACATTTTATCAAAATCGAATAACGTTAAAATGTTGCAAATTTTATTTAAAAATAAAATACTTTTTGTAATTCATTTATCATACATAGATATTTAAATATAAAAAAATATAAAAAAGAAGAAGTTTTGTCGAGTTTAAGTTTTAAATTTGGACTGCATGGACCAAACAGGGGTGCGGCCAGGGGTCCCCAGAGTAGGACACCTCGGATATGTTCAAGTTTTGTAATGATCCTATTTCTTCGTCTGTATTAAGATTTCAAAAATATTACATATAGTATTGGCCATAACTAAAGCACCCTCTCAATGGATTTTTTCGAATCATAATTTTTTTGATAAAAACGGCTTTTTTGGGATGTATTTTGTATATATTTTATTAACTAATATTGTTAATGTTCATTTAATATTCATTTAGTAAAAGATAATTTTATCAAAAATTAATTTAAAATGATAAATCATATAAAAACTCAAAACGCATCGGACAAAACAAAAGCACCCTATTATAAGATGTTTAAAAATTTGACTCGGTACTGCATATTTGCAATGTGAGTTATCGGGAATCACAATGAATGGACTTAAGAATTCCAAAATATAAAAATATAGGAAGACGTAGTGTACAAAATTTAAGTTTTATACAGTTTATTGTGAAAAAAATGACAAGGAACAAGTACTCCAGTAAATTTAAAATTAAAGTTATTGAAGACTGGAAGACGGGCTTATCACTACATGAATTTAGTAAAAAATATTCAATTAACAGATCAGTTATTTCCAGGCTCGTTTCAAAATTTTTTAAGACTGGTCGAAAATCTCCGGTGCATTCTGGAGGTCGTTCGTGAAAAAAACACGATATTATGATTCCTTGATCAAAAGAGCAATTCAAGTACGAACAAGTTTAGGATTATGCGTTAGCGAATGAACAATCAATAGAAGAGTAGTAGAAGCCCGATTATTCAGCCCGATTATTCAGCTGACGACCAGCAAAAAAAAATATATCTATCAGCTAAGAACAAGAAAGCTAGACTGAAATTTGCCAAAGCCCACATGGACTGGAGTGTCCAAAAATTAAAGACACTACTGTTCCCTGCCGAATCCAAATACGTGTACGCAGACCAAAAGGAGGAAGACTGAATCCTAAGTATTGCAAAGGAACAATTAAACATAGAGAAGGTTATGTAATGGTCTGGGGTTGCTTTTCTGGTCAAGGATTTGGGCCAAATCATACAATTTATGGGATTATGGATCGGTTCTTGTACCGTGATGTATTGAAAGCTGTAATGTTGCCTTATGCCAGTGAAGAGATGCCAATTATAGGGAGCTTCCAACAGGATAACGATCCTAAGCACCCCTCCAAACATAGCAATAAGATTCAAGTTCTTCATTGGCCTGGTCAATCTCCCGATCTCAATCCTATTGAGAACTTGTGGCACATTGTTAATATGAAAATAAATCGTGAAAATTTTTGAAATAAGGATCGGAAATTTTCACGATTTATATATTTAAAATAGCCTGGAAAGGAATATCGAAAAACGCCATAAAAACATATTATCTTCTATGCCAAGAGATGTTCTTGTGCCATCCAAAACAAAGGATTTGCAACAAAAAATTAACTAAAAATTTTTTTATAGTATATCCTTGAAGGGGTGCTTTAGTTTTGTCCGTTTCATTTTCTACCTTAAAATATTTTTTGATTTTAAGTTACCTCTTATAGAAAGGTTAACTTTGAAAGTATTTGTTTATCAATAATAAACATATTAACAAATGAAAATAATACATAATAGATATTTAAAACTTTGATTTTATACAAAAAAATACCATATGAAAAAAATTCATTGAGGGGGTGCTTTAGTTATGGCCAATACTGTATATAGAATCTCTTCATCAAGCTATCAAACATCTCTTACAACTAAGGAGAAATTCGCATTTGAAAATAAAATTTTCAAAATTTTTACCCACCCTACTCCAGTTTTTTGATAACAGGGTCCAAATATTTCCCGAATTTCTCCATTTATCTTTTA
This sequence comes from Calliphora vicina, assembly GCF_958450345.1. NCBI lineage: Eukaryota > Metazoa > Arthropoda > Insecta > Diptera > Calliphoridae > Calliphora > Calliphora vicina. The sequence goes on from NC_088780.1 coordinate 166,166,693, forward strand.
TTGGACTAACAATAAATTTATATGTTAAACAAAATAAAGAATTGTTTAAAAATCATGGATGACTTCAAAGTTATATGCATTTGAATTTAAACATTTAAAAAAAGGCGTGTTTCTTTTTAAGTTATCTAAAAAATTTCTAAGAAGATGTATTAAGAATTCATACATTTTGAAAAGCTAACTTTACACCAGCGAAATGCAATGAGCTCTCAAATGAGCTCTCTTGTTTTTATTTTCACATGTAGGGTACTCATTTAAACGCTTAAGTTTCTCATTTGTGCAAATGGGCAAATTTGCGCGACATGTTTCATGAACCCACCTTTTCAATTTTGTGCAAGTTTATACAGAAAATTTATATTTGTCAAATAAAAATACATAAATTCAACAAAAGCTTTAATAATTTTTTTTCAAATTTGCAAGTTTGCAAGTCTAAATTGTCGCGCGAACTTATCGGAGTTGTGCAAACGAATTTCCATACATTTTTTGACATTTCATTTGCGAGAGTGTAAAAATGCACAGATTGCACAGTTTGCGAGGCTTTTAAGCGTTTACATGAGGACCCTTATTGTATAAAAATAGTCAGTCTCGCATGAGCATTGATAGAAGCAGGTTGTGTTATGCTTTTATGCTTGTTTATTTCATTATTTCAGCTATTTGTTTTTGTTTTTGCCAGAGAATAATTCTCAACTCATACAACTACAATATCTAAAAACTGTAGTGGTGTGAGTTTGCATTTCGCTGCTTTACACTTAATATCTTAAATGAAAACAAATTTGAAAATTGTTGATACCGAGGGGACCAGATCCAAAAAGAAAACACATATTTTTTTATGTAAAATTCAACTTTAGGGCAAAAATTCTCAAATCGCATAGTTGATATCAAAATACAGTTACCCATTTCAGATGACCAAATATGTTTTTAATTGTTTCGTAAAGGGTTCCGGTAAACCCGCTATTGGTATGCATATTATAGCTAAAAAACTAACAAATCCATTTTTGGTATTTTTCAACACTTTTTTGGGAATTGCAGGATTTTCCAAATTTTAATTTGAAAAAATCCCTACAAAAAGGGAAAATTAAATACACTTCTGATCTCAATGTTGAAGTAAAGAAAAACCAAATGAAATTAAACAAATTTCGGGACATTTTTTACTTTTGCGGCTACCTAAACGGTGTTAAGAATCATTCCTAGGAAGTTCGTATGTTCTAGAATGTTGTTTATTGATTGTTTCCTTGAATTTTGAACGGTTTGCTACCTATGGACCTGCACAGGGGAAAAATGTTAAAAATTTTTAATTTTTTTTTTCGATTTTGATTCTTTATGACAATAGCTACAACTTTGCCTCAGAGAGTAAATAAAAATTCCGAACAGTTTGCAAGATATGAGCCTGAGAAAATGATCACTTTTTTGCAAAAATTACACCGAAGCCCCAAGTCTTTGGGGGCTCATAAAAAAAGTTCATAACTTTGGGCAAAACTGGGAGACATGCGTATTTATTTATTGGTCTTTTATCACGTAGTGGTGTCCCTATGTGGTTATAGTTTTTCGTGTTGCACTGTGTAATCATCAACATATAGCGCTCGCCTTGTCCGTCATGGCCTGGCTAACGTCGTTCTCAAAGTAATATGGAACGATGACACCGCCAGCCCGAAATCCACACCAAACAGTGACTTCTTCGGGATGCATTGGACAGTATTTGATCTCATATTGATTGGTATCCCAAATTCGTCCATGCTGATTTGGCGAAATAAACTGAATAAATGACAGTAAATTGTAGTGATGTAAATTCAAAAATATGGCTGATATTACCTGTCAATGTTCAGAAGAACCTTTACAAAAACTATATTCAATTGGATTTATTTTTCAACATCATTTTTTTTAATATTCGTACCTTTAACAAAAACTCTACATAGCTAAACGTTTCAGCACTTAGTTTTTAGATGACGGTGACAGATTTTACATTTTAAGAGTATCGAAAATCCAAAAAGTGCAAAATAAGAGCCACCCTATTGTCCTTTGAATACTTACTGACTTGTTCAGCAACTGGCTGGCTAACATATACGTTTCGTTTGTTTACACATAACTACACTTACTTGCATCCATTTATTTTTAAATTTTGTTGTTTACATTTCAGTTATTTATCTTTTGCAGTATGCGTGTGTGTAAAATAACAATATGTAAATATTTAGTTGCATCAGGTATTACTTGATTTTTAATTAAAATTTTTGAAAAAATACAATAAAGAAATCAACAAAAAACAAACTTGCATAAATAAAAAATCAAATGTAATCATGTTAATAATAAATTTCTTACGTGTATCCTATGTGTGTTGAGTAATAATATTTACTTGCCATGTGTTTTTATATTTTATGTAATTTGAATTAAATTACATCATAAATTTATTTTTTTTTATAATTGTTGCTTTTTTATTTTTTATTATTATATTTTTTTTTACATCAACTTAATTACCAGCAACATTTTCCATTAATAATTTACAATAACAGTAACCTTATTAAAATTACAATATTCACAGAAACTGTTCTCATTCTCATTATTTACAATATACATACGTACTATGTAAATATTATGTGTAAATAAATAAACATACCTACATAAACATAAACATAAGTATGTATATTTATTCATTTATTTATATTTGTTGGGTTTGTGTGTGCATTTTCCTGTTTTACATTATATTTATTACACCATATCTATTTTCAATTTAAAAAATATAACAACTGTTCACATTAAAAAAAAGTTTCAGTCTTACTTAAAGGTAATTTTATTGCGGAATTTCGGATTTTTTAGTTTATTCTATAAGCTAAAACGTTTTTGAGTTATGCGAATATATGTTGTGCAACCTCCTCCATTTTCGAAATAACATTATATCTCGAAAACAAGAGCTAAACTAAAAGAAACGGTTATCAGCACTGGATTCAGAGTACTCGAATTTGTTTAAACCGCCGGGTGGCCATCTTGACAGGAAAAAAGTGTAAATTTCGTGCCCAGTGTTATAATTTTCAAAATTGTTAATCAGTTTTCGCGACGTATACTTAATATTTAATTATGTATATTAAATATATATTAAGTATACGCTTCACTAAAGTAATATGTTCTCAAAAAATGGTTAATAAATAATTGTAAACAAAAATAATTGTAAAAAATGCCCTTCACCACCATAGTGGGGAGGGTATTAAGTGTTTGTACTGATGTTAGTAGCGCCAAAAATATTAGTCCTAATTTTAAAGTAAAACGATCAACTCAGATTCACTTTGTGAATCGATTAAAAAAAATATTTCGATCAAATTACGCAAATTAATTGTTTTCGGCCCAATGACAAATCGGTTCATTATTTCACCTAGTCCCAAAACAAATGTCCTACATAAATATGACTTTTTTGTAATAAATGTCTGATTTTTATCGGTATCTAGACAAATTTCTCCACAAATAAGTTTTATGTTTGACCTTCCAAAAATCACTTTAATTTAACAAAAATAAGTTTCTTAAAGAAGGAAATCACGCGAGTTATTTTGATGACGATCCAAATTCAAAAGTTCACTTTAATGAACATAAATCTCTGTAAAATGTTGCAATCCAAATAAAATTTAACAAAAACAAGTAGGATGGAAAAAAAACTTGGAAAATGACCTTGCGTGGGTTATAGGTCTTGCTGAATACATTACAAATTGTGTCAAAAAATTTCAGAAACACATTGAAATTCAGAAGTTATTCTAAAAAATACTGTTTTCAGTGATGTTCGTCAACTTATCGACCTGTAACTCAGTAAATTTTTGTCCGAATTTAAATTTGTTAACGTGTTTGGAAAGAAAACTGATTAAGCTTTAAAATGACATGCATTTATTGATATATTTGTAAGTTATAAGTATTGTTTTTGTTAAGAATATCTAAAAACAAAATTTATCAACTTTTTTGATTATAGTCGCTTTTCATTGATTATTTTGATATGAAAGCTTATAAGAATGTATATCAATGTATACAAAAATTTAGTTCTTAAAAAGACAAGGTTTGAATTTTTCAAATCGGATGAAAACTGTAAAAGTTATGCAACTTTTCATTAATACCTTTTTTTAGTATTTTCTCCTCCAGCACATATGAATAAAAAAAAACAAAAAACTATCAGCCCAATTATGAATAAAAATTCCGCGGGAGTTTTTCTCCTTTTCTCATTTTTCCTATTCAAATTCAATGGGAAAAAACTCCCGGGGAAGAAACTCCCGCGGAATTTTTTATTCATAATTGGGCTGTATACAAAAAAGCAGGGACCGTAAATAATGGTTATCCAGAAAAATTAAAATTAAAAAATCTCTATGTTAGAGTCAACAGTGACCTATACTGTTATATACCAATAGATTCGTATTGACGTGCTATTTCAGAATCTATAGTGATGATCTCTAAAACTGATCTAAAAGATTCCAACGTAAAAATAAAAGTTCGCTGTCATACATAAAACTCATTTGAGAACTTTTATTTTTTCCGTCAGAAAAAATATCTCATTTGAGGAGTTTTATTTTTCCCGTCAGAAAATAAAACTCTTTTCGTTTATTTTCTAATTTATCTCATTTGAGGACTTTTATTTTTTCCGTCATAAAATAAAAGTTATTTGAGGAGTTTTATTTTTCCCGTCAGAAAATAAAACTCTTTTCGTTTATTTTCTACTTTTTTCAGTATATTTCTTTATTGATTCTATCTGACTCAATTACTGAATGTTTGTAGTAACAAAAATTTGATAATAGGAATCAGACAATAACAAATTTGGAATCCCACTTGATTTTATTTTAATGAAAAATTATTCAATTGTAATGCAAGGGGCTTTACAAATTATAATGATCTGCAAGCTTTAGGAGCCAATTTCCATAAAATGAATTTTATTTTCTGACGGAAAAAATAACAGTCCACAAATGAGTTTTTTTTCTGAAGGAAAATATAAAAGTCCTCAAATGATTTTTTTTTATAACGGATATTTAAAGATCTTTTTTTAAGAGTTTTGTTCGAACTTTTTTTTTACGTTGAAAAATAACTGTTTTAGATGGATTTTTATTTTTAAAGTCACAAAATAACTGTTATAAAATAACTTTTTTGATATCACTTATAACAGTTACGGTCCCTGCAAAAAAGAATATTTGTAAAATTTTTAATTTACAAGGAACATTTTGTTGAACTTTAATAACTTTTGCAAATATAACCCGATTTAAAAAATTAATATCACGTTATTGTCTAAATAAAATTTTCTTTAAAACACTGTGCAAAAAGAATTTGGTTTTAAAAAAAAAAATTTAAAATAACTATTGTTGAATTTGAAAAATTCTGATGAAAATAAAAAAAAATTTAACTTTTTATAAAAACGGTCTAAAAATGTGTGAGTTAGAGGTATTAAAGTACTACCTACCCTAAAACAGTTTTTTCAAAATAACTCAAAATTTTGAGTTATTTTGAGGCCTAGGTCCATAGCGGAAACTAGAAAAAAACTCAAACAAAAAATATACTCAAAATAATCACACATACGAATGTTGTTTTTGTTTTCACATAGTTTTTTCTACTAATACATTCTCACCACTTAGGTTTCTGACAACTGAGTTAGGTCTTTGACAGCAGAGTTTCCGCTCTATGTCTATTCTCTATGCCTAGTTCGCTTTTCAAGTTCTGACAAAAAGTGTCATTTTGTAGCAGAGTGTAATAATTAATACCTTACAGAAAGTAAATGAGCAAAAACATTTTGTTTTAAAATTTCAAATGGTCCTTATATGGGAACTATGACCAACTAAATACCGATCGCCATGAAAATAGGTCTTGCGATTTATGTTATTTCTGTTGAATTTTATTTTTAAGAGATTTTCGTAATGTAAATTTTAACCAATTTTTTTTTTTTAAATTTGTGTAAATATTGTTGGGTATATGACTAAAAAATGCGGAAATTTTTAAAAATTTTAGCTTTTAATTTGCAACAGTTGTACAATATAATACATTCAAAGTATTGGCCATTTACTTTTTCCCATCTTTCTAGCAACATATGGATTCCGATCCAAAAGAACTGCTGCCAGAGCATTCTGCATTGATCGAAACAAATAGTAGACGGATGGAGCAGAGTCTGGATTATAAAGTGGGTGGGGGGCGTTTTCCGGCCATTGCTCGCTTCAAACGAGCAATAGAAAATATCAGAAAATTTTGTTTTTGAGCAAATGAATACTTGATTTAATTAAGAAATAATTGAAACCAGTTCAATATGTGACAAATATTTGAATTGAAACGGTTTAAGAAATAGTTTTTTCTGTGTAATGGTCTGGTCAGATTTCAGCAGCTCATAATCATCATTCAAGAGCTCTCTGCTCTCAGGGAATTGGTACGAATCCAGCACTTTTTGAGTTTTACAACAATATTCATGGAGTAGTGACTCCAATTTTTGGTCTTCAAATTTATTTGGCTGGCCTGTGCGATTTTTGTCTTCCGTGAACCACACAAACCAACTCTCTCACGTTGAAACCTCGTAATCCACTTCACAATCGTAAGTTGTGAAATGGATTAAAAAAAAAAATTGATTGCCAACCAGCCTTGTAGTTTTGGTTATTTATAACCAAAGACCTTTCAAATTAATAAAAAATGTCGATGGTATCTCACACACATTTTGTTTTATTTAGATTTACAGAAAACAATTAATGAAAACCCCTTTATATAAAATAGTAAAATAGCCAAAAGTAAAGACATGAAATTTTGATTATGTACGACAACAATATATTGCTACAATGAACACAGTATAGATACCGTAACGTAACATGTTGAACCATTTTTTTATCTTCGTGTAAAATCGAGTCATTCGATTTTGAAGAAATCTCTACTAATCTGTTTTATCTAAGAAGAAATAATAAAATGAAAATTATTAAGAATTGGTTGAAATTTCTAAAAAATACTTTTGATGCATAGGTATGATAACTGTACAGAAAATATTGAATGCAATAATATTAGAGCTGTGTTAATGAGAAACAGATGGAGAACAATGAACAATTCGTAAGCCGCTATCCAGATTTGGTGAGTAATCGAATATTTTCTAATTGATTTGGAGCCAAAACAAATAAAAACACATAAAATTTCATTTTATTTGAATTAATACTATTATTTATTAGTTTCACAATAAAAATTAAAATTTCTTTAAATTTTTGATGAGAATGGTGTAGCTAATGAGTTCATTACTACATAAAAAAAAATCTGCAAGCACTCAGTAGTCAACATGGCATACACAAATGCAATCACTATTTATTTTCTATTTCTTTTGCTGGTCTTTATTTTTCTTTTTAATGAAACGCCAATGATTTTCATTACGATTCCATTATACCTACTATAGTACATTTAATATGTTTGTTTGCTGCTGCAGAAAGTAAGACCATCTAACAAACTCAATTGAATTGAATCAATCCATACGTTCAAACATCCATCTATCCATTCATCCATCTAGCCAACCATCAGTATACAACCTCCAAGCATCTACTTTATGACATCAAGTGATGATTTTTTATCATGAAGAGCAAAGATATGGCCAGCCATAATGTCCAATGGCAATGCTGCAGTTGGGCTATGGTAGGTGTGCTGCCGCACGTTGATACTTCAAATTGACGACAATTGCTGAAATGCTTTTCATCGGACAACATTTGAGCTGTGGCACGTGCAAATGCGGCCGAATTCTGATAGCATTTGTACCGGGCACTATTATAGATGCAGGTCTCATAAGCATAACGTGCGCTGCAAGTAATCAAGTTAAAAGGAAAAGAAATGAAATGAAATTTTAAAAATGTTGTGAAACATAATATTTTTTGCTATTTGTAGGACACACAAACAATTAAATGATATTAATATTGTACACTCATACTTGAGGTTTTTTTAATTAAAGTGAAGAGCTAGAATTATTTATTTTGGGAAAATATTTGTACAAAATGTTGCAGTTTTGAAGACACATTTCCTAATTAGGATTTTTCACTGAAATGCGGAGAATTATAGCAGTGTTTGTTGGAAAAAAAAACTTTCTCAAAAAACATTTTACATGTTATTTTTGTCCTTTTTCTGATTAACGATTTATGAGTGATTTTAGTTTTTTTTATATAAAAATCGATATTTGATGGGAAATAATAGTGATCACAGATTTTTGTCCTTTTTCCTCTAGGACTCCTTTTTAACGCCTTATGATTGATTTTAGATTTTTCATATAAAAATCGATATTTGGTGGTAAATAAGAGTGATCAAAGATTTTTATCCTTTTTCGTCTAGGACCTCTTATTAACGATTTATGAGTGATTTTAGATTTTTCATATAAAAATCGATATTTGGTGGGAAATAAGAGTGATCACAGATTTTTGTCCTTTTTCCTCTAGGACCTCTTATTAACGATTTATGAGTGATTTTAGATTTTTCATATTAAAATTGATATTTGGTAAGAAATAAGATTGATCACAGATTTTTATCCTTTTTCCTCTAGGACCTCTTATTAACGATTTAAGAGTGATTTTAGATTTTTCATATAAAAATCGATATTTGGTGGGAAATAAGAGTGATCACAGATTTTTGTCCTTTTTCCTCTAGGACCTCTTATTAACGATTTATGAGTGATTTTAGATTTTTCATATTAAAATTGATATTTGGTAAGAAATAAGATTGATCACAGATTTTTATCCTTTTTCCTTTAGGACCTCTTATTAACGACTTATGAGTGATTTTAGATTTTTCATATAAAAATCGATATTTGGTGGGAAATAAGAGTGATCACAGATTTTTATCCTTTTTCCTTTAGGACCTCTTATTAACGACTTATGAGTGATTTTAGATTTTTCATATAAAAATCGATATTTGGTGGGAAATAAGAGTGATCACAGATTTTTGTCCTTTTTCCTCTAGGACCTCTTATTAACGATTTATGAGTGATTTTAGATTTTTCATATTAAAATTGATATTTGGTAAGAAATAAGATTGATCACAGATTTTTATCCTTTTTCCTTTAGGACCTCTTATTAACGACTTATGAGTGATTTTAGATTTTTCATATAAAAATCGATATTTGGTGGGAAATAAGAGTGATCACAGATTTTTATCCTTTTTCCTTTAGGACCTCTTATTAACGACTTATGAGTGATTTTAGATTTTTTATATAAAAATCGATATTTGGTGGGAAATAAGAGTGATCACAGATTTTTGTCCTTTTTCGTCTAGGACCTCTTATTAACGATTTATGAGTGATTTTAGATTTTTTATATAAAAATCGATATTTGGTAAGAAATAAGAGTGATCACAGATTTTTATCTTTTTCCTCTAGGACCTCTTATTAACGATTTATGAGTGATTTTAGATTTTTTATATAAAAATCGATATTTGGTGGGAATTAAGAGTGATCACAGATATTTGTACTTTTTCCTTTAGGACCTCTTATTAACGACTTATGAGTGATTTTAGATTTTTCATATAAAAATCGATATTTGGTGGGAAATAAGAGTGATCACAGATTTTTGTCCTTTTTCGTCTAGGACCTCTTATTAACGATTTATGAGTGATTTTAGATTTTTCATATAAAAATCGATATTTGGTGGGAAATAAGAGTGATCACAGATTTTTGTTGTTTTTCCTCTAGGACCTCTTATTAACGATTTATGAGTGATTTTAGATTTTTCATATTAAAATTGATATTTGGTAAGAAATAAGATTGATCACAGATTTTTATCCTTTTTCGTCTAGGACCTCTTATTAACGATTTATGAGTGATTTTAGATTTTTTATATAAAAATCGATATTTGGTGGGAATTAAGAGTGATCACAGATTTTTGTCCTTTTTCGTCTAGGACCTCTTATTAACGATTTATGAGTGATTTTAGATTTTTTATATAAAAATCGATATTTGGTGGGAAATAAGAGTGATCACAGATTTTTGTCCTTTTTCGTCTAGGACCTCTTATTAACGATTTATGAGTGATTTTAGATTTTTTATATAAAAATCGATATTTGGTGGGAATTAAGAGTGATCACAGATATTTGTACTTTTTCCTTTAGGACCTCTTATTAACGACTTATGAGTGATTTTAGATTTTTCATATAAAAATCGATATTTGGTGGGAAATAAGAGTGATCACAGATTTTTATCTTTTTCCTCTAGGACCTCTTATTAACGACTTATGAGTGATTTTAGATTTTTCATATAAAAATCGATATTTGGTGGGAAATAAGAGTGATCACAGATTTTTGTCCTTTTTCGTCTAGGACCTCTTATTAAAGATTTATGAGTGATGTTAGATTTTTCATATAAAAATCGATATTTGGTGGGAAATAAGAGTGATCACAGATTTTTGTTGTCTTTCCTCTAGGACCTCTTATTAACGATTTATGAGTGATTTTAGATTTTTCATATTAAAATTGATATTTGGTAAGAAATAAGAGTGATCACAGATTTTTGTCCTTTTTCGTCTAGGACCTCTTATTAACGATTTATGAGTGATTTTAGATTTTTCATATAAAAATCGATATTTGGTGGGAAATAAGAGTGATCACAGATTTTTGTTGTCTTTCCTCTAGGACCTCTTATTAACGATTTATGAGTGATTTTAGATTTTTCATATTAAAATTGATATTTGGTAAGAAATAAGAGTGATCACAGATTTTTGTCCTTTTTCGTCTAGGACCTCTTATTAACGATTTATGAGTGATTTTAGATTTTTCATATAAAAATCGATATTTGGTGGGAAATAAGAGTGATCACAGATTTTTATCTTTTTCCTCTAGGACCTCTTATTAACGACTTATGAGTGATTTTAGATTTTTCATATAAAAATCGATATTTGGTGGGAAATAAGAGTGATCACAGATTTTTGTTGTCTTTCCTCTAGGACCTCTTATTAACGATTTATGAGTGATTTTAGATTTTTCATATTAAAATTGATATTTGGTAAGAAATAAGATTGATCACAGATTTTTATCCTTTTTCCTCTAGGACCTCTTATTAACGATTTATGAGTGATTTTAGATTTTTCATATAAAAATCGATATTTGGTGGGAAATAAGAGTGATCACAGATTTTTGTTGTTTTTCCTCTAGGACCTCTTATTAACGATTTATGATTGATTTTAGATTTTTCATATTAAAATTGATATTTGGTAAGAAATAAGATTGATCACAGATTTTTATCCTTTTTCCTCTAGGACCTCTTATTAACGATTTATGAGTGATTTTAGATTTTTCATATAAAAATCGATATTTGGTGGGAAATAAGAGTGATCACAGATTTTTGTCCTTTTTCCTCTAGAACCTCTTATTAACGATTTTTGATTGATTTTAGATTTTTCATAAAAAATTGATATTTGGTGGGAAATAGAGTGATCACAGATTTTTGTTGTCTTTTCTCCAGGACTTCTTATTAACGATTTATGAGTGATTTTAGAATTTTCATATAAAAATCGATATTTAGTGGGAAATAAGAGTAAGATGATATTTAACTACATTGCTATTTTCCTCATCACTTCTGTGTTTTCATAAGTTTAAATTAAATGTAAAACATGGCTATATATATGTATGTAATTAGGTGTGTAAATAAGTGTAAATGACAATGAGTTAAATTCTCATGTTATTATTTGCTTTACAAACAAATTGTTAACTTAATAAAACTTACCAACAAAATTCCAAAAACTTTTCCGTTATATTTTTCTCCGAGTGTAGACCTTCTGACAAAATATTTTGAAAATTTTTCGTACAATGCATCCAATCCTCTTGTATGTAGGAAAAACATTCTTTGTGACTTAAATAATCTGGATAAAATGAAAGAGAAGAGAAGCAAATAAATCATGAATAAAAGCAAATTTGTCATATTAACAAATGTATCAAGTTGTCTTTTCTAATTTGACACAATAGTAAACTTATTGCATATTAACAAACAGGAAGATGTGGTCCAATGGGTGGTGGTTGGTTGATGTGTTTGAGAGAGTTTGAGTGGAAAATGTTGGTACTTTGTATTTAAATGGAAATTGGTAAATTTGTTACTTAATGTCACATTTCACAGAGAATAAGTTGATTTTGGTGTTTTGTTTGTGTCAAATGTCCTTAATGTGCAAAAAAATAAACAGAAACATAACCAAAACCAAAAGATACATATATTTTGCAGACGTGTCGATAAGTAACTGGCATAAACCAGCAAACAAATTAGAGGGATTTTGATTTGTAAAAGTCTGTTTATTTTCAACTACATTTTTGATAATAATTTTTAATAACAATGTGTGTAAAATGATAGTAGCTGAACTAAAAAACCAAATCCCTAATAGTTTTGCAAAGTTGGCTCTAATGTCATTTTAATGGGATTTAAAAGTTTGTCTACATATGAGGGTCTTAGCTACATATGTAGCGTATACTTAATATTTATTTGCTTTTCAAATTGCATATTAAGTATACGCCACATATGAAACATTTGGAGATATTCATGATTAGTGTTGGGTTATGCATGCATAAAATTGAACAGAGTTGTAGATTGGAATGATTCACACCAAGTAGGTACTGGTAGTTCTACAAAAAAAGTACAAAAACAATAATATTGCATATTGGTGTATAACACACTTAACTACGAAAAAGCTTCTAGGTTTTGAAACTGGGACGAAACGAAACATATCGTTCAAACAAATTAATTTTTCAACATTTACTCTTCTGTTTTCGATAACATTTGCTATACATGTATGTATGTATGTATGTATTCCATGCCCACACAAAACTTAAAGCTCTCTAGAATTTGGAGGTTCAAAGTTAAATTTTTTTGATAGATTCGTGCAATATACCTAAAATAAAACTGTTAATAACTTTAGAACTGTTAGTGGGATTTTAAAATATTTGACATTGTATTAAATCTAATGAATCCTAGAATTTTTTTTCATGAAATCATTATCTCATCAAAACTGGGTATAACATTACGTTCTTGAACAAAGGAAATCTCAAAAATTCTATCTTTGTTTTTCCAAAGATGTTCATTGATGTTACAATTCTTTGAAATTTAACCATATTTTATTCAATTGAAATGTTGTGACTTTAATAGCAATAAATCTAAGCATAATAAATATAAGAAATGTATAAAATAATCTGCAAATGTTAGCACAAAATATCCATATTTTGATTTATGACCCTCTTGTCGCAAACCAATGTTATTCATGTGTATTTCTCTTCAAAGTAAGGTTTTCTCATTAATATTTAATACTTTAAAGTCAAGTGCAAACATACGAATGTTTATAGCTGACTTTAAAATACAATTTGCCACAATTTTGACCTTATGTTATTTAATCAGTAATAAAGTAACGTTTATTTGAGCCATTTCCATGAATTGACTTAACTTTATTAAGAATGTTTTGTAATTGAAATGTAGCCTTTGGTTCTTATAATATATTTTACATACATACTTATATATATACATATATTAGGCTGTGTCGATTTGCATGGACGATCAAAAAGTAAAAAATCAAATAGCAGAAACGCAATCTACGGAAAGATCCTAAGAAATTTTCCCCATGAAACCATAGGTCTGAAATCAAATCCTATCTTCTTTTATCCAATAAAAAAACTATTAAAAAAAATAAATACTGAAATATCATTGGATAAAAGACGAAATGCGCAAGATATGATTTGATGTTAGACCTATGGTTTCTTGGGGAAGATTTCTTAGAATTTTCCGTAGAATGCGGTTCTGCAATACGATTTTTCGTGAAAAAAATCTACCCACTTTAACGTATATATATTAGAGTGACAGCCGATTTTTTTTTTTTAGATTTCAAAGAGTGCCGGGTGGAATATTGTGACACTAGGCCTAAATGTTAAGTGCTGAAAATTTGAGCCAAATCGGGCAACGATTTCTGGACGCGCATCGAGGTCAAAGTTCAGATATATGCAAAATTATACTATTTATATGGGATAAATAGGTGAAACTCGTTAAATTTCTGCATTGTTTTCTAGAAATGTATAGATTTATTTATATTAATGAATATTACATTAAAATTTTTTTTTTGGAAGTTAACCCTGCATCTCCTTTGTGTCAAAATGACCCAAAAACTGTATTATCGCCAAAATTCGGAAAATATGCAAATTTTTCAGATATTTTAAAAATTTTGCTACTAAATAAATACTTTTGCAATTGAATGCAAAAGAATCGAAATGTGTACGTAATTATCGTTGTAATGAGATATAAGTGACAAAATTTGGTTAAAAAATGTTAAAGTTATTACAAATTCGCCAGACCATTAACGTGTTTCAGGCCACTTGAACAAAAAATTTAGGAAAAAAAATTAATATATTTCGAGAAAAATTAAAATAAAAGCTCATTTTTACTTAAAATATGTCCATATTTACTTGTATATAAGTTTTTGTCTTCGTAGGATACCGTTAACCTATTCGCAGGTATGGCCAAAAAAAATAATTTTTTTTAACGGCTGTTTCAAAACTCCATTTTCAAATTTTTAAAAATTTTGTTAAACAAATTTCAGATTTTTTCGATCATCACATTGGGGTTTATTGAGATCAAAATAGGGAATAAAAATATTGAAAAATTATGTCAATACCTCTTACAGTTTTTCCGTACCTGCGATTGAAATTTTGCGTTTTTCAAGAAAAACTAATTTTTTGTCCATATTTAGGCGAATTAGTCCAATTTCCTTACTGTTATAAATTTTAAGTAAAACCTATTCATAACATTATAGTCCTTATAATTTTAAATATGTTCTGAAAGTTTTACTAAAATCGGAAAACGATTACCTTTGAATCGTGAAGGTCAAAGGTCAAATTTTTCAATATTTGGAATTTCTAATGAAAAGATAGCGAAATGTTACATATTTTTGGGCCGATTTTCATGAAACTTGTGGAAAATATAACATAAAGTCCAGAATTTAAAATAACAGCACAAAAATGGAAATTAACCCTTAGCAGCACTTGGGGTCCAAATTATTCTCAACTTTTAAAATCAAGAAAAACACAACCATTTTGACCCCAAGTCCTCTTAAAGGTTAAAATTCATTTTTGCACTGTTGTTGTAAATGCTAGACCCCAATATATATTTTCCTCAAGTTTCATGAAAATCGGCCCAAAAATATGTAACATTTCGCTATCTTTTCATTAGAAATTCCAAATATTGAAAAATTTGACCTTTGACCTTCACGATTCAAAGGTTATCGTTTTCCGATTTCAGTAAAACTTTCAGAACATATTTAAAATTACAAGGACTATAATATTATGAATAGGTTTTACTTAAAATTTATAACAGTAAGGAAATTGGACTCATTCGCCTAAATATGGACAAAAAATTAGTTTTTCTTGAAAAACGCAAAATTTCAATCGCAGGTACGGAAAAACTGTAAGAGGTATTGACATAATTTTTTCATATTTTTATTCCCTATTTTAATCTCAATAAACCCCAATGTGATGATCGAAAAAATCTGAAATTTGTTTAACAAAATTTTTAAAAATTTGAAAATGGAGTTTTGAAACAGCCGTTAAAAAAAGTTATTTTTTTTGGCCATACCTGCGAATAGGTTAACGGTATCCTACGAAGACAAAAACTTATATACAAGTAAATATGGACATATTTTAAGTAAAAATGAGCTTTTATTTTAATTTTTCTCGAAATATCTAAATTTTTTTTCTAAATTTTTTGTTCAATTGGCCTGAAACACTGTAATGGTCTGGCGAATTTGTAATAACTTTAACATTTTTTAATCAAATTTTGTCATTTATATTTCATTACAACGATAATTACGTACATATTTCGATTCTTTTGCATTCAATTGCAAAAGTATTTATTTAGTAGCAACATTTTTTCAAAAACTGAAAAATTTTCATTTTTCTCTAATTTTGGCGATAATACAGTATTGGGTCATTTTGAACCAAAGGAGATACAGGGTTAATTTCCAAAACTTTTTTTTTAATGTAATATTCATTAATATAAATAAATCTACATATTTCTAGAAAACAATGCAGAAAGTTAACGAGTTTCACCTATTTATTCCATATTAACAGTAAAATTTTGCATATATCTGAACTTTGACCTCGATGCGCGTCCAGAAATCGTTGCCCGATTTGGCTCAAATTTTCAGCACTTAACATTTAGGCCTAGTGTCACAATATTCCACCCGGCACTCTTCAAAATTTTAACAAAAATTTTTTTCCATACAACTGATTGTCACTCTAATATATATATGTATGGATTTGTGTAGATATTTACCCTGCAGTTTATTGAACTAGTTCCGCCATATTGAATTAGTTAGCCACTGAGAACTACTACTAGTGAATTTTCAAACCACGAGCAACGTTAATGACTGGTGAATTTAACATGGAGATGTCATTCCAGGCGACCGATTAGCACACTCAAATACAGTAATAACACTTCACTCTTAAATTCAATAGTACTAATACTCCACAATTTGGGAAAAAAGAGAGCGGGGTTGAACCCATAACTTCTCGTTTTATAGTCAAATGCGCTAATCACTAAGTCATGGAGCTCTTATTTGTAATGCTCGGTATTTGTTATTAAGAATTGCATATGAGCCTATTCTCCATTTTTGCATTTTCTGCATTATCAGTGAGTTACAAAATACCAACAGCCACATTCAGCATTACATGTGGTCATCGAAGTGGTATATTTTACAGGATTTTATTTTACTTGAATTTATTTTCAGAAACGTAAGACCAATATCTGTCTATTAGTTATTACTGAATACACTGGTGAATGTAGTAAAGTTTCCAACTGGCACTTTTCAAACTGCTGGGTAGTTTTAATCTTGATGATTAAGTGGAATTATCAAAATATTTACATATGTAATATGCCAAACTATTTTTTATTTTAATACTTAGAGATTATTATATTTATACTTTTAGCTTATTTTCACATACATATGGGGCAAGTCCCAGAAACAGTCTACCAACAAAAAAATGTTTAAATGAATCAAACTTGGAATTCTTAATTGTAATATTAGACTAAATATGTATATTATCTATATCAGTGGTGCCCAAAATCACAATTCCCTAGCACGCGTAATAGGGCAAGAAAATTCTGCTGACGTTACTTTGATACACATACACTATAAGCTTACTTGTGAGTTTTCTTATAATGATCATGTGTTTGTTGCTTTGTTTTCATCTCAGAGAACAAAATCAAATCAAATTCTCCGCTGTTCTTATAATGATCATGTGTTTGTTGCTTTGATTTCATCTGTTTTACCAACACAACCAAAGTTTTGATGGTATGTGTTCGGGCACCACTGATCTATATATATAAAAGAGTAACGTTACTGACTGACTGACTGAAGGACTGACTGATTCATCATCCTACAGCCCAAACGACTGAAGCTAGAATCATGAAATTTTAACTATGGGTTCCTCCCTCCCCAAAACGATCCACTAAGAAGGGATTTCCAACGTTTAAGGGGTAAAAACGGGCAAATCCGGTAATCTTATATCTTCAAAACTAATAAAGATACAAAAAACATTGAAATGGCATGTTACTCCATTTAAAAAATAAGCTGACAGGTGTTTCGTACTTTTTCGAAAACGGGTAAAAACTGTATTTTGGTACTTTTTTGGCACCCTATGTATCTTTTAAACCAATAAACATAGAAACAAAATTTAAAACGTATTCTTTACTTATCAAAAAATAAAAAATATGAGTTTGGTACTTTTTGGAAATTCGAACCCTTAAGGGATAAAAATTGTGTTTATTTTTGGTACTTTTTCATAAAATATGTTTTTCTATAATTTGACATAGACATTCGAATATTTTACTATGAGCTTCCACCACGATACAGAAAATTATTTTAATAATATTTTACCACCGCAATGGGAATAAAAAAGGTACCAAAAAGGGGATAAAATCGGGAAAATACATTTTATTGCAAATTATTAAGCCGATTTTGATAATTTTTTTTAACATTGGTTCCTGGATTCATACAAAAATTAACTAACAGGTTGTTATTTGGAACTTGAGTGCCATGATGTATTTTAGGCCAAATCCGGGTAAACAGTTTGGTACTTTTTTTAAAACATATTTATTATTGGGCACATTAACACAGATTTTAATCGATGGAGACATGTCTGTAGTATAAACAACTTTTGCAAAATGGAATATTTTTAAATTTCAAACTTGAGGATTGTTCAAGGAGGAAAAGGGAAATTGGTACTTTTCTCCTAATGGTACCTTTTTAATATTTTAAATTACTTCACTTATCGACATTAAAGTTAGATGATATGTATCTGAGTGAAGTTAGTGTTAGAAATAAGGGATTATATTTAGGTACCAAAATGTGAGAACTTTTCATTCTTCTAATGCTACTTTTTGAATTTCAGATTTCAGATAACGAGCGTCACGTAACGTGCGTCACAAAATGTTCTCGGCTTTTTTCTTTTAGGAATAAGATTTTGTGTGCTTTATTATGCCAAATTCGCCAAAATTACTTTTAATGTTACTTCCACTTTTTGTAACAAAAGGAAATGTCTTATGCCATTTGGAACTGCACTTAAATCTCACTATAGCGTATAGTATACGTTGGAGGTATCTTATTTGAAAAATCAAAAAATTTTCATATTTAAACATGAAAACGTGTACGAATGAAACGTTCGTCACGCAGGATTTACCCATATGTACATATGTATACAAAGTATTTTTCATATTTACAAAAACATTTGAATTTTTTTAATTTTTAATATAATCTCTAAGGTGTCTTTGGTGTTGTGTGTTCCATGTATTCCATCTATTTCAATGTGCCAGAGATAGTTTGTTCTGTGCAGATGTGGTGAAGATTGTTGTAAAACTCAACAAGAGCTTTAAAAATCATTCAAGCAGCAATTTCAAAACATTTGCAAGCAACAAGATGGGAAATTGGGTCCCATACAAATTGAAGCCGAGAGACCTTGAACGCTATAAAATGAAATAATTTTTGCACCGAATCATTACTTACAATGAAAAATGGATCCAATGGAGCCCGGTCAACCAGCCGAATTGACACCAAAGCCAAATATCAATGCGCTAAGGTAATTTGTTGGGGGCAAAAGGCTCCTATCTATTATGAGTTGCTGAAATCTGACCAGATCATCACATCATATGCAGCCAGACATGAAACCGTAATATTCCATCATGACAACGCTCGGCCACATGTTGAAATACCTTCTAAAAAACTATTTAGAATGAAGTGGTTGGGAAGTTTTGCCTCACCCGCCTTATAGTCCAAAGCGTGCCCGTCCAACTACTATTTGTTTCGATCGATGCAGAACGCTCTCTCTATGATACGTTTCACTTTGAAACAGAGTTTTTTAAGATATTGGCTTGATTCGTTCTTGGTCTCAAAAGATGAGCAGTTCTTTAGGTTCAGAATCCATATGTTTCCAAAAAGTTATGAAAAGGTCATAGCTAAAAATTACAAATGTTTCAAATGCATTTTTAAGACTAAAAAATCTAAAATTCTGAACTCTTTCTCTAATACTATTTCAATCTTTTCACTTAATTTAATTAATATTTATTTGTTCTCATGTTATATAGTACCTAAAAACGTCCATGACCTTAACATAAAATTGATGCTAATCTAGCAGAAATAATAAAAAAATTACTCATTAATAAACACCTAGTATTACATATATTTTAATGGACAAAAGTAGCTACTAAATTCCCTGAAAGTATGCAATACACTTTTTGATTGTTTTACCAAGAAACCACATTATGAAAATGTGATAAATGAAATTTGGTGATTCACACCATCTGATTTGGATTTTTTTTTTAGCTCAAAGTGTCCTTCATAAGCCAAACAAAAACCCATCTGTATGAATAATATTGGGTTTTGCTGGTTAACCAGTTAATAAATGAAAGTGCTTTGGAAAAATACACAAACTAATACATATACATACATATACATTAGAGTGCTCCAAAAAAATAAAATTGCCAATTGTGACCATCCCCTTCTAGAATTGTTGTATGTATTGTAGAAACAAGTTGTGTAACATATTAGGATGCTAAGTTAACGCTAACTGGTGCCGCAACGATGCTTATGTTTTGAGGTGCATTTACAAGTGGAAAAATGCAATTCTTTTAGTTTTTGTAAACATTTTTAAATTAAATAATTACTTTTGCCAATTAATTTAAAAGAATCGAAATGTGTACGTAATTGTTGTTCTAATAAGATATAGAACACAAAAATTGGTTAAAAAATGTTAAAGTTATTAAAAAATCACCAGGCCACTAACGTGTCTCAGGCCACTAGAACAAGAAACAAAATTAACATATTTTGAGAAATATTAAAATGAAAGCTAATTTTTACTTAAAATAAATCCATATTTACCGTTAACCTATTCGCTGGTATGACCAAAAAAATTATTTTTTTAACGGCAGTTTCAAAACTCCATTTTCAAATTTTTAAAAATTTGGTTAAACAAATTTCAGAATTTTTTGATTATCACATTGGGATTTATTGAGAACATAATAGGGAATAAAAATATGGAAAAATTATGACAATACCTCCTATAGATTTTCCGTACCTGCGAATTAAATTTTGTGATTTTCGAGAAAAACTAATTTTTTGGTCATATTTTCTCGATTGAGCCGAATTTCCTTACTGTTATGATTTTTAAGTAAAACCTATACAGAATATTATAGTCCATGTAATTTTAAATATAGTCTGAGAGTTTTACTGAAATGCGAACACGTCAACCCTTAAATCGAGAAGGTCAAAGGTCAAATTGTTAGCTCTTACGAAGAAAAATGAATCCATTACGATTAACCAAGGCATAAGATCATACGTGAAGACCGGTTAACCAGTCGAATTGACACCAATGTTTGTTCGAGCAATGGCGAAAAATCGTGCAGAATATATCGCCAGACATGTCTACGCTCGGCTTAATGTTGCAATAACTGTTAAAACCTATTTAGTTATTGCAAAGTTTTGTCACACCCGACCTATAGTCAAGACATTGCACCGTCCGACTACTATTTGTTTCGATCGATGCAGAACGCTCGCTTTGGGTTACGCTTCACTTTGGAACAGAGTATCCGAAATTGGCTTGATTCGTTCTTGGCCTCAAAAGATAAGCAGTTCTTTTGGCTCGAAATCCATATGAACAAATCCCACGCCCAATACAAAAGATCGAATATTTTTGTATATACATACAGGAAAAAGACGTTTCACGTATATTTCCTTTGAGAGAAATATGAAAAAAATCATAGATGCCTTTAAAAATTACCTATTTATCCTTCTATCCAAATAGTGAACACAAGGCAAACATTGAGAAACGGTATCTTATAATGAATTAATCATTTATTTTAATTGGGAACTTCCCCAATTTTTTTTGTTTGGACCAGCCTAATGTACATGCATATGTGTAAAACTGTCCATGCGTGCGTGATATACATACATTTATCTAAATGGATAAGTATAAGTATTCGTATATGTATGTATGTGAGTTTTACACGACATATTCCAAAAAGAAAAACTTTATTACGTATTGCCTTTAACAATTTGCTGACGGTTGTACTGTCCCTTTGTCGCCACATAAATAGGGAGAAAATTGAGTTTGAATATGAAGCTTGTACCATGTATCTATACCTATATATTTCCATCTGTATTTCTGTGTGAATACATGTGTTTCTTTCTCTTTAATGTTTGTATTTGTAGTTTGCTAATGACAAATATGACCAGCAGTTGTGGTCCTATTTCAGTTCTGTCCCGATTTTACCTATCATTTAGGGTGTTATTTTAAAACGTGAATGTCCTAAGCAGGGGGTTGACCCTTTTGGATTAAAATGGGATTATGTGATAGCTGGTCCAATGTAGTCACCGCATTGGTTTCACATACTGGTTACATAGAGCCAGTTACCGTACTAACTACTTAACTGTTTACTTGATCAGCTAAATAACTAATTATTTTAACATGTACGGATACCAATCGACCTTAAATAGTCAGTTAAACAGTCCAATAACCGATTGTCTCTAAACAAAACTTCCTCCCACAACTCTCCAATAGATTACTTTAGGTGGTTACAATAACTACATTCTAAAATACAATAAAAAATAAACATTTAAAGTGACTACACTCTAGGTTACTTAGAGACACTGAAGTGACAGGGGATGTCAGTATAATTATGCAAAAAATAAAAATAAACTGTATGAGAATTATATCAACATAATTTGTATAAAACCAATTTGTACGAATTATTCACAAAAAAAAACTGTAATACAAAATAAATGTTTAAAGTGATTACACTCTAGATTACTTAGAGACACTTAAGTGACAATTGACTCCACGCTAGATTACCTGGGATGAATAAAGTAAACAAATGACTTCTGTCTAGACTATAAAGAGCACTTACGTGTCAAATGTACCAAAATATATAAATGGAAGCCAGCCAAGTGATCAGAGATTATTGACAAATTATTGTTTATTAGGGATACGTTGACTACTTGCTTAACTGCTGGGCGGATTTATCTCCATTGTATGTATTTGTTTTTATCAAAGTAGCAACAAACATACATAGATACTATCCCAAATTCAGTTATAAACCTATAAATTATGTTTTGGTTTCTTTTTATAACAAAGCAAGATATATGAATGTATTTCTGTTCGAAACAATCTGCAGTAACATGAATTTGACAGATTCCATTCAGCGACCAACATGAATGAATGAAAGGAATAATTGGATGAATGAATTCTTTTTCTAAGTATTAATAACAAATTTAATACATTTTATGTTTAATTAATGTTTTGAACAAAGTACGGATTTTCATTTGCAGCATCCTTGTATATTCATTTAATTATATTTTCGAATACATATAGATGTTTTGTAAATGTTTGCTTTGTTGCATAAAATGTATAAACAAAATAAGACATGACACATTTATAAATTATTTACGAATAGTTAAAGTCACGTACATGAACATGAACATGAATGAACCTGTTCGTTTTCACAGATAGATTTTCATTTATTCATCGTATGTATATTGAGTATTGAGTATAAATAAATATTTGCGAATCATTGTGCACCATCAACTTTGATAGTTTATTTTCAGTCATTTCTCTCGAACTGGTTTTTATTATAAATACAAGTGTAAATGGCAACAAATTCAAATATTTAACAGATGGTTCATTTGTTGCAAATTTATTAAAGTTTGACGATTCATATGTACTTGTGCCATTGGCAATTCATCAGAAAATAAATCCATAGTTGAAGTTTAAATCGAATGAAAACAAGTTTGTAATTAACGTTTTTTAGCTAATAGTTGAATGGGGGAGGAATATACATATTAACAGTTAAACACCATGTTTTTAATACAATTTTAATGTTAACAAAGGTTTTTAAAAAACAAATTTTGTTTCATAATTCATTAATAAGCTACAAATCCACAGTAGTTAAGCAAGTAGTCAATGTATCCCTAATGGACAGTAATTTGTCACAAATCTCTGATCACTTGGCTGACTCCAATATATATATTGTTACGAAATTATACTTGAATTCAAATATAACGATTTTAACGGCTGATTTAAAGTTGCATAATGCTATTTGAAAGCAGTGCCTCTCAAACATAACATATCTGTGGGCATTATTAACATTAAATAAAAGCTTTGAGTTGATCATTGATCGTAAGTATGGCAACGCTGAATGTTTGCTAGCTTTGACAGTTAAAGAACATTGTAGAAAAATCACCAGAGATGGCGTATGCTCTGGGCTTCGAAAATACGAGCTTTGACAGTTAAAGAACAATCTAGAGTGCAGATGGCAGTGTTATAAATAGTGGCAGCGATTGCAGTCGTTAGTTAGTTTATCAGAGACACTTTTCGAATAAACATCAACTGAGTGCCTTAAAGTGAGCTGTATTTTTCAAGTGAATTCGTGTACATTATAAAGTGTGTCTTTATTTCTGCGAATTTATAAACGTGTATAAAAACATTGAGTGATTATTTAATTCTGTGGTTGTTGTACATTTTAAATAAATATAGAGTTGTTACAATTTTTAAACTACTAAACGGCTTTTATTTGCAATCAAAAGTATCCGGTTTATTTAAAGGAAATAAACCAACGTTTTGAAAAGGCTAAAACGTAACAATATTTTGGTCCTTTGACACGTATGTGTTATATGTAGTGCAGAGACAAGACAATTGTTTACTTTATACATCTCAAGTAATCTAGCGTGAAGACAATTGTCAATTAAGTGTCTCTAAGTAATCTGAAGTGTAGTCACTTTAAACGTTTTGTAAGTGATTCGTACAAACTGGTTTTATACAAATTGTTTTGATATAATTCTCATACAGTTTATTTTTATTTTTGCTTAAATATACTGATATCCCATTTAACATAGCATAAAGTCAATAGTCACTTTAGTGTCTCTTAGTTACCTACAGTGAAGTCACTTTAAACGTTTATTTTGCCGGAGGAAGGCAATCCTTTATTAGACTGTCTATGTTAAGTCTTTTAGCTGAGTATTTGTTAAAATAAATAGTTATGTAGCGGATCAAGGAACCAGTTTGGTAGCTAGTAAGGTAACTAACGCTATTTAACCAGTATGTATTCTCATTCTATGATAGTCTCATTGTAATCAAAAAGAGTCAATTAACCCCCTGCTAAGGACATGCACGTGTTAAAATAACTAGTCACGTAAGTAGTTCCCACCCTAAATGAGGGGTAAACACACTAGATCGGGAATGTCTCCTAGAACAGCTGAGATGTTATTATGAAGAACCTAGCAGTTAAGCTAGTAATGTTTACACAAAATCTTTTTTCAATATTGGGGCCTCGGTATGATTTTTGGAAAAAAATTATCATTTTCTCAGGCTCATATCTTGCAAACAGTTTACTATATTGATTTACTCTCCGAGGCAAAGTTGTAGCCCTTGTCATAAAAAACAAAATTTGTGAACATATAAAATCAAAAAAACTTCATCTTCAAGATCAAAATCGCAAAAAACTTTAACAAATTCGAAATAAAATTAGAAATAAATTTTTTTGAAGCTGCCTTAAAGTATGCATTAGTTTATAATAATTTAATGGTGTATGGCCCAAAACACTTAATTCCTTTAGTTTTTTCTTACTAACTTATATTGACCTACCTAAACGGTGCTAAGAATCATTCCTAGGAAGTTCATATGTTCTAGAAAGTTATTTATTGAGATCTTAGGTACATTTTTGTAGTTGATTGTTTTCTTTAATTTTTAACGGTTTGCTACCTATAGACCTGAACATGGAAAAAAGGTAAAAAAAACGATTTTTTTTGGATTTTATATGTTTACAATTTTTGTTCTTTATGGCGAGGGCTACAACTTTGCTTCAGGGAGTAAATCAAAATTCCGAACTGTTTGCAAGATATGAGCCTGAGAAAATGATCACTTTTTTGCAAAAATGACACCGTGGCCCCAAATCTTTGGGGGCCCATACAAAAAAGTGCATGACTTTGGGAAAAACTGGGAGACATGGGACTTTTTTTTGCTTTTTTATCACGTATATGGCTATATTTCCATGACTCAAAAAAATACACACGAGTAATTGAAATCTTACTGACGATTTGGTAAAATGAAACAAGAGAAACGTTACAACCGGTTTTACCGTAAAACTAATACCCTGGTTCCTAAAAATTTATGTTTTTGACACTTTTTCGTTGGGCGTTTCATTCTACAAAATGAAGAACTTAAACTTCTTTTTTTCTTCTGAAAAAATTTCCATAAATTAATATTATTCAGCTTAATTTGATCCTTAAAAAATGTTCATATTGGTAAATTAAATCAACTGTCATTTCTGCAATCAATATTGTTTTACAGCCATAAAATCCACGTCATAATTAACTGGAAAATTCTGGGTAATTTTTATTGATATCTATAATTCCAACAATACACAATTGTTTCAGAGGAAATTAAATTTGTATGTAAACAAAAAAAAAAAAAACGTTTCACATAAATACAAGATTCATTTTCGGACAAAGTTTTTAATCCGCTTAAGTTTTTCATGGAAATTCAGCAAACCCAAACCAATTTCCTTTCAACCACTCACTCACTAACTTACTCAATTACTTATAAATATTTAATTTAATATTTAAGTAATTTCTAACTTTTATTTCTTTTTTTATTTAAATTTATTTTTTTTTCTAAATAGAATTTGACTTACCTTGTTGAAAGTTTTTATCTTCACAAAATTTTGTAAAGAATTTTCTAGCTCCTTCAACATTGTTGTTCAAAATGTTAATGTTATTCGAGGGGATACAACGTGAGGTGTAGTCATCGAAGCACTTCATGCCACGTCGAAAAACACTGTAATGGAAAAGAATTTATTTAGTTGGTTGTTGTATATAAAAAAATGTAATAAATTTCTTTGTGGTTTGTTGATAATTAAAGAAAAATATTTAAGATATCATTAAAATCGCTTTTGTGTAATTAAAATATTGGCTAAACAACACAATGCAAAATTTGAGCTGATGTTTAATAACGCTGATGAAATGAAAATATGATCCCCTGTCTGTTGCCAGCTAAATCATCCTAATTAAAAATAATAAAATAAGCTTTATTCATTCTTTTTTCTTTATTTTGTACTTTTAACAATGTTGTTGATGTTGATGTTGTCACAGTTTCCTTTTTTCTACGCAGCTTTGTTCAAATTTTGTTGTTCTTTTGTTCATTGTGTTGATTTTTGGCTTAAAAAAGCATAAATATTTATTATTATGTATATGTATTCATTCACTGCATGTAATTTAATATTTTTCAGTTCTTTCTTTGGTCCTTCCTGCTTGTTTACAGCTACTCTTATTCTCACGCTCTCAACAGAAAGAGAAAAAAAATAATAGAATTATGTACAACAGAGTTTAAAATGTATGCGGGGTGTTTCGTATGGTTAGACAAATATTTGCCTAATGAACTAAAGAGAAATAAGTTAGAGTACTTATCAGCATAGGCTGCTTTCAATACTTTCATTTGCTTTTGTGTCAATACAATAGAAACTTTTTTTTAAACAACACCTTTTATCAAATGTATAAGTATATTTTTAAGATAAATTCAAATTTACTTGGTTTTAACAAAACAACATTTATAGAATGTGGTTATATTTCTTAAGGTTGTGACCCTACCTGATAATGGCAAATATTTGCTCAAAAAAGCGTAACCACTTTTTTAGCACAAATTTGTTTGACGTGTTTACTCTTACAAGTGTTTTGTAAGATCAAACTGCATCACTAACTTAAACTAAAGAAAACTAAATTGTTTGTTTTGAATCATCCAGAGTAAAATAAGTTTTGGAAATTAATAAAAGAATTCAAATATATTTTATTTAGTGGTTACGTCTTACTCGTCAAATATTTGTCATGTATGACCCTACCTTTAGTATTGACAAAACAACGGAAACTTTTGAACCTCTACATGAAAGAAGACAAAGCCAAAAAGAACTCGAAGTAAAATCAGCAGTTTTAAAAATTATAAAAAAAATTTCGTGAGGAAGACCTTATTAAACTAAAAAAAAAAATCTTTAAGAAATTTCTAAAATTTATTCCCCGGGATTTTCATCAATAATTTAGAATTGGAAATAAGTTCTCAAAGTGTTAGCAGCCGGGCAAATTAGGCTGGTACTACTTGTACAATTTGCCAAAGAACATTTAAACTACAGTTGTCTATTCGAATGAATACAAATACAATTTACAAATATTTGAGAAGGCAATAATTCCACTTTTTAAGATTTTCAGATTTCTTGATTGAATTCAATTCTACACATTAAACCATTGTGAAAACCCACACCAAACGTAAATAATTTTACTGTAATTCAATATGAAATATAATGGTTCAAACCAAAATGGTTCAGATCAACATGTGAGGAAAATCTAAATTTTTAAAGAACAGTTGAAATTGAATTCAAATGGCTTGTGTTTCTTTTCAGTCTTGAAATGAAAATAATCCGTGGCACATATCGGTAGACCATAGAAAAATAATAATATATTGAATTTATGCTTAAAAAAGTAGTATTTCTACTATTTCACAGTAAGCACCAAAGCCCCAAAAATTCAAGCTCTTGAACATTTTGTTGGAATTTGACTTGAATGCAAATGTAATTATACTTTAAACATGAAAAATATTTGAAAATTTATTTATTTTTCAAACAAAATATATATGGCTTGAATTTATGTTTCCTTTTTACTGGAGAATGCTATTGAAATAAAGTGTAATTCAATTGCTTGACTGTAATTCAAGGCTTGAATTACACTTGCTTTCAACTTGAATTCCAGTAAAAATGCTTATTGGGTTTGTTATAATAGTAGTATTTCTATTACTTTTTTAAATTAGTAGTATATTATTACTTTTTTTTAAAAAAAAGTAGTATTTCTACTACTTTTTAAAAAAGTAGTAGAAATACTACTTTTTAAAAAAAGTAGTAGAAATACTACTTTTTTAAAAAAGTAGTAAAAATACTACTAATTTTGAAAAGAATTAAAAATACTACTTTTTTAAAAAAAGTAGTAGGAATACTACTTTCATTAAAAAAAGTAGTAGGAATACTACTTTCATTAAAAAAAGTAGTAGGAATACTACTTTCATTAAAAAAAGTAGTAGGAATACTACTTTCATTAAAAAAAGTAGTAGGAATACTACTTTTTTAAAAAGTAGTAGGAATACTACTAATTTTTAAAAGTAGTAAAAATATTACTTTTTTAAAAAAAGTAGTATTTTTACTTTTCTTTAAAAAAAGTAATAAAAATATAAAATTTTTAAAATGGTATTTCTACTATTTTTTTTATAATAGTAGTATTTCTACTACTTTTTAAAAAAAGTAGTTTTACTATTTTAAAGAAGTAGTAGAAATACTACTATTTTAAAAAAAAATATGTAGTAGAAATAGTAATTTAAAAATGTAGTATTTCTACTTTTTTAAGGAAATTAGTATTCCTACTACTTTTTTTAAAAAAATTAGTATTTTTACTTCTTTTCAAAATTAGTAGTATTTCTACTACTTTTTGTAAAAAAGTAGTATTACTATTTTAAAAAAGTAGTAAAGATACTACTAAAATAGTAAAAAATAAAGTAGCTTGCTAAGAACACCAAAATATGAACGCCTACACTTTTGAGTTGATTTTACTTTAATTTACTAAAGAGTAAAATATATTTTCCCCGGCATCTTATGAATCGCTCCTCTGTTAAAAAATTCTATAGAATTTTTGACGAGTTTTTTTCAGCTCAGATTCGTTTTCAGTATCAAAAGAAAATGTATTTATTACTCCCGTTACCAACCCAACTCAAAGCAAGAAATATAAATATGTCTAACTGTCTATTGAAGTAACAGGAGTAAAGTAATACATCGTAATAATAGGAAAAGGATTCTCTTCCTTTGACAACATAATAATATTAAGCTTTAAGTTGTAAGAAAATAGAAAAAAAATATAGAAAAATATTGTATTTAAGCAAATTGTCTTGTTATGAATCTCAGATGTCTTGTAGATATTTTAAATATTTCAAAATGTCACAGTGTATTTCAGCCATAAACAAAATAGTCTCTTATAGAAATTGACAGCATTATTTGTTTTCGTTATAGGGAAATGAAAAACAAATATTTGTTATAAATTATTGACAGCTTAAGGTTGGAGACGTGACGTAATTGTCAAAAACAAAAAAATACATGCTAGTCAATGTATTTTGTTGTTGTATCAGACATATGATTTGTTATATTATTGTTTCACAAATCTTAGTGTCCCGTCTCTATGTATAACTCTCTATGAATTTAGAACAAATTTAGAAGAATAAATATAAAAAGATCTGCGTGAAAAATTAGTCAATTTAACTGAAAATAAACAAACAATTTAGAATAGCTTAAGTAGCAATTATTTATTTAAAATATAAATTTACTTATGTTCTTTAAAAAAGCTTTATTTTTTCTTTTTAAATTTGCCATTTGTTTGCACCCTTGTGTAAGTATTGTATAAAATAGAAAACAATTTTAATGGGCACTTGAGATGTATGGATATATTTTTGTCTTTAAAAACAAATATCTAGTTCTTGTGTTTCTACTTAATAGCTTTTTTATTGTTACAAGTACTTAGATTGACCTTTTTCTACCTTTTTAACATTTTTTATATTTGTCAATTTTCTTGTGTTTCAAATTTGTTCATGTAAATTAAATCTTTTTATAAACTGCCAGATAATAGCCTGAGCTATTAAAAATGCATAAAAGTAATGAAAAGGTTTTATTTATTTATTGATTACGATACAATTGCAAATTATGGGTTAGAGAATGACAAACCGGAGACTGTGGCGGGAATGGAACAGGAAATCATATAGAAAAATCAAGACAGTGAAGTAACATTGTGCATGAACAAAGAAAAGTCCACTCTACTAGAAGATTAAAAAAGCGAGATGTTTGGCAGAGTGGCCCTTTTATTTCAACTTTTATTTTTAATAGTTATGGTTCATTAGAATACGGAAATTGTTCTTAACAAACATACTTATTTCATAAACTTAATAAACTTTCCTGTCTTGGACAGTTTTGACCCCAGATATAAATGGGTTAACAATGTCCAACAAATTTAAAATTGTAAAATCGTAGATTAGCAACACATAGAAATAAACTACACCATTTTCAATTGTATTTCAGATGTTTCTAATTATATTTCAGATATTTTTAAATTGTAATGCAAATAGAACGTTTTTATATATTGGGTGTATGACTTAAAAATGCATATCTTCTGAAAGCGGATTTTGTTTTTAATAACCTAAATATCATTTTGAAGGATACATAGCTGCCATTTATTCTCACTTACTTATTGAACATTATAGTGTAAACAAGAAAGTTTTCTTATGCAAAGCGTCATATGCGTGAAGTTTTGCTTTACTTCTATAATTTGTAACCAATTGCTCACCAAAGCTCTGCCCAGGCCAGCCAAAAAAGTTTGAAGACCAATAATTGGAGCCACTCCATGAAGATTGTTGGAAAACCCAATAAAAGCTTGCAAAATCATTGGGAGCTTGTCAAGCAGTAATTTCAAAACATTTACGAGCAGCAGGATTCAAAAGCAGAAAAATTGGGTACCATTCGAATTGAAGCCAAAGACCTTGAAAGACGATTTTACATGTCCGAAATAATGCTATAAAAAAAAATCATTTTTGCACTGCATCGTTACTTGCGATGAAAAATGGATCAATTACAATAACTCGAGACATACAAGATCGTATGTGATGACCGATCAACCAGCCGAATCGACACCAAAGCCAAATATCAATGACGCTCAGGCAATTCTCTGTATTTGGTGGCAGCAAAAGAGTCCTATCTATTATGAGCTGCTGAAATCTGACCAAGCCACACAGGCAACCTGTACCGAATGTAACTGATTCGTTTGGCGGAAAACGCCCAGAATATGCGGCCAGACATGAAACCGTAATATTCCATCATGTCAACACTCGGCCACATGTTCCAATACCCATTAAAAAGTATTTAGAAAGAAGTAGTTGGGAAGTTTTGCCTCACCCGCCTTATAGTCTTGACCTTGCCCCGTCCGACTACTATTTGTTTCGATCGATTAAGAACGTTCTAACTGGGATACGCTTCATTTTGATTCGTTCTTGGCCTCAAAGGATGAGCAGTTATTTTGGCTCGGAATGCATATGTTGCCAGAAGGATGGGAAAAGTTTATAGCTAACAATGGCCAATACTTTAAATAAATTTTTATTGTACAAATGTTTCAATATAAAAACTAATCATTTCAAAAAATCCCTCATTTTTAGGTCATTGGATTGGAAATTATCAAAAATACTGTTAACTATAAATTCATTTAACGGTTTTTGAAAATAAAGTGCCTTAATTTGTATTTCGCTTACTATATGCAAACATTAAGCTTAAAAGTTTAATTCTATTAAAGATTATTTCCTCCCTTTTCTACTGTACAATACAATGTTGATATTATTTATTTTGGAATTCTAAAAATTAGTTCAATTTTTAATTATATTACTTAACACTTTGTTTAAAATTCCTTTTCATTTCAAATTACTTCCAAAGGCTTTAAGCCTTTTTACATAATAAATATATGTATGTATTATAAAACTTTAACCAGCCTCTGTCAGCTTAATTAAAAAAAATTCTAGGAACAACTGTTTTTTGTAGAATTTGTTTTGTTTTGGGTGGCTTTTAGTAATTTCTATATTTAAAGTCATCATTAAAAAAAGTACAATTGAATTGTATTGTTTATCATTTATTTATGCGAGTATTTTAGTCATTCAAATAAATATTTTAATTACGTTCATTATGGTGGATCTTCTCTCAGGAGTTGTTGTTGTTCCACCCTCTTTTTTTACGCAATATTTTATGTTTTAGTAAAGTAATTCCTTTATTTTTTTATACTCTTCACCACGAGTGGTAAGTATCATTCGGTCATTCCGTTTGTAATTACTACATTTTCATTCGCGACTCCATAAAGCATAGATATTCTGGATTGCTATAGTCTATATAGCCATATCCGTCAGTTCGTTTGTATATTGAAACTTTCAGCAGCTCTCAAACATGATTGATACTTCAATATATCTGTCCCGGTTTGATTGCTATTTATATTCGGGAATATCGGGCCACAAATGGCTGAGATATGAGCCACAAATTTTTTTAATCTATTTTTGACCAATTTTTAATTTATTTTTGGATTGCTAAGTCATTACATAGACAATATGAATACTTATAATGATAGACATTTCAAAGAACTTTCCAACAATGTATGGTTCAAAATCAGGAGAAATATTTTTTCTCCATTTTTTTCCAAAGCATTTTGTTGTTTCTTGGTGAAAGGTATATAAGATTCGGCACAGCCGAATATAGCTCTCTTGCTTGTTTTCATTTTAAGTTGACATTTTCCGACAATTGAGACATTTTTGTTTATTATTATTCTGTTATATAGTGGCTGTTGTTGTCATTGTACAAAGTCTGTATAAAATATAAACAATAAATTGAAGCAATTTCTTGTGGCAACAATTTAGAATCTCTAATGCAAAAATACAAAAGTGGTTTAAAAATCCTTTAACAGAATATTTAAAGTGGTTTGATGATGTTTTAAGTCGATTAAAAAATTCTAAAATGAAATTAAGTCAAATACTTGAGATTAACACATAGAATGAATTCTAAATGCATAAATATAAATCAATCAATACTACACCATTTTCAATTGTATTACAAAAGTTTCTAATTGTATTTCAGAAATTTCCAATTGTATTTCAGAAATTTCCAATTATATTTCAAAATTCTGAAATACAAATGGAAGTATTTCAGAAACTTCCATTTTAAATTTCAGAATTTTCCAAACGTATTTAGGTTGGGTTCCATTGGTAGCCACTCTTCAAGCAGCTCACTTGGGTCCATTCAAAACTGATCCCGTTGTGATACCCAAAGGGTAAACATCTGGGTATTACTTATACGTCCATTGCTTCCAGGCTAAACCAACCAGATTCTCTGATGAAAGAGTAGATTCGTCTAAGACTCATCCTTGATAGATCGTCTAAGCATGATAGGAATGGCAGTCCGAGGATGCATTATGACAGCTCCTACAGTGGTCATTGTACCGTAGGCCCAATCTCCTAGCATGTGTCCCAATTGTATAGTGTCCTGTAATGAAGGAAACAATTAGACTTATTTGCTCGCTACGAAATTCCATAAGTAGATTCGTTCTACTGGCATCATATACGGGCCAAGTAGACCTCGTTATAACACAGTAAGACTCATTGGTCCACCTGCTTTGTGCAGATTCATATAGTATCCGCTGAATATCCATCTTGCATTTAACAATGGAAATACCAGAAAAGGGGTCGATCTCCTTATCATCCATCATCGCACACCTTTTGGCCAGTTCGTCTGCTAGTATGTATTTAAGAATTATCTAATTGTATTTCAGAAATTTCCGATTATAAATCAAAATACTGAAATACGAATGGAAATTTCTGAAATACAATTAGAAATTTCTTAAATACAAATGAAAACTTCTGAAATATAATTGGAAATTTATGAATTTCAGTTGGAAATTTCTGAAATACAATTAGAAACTTCTGAAATACAATTGTAATAATGTTCTCCCTTTTATAACTTTTTAGTTTGAAATTTTACATACCTGCTGTTCCATTATTAACTGGAGCCAAACATAATTTTTTGGATTTTATCTATTTATTTTCTCGAACATAACAGAAAATATTTCTTTTTTGTTCTTTTGGTTCTTTTAGATATTTGAAAAATTGTTAATTGCCAGAGGCTGCATTTCGTTATTAACGAACTATTGACATTAAGCCAAACATCAAACCGAATTTTAAAAGCCAACAACTTGTATGCGATTTCATGACTGCTCCTGTAAATATCATGTTTTCAAAACAATAACTCACAACAATGTGGAGATTCAATTAGCAACTACAGAGCATCAGCATAGTGCCAGCTTTGGTGTCGATTTGGCTGGTTAATGGGCTTCACTTACGATCTCTTACCCTTCGGGTTATCGTAATGGCTCCATTTTTCATCGCAAGTAACGATTGAGTGCAAAAATTTTTTTTTTTATAGCGTTCAATTTCCCAATTTCCCTACTTTTGGATGAATCCTGCTTCTAGGAAACATTTTTAAATTGCTTCTTGACTTTTTGAGCTCCCAATGATTTTACAAGCTTTTATTTAGTTTTACGACAATCTTCATGGAGTAATATCTCAAATTATTTAAACTTTTTTGTCTGGCCTGGGTGATCTTTGTCTACCATGTCAAAATCACCACTTCTGAACCGCATAAACCATCTCCCGCACGTTGAAACCGATGGAACACATACACCATAAGCTTCGGTTAACAATCAGTGTGCTTCAGCGGCACTTTCTTCAAATTAAAGAAGTAAAGCAAAACTTCACCCATATGATTCTTTGTTGGTACAAAATTCGACATTTTCGAAGCAAAATTAAAACATTGTTGTTTACACTATAATGTTCAAGAACTAAATGAGAATAAATGACAGATATCTACTCTTGAAAATGACATATGTATACATAAGTTATTAAAGACAAGAACCGCATTCTACAGCTCCGCCATCTATTGTGAATTCCGCATTTTTAAGTTATACACCCGGTCAGTGTTCGAGATATTTTCACTTTAAGATTTTACTAAAGAATTGATTTTTATCCAATTTTATCTCCATAACGTAGAATTTAAAAATTAAAAAAACTAGGTTTTTAGTGAAAACCTTAAAGTGGTAATATCTTTAAAATTAACATAATTATTTGAAATTTTTTTGAGATATAATTTAAATAAATGAAAAAATTGTTTTGGTTTTTATTTGTGTGAATACGTTTAATAATAAACCTAGGTCGTGGTGTAATGAGTTAGTCGCTTGATTAACAAGCAAAACTGATTGAAGTTCATAGGTTCGAGTCGTATACTTTATTGCTGACCAAGTTAAAATAGCTTACTTTTTGGGCATTGGAAACAAAAATCAGTACTTTTTCTAGTAAAACTATAAGTAGTCTTTTCGTCAATATCTTATTATTTGACAGCTTATTTTGTAAGTAAAGTTTTAGCTTGGATGCTTATTAAAGTCAACAATACAGCTGTTTAAGAAATAACAAAATTCAACTACATCCCTAAAATTAGGCAAAACACCTTGAATTCAAGGTTAAATTCAAACATTTCTAGCCCTTCTATCAAACACACTTTATTTTGTCAAACACACAGTAAGATGTTTTTTTTTAAATTTTAAATTCTTTGTGCCTTAAATTTGATCAATATTAAATTAGAATTTAAGCGCAAACCATTTCATCCATAAAATAACTTCAAAGACAAATGAACACCTAAAAGTAGACTTTATTTTATTCAAACAAGTAAATATTTGCACGTGTAAATAAACAAGATGTAACAAAAACAACAACAACATCAGAAACTACAAATAAGGAGTGGGCGAATTACATTTTATAACGAATAATTTAAGACAGCAAAAAAAACATATTAACGCTATTACACGTGAAAATTATAAAAAACATACATATAAACATATATATAAATAAAATTATGTAAGTGCTAAGTAACTAAAAAATAAAACAGAGGATTGTATTGTAAAAATCTTAACAACTATTACTATTTTTGATTTCAATGCATCTTTTACATTGGCTAACAAATTCTGCCATTAATTTGGAATTTATCGTGTGTGAAACACACGAGTTGTTACTCAGAAACTGTTTATTAGAAATGGTTTTTTGTTTTTCTGTGATGTGCTATAAAACAAAGAGTCATAAAAAGTTAAAAAAAGAGACACACTATAGTAATTTTACACACAATTTATTTTGTCCCAAGTCCATTAATCAATTACATAGACTTTTGAAAGCTACAGTGTAACTAAAAAGAAAGTGCAAAATTACCCAGTTGAAAATAGCAGTTCAATGCTAATTTTTATTGAAATTTCTACGAAAGTGCAAAACCAAATGATTTTAAATCATACTAAATTTTGTTGAATTTGGCACAGTACTACCAATTTTTTTTTTTAAAAAGTATTTTTCTCTATAAGCGAAATGTTGATAACGTATACTTGTTACAATTGATCAATATTACTCATACGCCGACATAATTCATACGAATAATCAAATTAAATCAAAATTTGTAAACAAAAAATGTCAAAAAAACGGCAAATTAAAAAAAACCGGTTTCCGGTTTAACCGAAATGCGTGTTTTTGAAAAAACCGGTTTTGATTTTTGTCTTCAAAAAAACCGGTTTTTCAAAAACCCGAAAAGTTAAAGAAAACCGAAACCGGTTGAGTTTACAAATATCAAAAAACCGGTTGACCGGTTTTCGTTTTCGGTTATGGATACTCTAGTGTAAGTTTGGGTTCATTTTAACCCCATGTTCCATTTAGGGTTAATTTCCATATTTTCCATAAGTTTCATCAAAATCGGCACAAAAATATAACATTTAGCTATCTTTCCATGAGAAATTCCAAATATTGAAAAATTTTACCTTTGACCTTAACGATTTAAGGTTTAACATTTTCCAATTTTAGTAAAAAATTCAGACGATATTTGAAATTACGTGGACTATAATATTCTGAATAGGTTTTACTCTCCAAAATATTGTCAAAAAATTAGTTTTTCTCGAAAATTGCAAAATTTAAATCGCAGGTACGAAAAAACTATAGGAAGTATTGTCATACTTTTTTCATATTTGTATTCACTATTATATTCTCAATAAATCCCAATGTGATGATCAAAAAATTCTGAAATTTGTTTAACAAAATTTTTAAAAATTTGAAAATGAAGTTTTGAAACTGCCGTTAAAAAAATATTTTTTTTGGTCATACCTGCGAATAGTTTAACGGTAGCCTACGAAGACAAAAGTCATATAGAAGTAAATATGGATATATTTTAAGTAAAAATGTGCTTTTATTTTAATATTTCTCAAAATATGTATGTTAATTTTGCTCCTATATTTCTTGTTCTACACGCAGAGAAAAAATATAGTTGGGCATGGTTACTGTAACCATTTCAATATGGTTATAAGTTTTTTAACTATATTATAGTCACAGTAACTATTTTCATGATTGTGGTAACAATAATATGGTTAATTTACGATTCACATGAGTGTATCAACCATATATATGGTTACAGTAAACAAATATATGTTTGTGACAACCATTCATATGATGAAGGATTTATCATATTATGTTGCTCTCGGCTTAAGGCTTATCATAATCTGAGAACAACATATTATGATAAAATTATTCATCATAAATATGGTTGTCACAAACATATACTTGTTTACTGTAACCATATATATGGTTGATACAATCATGTGAATCATAAATTAAACATATTATGGTTACCACAATCATATAAATAGTTACTGTGACTATAATATAGTTAAAAATTTTTTAACACTATTTAAATGGTTACAGTAACCATGCCCAATTATATTTTTTCTCTGCGTGTAGTGGCCTAAGACACATTAATGGACTGGGTAATTTTTAATAACTTTAACATTTTTTAACCAATCTCTGTTATTTATGTCTCAAAAATTTTTAGAAAAACTGAAAAAATTTTATTTTTTCCCCTTGTAAATGCATCTCAAAACTTTATCTATCAAATAAGTATTTTAATGCAAAATTGTCCAATTATTACCAATAAATTTTAAACACATTTGGTAAAAAAAATAATTAATTTTAATCCAATTCGTTAAATTTTCCTCCTCCTGAGCCAACTTTATATTAAAGAAACATGTCACTTTCATGTAAATTATTAGAACTGCTGAAAATCTAAATGTTAAACATTTTTGTATGTACAAAAAAGGTACCAACCCTGAAGGAAACCTGGGGACAAGTGTCACCAAGTCACCAGTTTTGTCGACTATTTTGGTGACTTTTTAGCGACATTGTCAACGAAGCGTTAACGAAGACGACTCTTCCATCTGTTATGAATTCATACCATTTCGTTTTTTAATTTGTTTAATACAACGTCAAATATTAACAAAATATGCAGTTTCATTATTTACATCTACTTCAGAAAAGTACCAAAAGTGTAGATTAGAATTACTAAAATGTACTAGTGAATAAGTACCTAGTCAATAGTAATATCGTCAGTAGTAGACTTCCAATGACACGCACATGTTAAATGTCTATAGTTAGTAAATAGCATTGTCTGGGTTAAAATAAGTCACTAATCCTGGTGACTGTGTCAATAGTAAGTCAGTATAGTTTCACTATTGACAATTCCTGCAGGTAAGGTATGAAAATGCCTTTTATTTTAAATTGATAATATTTTTAGTGCAAGTTTCTTAAATCACACAGAAATAAACCAACAAATTACAGTTTGGAACAGAACCACAGAAAACTCAACAAATAATTAATTAAGGACACTACTGTTTTCTCCTCATGAAAATATAAGTTTTATATATTAATTTTTATAATTAATTTTTGGAAAAATTAAAAAATATTTGGTATTGAAAATGGGAAAAAATAGGTCAAGCAGAACCAGTGTTATGAACCAAAATGTGAGATAACCTCCAAAAAAATTTAAATTTTTCCAAAAATTTTTACAATTTTCTTCAAAATATATTGCAGACAAAACCTGTTCACAAAAATTCTATTAAAGCAAACTAAATTTCAATTTGGCAACATCCAGCTTCTTCAAGAGTCATCGAAATATACAAACATACACTGATACAAGGAATGTTTCACAAAAGTATTTGCCACACGACATGTGTGGAATGATATGATTGATTGTTTTCTTTTTCACTTACTTGCACTTCGATACAATGTCCTCTTCATTGATGGCAATTTTAGATGTTTGCAAAAACTCCATTAGATGTGGTGGCAGATCCCTAAAACAATTGTCTGCCATCTTTTGTGTATTGCCACACATAACATTGTTGCTGCTATTATTAGATATGTTGCTGTTACTATTGATATAAAGATTCGAATTTTGTTCAGCTGCTCCAGCCTCCCCAGCTCCTCCTATTAATGTCATATCCCGAGTATTTCTTTTAATTAGATTTTCCGAATTGACACATGTTAATACTGTTGCAGTGTAAATTTGATAAATTAATATTAAATACAACATGTTCTGTTTCTCATGACAACGATTACCACACAACACAAACATTTTTGAAAACATTAATTGACTCGTTAAGCGTAAAGATCTGACAAACTTTAATATAAATATGTACACAATTTTTTTCTAATTAATGCTAAAATTACTGTGAATTTCACTTTTATCTTCAATTTAAATTTCACCTCACGTAATCAGGTAATAATTTTTTATTTTACAATTCGTGACTTGTTGCTGTTTGGTCATTTTAAATTCATTGGAAACACTTAAAATTTTCTTAAACTTTTCATGATTTTCAAATTGTTTTTTTAAAAGATGCCAATAACTTGTTAGTTTTGCGTACTTTTCTCAAGAAGCCTGTAAATATTGTAAATAATTCAACTTTTTATTCCGTTTTCTTTTATTGCTTCAAGTACATTTAGCGAGTGTAAACAGTTAGAAAACGTGTCAACAACTGCCATGGAATTCAGTATATTGTTACTATTTTATATTTGGCCAATAAGAATATATGTAAACAGAGGTTGCTGTTAACATAAACATTTACTATCCAGTTAACATTGTGAGAGCATTAACTGCTCTCTCGTACTCATTAATTACAGCATGCGCAGTTGAAATGAAAACACGTGCTTTTGTTTAGATATTTACATTATATAATGTAATAAATGGTAAAGAGTTTCTTTAAATATGATCTGTTGATATTGAAAAAATCGGTAAAACATATATGGACAAAGATATGTGGAAATACGTTGACCCACCTCAGCGAACATCCGCTGTTAATAACATGATATGACCGAAACTAATGGAACTAAAAATACGAAATTTGGTCCGAATATTTTATAATAATAAAATTATAATGATATAAATGTGAGAAAATATGTTTATTTAAAAAAAAAATGTTTTTGGTCAAGTTGGTCAATTGACACAGTCGAAAATATTTGAAAAAATAATTGACAATTACATGGAATTTAGCAAACAAGTTTTGTCTTAAATTCCTGGCCACCACTGTAAGTAATATTTCTACTCCTTTTCTTAAAAAAAGTAGTACTTTTACTCATTTTTTTAAGAAAAAAGTAGTATTTCTACTCTTTTTTAAGAAAAGAGTAGTATTTCTACTCCTTTTTTTAAAAAAGTAGTATTTCTACTCCTTTTTTAAAAAAAGTAGTATTTCTACTCCTTTTTAAAAAAAGTAGTATTTCTACTCCTTTTTTTAAAGTAGTATTTCCATTCCTTTTTTTATAGAAAGTATTATTTCTACTCCTTTTTTTAAAAAAAGAGTAGTATGTCTACTCCTTTTTTTTTTAAAAAAGTAGTATTTCTACTCCTTTTTTTAAAAAGTAGTATTTCTACTCCTATTTTTAAAAAGTATTATTTATATTCCTTGTTTTTAAAAAGGTTGTATTTCTACTCCTTTTTTTAAAGAAAGTAGTATTTCTATTCCTTTTTTGAAAAAAGTAGTATTACTACTCGTTTTTTTAAAAAAGAAGTATTTCTACTCCATTTTTGAAAAAAGGAGTATTTCTACTCCTTTAAAAAAAAAATAGGATTTATACTCCTTTTTTTTAAAGAAAGTAGTATTTCTTCTCATTTTTTTTAAAAAAGTAGTATTTTTACTCCTTTTTTTCAAAAATTAATATTTCTACTCCTTTTTAGAAAAACTAGTATTTCTACTCCTTTTTTAAGAAAGAAGTAGTATTCTACTCTTTTTTTAAGAAAAAAGTAGTATTTCTACTCCTTTTTTTAAAAAAAATAGTATTTCTACTTCTTTTTTGAAAAAAGTAGTATTTCTACTTCCTTTTTGAAAAAAGTAGTATTTCTATTCCTTTTTTTAAAAAGTGTTATTTCTACTCCTTTTTTTAAAGAAAGTAGTATTTTACTCCTTTTTAAAAAAAGTAGTATTTCTACTCCTTTTTTAAAAAAAGTAGTATTTCTACTCCTTTTTGAAAAAAGTAGTATTTCTACTCCTTTTTTTAAAGAAAGTAGTATTTCTAATCTTTTTAAAAAAAAAGTTGTATTTTTCCTTCTTTTTTTAAAAGAAGTAGTATTTCTACGCCTTTTTTTAAAAAAAAGTAGTTTTATACTACTTATTTTTTGGAAAAATTCAGATATGTTGGATTTTTTGTGATAGCTTTATTAGTTGCGGAGATGTAGAGATAGTAAAGAAAATCGATTTTCATGAAGTTAATATATATACACTATTTCTAGTGTATATATATTACCTCAAAAATTATTTAAATTACTTAAATAACAGTTATTCCGTAAGAACGTATTAGCTGCGAGAAATTAAAAAAAAAAAAACTAACGACATGTACAACTTCACATAAGCTAAAAACAACGTACACACAAATTAAGCCTTTAATTTTTAATTTTTCTCTCTTCTCGATTATTATTGACATTTAAAAAAGGAGAATAACATTTAGAATCTAAATTTTAGATGTTCTAAGGCAGGGAAAGGCAACCTATACTATTGCATTTTACGACTGTATTAGTTATACACTCTCTCCGCTCTCACCTCGAATCGGTGTTGCCAGTAAACTTTCGTCTCTTTTCCCCAATTAAAAATGTAAAATCTCATATTGTTCATCATACATCTTCAAAAGTTGGGACATTTTTTTTTTCACTGGCAACGCTGATTCTTAAATTGTGCGATAAAAAAACGATACACAACCTGCTTGTTTGAGTTCTCAAGCTAGACTGATTAAAAGTTGTTTATTTCTCCACAATGCGTGTGTACACGTACGTAAGAGAAGAGTAAATGAAAAACGCGGCGCCCATGTTTTGCCTTTCCCTGTTCTAAGGTTATAACATTAAGGCTGGGTTAGCCGACCGTTGATGTAATGTAACCGTAATGTTGACTTAACGTAACACTTTAGTGCGATTATAGAACACTAGCAGACCCGGTGCGCTTCGCCACCCCAATTAGAAGAAAGAAATAGTACTATTAAGTCTCCGTTTGTGAATCTAATTGTAAATGTCTAATTTCATATTTCTGGGTCCATTATTATAGAAAATGCAAAATGTGTTCCTAATTTTAAATTTTTATGTTTATTATTATAAAATATTCAAAAAGTACCATTGCAATAAGGAAATAGTACCATTGATTATCACTTTTAAATTCGCATTCACTAAACCATAACCCGTCAAGTTTGAATTTTAGATTTGTATATCATTTCCTATATTATCAACTAATTTTGTTTATATAATACTTAAGATTTAATAAATTATCACAAAACCGAAACCGATCGGTTTTAATTTTTTAAAACCGAAACCGCGGTTTTGAAATTCTTCGATTTTTTGGAAACTCTAGGTCCATTATTATAGGAAATTCAAAAAAGTACCATTAGAATATATAAAATGTACCAAAAATCCCCCACTTGTGGTTTCCCACTCACTCGGGTCCATATAAGCTTAATTTCATGGCTTTAGGTTCATTGGTGTAGAAATTACAAAAAGTACCATTCGAATAAAGAAAAAGTACCAAAAAGTCTCCCCTAGAATTCTAACTCACTTAGGACCATGTAGTATGCTTAATTTCATGTTTTAAGTCCATTGCTATAGAAAATTAAAAAAAGTACCATTAGAATAAACAAAAGGTACCATGAGGTATCCGCTTGAATTTTCAATCACTTAGGACCATATACGCTCAATTTCATATTTCTAGGTCCATTATGTTATAGAAAATTCAAAAAGTAACATTAGAATATAGAAAAAGTACTAAAAAGTATACACTTGTGGTTTTCCAGTCACTCGGGTTCATATAAGCTTTATTTCATGATTCTAGGTTCATTGGTGAAGAAATTACAAAAAGTACCATTCGAATAAAGAAAAAGTACCAAAAAGTGGCCCCCTAGAATTCTAACTCACTTAGGACCATGTATGCTTAATTTCATGTTTTTAAGTCCATTGCTATAGAAAATTAAAAAAGTATCATTAGAATAAACAAAAAGTACCATGAAGTATCCGCTTGAATTTTCAATCACTTAGGACCATATACGCTTAATTTCATATTTCTAGGTCCATTATATTATAGAAAATTCAAAAAGTACCTTTAGAATATAGAAAAAGTACCAAAAAGCACCCACTTGTAGTTTCCCACTCACTCGGTTCCATATAAGCTTTATTTCATGTTTCTAGGTTCATTGGTGAAGAAATTACAAAAAGTACCAATCGAATAAAGAAAAAGTACCACAAAGTGTCCCCATAGAATTCTCACTTACTTAGGACCATATATGCTTAATTTCATGTTTCTAAGTTCATTGTTATAGAAAATTCAAAAAAGTACCATTAGAATAAACAAAAAGTACCAAAACGTCTCCCCCTAGAATTCTCACTCACTTAGCTTAACTTCATATTTCTATGTCCATTATTACAGAAAATTCAAAAAGTACCATTCGAATATAGAAAAAGTACCAAAAAGCAGTCACTTGTAGATTCCCACTCACTCCGGTCTTAATTTCATGTTTTTAGGTTCATTGGTGAAGAAATTACAAAAAGTACCATTCGAATAAAGAAAAAGTACCAAAAAGTCTCCCCCTAGAATTCTCACTCACTTAGGACCATATATGCTTAATTTCATGTCTCTAAGTCCATTGTTAAAGAAAATTCAAAAAAGTACCATTAGAATATAGAAAAAGGACCAAAAAGCCCACACTTGTGGTTTCCCACTCACTCGGTTCCATATAAGCTTTATTTCATGTTTCTAGATTCATTGGTGAAGAAATTACAAAAAGTACCAATCGAATAAAGAAAAAGTACCAAAAAGTCTCCCCCTAGAATTATCACTTACTTAGGACCATATATGCTTAATTTCATGTTTCTAAGTCCATAGTTATAGAAAATTCAAAAAAGTACCATTAGAATATAGAAAAAGTACCAAAAAACCCACACTTGTGGTTTCCCACTCACTCGGTTTATATATAAGCTTTATTTCATGTTTCTAGGTTCATTGGTGAAGAAATTACAAAAAGTACCATTCCAATAAAGAAAAAGTACCAAAAAGTCTCCCCCTAGAATTCTCACTCACTTAGGACCATATATGTTTAATTTCATGTTTCTAAGTCCATTATTATAGAAATTTCAAAAAGTACCATTAGATGAACAAAAAAGTACCTATAGTACAGTTCACACATTTTGGTACCTAAATATTATCCCCTATTCCTAACACTAACTTCACTCAAATACATATCAGCTAACTTTAATCTCGATAACTGAAATAATTTAAATTTTAAAAAAGTACCATTAGGAGAAAAGTACCAATTTCCCTTTTCTTACTTGAACACCCCTCAAGTTTGAAATTTAAAAATATTCCATTTTGCCAAAATTGTTTATGCTACAGGCATGTATCAAAATATTAAAATCTGTGTTAATGTGCCCAAGAATAAATATGTTTTAAAAAAAGTACCAAACTGTTTACCCGGAT
Source organism: Calliphora vicina (assembly GCF_958450345.1). Lineage (NCBI taxonomy): Eukaryota > Metazoa > Arthropoda > Insecta > Diptera > Calliphoridae > Calliphora > Calliphora vicina. The sequence goes on from NC_088780.1 coordinate 166,211,605, forward strand.
TTGGCCCAATATACACCTTGGTACTCGAGTTCCAAATAACACCCTGTTAGTTAATTTTTGTATGAATCCAGGAACCAACATTAAAAAAATATCAAAATTGGCTTAATAATTTCAAATATAATGTATTTTCCCGATTTTATCCCCTTTTTGGTACCTTTTTTATCCCCATTGAGGTGGTACAATTTCATTGAAATAAATTTCTGTAACGTGGTGGGAGCACATAATAAAATATTCGTATGTCTATGTCAAATTATAGAAAAACATATTTTATGAAAAAGTACCAAAAATTAACACAATTTTTATCCCTTAAAGGTTCGAATTTCCAAAAAGTACCAAACTTATATTTTTTATTTTTTGTTAATTAAAGAATACGATTTAAAATTTGTTTCTATGTTTATTGGTTTAAAAGATACATAGGGTGCAAAAAAAGTACCAAAATACAGTTTTTACCCGTTTTCTCCCCTAAAAGTTTCGAATTTCCAAAAAGTACGAAACACCTGTCAGCTTATTTTTTAAATGGAGTAACATGCTATTTTAAGTTTTTTTATATCTTTATTAGTTTTGAAGATATAAGGTTACCGAATTTACCCGTTTTTACCCTTTTTTACCCCCTAAACGTTCGAATTTCCAAAAATCCCTTCTTATCGGATCGTTTTGGGGAGGGAGGAACCCACAGTTAAAATTTCGTGATTCTAGCTTCAGCCGTTTGGGCTGTGCGATGATGAATCAGTCAGTCAGTCAGTCAGTCAGTAACGTTACTCTTTTATATATATAGATTAAAAACGTTTCATATGTTTTTGACATAAACAAACAAATTTAAACAGCTGTTTGAAAGTGTTATCAACACAATTGTTCTAAATACTGTTCAAGCGATTTTATAATTTTTTTCTGCGATTTTAAAAAAAAATTATTAAACTTTTTTGGTAATAGTACTTACATATAAACCGTATATTGTTACACATAATGTATTCATCATCATTGTGAAGTGCTTCGAAGTGACTTCATATGTTTATATTAACCCATTAGGAGACAATTATAAATATTATTTATTACCTTGTCATACAGACTTTATTTATTAAAGGTCCGATAACTTAAAAATTAATTAATATTGTATTGTACTTTATACTAAGGGCCATTATTACAACTTGCCTTTATGTTCGTAATAGTAATAGTTAACTTTAAGGGTACCTTTTTCTATTGCTTAAATTTTCACCTTTCACTATTTCGAACATAAAGGCAAGTTGTAATAATGGCCCTAATTTGTTAATTTAATTTGTCTATACAAAATATTAATTTAATATTTTCAAACTTATTACTTTCGACTATTATTAGTATACATTTTATAAATGCTTGTATGAACTAATTTGTATATAATTTTTTTGCTTTTTTACAACTATGTGTGTTTGAGGAGTGTGGTGAAAGTGGTTTTTTCACCAATACATATAAACAATATATTACTAATACATTCATATAGTTATTTTTTTTTTGACAACCGACTTAGGTCTTTTTTGACAGCGTTTCACTTCTTGTTAATATTCTTTGGTTCTGAGCATAAGTATTTTTTATACAAGACTTTAAAATCAACAAGTTGACAGCACCGTTAGTAAATGTCTTGTTGAAACGTAAAGAAATTCTGTTTTTAACAGGTTCAGACGTTACATTTTGTCACTATAACTGCTTCAACTACTTTACACACAATATAAACGATCAGCTGTTCCGTTCCGTTAAGGTTACATTACATTACAGTCGGCTAATCCACCCTTTACCTATATAAATAAATGTAACTGTTACATTTATATGTTTCTGTTGCTTGAAGCAACATGTCAATGTCTCTTGTTGCATTTAAATGACCTTTACAACAATTGTTAGTAATAACAAAAACCAAACACATCCTGTTGATAACAGAATTTTAATATTGTGTAGGTGTGTGGTTGTTATTTGTCTTTGTTTTTATGTGCTGTTTATGAAGAAAAATGAGTTGCCCTCAGGTATAGTAATTGGCAAATGAATTATTCCAGTCGTCTGCAATGTAATTGTTCATATCGTCACCTAAAAGATGAATATCTCAAAAATAATAATAAAGAAAAGAAAGATCTTAATTCGAAAATTTGTTTGTCATTGTGTTTAAAGATAAAATCGAAAAAGTTGTAATGATTTTTTGTACATCACTGTAAAAATTTATAAAATGATGTTACGTTATTTTGCGTTTTAGATGCAGATATGAACTATTACTTACAGCAGCAAATTCCAAGAAAAATTAATGTACAAAGAGGTATATTACATGTCAAAGCAGAGATCTTTTTATCTCAAGATATGACATTTGACTTATTGCATAAATAATTTGTATTTGTACTATATTAAATTACTATATTAAAATTAAATAAACATTAAATTAGATCATTTTAGAGTTTAAAAGTTGTGGCCAATAATCAATGAGTGCAAATCATAGACTTTTGAATATTTAACATTTGCGGTAAATACTTATCATTTGCATGGATTCATTCAAGAGCTACGTACAATTAAATACACTATCATATTCTGTAATTAGTTGAGTGTACAAATATATTATCTTTTTCCTTAATATCTTTGTAACACACCATCAAATTCCCAAGAATCGATTCAAAGCCTCGGGTATAAAAATGTTTCATGCAACACTATACTGTAGATGTGTGGGTACAAGATACTATTATTTGTTTTGTGGTTGCAACGTAGTAAATTTTTAAGTGCTTTTAAATTGAACATGAACAAGCGAATGAGTGAGTGAACGAATGAACGAACGAAGAAAGAAATAAATAAACTGCAACTTGAACACTTGTAGATCCAGAGTAGTTAAGTATAGTAGAGTAGAATAGAGTCTTTAAATAAATTATTGGTTTTTAGCAAATACTTGTGTGATGCAAAGAGCAATTTATTGATTTTTATGTTCTTTGTTTTTGCTTTAACAGAGAAAAAATACACATTTTTATACACCAACATAACCACTTTTCATATAATTTATAAACATATTTATGGAGTTTGTGTACAACATGATTAATGTACATTACAAAATGCCACAATCAATGTTTATTAGGTAGTACGGGTAAAACAATAAATAAATAAGTAAACAATAGAAAAAAATGTATTTAAAAAGTCAACAATGTTTATAATTGTATAAAAGAGCATCAGAATGAGATGTGGCATGCTCAATCATGTAGAACACGTGACGTATACGCAACATTTGTATATAAAGAACTCATGTACTAGTTGTTTTAGAAAATTGTTAATCATACGTACTGTGAGTTTTTTGAATGGTTTCATTTGCATGAAGCAGGGATAGGATACAAAATTTTAGTTCGTTTAGTACACACAGAAAGGTGGGAATTCTGTTCCTAATATTAGAAATGTAGTTGATAAAGAGATTTTTAATGCTTACACAGCGAAAAGATTAGTGCTCACGACCGAATTTGGCACCAATAAAATTTTGTTGGTTCCACGTACTATCAAATAATTCGGTTAACTAAATATATGGTTCAAAAATAATATTTTTAAAAATTGTTTTATTTAATTCAGGAAAATCCCGGCATAACGAACGATATGTTTTCAGACCCATTCGTTAATTCGAAAAATTTTAAGCGGAGCGACATTAGATTGAATTGAGGCATTGCCTTCATTGAAGGCATGTTTTAAACACGATTCTACCATTAAAATATCCTTTAAAAATATCCGAAGATAATTTACAACAACACTTTGTTACGAAAAGAGCGGTGTACGGTGGATCAGAATTTAATTTCATCGGCCAAAAGTCATACTTTTTGTTAACTCCGATTTAAATTTTAATGCTATTACATATTAAAACTAAGGCAGCTATTGTCAATTGTGGGCGTGGCATTGCTTTATGTTATTTTATAAAAAATGTGATTCTTGGAAATTTAATGAGAAGTAAATTATCATTACTCGCAAACTATTATCAGCAATTAGATGATTTTTTTTGTTTGTTATGTTGGTAGGATAATGGTCTTTAAGAAATGGTATGATGTGTCTTTATTTTGTTATTAAATTTTTTTCTCTGGTATTATATGTTAGTCAAATTTTAATTTCAGTGGAATAGAATTCTTTAGGTTCAAAAAGGGGTTAAACAAATTTTACTACCAGGAGAAAGGCCAAAGTGTCCTCTTTAAGCCCATATAACTTATTGAACTGTTTGTTTAACACTTTTTTCATTTGAATGAAATTACTCACACTCCACCATTATAAAGCCTTTTTTTGTATTTCTATGGCTCTGGATTTTCAAGCAATTCTATGTTTTTACCTCTACTCGAATTATCAACAATTAAACTCCTTTTCCACAAGGAGTTACACATCATTCTTTAGAGATGGGTGATTATTTCAGGCACTCTTGATAGCCTGTGTCGTAGAGTTGTATGTAGAGTTTTTAATTTCCCGACCTTTTTTGATTCCCGGGAATCGGTAAATTTTTTTCTACATTCCCGGTTACCCGGCTATTCCCGAAATATATAATGATACTGTAAATTAGTAATATTATAGCCAAATTTCATATAAAAACTTAGTGTTATAATTATTAAATATCAGAGCTTTGAATGAATTAATAAAATTTGTGTTTAATTCACTAAAATCTTAATTAAAGAATATCAGCCTTTCATTCCATAAATCTATTCCTAATATTTATTTTTTTAGATTCATTCCAAAGCCTTTGTTTAAACTGAATTAATTTTAAAGTTAATTAATAACAGAATTTATTCAAACTTTTAATGATTAAATCAAATCATTTACAAAATTAATCAAAAAAATTGTCTTAAGCCTTTTTGTAATAGATCTGAATTGAAGAACAATTTAATCATTTAATAAATGTTTGAAGCTATTTTTTGAAGAAGAAATTTAAAGAAATTAGAATGATTCAATAAGAAATAAATTCTATAAATAATGAATTCACTTTTTAAATTTTCATACAAAAAACCCAAAATAAATAATAATAATAATAATAATATTGCCTGTTTTTTGGTGAAAAAAATAAAGTTCTAACTTGTTTTCTATGTATTTTCATCAGTTTTTAATTCCCGGAATTCCCAACTAAAAATTCCGGGAATCGGGTTGTGAAAAATTGGCAAAATTCCCGGGATATTTGTACCGCGAATTCCCGGGATAAAAACCCTAGTTGTATGTCATAAATATTTTTCGAAACTGAACCAAGACATTTGAAGCACAACATCAATTTGTTTAAACTATCATAACATAAAAAAAGACAAAACTGTTCTGATTTCAATTCACAATGAGAATACAATCTACTTGCACTTTCAGTCGTTTTCACCGAATTATTTTTTTAAACGGTTACAAGTATGCATCAGATATTACAAACGAATTGTGGGTAGTACTTGGAACTAACAAAATTCGATTGGAAACAAATTCGGTTGCCACGACGAAATTGCTCTGTGTATTTAATAATTTTTTAGTAAGGTTTATGTGCTAAATTCCATATTTACTTATTTGGTCGATTCACAAGGTTATAATGTCCTAATATTTCACGACTCGGCGGCACGGCTTAACCGTATGGTACCCAATTTCTCTGCTTTTGGATGATTTTGCAAGCTCTTGTTGAGTTTTACAACATTCTTCATGGAGTAATGCCTTCAATTCTCGGTCAAATGTTAAGTAGCACTTTATTCAACTGCATAAAAATTATACTTAAATTACCCATTTTTCTATTCAAAGAACAAATTAAATATGTATTTTTTTGTAAACTTGAAAAGCTTTTTTATAGAAAATCAGTTACCTTTAAACAAATGAATTTGATCTATTGTTTTTTTTCTCTCAACCTGGTGTTGAATGTTATTCAATTCACCATAATTTACGGCAGGCACACAAAAATTTGTCCATGTTTCCAACCAAAATTAATGTTATACTGATCTTTAGCCATTAGTTACATGGATCAAAGGACAAAATGATTTTTGTTTCTCTATTTTTCATTTTTTCAATTTCATAGATTGTAAAGTTATTCTGTTAATTGTGTTCTTTTCATCTCTACTTTAGTCTTTTCATGTTTATAAGAAACAAATTGCCTACCTTTTATTTGGGAAATGTACAAACAAAAAACTTACATATTCAAAATATTTTTATCATTTATTCATTCCTGCCTTGTGTAAATGTTTCATATTTTGTTGTTTTTATTATTGTTTGCCGCCATTGTTGTTGATGTCGTCCCCATCGCTATTTGATGTCGCTTTTTATTGTTTGTGTCAACATCACGGAAACTCATTGCAACACATCCTTTATATGGGTTCTTATACATATGAATGTATGAGGAAAATCAAAAAATGTTAGAGAATTTTACTAAAACTATTGGGTGTAAAAATGCGGAATTTTTTAAAATGTTTAACATTAATTTGTACAATATAAATTTATTCAAAGTATTGGTCATTGTTAACTATAACATTTTCCCATCTTTTGGTTTCCGAGCCAAAGGAACTGCTCATCTTTTGAAGCCAAGAACAAATCAAGCCAATATCGGATACTCCAAAGTGAGAGACCGTTCTGATTCGATCGAAACAAATAGTAGTCGGACGAGGCACGGGCTGGACTATAAAGGGGGTTAGGCAAAACTTCCACTCCACTTCATTCTAACAGCTATTGCAACATATGGCCGAGCTTTGTCATAATTGAATATTACGGTTTCATTTCTGATCGCACATTCTGGGTGTTTTCGGCCAATGCTCGCTTCAAACGAATCAGTTGCATTTGGTACAGGTTCTCTGTGATGATCTGGCCAGATTTTAACTGCTCATAAGAGATAGTACTCTTTTGCTCCCACCAAATACAGAGCATTACCTTAGCGCCATGGATATTTTGCTGTGGTGTCGATTCTATCTCTTACGCTGCTATCTCTTACGCTTCGGGTTATTGTAGTGGATCTATTTTTCATCGCAAGTAATAATTCGGTGCAAAACTGGTTTTCTTTTATAGCGTTCAAACATCATTTCGGACATACAAAATCTTCTTTCAAGGTCTCTCGGCTTCAATTCGTATGGTACTAAAATGAATGAGTACTTTTGAAAGTGAGTTTGACAACAATATGAAGCTTTAATGCCACAAAATTCGACATTTTGGAAGCAAACAAAACTTTGTTACTTACACTATAATGTTCAATAACTAAGTGATAATAAATGACAGATGTGTACCCTTCAAATTCAGTTTCAACAATTCTTCAAAATTTTTGATTTTCCTCATACATAAATACATACATACATGCGAGTATATGTATGTAAGTATTCATGCATGTTTTGTGTTTTTCCACAATATTGTTCCTCCATCTGTACAAGTAGTAGAAGTGAAAGTAAAATGGAATGTAAACTGGGAATTACGAGAAAGATTGTACGTTAAAACATGTGTTTATTTCTTTATGTGATTTTTAAGACTTCTTCGTTCCCATTCAATCCTTTCAATTGCTGCCATTCGTTTGAAATCTCTTTTAGCTTGCACCCAATTGCCAACAAATACGAAGAATCACGTTTGTAACGTGGCTTAAAGGAAATAAATTATTTTTTGAACAAGAATGTTGAATGTTGTAAAAAAAATATTAAGATTTATATGAATTGAGATTCATATGAATGTAGGTGTAAGTGTACTGGAAGCATTGACGTGGATAAATAAATACTCCTGCTCAAATAAATTAAATTTTTCTTTTGGTTAAAAATCCATTATTTTGCGAACAAATTGGGGTTTCTTACAAACTTTATATAAATATTAGAGTGGTCCCCACTAAAGATACCAAAATATTCTTAATAAAATTGAGAGATAAAAAAATACTTCAAGTCGTAGTTAGTTGGAATCAGTCTTGGAACCGAAAACTTATTATTTTTTTCACAATCTGACTCTCTGCAGTTTGATTATTTAATAGGTTTTATTTTAATCAGCATGAGAGATTTTCGGTACGAAAACAAGATACGAGTAATACTGTCAAAAATTATAACAAGCAGACAAAGTAAATACAAAACATTTTAACTTTTGTTTAATTTACGAATATAAAGGCAAGTTGTAATGAAGGCCCTTAATGTTACATCTAAAAGCGTCTATGATAAACTGACTAACGACTGCAACCTCTGCCAATATTTATAGACAGCGCCACAGTGGGGGATCTGAAAAAAAGTGTAAATATATCTGTAACTTCTAAACGAATAGCCCGATTTTAATAAAAATTTACCAGGAGGTGTTGATATGTAAGTTAAAGTTTTGAATTTGGGCGTATAACACCAAGGGGAGGGCCGAGCCACAATGCCCCAAAGTGGGGCACCTCGGGTATATCAAAAATTAAATATGATGCCAAATTTTTGTTTCCAATCCGATTTGAAAGATTTTTATACATATGGAATCTACTAGACGAGATCTATAGTTTATAGTTTACAAGTTATTATAGTTTACAAGTTATTTCTAATGAAAAGATAGCGAAATGTTATATATTTTTGGGCCGATTTTAATGTAACTTAAGGAAAATATAACATAAAGTCAAGAATTTTAAATAAAAGCACAAAAATGGAAATTAACCCTTAGCAGCACTTGGGGTCCAAATTACCCTCAACTTTTAAAATCACGCAAAACACAACCATTTTGACCCCAAGTCCTCTTAAAGGTTAAAATTCATTTTTGCACTGTTGTTGTAAATGCTAGACCCCAATATATATTTTCCTCAAGTTTCATGAAAATCGGCCCAAAAATATATAACATTTCGCTATCTTTTCATTAGAAATTCCAAATATTGAAAAATTTGACCTTTGACCTTCGCGATTCAAAGGTTATCGTTTTCCGATTTTAGTAAAACTTTCAGAACATATTTAAAATTACAAGGACTATAATATTATGAATAGGTTTTACTTAAAATTTATAACAGTAAGGAAATTGGACTCATTCGCCTAAATATGGACAAAAAATTATTTTTTCTTGAAAAACGCAAAATTTAAATCGCAGGTACGGAAAAACTGTAAGAGGTATTGACATAATTTTTTCATATTTTTATTCCCTATTTTGATCTCAATAAATCCCAATGTGATGATCAAAAAATTCTGAAATTTGTTTAACAAAATTTTTAAAAATTTGAAAATGGAGATTTGAAACAGCCGTTAAAAAAAATTATTTTTTTTGGCCATACCTGCGAATAGGTTAACGGTATCCTACGAAGACAAAAACTCATATACAAGTACATATGGACATATTTTAAGTAGAAATGAGCTTTTATTTTAATTTTTCTCGAAATTTCTTAATTTTTTTTCTAAATTTTTTGTTCAAGTGGCCTGAAGCACGCTAATGGTCTGGCGAATTTGTAATAACTTTAACATTTTTTAATCAAATTTTGTCATTTATATCTCATTACAACGATAATTACGTACATATTTCGATTCTTTTGCATTCAATTGCAAAAGTATTTATTTAGTAGCAAAATTTTTTCAAAAACTGAAAAATTTGCATTTTTCTCTAATTTTGGCGATAATACAGTTTTTGGGTCATTTTGAACCAAAGGAGATAGAGGGTTAATTTCCAAAACTTTTTTTTAATGTAATATTCATTAATATAAATAAATCTACATATTTCTAGAAAAAAATGCAGAAAGTTAACGAGTTTCACCTATTTATTCCATATTAACAGTAAAATTTTGCATATATCTGAACTTTGACCTCGATGCGCGTCCAGAAATCGTTGCCCGATTTGGCTCAAATTTTCAGCACTTAACATTTAGGCCTAGTGTCACAATATTCCACCCGGCACTCTGAAAATTTTAACAAAAATTTTTTTCCATACAACTGATTGTCACTCTAACACACAGCCTCAAAAGTGAGTAAACACCTGTGAATTTTTTGACATTTTTAAGATCATAAAAATCATTATATACCAACTTAAATCTTTTTTTTCAGAACCGAATCTATTATTCAACCCAATCTCCAACAAACCGATACTTTTAAATTTGAATCGATGGATAGATTTTAGGATTTTCATTATTCTAAAAAAATCAAATAATTTTTGGTTTTTACTCACTTTTGAGGCTCACTGTAGTAGAGAGTATAGGTGTCCTCATGCTATGTTTTTTTTGAATTTTTAACACCGCGATCATTGATATTTTTACATTAAAATATATACTCCTAATATTGACCTTCAACCTTTTGTAAGTAAACAATTTTATTCACACCATTTTAAAGACAATATCTTTGGCTTTAAAATGGAGTCAAAAATTATGCTGGTCTTTGAGTAGTTTCAAAGTTATAGCCAATTATGTGCATATAATTTTAGACAATTTTAATTTTTTTCAATTTTCAAGTCGCAATATTTTTACATCGGAATGAGTTTCCATTGAAAAAGTCACTGATATGTGGAACATATTGGATATATTAAGTATGTGGTAAATTTCATTAAAATAGGACATTGTAAATCCGACTGATGTCCGCTTTCACATGAAACCTTCCCTAATAGCACATAATAAATTTACTGAAGCAAAAATCTATGATATGCTTTGTCCAATAATCTACTTTAATTTCGAGTATAAATCATTGAGGCTGAAGTTGATGACTTTGAAATTTGTTACAGAGTGCTGTTCAAAAAAAATTGCACTGAGATTTAGATTTTCAATATTTGGTTGGGTCTGTAAAGTGTTTATCATAAAATTGTTTCACATTAATATGATTCCCAAAAAAAAAACTGATTCTCTGAACCATCTTATGTTCAGGGTATTTTAGAATTACCCTACTGATAGAGTGAGGATGAATTTATAATTCTTAAAAACATACAAAAACAAATCCTGCTCACAGACACACACCTTGCATGAGCTCTGTTAAGAATTGCCAGTATAAGTTTAGCTACATTTTCATACCCTTCACCATGAGTGTTAAGGGTATATATATGTTTGTCATTCCGTTTGAAACCCTATAGAATGTATATATTATAGATCGTTATTGGTAGCGAAGTCGATATAGCCATTTCCGAAGTCCCCAAATATCAATATATCCGCTATTGTTCCCGTTCGGTTGCTATTTAAATTCGGGAAAATCGGCTCACAAATAGCTGACATGTAACTTTTGATTTGACCTCTCCATATGACCTTTTTTTGACTAATACCATTTTTTTCAGCAACAAATAATTTGAGTCTTTGGCATAAAGTATACTTTGGTAAAGGGTATATAAGATTCGGCACAGCCGAATATAGCTCTCTTAGTTGTTAATTCATGTTTTGTTAATTTCATTTAACATCCGTAATTTAGAAGGATTATTTACCAGTGTTTAAAAAGCTACGATAACTAACAAATTTTTAACTGTTGCTACAACTACTGCTTCAAAAAAGTGTATGTAGCGGTAGCAGTAGCATTTGTCTTTTTTCGTTTTCTTGTTTTTTTTAAAACTACTGCTACCTTCAAAATATAAAACTCTTAACAGAGCAGTAGTAATGAAACATGAATTGTAAATGGAGTAGTAGCATAAAAATACAAATCATTGCTACTGCTCTATATCGAGTATTAATTTTTATTATTTAGAAATAGCAGTTGATGCAGCAGTTAAGGTAGCAATAAAAGTAGTCAATAAAGAAAATATTCAGTCATAACACCAAAATTGACAGAATTAAACACTGTGTGTTGTTTTTGTTTTGAGAGTGTTTGAAAGAATTATTCGTTTTTATTCGTCTCAGATGTTCGTGTTGCTAACAGAAAGATCGTGTTGTCTGTGTTATAACAAAAAAGCCGAACTTTTGTTTACAACACGACCAACTTACACAAATATACATTCACAACAACAACACACAATATACTTTTTTGGCTGAAGATTTTTATTTTTGACTTATTTTATTGCTACCTCAACTGCTACTTAACTGCTACTTCTTCTACTACCTCAAATTAAATTAAATTTTTCTTTTATTGATGCTACTACAACTACTGCTACCAAAATGTGAAGGTAGCAGTAGTAGTAGTAATTGATTGACTCCGAGTTTTTATTAATTTTTTAACTAGACTACTTGTGTTTTTTCGTTGCTACTGCTACTTGTAGTCTAGTTTTTTAAACACTGTTATTTACTTGAAAACAATCTCCCAATTTAATTAAATTTAGACGGAAATCCCAAGATTCTATGAATTCAAAACAAATTCCTTAAATCTGAGAAGAATTTACACTTAGTAATAAAATATTCAAGCACAATAAAAACATTATAAACATTTATGTATTAACCACTAAGTTAGTCAGTGCTAGATACCCACCAACCTACTTACTAGGTTTTTGACTGTCGAATTTAAGAAGACGAATACATTGTGAAGTGGTTAAAAGACACTATTTGCATAGCCAGTTACTAGAGAAATTACAACTGAATAGTGGTCGGTTTGGTTAATGCTGGAGAATATTTTTACGTGATGCTAAGGGTCATAGCTGGGGTCGAATGGGGTCAAACTTACACTTACATCGCTGCCAAAACTTGTTCACCAACTTAATGTGGAACTAGTGATGCTTTTGGTGAAAAGTAACTGAGGTTGCGATAAATATAATGCTAATTTAACAATTGCTACCTATCTGCAGGGTAGTTAATTTACACAAAAATCCACTTACGTCATCATACATGAGATAATTACTTGTTGTATGTGAATTTATCAATGTATCTGTATCTGTATTTTAATGTTAAAAATAGCTAATAAATAATTAATTCCTGAGCAATTCATCAATTATAATCATTTACATTATTAGTTGTAGTTTTTTTGTCAGTTTGTTCCATAAACTTTGTGGTCATTATACGTAAATTGAATTTGCGTGTTATAGATTACAATTAATTTCCAAATTAATTTTCATACACAGTAAAAGAACTAAATTTTAGGGATGCATTGAAGATGAAAATAATAGCACAGACTGTTTTAATATTTTTTGTGGTCATTTATTATAATTTTTTAATACTTTTTCATCCAATAAGCCATTTCAGCTCGATTACCGTTACCGAAATCACAGAAATTACCGTTACCGATATAATAGTAAGTGCCGTTACTTCTAAATACCGTTACCGATACTATGTAAATAATTTTAAAATACGAAAATACAAACATTTGAATTCAATAATTGATTTTATTGAAATATAGAGAATTTAAAATGTAAATAAATATGTACCCAGGGCATACTAAAAAAGGTGACTGCGATGAAACAGCTGATTATTTTTTTTATTCAGTTTGAACTGTCAACAAACCCAAAAGCAAAAACAACAACAGGCAACTTTGACAGTTCACCTACAAAAACAAAGTACCTGTTGTTTATGTATTGTTGTATTTGTTGTAGTGATGCAGTCACCTTTCTTATTGTGCCCTGTATGTACCTTTTAATTTTTGTGAACTTTATTAATCATTTAAGCCAGATCGAAATTGCCGTTACCGCTAAGCTACCGTTATCCATTTCAATTTTATTTGTACGAATGCAAAAAATTCTAAAAATACCCTTTCAGCATGTTAACGCTAAGTTCTCATTACCGAAATAATTGCAATTACCGTTACCGCCAAAATACCATTACCGCTATTCTACAAATAATTTGAAATTATGAAAAAAAAAATATTCGAAAGCGAAATTGACGTTGTCATTACAATACTGTTACCGAAATAATCCAAATTATTTTATATTTTAATAGTTTCGAATCGGTAGCCAACATTTCATAAATTCAATTAATGTTCTTCAAAAATGTATTTAATATAACCAAAATAATCCAAAATTCTTTCGTTTTCACAACTATAATTTTATTTCCATTTACAATTTAATCCAGTCTAAGCCCAAAAATGTTTTCAATAAATAAATAAAATACCTTATGGAATAAAGATACATGATGCTGATAAATCGAAATCACAAACGAAAAAAAAGATCCCTAAAATATAAGAAGAAAAAAATAATAAAAACTTACAAAAGATGGATTATTTTGGTCTGCTAAATGATTGTCTGAAACATGAAATTTTGATTTCGTTGACATAGAAATCGATTGTGAAAAAAATATTTATTTTTTATTTATAAATGTAATTAGTAAATCACTTATCACTCATTAATTATTACGGATTAATGCATTAAAAAAATAAACGTTTATTTTATAATATCTTCTTCATCCAACTGCAAACTCTAAAAGGAATTAAAAAAAAGTTCCCCTTATTTTATTTAACTTTTATTAATATTAAATATGAAGGTATGTGGGTTTTTTTATCTTATTGGTTTTGGAAAGTCAAGGAAAAAAGTATTAATTATAAATGCAATTAAAATTAGAGAAGCTTTAAAAGTTATAACTTGCTCTTGATATTTTTTATCAAAGTTCAGGGAAGAAATTTGAAATTTAATGCAGAAAATACAGTAAATGGCATAAGAATGTGTTTTAAATTTAACAAAGAGTGTTTAATAATTTAAATTGTTTCTTATTAAAGTTAAATTCAAAATTTAAGCCTAAATCATTTTTAATATTTATTTGACCTTTTTATTTAACTTTAGTATTTCAATTATTTAAGCATAAGGTCGTTTTTATAAAAATATCTAAATTTTCAGTTCAATATTTCGCTACATCAATGTGTAGCATCTTCAGGAAAAAAGTTTGTTTTAGTTATTTCAAATATGTACATACTTTTTCATATGACAAATAATTTGAAATAACAAAAATAAACTTATATTGAAATATTGAAATAAAAATTTAAATATTTTTATAAAAACAAATCAATGTAGGTTTCATCAAACGAGAATTCTTGTTCGAACTTAAATATTATAGGGAGGAAACAATATTTGTAGACAATGCATCGTATCTTACCCGTTCCAAATTCTGGTCATACAAAATTTAATGTTTAAAATTTAAATTCGTCTTGGTTTGTCTTTCAAATTTAATATAAGAATTGTGTAAAATCGCTCAATTTCTGTTTCAAATACAGTAGTTTTCCACTATTTGATTTGCTCCATTAATGTTAAAACAATTTATGTTAAAACAATTTTACAAGTACACAGAAAAAACTATATTTCAATTCAAATATTTCATAATAGAATCAAGTATTCATGTGCTCAAAAATAATATTTTCTACTATTTTTTGATTTTGATAATTTTAATAAAAAAAATTATTGAAAATAAAATTTTTATATTTAAAAACACATTTTAGTTATTTTTTGTGTTTTCAATTACGAAAATATTCAATAATTTTTTTATTAAAGTTCAACCAATAACGAAAATTGTACAGTACAAAAATTAGAAATTTTCAGGAGATGGTTTGTAAAGAACAAAAATTCAAAAATTCCGGGTAAAACTCGGAAATTTTTTTTTGAGTCCAGTCAAGAAAATCTCCCTAAAGTATGCTGTACAAATTTAGATATTTTATTTGCATTAAATAATAATAGGCAGGAGTATGAGGGTTGAAGAAACTTGAAGAACTAACATTAGTAAATGCTACCGGGCGAAGCCGGGACGGTCAACTAGTATATGATAAATATTTGAATTGAAACTGTTTAGGAAATAGTTTTTTCTGTGTAGTAATTAAAAACTGATATTTTTAATAACTATTATGCAGAATGTGTTTGTAAAAGGAGCGAGCGCGTCGAAGGCCTTGGATATGATTTGGTAGTTAACAAGTTGTGCTAGTTCAAATGACTGCGAGAATTCAATATGTGTTTATTTTTCATTCGTAATTTAACATGTAGGTTGTTGGTGTATTGAAATTTTCATTAAATGAAACATTTAAAGTTTTATATTTACCTACATATGTTTTCATTTACCAGTTTCATAAAACCCATGTTTATTAAATTTTTGTTTAAACAATTTGAACTTTAATATCGCAACATATACACAATGTACATTACATTGCACAGTGGGGCAGAATCAAAAGTTTCTAGAAATAATTTCGAAACGGCTGGTGCTTTACTAAGCCCACGTCAAATTTTATCGCGATTGGATCAGCTGTCTAGGAATGCCAGATTTATTTCAAAAAAATTTTGAATATGCCTCACTGTGCATCCTAATACATTTATTAACACATGTATACCGACAAATATATATATGCAAATACGTACATTGTAGTCCCAGCTAACATTGAGGTTTGATATAAAATTGAGAATTATTTGAAATCAACACCTTTCTTAACCTTCAAATGTTTGAGAATGATTAAGACGGATAAAACATTAGTTTTTTAAAAACAAACACAAACTGCGATACTCCCAGAGTCTCTGGCGGGAATTGAACCCACAACCCTCAGATTAATAGTCCAGCTCACTTAGATTTGAGATTAATAATTGATATTAAATTGAGATAATGCCATTCTTCGTATATTATTGTTCAAATGAATCTCAAATTGAACTCAAATGTGAAATAACGTTTAATGCCAAAATTTAATAATACATATAATTTTCAAACATTTGATTTTGTGTTTGTTGGGATTCATCGTATTTGAACATGTGCAAACATTCTGTAAATATCCAGCGGGAAAAATATGCAGTAAAGAGGCCTTCCTAAAGGCCATATCTTGCACACACAAGGACACCCAGCCGCATTGAAAAATCGTTTCAGTTTGTCACAGCTTATAGAAGGCCTACTTAAGAAGACATATTATAAGGCCTTCCGTTGAAGGTCTGTAATGAGATCTTCCGGATGCTAATTGAAGGTCTGCTGAAGCAAGCCTTTAAAGAAGATTATTAAGGAAAATATTATTAACTAGTTGACGAGTTTTAATTTTTTTTTTTTACAAACCATCTCGTGAAAATTTCGAATCGAATAAAAAAAAATAAGCCAAATAGGTTCAGCCGTTCTCACGTGATGTCATTACATACATGGACCATTTCATTTTTATATATGGGGCATTTCATGTCAAGTGAACCAACTTTTGAAATCGATGTCTTCCGATCGGGATGAAATTTGCACCAAGGTTAGCTCTATTGGATAGTAACTCAGACACAATTTTTCAACAACATCGGTCGAGAACTCTCTGAGTTATAGGGGGTAAAATTTTGACAATTTGGTCAAACAGGGGTTTTTTCTTATCCATGTAACTTATTACCTATTGTTCTTAGCAAAATATGTCCCAAATAGTATAGATAGCTATTTCTTCGATCTTTCAAAAAAAAATATTTAAAAAAAAAAAATAAAAAATTTTTAATATTTTTTTTTCCGAAATCAAAAACTTTTTTGACTTTTTTTTAAAATGCGTCCTTTTTTTTTTTTTTTTTTTTTTTTTTTCTTAAAATAAAGTTTAGATATTTTCCTTGAACACCTACTTGGTCGCTTAGTGGGATGCGAGTGGGATATCTATCAAAATAAATATTTTGTAACTCAAAACATAAAATTTTTGACTTTTTTTGCAAAATCAAAAACTTTGTTGACTTTTTTTTTCAAAATGGACCCTTTTTTAATCTTTTTTTTTAGGTCAAACAAAAGCTTAGATATTATCCTTGAAGACCCTTTTGGTCGCTTAGTGGGATGCGAGTGGGATATCTATCAAAATAAATATTTTTTAACTCAAGACTTACAATTTTTGACTTTTTTTTTTGCAAATACGATTTTTTTTCCAAATGGGCCCTTTTTTTGTAGTTAAAAAAATGCTTAGGTCCATTCCTTTAAGATATTTTTAGTCCCTTAGTGGGATGCGAGTGGGATATCTATCAAAATAAATATTTTGTAACGCAAGACATACAATTTTTTAATTTTTTTTTGCAAAATCAAAATTTTTTTCCAATATGGGCCCTTTTTTAATTTTTTTTTTTGCTCAAAAGAAAGCCTAGGTCCATTCCTTTAAGATATTTTTAGTCCCTTAGTGGGATGCGAGTGGGATATCTATCAAAATAAATATTTTGTAACAATTTTTTAATTTTTTTTTGCAAAATCGAAATTTTTTTCCAATATGGGACTCAAAAATTGTAAGTCTTGAGTTAAAAAATATTTATTTTGATAGATATCCCACTCGCATCCCACTAAGCGACCAAAAGGGTCTTCAAGGATAATATCTAAGCTTTTGTTTGACCTAAAAAAAAAGATTAAAAAAGGTTCCATTTTGAAAAAAAAAGTCAACAAAGTTTTTGATTTTGCAAAAAAAGTCAAAAATTTTATGTTTTGAGTTACAAAATATTTATTTTGATAGATATCCCACTCGCATCCCACTAAGCGACCAAGTAGGTGTTCAAGGAAAATATCTAAACTTTATTTTAAGAAAAAAAAAAAAAAAAAAAGGACGCATTTTAAAAAAAAGTCAAAAAAGTTTTTGATTTCGGAAAAAAAATATTAAAAATTTTTTATTTTTTTTTTTAAATATTTTTTTTTGAAAGATCGAAGAAATAGCTATCTATACTATTTGGGACACATTTTGCTAAGAACAATAGGTAATAAGTTACATGGATAAGAAAAAACCCCTGTTTGACCAAATTGTCAAAATTTTACCCCCTATAACTCAGAGAGTTCTCGACCGATGTTGTTGAAAAATTGTGAGTTACTATCCAATAGAGCTAACCTTGGTGCAAATTTCATCCCGATCGGAAGACATCGATTTCAAAAGTTGGTTCACTTGACATGAAATGCCCCATATATAAAGAAGATGAATTCAGCATAAAACCTATAACTAAGGAATAATTGCAAAACCAATTATGCTTGAATTTTCAATAAAGCTTTGTGAAACCTGATTTTGCAATGCAATTTTGAATGTGTATGAATGAGAAGCTAAGACCTTCTTCTTAGTATCGGATCTTATAGAATGTGTAAACAGCTATTTTAGAAGGCCTACAAAGTGAAGTCCTAGGAATTTTTCCCGCTGCATAATTTCCAGCATGAAAGTCAATACATTTGTATTGTACTTTTCTCATCTAAGTTGGAAGCATAGTTAGGTTTCTAAATATTTTTGTTCTAACCAATGGAAAATACGCAATTTTAGCATCATATGATTTTGCACAAAAACTTATTTTTTTTTTAAATTAAATGATAAATGTTCAATAAAACGAATTCATCAAAGATTCGAAAGAATTAATTCCTAATTAAATTTTCAAAATCAAATTAAATTTTATCTCTTTACCATTACATTAATACATTCAGCACGAATTACTTCATTGTCATAATTCTTTAGTACTTCATTCTTTATTGAATTAATTCCTTATTGAATCATTAAAGTTTTCTGTAATTCAAATCCATTACAAAATAGCTTTAAAAATTTATTGAATTATTAAGTTCATCAATTTAAATCTATTACAAACAGGCTTTAGACATTTTGTTTCAATTCAGTTTATAAATTATGAAAAATAAAACGAATTCAAATTGAATTGAATAAAGAAACAATATTTTAATTAAATTTTTATTAGATTTGAATTAACAAAAATTAAATCATACAAAGGATAAATGAATTTTGTTATGAATTAATTCAACAATGAATGAGTTCTATTCAAATAAATGAATGAAGCTAAAGAATTGGTTTTTTGGGAATGAATTTATTTTTTTATTTGAATTTGTTATTTTTAATTCCGAATTAAAATTGAATTAATTTATTTGAAACCTGGTTAATGAATCCAAATTCGTTATAGTTCAAATTTTATGTGATGTTTTTCTATAGCGAACGAGTGGTTTGAGTGGAAATTGAACATGTGTATGTTATTGTAACAAAAACAAAATACATGTAAAACGTCCACTCAAAGCACTCGTTCGCTATTGAAAAACAGCACATTAATTTAAAATGTCTTTAGCAAATCTACTCAAGCGTTACTATTGTGTATTTTTATAACCTTCACCATGATATAGTATCACCATGGTTATAGTCCGTCTATCCGTCTGTCTGTTGAAATTCACTTTCCGAAACCCTAAAATAACCCCAAGTACATGATTGATATGTATATCAATATATCAGCTATAGTCCATCGTTCGGTTGCGATTTAAATTTGAGGAAATCGGTCCACAAAAGGCTGAGATAGAAGCAAAGATTATTCAGAATTAAAAACTAAGAAAAATACACATAGAGCGGAAACTAGAAAAAAACTCAAACTAACAAATCCTTAAAATAATCACACATACGAGAATTGTTTTAGTTTTCACAAAGATTTGTTTATCAATACATTTTCGCCTCTTAGGTTTTTGGCAACTGAGTTAGGTCTTTGAAACCATAGTTTCCGCTCTTTGTATACTTCTCTATGAACTAAATTTTGTGTTCATAAATTATATTTGTCAATGCTGAAAATATGTTAAGAAAATTAATTTTATTTTTTCTGGTAAACAATGATACTCGTGTAAATAAAAAAAACTCATATTTATACTAAATATACATACGTACATATTTGTAAATAGTCTGTTTTATAGATATTACTCCCCAAGGAGTCGTAACATTTAACCATTGTAAAAAAGCAACAAATTGTTAAAAATCTATTTCAAACGAACTGAAGCTTAAGTTGTTTATATACAAAGCATTTACTTGTATTCCGTTGCTAAATTTAATTGTTCAATTACACTGTGAAACAAGAAATTATTGCCTCAATGATTCCATTGTTTACGACACCATCAGGCAAACAAATGAAATTATACTTTTTTTAAACCGAAATATTTTAATTAATTGAAATGTAATTGACCTACTCCATTGTGCGCACTGAAGTGGGAACAAATGAAAAAATATGTTTTTTTTAAAATTGAATTTTTTAATTGATTTCGTTTAATTAATTTAAATATTTATTTTAAAGTGCCAAATAACTAGACATAATTTGTTATTGAAACAAAAAGTCATTGAACTGTTTTTGTACTAGTACATTTTAATTTGGGGTGAATTTAACAGAGACATTGTGTTTAATACATTTGAGTGTTAGATTTCATTCTTCACTGAAATAGAGAACTGGTTACACGTTTTGTCTGCAAAATGTTGCACAATGAGGTCGATCAAAAAGAAGTGTTAATAAATCTGTATCTTCTAAACTGCCGGATTGGAAAATAATGTATGATCGAAACTTAGAGGAGAACAAAAGCTTTTAGAAAATTAAAAAGGGTTGTCAAAGTCTCTGGTTTGCCACACATTGTAGAGCTAGTAACTTGTACAAATATGGACATAAATGTTTATTCAATGCACGTTAAGTATAATTTATTTAATTTCGTATTCTATTCAAATAATTTTTTATCAAATCAACATATTCGCAATATTTTATTAATGTAAAATTAGTATTTACCTTTAATAAAGTAGCCGATAATGGGAAATTTTAAACATTCTACATAAACTATATTGTAGAAAAAAGAGATTTAATATTCCTTACGAATAACGAAATTAAGATAGAAAAATTAAAAATATAAAAAATTAGCCGGTGGTTTTTTTAAATAAAAAAAACCTATTACATACTTTAGGGCGCTACATTTTATTTGAGTTAGCCTGTATGTGAACATTAGCATGGGGTGATTCATATAGTTGTTTATTTGTATGCCAAAAAGTATGTTACAGTTTTTAAGATAACAAAAATAATAAAACTGCTCAGATGAGCAAAACCATTTTTTTCCGTGGCAGATCAAAAAATAATCTGCTTGAAAGTCGGCTGTCAAGGGCCCAATGTTAAATTGTCATACGTGCTTGAAGATTAGCGTTTAAGCGCTTAAGAATCGCATGTGTTTGTGTGAATGAGTTTGAATTGAGTTTATATTTTAAGCATCATGTAAAAATATTGAAAATTCCGTGGGATTGTATGTATGTACATAAAAAGTAAGAATGAAATACATATAAAGAATGTATTTCAGTTATACAATTTATTATCTTATTTTTTGCTTTTATATTTCCATGTTATTTTACTTTTTGGTTCTATTTAAAAAAAAAAAGTTTGTGTATAAAGCAAGATCGTCAAAACAGCTTACCATAGAGAAAATATACATAGAGCGGAAACTAGAAAAAAACTCAAACAAAAAATTACTCAAAAAAGTTACATATACGAGTGTTGTTTTTGTTTTCACATAGTTTTTTTTACTAATACATTCTCACCACTTAGGTTTTTGACAACTGAGTTAGGTCTTTGACAGCAGAGTTTCCGCTCTATGTGTTCTCTATGCAGTTTACATTTTAATAATTTCAGCGGCATTTTTTTTCAAATTAAAAAAGTAAAACAAAACATATGACTATTGTTGACACAAAATTCGAAATTTTCGAAGCAAAAAAAAACTTTGTTGTTTACACCATAGAGAAACATAGACCCCTTTCACACTAGGCAATTTAGTTGCGCAAGTCTCTTGCCCAACAACAAAACAGCATGTAAAATTTTCTTCTCCTTAACCCGACATTACCTCTGGCATCTACAAACACAAGAGACTTGCGCAACTAAATTGCCTAGTGTGAAAGGTGTCATAGAGCGGAAACTAGAAAAAAACTCAAACAAAAAAATTACTCAAAATAATCACACATACGAGTGTTGTTGTTTTTGTTTTCACATAGTTTTTTCTTCTAATACATTGTCACCACTTAAGTTTCTGACAACTGAGTTAGGTCTTTGACAGGAGAGTTTCTGCTCTATGTCTATTCTCTATGGTTTACACTATAATGTTCAATAACACAGTGCAACTCGAAAAAAAGTGATCATGTTCTCAGGCTCATATCTTGCAAACAATTCGGAATTTTGATTTACTCTCTGAGGCAAAGTTGTAGCCATAGGGCAACATAGAGACGAGACGTAATTATCAGAAACCTAAGTCTGTTGTCAAAAACCTATCTGTGGCAACAACAAAATACATGCTAGTCAATGTATTTTGTATCAGACATATGATTTGTTGTATTTTTGTTTGACAAATCGGAGTGTCTCGTTTCTATATATAATTCTTTATATTTGTAGCCCTTGTCATAAAAGCTGCCTAAAAGTATGCTTTAGTTTATAATAATTTAATGTTTATGTCTTAATTCCTTTAGTTTTTTCTTACTAACTTATATTGACCTACCTAAACAGTGTTTAGAATCATTCCTAGGAAGTTCATATGTTCTAGAAAGATGTTGATTGAGATCTTGGTACATTTTTGTAGTTAATTGTTTCCTTGAATTTTGAACGGTTTGTTACATATGGGGAAAAAAGGTAAAAAAATCGATTTTTTTTTTAAATTTTTTGCGATTTTGGTGTCCGTATATGGTTATATTTCCATGACTCAAAAAATTACACACAGTGTAAGTAAAAGTTATTAAAAAAAATCGCGTTCAAAATATCTGTTTACTTTGCATTATACAAAACCATTTTCTATACATATTTTTTTAATAAAACACTTATTTATTTTTTTTATAAACATTTATTTAAGAAACTCTTGTTTTTATTATTTTTTAATGTTTAAATATTTTCATTACATAAATATTACGATTTTTTTTAATAATTCTCTTAAAATTGTATTATTTATTTAGTTAATGATTATAATCTTCATTATTTCAAGTTTAATTGTAACTTCTTTCTATTAATTTTTATATTTTTGTTTATGAGAGGGGGGTGGGGGTTTATTATATATAAAAATCCTTTTAATATAAAACAATACAACATCATATCAATTTATAATTATAAAATAAATGAAAATGAACAAAATAATAATAATAATAATAAAATCAAAGAATATGTATTTTTTATAGTTGTAATTTCATGCTGTCATTTGATGAATGTAGTACATATTTTCTTGCCCAGACAGCAACATATTTTTGTTTGTATAAATTTGCAAGCTTAACCTAAAGTAGATAGATAATCTTTTGAATGAAATTTTTGTTTGTGTTTTAAAATTCATTACAATTTCACTTAAATAGAAAAAAAGAAAAAATCTGAAATGATTTAAAATTAAATGAAAATTATTTAGACAAAAAACAAAAATAATGAATATTTTCTTTTGCCTTAAGAAAATATGTAAAATTAGATAATAATTGCACATAATATGAGTATGAGTAAGTAAGTAAATAAATGTTAATTTAATGTTGTTGTTTATATATTTTTTATATTTAATTACAAAAATAATAATAAAAAATGTAGCCTTTTTCAGACAAATGAAAATTAAATGGGCTAAACGTTATATTTTTTTTTTTTAGTTTTTGTTTAATTTTTTTTATGTAAAAAAATAGTGAGATTTTTGTAAAATTTAATACATTATAATGATTTTTTATTTTTCATTTTAATTTTTTGAAATGATCTTAACTAAATAAGAGAATAGTTTGGCGTTACCTCAATTTGTAAGGGAACATTTTTAAAATTCATTTTAAAAACAAAGCTTTTGTTAAGAGTTATTTTCGTTTTTGCAATGATTTCATAATCAAGTATTTTAATTTATTTTGATTAAGCCATTCAATCAGGTTTATAATGGAATTCATTTACGAAAACGAAATGTTTTGAAAACGAAAAAAGATGGGATGTATTAAATAATTTCGTTTTATAAATTATTCAAACTTTAATTAGGAAATAATAAGACATTGGTTTAAAAACTTGTCTGGAAATCTATCGAAAAGCATCACATCTTTACAAATCGATCATTTTGAAATCGTTAGATTTTCATCACATATGTAGTTGACTCAATTTTCAATAATCATAAATCGATTGCCAATTGTGACTTCATATTGAATATTTTCGTTCCAAATTGTAGATAGTATTGACAAATCGTTGACATTTACTAAAACATTTCAGTAATATTGATTTTGAAAAAGGGGTTTTACACTGCTATACTTTGTATTATTATTTCTTTGGATTTCATTGTCTATAATACAAAATCAAATTGATTGTCGCAATGTATTTTAGTTTGAAAATTTTTCAAATACTTGATACAATAGAGCGGAAACTACTCAAAAAAAGCACACATACAGGTTTTTGACAACTGAGTTAGGTCTTTGAAAGTAGAGTTTTTCATCTCCATGCTTGATGCCTTTTAGATTTACACTCTTAGATAAATACATATAGATCGAAAACTCACCTGTCAAAGACCTAACTCAATTGTCAAAAACCTAAGTGGTAAAAATGTATTAGTAAAAAAACAATGTGAAAACAAAAACAATCCTCGCAGGTGTAATTTTTGTTAATAATTTATTAGAATGAGTTTTTTTGTTGTTTTCGCTCTATGTATATTTCTCTATGATAACACTACAATACTGGGGCTGTCAAATTTGATAGCTCGAACCTCTAAAATAGTGAAGAACATAATAACCAGCTGTTTTAACAACATCATCTGTTAGTTATTGTAGTCAGCTGTTTTTGACAAGCTCAGTATAGTTTTACACAAACAAAATGCCTGCTTTTCTTTTTGGTTTTAATTTGCACAGACCGCAACAATTCCAAGTGCTTTTCAATTTGAAACGATCTGAAAAATTTGATTTTAGTTTGAAAACATTTCATTTCGCATTTCAATACTTAAAAAGGCCGCCTAAATTCTCTTTGCAGTTAATTATTTCTAATTTATTTATTGCTTAAACATTTCTTTATAATTTCAATATTATAAAAGGCACAGTATTTTTAATCTTTCAGTTATTAATGTATTAATTAAATAATGTTAATGAGAGAAAAAAAAAGAATTTCTTAAAGTATTACAAATATAAATTGATTTATTTTTTTATTTACTATAAACATTTTGTTACAAAAATATATAGAGGTGTTCACAATAGGAATTTGATAATATTCAGTTCGTGTTATAAAATTTTTCTAGCTTTTTTAGTTACAATTACATAATGTCTATCTAAAATTTTGCGAATTAAAATTCTGTATTTTTAAAAGATTTTATAAATTTTTGTGCACGATTTTCGGAACTAAGTCAAAAGGTTTCAATTTGTCCTCAATAATTTTGATTTTCAACTGTTTTATTTGTAACTAACAATTATTTAATTAAACTTCTATTGGACTTTTTTATAGATAGTTTGAAATTTTCAAAGTATCTCAATTGCGAGTAGTGAGCAACCCTAACTCTTGAGAAACGAAGATCACTGAAAAACAATTTTCAGTAAAAATATTGAAAATTAGTTTTCAAACGAAATTCTTTGAGAAATTTTTGTATTCGATTCGTTCATTTACATGGGGTTACTATCATAGAGAAAAACACAGAGCGGAAACTAGAAAAAACTTAAACAAAAAAATCACACATACGAATATTGTTTTTGTGTTGAATAGTTTTTTTTACAACTGAGTTAGGTGTTTTACAAAAGAGTATTTATCTATGGTTTGTATGTATTTCATTCATTTTATAAAAAAACAGGCTGTGAGTCAAACGTTTGGTTTGAGATTAATTTAAATCATTGTTAACCAAACTCTCACAACAATAGATTTGCTTCGTATTCTAGTGTTACGATGTGTGTACACTGAACCAAATTTCTTATGAAAATATCCTTCACTGGCAACACTTGTAAATAACTCATGTTCGTTTTTTAATTTCTGTTTCACATATATAAGAAACTCACACATAGACGGTGTCCGCGGGCGTACTGCTGGAGACCAATGATTTAAATTCAATGATATTTGAAAGCAATGTGAAATTTCTAACTTGGATAAGGAAATCCGATCCGAAAATGGTATTACAGATGGCAACTGGCAGCTATCATTTACTGTTGCCAAATTGTCAACCAGAAATTTTGTGATTGCCCTCTGACAACG
This sequence comes from Calliphora vicina, assembly GCF_958450345.1. NCBI lineage: Eukaryota > Metazoa > Arthropoda > Insecta > Diptera > Calliphoridae > Calliphora > Calliphora vicina. Next base: position 166,238,089 of record NC_088780.1, read on the forward strand.
CAACTGAAGTTCGGTTGCCATTTATAAGTGACACATTTCAAATGGGATAGATGATTTTTTAAAACTAGAATAATCAGGCCTGTCACAGAATTCCATTTCGAAAAAGTAAAACGAAAAATTCTTTCGGATTGAAACCACTTTCAGTTTTCAAAGTGAAATTGATATTTCATTGTAATTTTTTGTTTTTTGTTTTTCTAAAATTTTATGTATCAATTTCTGTACCAAAAACTTTATTTTTGTTTGAATATAAAAAACACTGTCAAATTAATATCAGAAATTGAGAATTATTAAATATTTTTTAATTAATAAATTAAACAGAATCTGAAGAACCTAAAACGAAAACAATCGGAAAAAACTAAGGAATGGAAAACATTCCGAATATTTCAAAACTGCATATATTGAAATCTGGAACTAACCCGCCTATCACAGAATTCGATTCCGATCAAAAGTGAAATTCTTCAGACAAAGTAAAACGAAATTAAACCTCTTTCAGATTTCTAAGTGGAATTGAATTTTTGTTTTAATACTCAAAACGTTGTCAAATTATAATCAGAAAAACAGAATTATTAAAAAAGAATCTAAATACACATAGATCGGAAAATCTCCTGTCAAAGACCTAACTCAGTTTTCCGAAACCTAAGTAGTAAGACTTAGTAAAAAAAAACTATATGAAAACAAAAACAACACTGGTAGGTGTGCTGATTTTGAGTAATTTTTTTGTTCGTTTCGCTTTTCTCAATCTAAAACGAAGTTGATCGGAATAATAACTAAAGAATTTTAACATTTCCTATTTATTATTAAATAGGAAATGGCACACATGCAGCTATATTTATTTGATAACTGTCTGTTCTTGTTAGATGAATGAAAGCTTTTTCTGGGACTTCCGAGTGGGGTTCCTACGTGGGTAATTTTCCCGGGAATATTTTTTTAGAAATTGTCGGGAACATCTTTATATTTTTTATTCTTAAAGTTAGACTATTCGGAGTCGTTGTTTATTGACATTATAGAATATCCATTGATTTTTTCGGTTCGCTTAGTAGTTTTAATTTGTTTATATACAATCTTATTTGAACATATTCTTTCTCATAACTTGTGTAATTCGTTTTGAAATTTGGAACTAACCAGATTTTCCAGATTTAAAATAGTCGAACACATTGTACAACCAAATATAGTTATTCGAAAAACCTTTACTAATTTTGGGTTTAATTTTTTATTATTAAAAAAAAATACCATAAAATTCCGGGCAATGATAAGATTTTTTATTTTCCTATCGGAAGGAAAGAACCTGACTAACTAAGATCTCGCCCCAGAATATGTTAATTCTTTTAAAAAATCGTTACAAAGATTCGATTTACAGTTGGAATTAATTGGAAAAATAACAAAATATATTAAAATTTTTATTATTTATCCAATTAATTACAATTGAAACTTGTAAATCTTACTACTATTGTACTATAAATCGAATCCGAGCATAATTGACAGATTAATGGTCGGCAAATCGAAACATTTTGTACATTGAAACAAGTTGGCTATTCAAAACTAAAACAAGTAATTCATGTGGATTCGATTTACAAAACACCAAAATCTATGAATTCGTTTTAAAACGGAAATCTTTGGTCGGTTTCGGTGCTGGAGCCTTATCGTGATTTACTCCTTCTACAAACGAGTAGGAAAATTTGTTACTTTGTAATAAAGCATGCGATTAAGAGAACGCAATCGAATGATTTCAAAAAGAGAGATTTTCACGATTTTGTACATTGAAACTGGTTTCTTTACTCAAAAGTAAAACGAGTAAATCATGTTGATTTTTTTTAAACACGAAATAGTTACTTGGATTCGGTTTAAAAGGGGGCATAGATCGATAGAGAGCTTTCAAAAACGAAAAATTTACAAATTGATTTCCTGCAAATCGTACGATTTAATACTTTGAAACAGGTGTTTACTCGAAAGTAAAAAGACTAAATTATGGGAATTCAATTAACAGAACACCAAAATATGTAAATTAATTTTTTCACAACGAAAACGTTACTCGTAATAGGTTTCGATTTTCAGAACCCCAACATGTATGTATGTGGAAACGATTTACTGGATTCGATTTACAGAACAGAGCCGATTATTTCTAATTTATTTTAAAGATTATTAAGAGATTTAATCATATCAAAAAAACGCCTTTAACATTTTCTCGTATAGAGTTGATAATCAAATTTGTTATGTAAACCTAAACCGAGCAACGTTTTCGTTGTTAAAACTAATACACATATTTCGATTCGAAAGGAAATCTTTTCGAATTATAAAGTATTTAGCACACATTATCGAACATTTTTGTTTTCGGACTGAGTTACGCAGTAACCCCCCAGAATTAGAGTAACGTTTCCGTTTTTAAACCGAATGCACTTATTCTGTAAATCGAATCCCAGTAACGTTTTCGATTTTAAAACGAATTTACATATTTCAGTGTTCTGTAAAATTAATCCACATGATTTACTACTCGTTTTATTTTCAAGTCCACAAACCAGTTTCGATGTACAAAATCGTGCGATTTTCCGAACATCAATTTGTCAAATATTCGTTTTGTTTTTTTATTCGTTGGTTTTTGAAATCACTCGATTTATAGAACAGTGGGGTTTATACGTACGCCTAATCTGTAACCCTAATCCGGGAAAAGTATTCGTTCTTAGAACCACTTTCAATGTGATGAGAATAATCGTGCAATTTTTACTACAAAGTATAATTTATTTTATTTTCAAAACGACTCGATCTTAGGAACAGTAACAAGTGTATTCTTTAATGCAGAACTGATTAATTACATAAAACAAGGTGGGAGGGAGTGTATTTTGTTTCCAAGTTTTGTTTTTTTTTCAAATTATTTATTCACTTTTCATACCTATTTTAACTGTGAAAACCTCTAATATATTATTTTTTTAACAAATTAAGAATTTTTAAATTAAAAAAAAACACATTTAAATTCAATTAATTTTTCAATTCCGTCTAATTTAATTTTAAAATTTCTTTTGTGTTGTGGTTGTTATAATTTTTGTACCTCTCCATAAATGCAATAATGAAAGAAAATGTGTTTTTTTAATATTATTTTTTTGTTTAATGACCGAAGAAATTCTTTTTTTTTGTTTAGTTTTGTAAATAAAATTTGTGCTTAATGAAAAATGAGTGCAAAATTTGTTTAAAATTTTTTACTTAAATTTAATGATGATTTTGTTTTATTTAAAATTTAAAATTGTTGGTTTTTAATATACAAAATATATATATTAGATATTTTTATTATTTATTTTTAAGGTATAAAATATTATTTAGATTTATGTAATTAATTGTTTAGTTTAATTATTTTTCTCAATATTAACAACTAAATATGGCGTTTTGTTAAACAAAATTTAATTTTTAATAATTTCTTTAAATTTTTATTTGATTTTTTTTTGTTTTTTATATTTTTTTAGGTTAAGATATGCTCCAATGATTATATTAACTAAAGAATTTGAAATAATCACTTCATGAAAATAAAATTAAACAGTTTTTGTTTTTTTTTTTGTTGGTTTTCTTTATAACCTAAAAACTAGGTACACAATTTTTAACTTTTAAATTCCTTATTCACAATAAATTTTTAAATTTATCAAAGGTTTATAAAACAATTTATAACTTAATAACATTAAAAATTAATTATGAATAAGGGGGTAGTAAAGTAAATGTTTATATATATTTTACTTAAAATATATAAACTTTTCTGTTTTAAATTTGTTTTCTTTAAAACTTATTAAATATTAAATTGATATTAAAGTATTAAGTAAATATTACACACAAGATGAAAAAAAATAATATATAATAATAATAATAATATTCACATCATATTATTATGATTATTATTATTGTAAAAAAACAATTGTATTGATTAATTTTTTGTTTGTTTTGTAAAAATTAATAATTATATCAAAAAAAAAGAGAAAAGTTATTTAAAAAAATATGAAATTAAAGTAGAGTTTTACATGATTAGATTCTTAAATGTTTTGTTCGTTTTTGTTTTTTGCAAATATCAGCAGAAAGATTTTATATGTAAAAGAATAGATTTAGCGCAGAAGTTTTTATGTTGAGATTCATATTTTTGAGTGTTTTCCACATTTTACATGTTGGTTTTTGGATGAGACTCTTCTTTCCTTTGTATTTATCTTTATGTTTTTAAAAGATTTTTTGTGTGTTGTTAAAATCCTGTAGTAGTCACTTAAAGTTGATTTTGTTTGAGAAATTTAGAGAAGTTGCAGCTTAAACAGGATTTTTTTCTTTATTACTTTTAGTCATCTACCTTTAGACGCCCCAGTTGTTTATTTTATTTTGAATTATTCGTTATTTTTTTAGTTTTATTATTTTTTTTATTTTTGGTGGGAGTTTGGTTAGAGCATGTTGAAGAGAGGAGCAAAAGAAGAAAAAAAATGGTTAAGAGTTAGTAAATATTAATTGTTATTATTAAATGAATTTGTTTGATAATTTGATGCAATTAAGTTTGTATTAGAAAAAAAAATTACGTTTAAATAATTATGTGTATGTATGTATTTCAAAGAGATTATAATTAATTAATTTGTATTTGTATTTAAAATAAATGTTGCTTTAATTTTTATTAATAAAACAATTGCAATTTATGCCAGACTTTAAAAAAATTAATTCCCCTTATTCAGAAACATGAACGGAAAACAATTTTAAAAATTTTCTATGAAAAACACTCAAAATTTATTTGAAAACTGAGTGATTTTCATATAAATTGGCTGTTTATGCTTCTGAATTACATGTAAACTTTCATTAGTGAAACTGAATACGAGAAAGGTTTTTGTTTCATTGTACAACATCGTGAGATTTGCCGAATGTCAATTTGTAGAATAATTGTAATTGCCCCAAGATCGTGAGATTCAATCCTACTAGACTTGTGAGGTTGTCTTATGAGGGTTTTATACTTCTATATTAGTCGCAATCGACCGATAACCTCAAAGTCAACATAGCAGAGACCATCGCTCAAATTCACTCGGATAAGAATTATTCATCCTATCGTACCAAGCCCAAACGGACATTTGAATGATGTTATATTCCACGCATCATTAATTTACTTGAAAGTAAATCGTGTAAATCATGCGCACTCGATCGAAATCACTATCACCTCCATCTCGAATCAATATTACACATGAAATATTTTCCCTTTTCCTTTTTTCGTTCATAAACTTTGTTCACATGAAAAAATTCCACATGTTGTGACATTTTTACATGGAATTTTGTAAACAATAAACAGCTGTTACGAACAAAATCAACTATTGTGAATGAAAAGTTCAGGGGAATATAACGATAGCAATTTTCCCTTCGAGGGAAATTGATATTTCATGGGAACATAAATTTCACATGTCTTTCATGATAGGGGTCTATATTTACCAAACTGGTATCTGACAGTTTTGAACAGAAGAGAGAAGAGAATTGGCAAATTGATGTTCTGCAAAATCGAACGATTTTGTACATTGAATCAGATATGTTTACACGAAAGTAAAACAATTAAATCATGAGGATTCGATTTAAAGAACTTCGATAAAAGATGTGAATTTGTAATAAAAACGAAAACATTTCACTCATTCGGTTTAGAGACTTAGATTATGGTAGTTTGCAAGAGATACATGTGCAGAAAGTCATAATCCAAAAGAATGAATTCTTAATTCAATTTTCAAAATCAAATTAAATATATTCTCTTAACAATTCCATAAAGGACGAATTAATTCGTTGTTCCTTGAAGAATTAATTTTTTATAGAATTAATTACTCATTGAATTATTCAAAATTATAATAGCTTTAAAAATGCAATGAATGATTTAATTCTTCTTCAATTCAAATCTATTACAAAAAGACTTTTGTTTCCATTCATTTTGTAAATGAAAAAATAATAAAATAATATTTTAATTCAATTTGTATTAGATTTAAATTAACAAAACTTAAATCATTGAAAGGTAGAATGAATTCTGTTATGAATTAATTCAACGATGAATAAATTCTATTTAAATAAAAGCCTTTCAATAAAGCTAAAGAATTAGATGTTGGGAATGGATTTATGGACAGAATGGCCGACATCTTTGAATTCTGAATTAAAAATTAAGTGAGTTAAGCTCAAATTGAATTATAAATTCCAAGCTCTGCTTGTAAATATTATCGGAAAAGGTATAAGCAAACCTGTTTTATGCTGATTGTCTAAATTATATTAATTAAATATAATTGAACTATTTAACATTGTGACAATTTGGTTAAATTAGCAAATTTTTCATAAATTAAGCAACATTTATTCCAGAAACAGATGTGGCTGCATCTATATCAACTCTTAATAACATGTTAAATAATAAAGCATACTTTCAGGCAAACATACTACTATTTAACATATACAACTGTATTTATTCAATAGATTGTAAATCGACTCTAGCCATTTCTAAAGCCCTATGATATTCCCTGGCGTTATCATAAACAAGTTCAAAGTGTCAGCAGGACAATGGTACTAAAATCTTGTAGTACAGAAATATCTTAAGTATTTCAGTTTAATATTAGCAATGTCCTGTCGACCTGCTAACACATGCATGAGAAAATCTTGCAGTATCATTCACCCTTATCGCGAATCAATATTTCACATGAAATATTATATTCACTTTTTCGTTCATCGTTTTAGATGGAATTTTGTAAACAATAAACAGCTGCAACGAAGAAAATCAACTGTTATGAAAAGTTCATGGAAATATCACGATTGCAATTTTCCCTTCGAGGGAAATGGATATTTCATGGCAACATAAATTTCACATGTTATTGCCATAAAGATTTTTTTTGTAGACAAATGCAAAGTATTTAAAGCCTTAATGTAGGCTTTATAGTTTTGAAAATGTTTAAGTATTTAAAGCCTTAATGTAGGCATTACTTTTTTTTAAATGTTTAAATTTATAAGAGCTGATAATAGCAATGATTGATATGAATCATTTGCTTTAAGAACTATTAATTTTCATTAGTTTTGTGTGTAAAACCCAATACCAAACTCAACTGATATTTGAAACTGGAAAAGTATTAGACTACAAGACTTTGTAAGTGAAAACTGTTTAATACAAATATGTTGAATAATACTCATTAAAGCTCAAAAGGTTTAGGAGCTAAACAACAAAAAAAAATGGTTTCTATACAAAAAAGCTAAAATTTCGAAATTTAAATGCCGCCAGTCTATACAATACAAATTTCAAATATCAGTTAAAAACACATAGTACGAAAAAACAAGACACATATATACACAAACATGTATGTAGGTAGGTTAATATTCGAATTTCGAACATGTGATTTTGGTTGGTTAAAAACAAAAGTTATTTACACACACACATACAAAACTAAAAAATTCTTAAATATTACTAATTTTGGTTTTAATTATCATAAAGAAAAACATACACATACATACACATGATTATTAATTAATAAACATTCATATTTCTTCGATTAGATTAATTATTAAAATACTTTTTTTTTTGAATTTTTGTGCAAAATGTAAAGAAAGTTAATTAAGTTTTTTTCAGTTTAATGACAAATATTTTTTTTTTAAAAAAAGTAATTTACAAAAACATGAATTATAGATAAAAAAATTAATAGATTTTTTTTTAAATATTATTGGTTTTTTTTAATTAAATATTATTTAATATAAATTGTTTTTTTAGTTAACTTGGCCTTTGGTTAGTTTTTATTTCATTTAGCAAATAAAAAAAAAGTAAAATTATAAACAAATTATTATATATATATAAAAATAGTTGTTGTTGTTTAATATTAAATGTAATTATTATTAATTATTAAATAAAATACTGTTGGCTATGAGAGAAAAAAAAACATACAAAAAAAATTAAAATTAAGAAAGTAAAAGTTTCGAATAAGAACAGTTAAAAAATTATTATTATTATTATTAATAACATTAGATTATTTATGTTTAAATGTTTGTAAAAGAAAAAAAGTATTAATATTATTATTGAAATTGTATAAAATAAAAACATTTGCATTTGTGCATTTGATTGAAATAAATGGGGGTGATGACAAGGGGCAAATTTTCAATATTTAAGTGTTGTAGGAAAGGAAAATTGTACTTGCAAGCTGGTTTAAGTAGGCTTTGAAATTCAGAAGCATCTTTACAAAGTAAGTCATATTGACAATAGTCAGTATTAAGTAAAAAACAATAAAGAATTTTGTTGCTAAATATGTTTACAAAATTTTTTACTTGTCGTTTTTGAAATTCAAATTCGCTATTCAAAATCAATTTATTAATTTATAAAACAAAATTTATTATGAATAAGGCCTTTATAAATTGTTTTTATCATGTCATAAATTTGTATGACAAAAATGTGTCATGTCAGTCACTACTTTACACAGTTAGTCATAATGAAAATGGTCAGTATTGTGTGAAAAACAATAAAGAACTTTATAGCTAAATATGTTTATTAAATTTGTCATTTGTCGTCTGTTCATCAATTGTTTTTATAAATTGTTTCATTCATGTCATAAATTTGATGACAAACTTTTGTCATTGTCACATTTTATTTTTTTTTAATTGCAAATCTATGACTTTTTAAGTTTCCAAATAATACATTAAACACTTTTTCTCTCATGTCTCTAATTTTAATGACAAACATTTGTCATTGTCATTATAACAATTTTATTTAATGGAAAAACACTTCTTTTTTTGGTTTTCAAATCAATATTTTTGAAATTTTTCTGAATTAAAAGTGAAAATTTAATTTTTTTACAAGATTGATTTTATCGTACTAGAAATTTGTCATTGCCACAATGACAAAATTTTATCACAGTCAACATTTAGTGAAATTTATAAAATTTTCTTATCATGTCACAAATTGTCATTAAAATGACAGAACGAAATGTAAAGTTTTGTGTTTAGTTTTCTATTTAGTCTTGGTTTTATCATGTGTCATCGTCCCAATGATATCAACAAGTTTGGAACAAATGTACACTTTTCTTGTTCTGTCAAAAACGGACACTAATATGACATGTATCTCAGTTGTCATTGTCACAGTGATCTAGACAAGTTTGGAACAAATATATTGTTCAATTTTTTTATCATGCCACATATGATGCAAATTCTAAGTTTTATGTTTCTGTCTTTAAATAGTAAATTTTTCCTTTAGTCATGTTTTTGCCATGTCAGTGACAAAAATTATTAAAACTGGAAAACATTCAGTTTTTTTTTCTTTAGTTATGTTTTTAGAATTAGATTTTGTCATTTATGACAGCTGTCATTGTCACATGGACAACAATTACTAAAACTTTGATATTTGTTTTCTTATTTCTCTCAAATGCTACAATTGTCTTAAGGTTGTCACTGTCATGGCCTTGGTCATTGTTACTAAAACTATGATATTTGTCTTGATTTTGTCACTATCAGTTTTATGAGAAAGCTTTGAATTCTTAATTTGTCCACAATAATGAAAATTGTCATTATTCGAATAGTTAATTTTTCAATAATATTGAAATTTGTTTTTAAATTTAAATGTGTTTTTAAATGAGAAATTAAAAATTATTGTATTAAAATTGGTGAATGTAAAGTAAGACATGTGATTTATTGTGGGGTAAATGTAAATGAATAAAGTGACATTTAAAGAGTGCCTTATGTAAATGTAGGAAAATGTCTGGTGGATTATAAACATTTTAAGCAATGCAAATGCAAGTTTGATAAATATATATTTTTTTTTAAATTATTATTTTTTTACATATACAACTTATAAACTAAAAGGTTTTTAATGACTTAAATTAGATATATAGAAAAACCACAACCAAATATTAATAATTAATTAAATAAGATTAGATTAATTAAAAATGTTTTAAGTTTACGTTATTAATTTAGCCTAGTTTGTTGTTATAATTATTGTTGATTATTTTGTCAAGTTAATTAGTTATGAAAATGAGCTAATTGGTTTTAATTTTTTTCTAGGGTTAATCAATTATTAAAAGTTTGTTTAATTGTTGGCTTTAAAAGTAAGCCTTTTTTGGATTTTGGCTCAAAAGGTAGATAACTTTAAAAATTTTAGGGATTTTTATATTTTCAAAAAAAGGGAACGAAGAGAAAATATTTTAAATGCCAGCGTAGATTCCAACGTTGTTTTAGGATTTTTCTTTTTTGTTTTGTTTTCAAATTAGTAAAATCAATATTTCTTTTTTTTTTTAATTTTTTTGTAAAGGGGGTTAGTTTTTTTTTAATAAATTCTTTTTTATTTCAATTTAAAAGAAAAGTTGGTTTGTTGTTTGTTTTTCGTCTGTTGTTTAAATCATTGACCTTTATTTTTCTTGTTTTCTTTTAAAACCTAAGTGTACATTTTATATATAAAAAAGAGATGTTTTTTTAACAAAATATTCATATAGAGATTTCCACTAAACGAGACATTTACAAAATTTTATTATATTATATAGAGTGTTTATAAAAAATACTTTTTAAAACTAATTTAAAACTAAATTGTAATTAAAACTAGAATTTGATTTTCTTAACATTTTTTTTTTTTAATTTTTCTTTATATAAATTCTGTGTTTCTTTCTTTTAAAGTTCTGCAAAGGCTCAAGTCAACTTAGAAACAATTATTTGTTTAATTAAAAAAAAAGATTCTAAAATTTTAATTTTTTCTTTTAAATTTTAAACTGGTATCGTTTGTTTTTGTTTTCTCAAAGAAGAAATATAAGTGTTGTTGAATTTTTTTTCTTAATTGCCATAAAAATATATATAAATAAATGTCATATAACAAAAAGGACAATACACCGTAAAAATATAACAAACAGAATGTCTAAAATGTGTAAAAGAAAATGAGTTATAACTTTTCAAAATAAATAATTTTTCAATATTTCGATTATTTCCGTGCTTATTTGTCAGGCGAATCATTTGGTTCTGTTCTGTAAACTGAATTCGTGTAATGCTTTTAACTACAAAATAGTAACTAAGATTTGAAAATCATTCGGTTTTGAAAACGAATCAAAGTTTAAATTGTTTCATTCGTAGTATTGAATGAAATATTTGAAAAGTTTTGGAATTTTTTCTAAAATTTTTAGTAATGAAAATGTTTCCTTAATAAGATTTTCAAATTTTTTTATACAAATGTATAAATTTTTGCAAAATTTTGAAAATTTTTAAGTTGTAATATTAAAATTTCAATATTAAAAAATTAAACTATTTTAAATTCCATAATATTTTTTAATTTTGTTTACAAAAATTTTTAAATCGATTTTGAATTTTTAAGTTTTTTGAAAAAGTTTCAAATTTTTAAAATAAAATATTGAAAATGTTGCCTTTATAAAAACTTCAAAATTAAAAATTGTTTATTTAAATTCAAAATATTTAAATTTTAGGAAAATTTTAACTTTTTTAAATAATTTTTTGGAAAATTTCAAAATTTTTTAAATTAAAATTTTCAAATTCTAACATTAAAATGGAAACTAGTTAAAATTTATTAATACTTAAAAACTTTTAATGAAAATATTTAAAATAATTTTTCAAATTTGTAAACAAATCGAAAGTTTTAAATTTATAAATTGTAGTATTGAAAGGAAAACTATTCACATTTTTTAATAGCTTTGAACTTTTTTCTAAAAACTTTTGTTATCAATTTCGAATTTATAAAATTTGTTTGAAAAAGTTTCAAATTGTTTAAATAAAATATTTGTATTGAAGGAAACAACATCAAATGTTTAAAATCAATTAAAAACCTAAATTCAACGTTTTAAAAAAATTGAAAACCTTAAAATATATAAATTTTTTAAAATATTTAAACATATTTGAATAGATTATTCCAAGATAACTGACAAACTGTGTAAAATTGCCTGGTATTGTCTCTTTTGTTATATGATAAATTAAACAGAAAAAATATAATAATAAAATAAATATAAAAAATAGTAATAATTAAACACAACTAACCTGTTTTAAGCTGTAAAATGTATTTTTAAGAAAATTGTTAAATAGTTTGTTTGTTTTTAATGCATACAAAGTCATTACAACACATCAGAGATATTTAACTATTTGGATTCAACAAGCAATATGCCCCAAAGGGGGCCCCTTCTAAAGACAGGCTTTTATTTGAATTGAATTATTTAGTTTAAATGAAATTTTAAAAGAAAATAAAAGATTTGTTCGTTTTTTGTTAAACTATAAAATATAACACAATTGATATTTGATTTTAAACTTATAAATGAAAAAGAATAGAGATTAATAACTTTAGCTCAATTAGAAAAACAAAATTAAGTTTTTTTTTGTTTTGTTTGCCAAGAAAAATTAAACAATAATTATGTTTAGAGGGTAAAATTAATTTAAAAAATAAAAATGAAATTCACTTTAATGTTTTTTTTTTTTTGTTTGCTTATGTTTTTTCACAGAGAAATCACGGTTTTATTTAATTAGATCTCTATAAAGCCTGGCTTAGTTGGGACCCCCACAGCAGCTCTCTGATATGGATGTTCACGGTTAGCCGCCAAACGTCGTTGTTTAATGGCTCCTACTAAAATACATGGGTATATAATTAATAAATTTCATAATTTTTGTGGTTCTTTAAATTTATATAAATATAGAGTAAAATAAAATATAAAAAGTAATAAAATAATGATATTTTTCACAACTACTACATACGCACTACTTATAATACAACAAATAATATGTAAAAACAAAATTCAAAATTCTAGTCGGTTGCCTTAATTAAGCCAATTTTGATTTTGTAGTTTAAAAATTTTTCAAATTTTAAAAAAGTTTCATAAATTTCTTTGGAATGAAACGTATAATAGAAATGTTTTATTCATATAAATATTGTTTAATTTGTTTAGAAAGCAAAAGTGATTTTTATTTAAATATATATGTATATTTTTTTATAAATTTGTAAACTATTTGTAGTTAAAGTTAAAAAAAAACAAGTTAAATTTGGAGTTCTAACTTAACGCCCACAATATAGGCCTGGTTTTTTGTCAAACACAAATTGCTTGGTTGTTTAAAAATTGTGTTGCATACCTTAAGGCTTTTTTGTTTATAATACTACTTATGGCGTTTTTTTTCTGTCCTTTTTTTCTTTAACGACTTTTTATTTGTGCAATGCATATTTATTGCAGTTAAATTTGGTATCAAATTAAAGGTAATTAAAAGGACTATCCAATGGTATATAGTTTATTTTAGAAATACCACAATATTTTGTGATATTTACATATAAATATCAAATAATATTGTTGAACATTCTGCACAATTTTAGCATGTTATTCATTATTTATTGAGTTATACCTTCTTAAAATGATCTTTAATTTGATGCCTTATATAAAATTTTTACGAAAAAAAAGACAGAAAATGGTCAAATTGTTTCTCTTTAAAGAGAACGTCATTAAATTGTGCCTTATTTTATGTTTTCTTTAACTTGTTTTATAAAAACTTTATATAAAAAATAAACCTATTTTAAAAATTTCTAATAATATTTAAAAAAGCATGATTTCTAATATGATTATTATTTTGTTTGTTTAAGTTTCAATTGCTGACTAGTTTATTTAACAGATGATTAATCATTTTATTGCTTATTTTGTGATGGACGGAAACTGTATGAGCTTTTTTTATATTTCTTTCAAATTCCATTAATTTATGTATAATAATATAAAATAAACAAAAAACTATTTAAACAATGTATTAAGGGATTTATCTTTACAAGATTCATACATTTTGGAAAGTATTTTTTAAATGAAATGACAGTACATATAAAAAATTTTAAAATTCAATTAGAATATTAAAACTCTAGACATTTTTTAACTGAGGAAATACCTTATTAAATTGTTAAAATAAAATTCAATTGGAATATTAAAACTCTACAAATATTTTCACTCAGGACCTTATTAAATTGTTAATTTAAATTTTTAAGTAAAAAAATTACATTAACTTTAAAGGTGGGGCCTGTTTTTTGATCTCCAAAGAAAATCATAGTGATGGAAAGTTAGTCGCACGAAGTCAAAAGTTTTTCATCCTCTGAATCTCTGAATCTATATTTGTTTATTTAAATCAGTGGTCAGCACCAGGGAGGGGGCTATCAGTCATCATCATTAAAATTATCAAAACAGATACAATAATCACAATCAATAGCTGGTCAAATTAAAGTATTAATGATTGAAAATGCATTATAATCCAGATTCTCTTTAAGCCGACCACTGATTTATATTTGCATAGTACAATATAGAGAAACTTTCATTTGAAATAGTTTAGGTTTTCTTTAGACTTATTCTCAGAGATCGCATAGAAGTAGAATTAATTAAAGCCAAATCTGATTTCTTTCGTTTAGAAAAAGAAACCTATTGCAACGCTTTAATTTGTGATTATAAAGTTCCTCCTGATATTCCATTTTGAATTAAGTTTTGATCAGTATTTGGCAAATTTTAGAATGAAATACTTCTTAAAACAATAAACAAATAAATAAACAACTTAAAAATTAATTTAGCACCTTTTTAGATTCAACATTTAACGTGTTTTTTTTTTGTGTAACAACAGAACTAAACGAAACATAACTCTAAATAATAAACTAAACTTAGAAAATATTAATATAAAAAAATATAACTAAACAAAATATTAAATGAAATTCTTATATTGTTTTACCCCTGCTTGGCTGACTATTGTTTTAAATAAAAAAAAAAAGTTGGAAAAAAATGGCACATAATGGAAAATTCAAACGACTTATTCGAAAGTAACAAAACTAAAATGCACAAGAAAAACACAATTAAACTAAGAATTTTTTAAAAAGAAAATAAAATTTGTAAATAAACTTTTTGAGTACACCGTGGATTTTTTATTCACGATTGGGCTGCATGTATAATTCTCTATGGCTCGAACATTCGAATAAGTATTAGCTCTCATATGAATTGTGTAAAACTAACTTGATTTGAATTTAGCATTTGAAACATATTTGTGAACGTACAAGCTCAATTCTGGAATTTCATTAGTATCAAACTATATTCAAAATTTCGAATTGTAATTTCAATACATTGATTTCTATTAACCTACTTCCAACTGTAACTGATTTCTACTGTTCTGGTCCCTTTAAAGACTGTGTGTTTTGGTTTTGTATGTAAAATCGGTAGGTATTTCGTGTGATGCTAAATAACACTGAGGGAAAATATGCTAACATCATAGGAAAACTTGAATTCTATCTTCTTTCCTTTACCCCCTCCCCCAGTGTATCATTAGAGATGGCTATTTTCTTAAATTAATGTTGATATAAACTTACAAATTACCCTATAACCCCTAAAATTAATAAATGTATTACAAAAAAAAAAAAATAAAACATAAACTCGAACTTATAATGCATTTTAAAATAATAATAATAATAATAAACCTATGAAAGCTTTTCAAATACTTTTGTGTTGTTCAGGGATCTAAAGAAAATTTCTACAAAATTCTACAAAAACTACCAAGAATATTGTTAATTATTTCTATGTATATACAAGTTTAAAAAAGAATTATTATAGAAATTCAAAAGTTCTCAACTAGATTATACTCATTTTGTTTTATGGGAAAAAAAATTAGATAAAATTATAAATAATAATTAAAAATATTTATATTTATATATAAATTAAAAACAAATAAATAAACAAAAAACACATAAGGAAAAAGATCATTGGAAATTAATTAACTAAAAATCACTTTTGCTTTTCTGTTAACAACATATTTATATGCCCAACGTTTTGTCAAAATGTTTAAAGAAGTTTTTAATTAAATCAAATTTGAAAAATTATTTAAAAAGGAAAACCTAACCTTAAAGTAAAAATTATAAAATACATTTAACTTTTTTCGAGCAATAACTCTTGTTTTTAGATTAAATTAAATATTTTTCTGGATTTTCAATTGTTGTTTGTTTCTTTTTGTTTTATAATTAAATTTGTGTGTTTTCTTTTTATATAAAATAAATTATAAACTACTTTTTGTGTATTTTTTTGTGGTTTTGTTTTTAAAAAAAATATATATATAAATAAAACGAAATGTTTTAAAAAATGTTTTTTTTAAAAGACGGAGCCAGCATGCAAATATCGACCAACTGTAAAAATGTTTTTAATAAAATAATAAAAGAAATAAAATAAAATCAACAAATCAAATTTATAAAAGTTTTGGGGGTAGAAAAAAAAATAAATGTTTTAACTAAAATTTAGGGGTTAAGCTACATAAATGTATTAATACATTTAAAGGGTTAATTGATTTTATAGTTTTCTGGTGATATTTTTAAAGCAGTTTTTAAATTTGGCATTTTCTAGATATTAAACAAAAACAAAATTAAATACAAAAGCTTTTGGTTAAAAGTATTATTGAAAAAAAAGCAAAATTATAAAATGTATGAGGTGCAAAATGTAGAACAAAAAACGTCTTTAGCAATTGCCATGGCACACTAGTCACAGGTATCAATTTTATGAAAAAAATAAAAATTAAATAAAATATAAAAACTAAATAAACAAAAAAAAATACTTAAATTGTCTAGGACGAAATTATAAGAATAAACTCCACCAATAATACGTAAAAGAAAAATATTTATTTCTAGAAAATTTAACAAATTTGGCTTTAAAGTTTATTTTTCGGAAATGGGTCCTATATTTATGCCCCATTCCGGAGGACATTTGTATGTGGGCTATGGGTAATAATGTGTCTACATTCAGGAATATGGTATTAAGTTATCTTTTAGAATTCCAAATTAATGTATTATTATTCAAGCTGAAATATTGGCTATTAGGATAGCTAGACTTTCAACAGTCGTACTCTTTTGGGTACGTGGACACCGAGATATTTAGGCGGTATAATGATTGACGGAGACATAGGCTTTCTATGAGGGATTTCGATATCTAAATGCAAGCAGTGAATTAGTAACTTTTACTACGAGCTCGCTCAGACAAGATGGAGATGACAACATATTTTCTTGGCCTAACACCCGGTGATAAACGCACACTGCAAATTTGCCAACCATGCAAGGAGGCTTGGCCTGTTCTACGCAATGTCTTGTGTAGTTGTTGTCAGAATGAAGAGGAGGATGAAGTTAGATTGCATCAACGGCATTATTAGGAATAGCAATAGGAGAACTCACATCAGACACGGAAATCTCCTCGTGGTGACTTAGTATCCGTCAAATGACTGGATTCTCCTAATCTCCTTATTTCTCCTCATCTGTCCTTTTCCTCTATATTTTTCTAATCCTTTACTCTATTTGATTTTCCTCTTCTCTTTTTATCTTTATCTGTGCCTCTTTATTTCTCTATTTTCTCAAAGGAACCTACTGTATGGATCCAAGCGAGCTATATCTTTCCTGTTTCTACTTGACAGTTACCTGATAACCTAACTTAACCTATGGCTAATAATAGTCAGATTTGAGATAGTCTCAATAGGAGACTATCCTGTGGTTACAATTGATGTGTAGGAATGAAAATTTTTTCTTCCGTTTCGGTTTTTGGTTTTATTGATCTCAAGTTAAAGCCTTGGGGTAATAAATTTTCCTCCTATGGTATTCGTCAGGCTCTGAAGGATTACAAGGTCAAGTCCAGGCTGGAACATATCTGTAAGCCTGTAGGGGTTCATGGAACTCTTTTAAATACGACTGTGTTGGGTAGCAGGTCCACTGGAAAATTGAGAGCATCGAGATTGCAAATGAGCTTACAATTCACGGCATGCATTTTTCCCAGGAAGTGAGGGAAATTTTCGAAATTTTCAGGAGATGGTTTGTGAAGAAAAAACTTCAAAAATTCCGGGTAAACTTGGATTTTTTGAGTCCAGTCAACTGTAATAAAAAAGCTCCCTAAAGTATGCAGTACAAATTAAGATGTTTTATTTGCAAATAAATAAGAACAGGCAGGTGTATGTTGGTTGGAGAAACTTGACGAACTAACATTAGTAAATTCTACCTAGCGAACAGAAAACAAACACAACACTGGTTTGTGTGATTATTTTGAGTTTTTTTTTTAGTTTGAATTTCTTTCTAGTTTCCGCTCTATGTTTTTCTATGGTTTGAGATTCTAGTATGTAATTGTATTAAGGGTGGAGTTTAGCAAACAAAAAATTAACAAAACTAAAAGAAATTAAAAAATAAATAACAAAATAATAAAAATTAAAAAAAAATAAACTAAATATTTAAAAAATGCAATACAAAATCAAAAAAAAAATACTATTTAAGCCATTTAAATATCAACAAAATTAACACTAAATCTACTAGTTTAACTAAAAATTCTTTGAAAATTTTAAAAATGATATTGCATTGATCTAAATTAATAAACCTAAACCCAAAGCCTACATTTAAATTTATTAATAATTTAAAAACAAACACAGTGAAAGTATTTTAAAACTGAGACAAGATTTTTTTTTTATATTTATAAGGAAAATTTAGCTCAACTAAATTTATAATTTCAAAATTTCACTGTGTTTTTAAGGTTAATTTTAATTTAAGATTTTTTTTTTGTTTAGAAAAAAATGATTTCTTAAAACATTAGTGATGTGTGTTTGTATGCATTATTAGCTTTCAAAATTATTGCTCGCATTTAATATATAATTAATAATCTTTGTTTGATTGTTTTTTTTTTTTTAATATTTATGTTTAGAATAAGTTGTATTCATTCGTCCATTAAATTATTAATCAATTATTCTGGGTTATTTCAAAAATACCATATAAACAAACAAATAAATGTTTAAATGTTTTAAGGCATTTGTTGTAAAATGTATTAAATATTAAACTACAATAAATAAATTATTTTAGTTTTTTTTTTTAAAAAAATATATAAATATGACAACAAATACATAAAAGAAAATGTGAGAAAAATTATATATGTTTGATTGTTTGTTTGTATGTATGTAGATTATAAAAATAATAATATTTAATTATGAAAAAAAAAAGAATAAATAAATAAATGAATTTATCTAGCAAACAACCCACCGCTATGATCTGCGTATTCCGTCAGCAAAGGATTTCCAGTGAGAGCGGTGTTGTAGAGATTGTAATCGGCGTATGGAGCGAAAATCATGCCATGAGCCTGATTTTCAAATGCGTTAGCAGGTGTCGCAGTACCCGATAATATGCTCGCCGCTGATGTGGGCACCGTCATGCGCTGTGACAGTATTAAAGGAGCGCCCAGAGGGGCGGATGTGGGGGCGCGCATCTGTTGAGCTAAACCAGGAATACCGGCAGGATTCAAGAGACGATTATCGGCCGAGGCGGCGGCTACAACACGACGCCAATCTTCATCACAAACTAAGAGAGTGATTAGATAGAGAATATTGATATAAAATATTAATTATTTTCATTAAGACTGATCAAATCAAAGCAAATTTTTAATAACATTAATGAAAAAAAAAAAAAAAAAGTTAATCAACCGTTTAATATTATTGTTGTTGCTGTGGTTGGTTGTTTGTTTGTTTGGTTTTATTAACAAGTTTTGTTAAGAAAATTAACTTTTTCTTTTGGTTTTAAGAAATTAATTTAATTAATTTAATTAATTATATGTATGTAATTGTTTTAATTATTTAGCATTGTTTTGTTTGTTTGTTTTGTTAGGAGTTCCTTCTCCTGGTTTCAATACATACACAACATACCTTGAGCTGCATTTTTGACGGCTGTAGTATCCCTATAAGTGCCATTAATTATTGCTAATTCCATCAGTTGACGTTTCTTAAGCTCATCTTCGCCTTCCGCTTGCTGTTAGTATCAGTATCAGTTTTGAGTTTGAGTTTGAATTTTAATTTTTGATTTTAAAAATTTTGTTTTCGTTTTTTTTGTTTTGTTTTATGGTTAAAAACATTAATTTTGTTTTGTTTTTTGGGTCAGAAAAATAAAATGAAAATAAAATTTGTCAATTAATAAAGAGGGTTATTTGAATTAAGAGTTTGTTTTAATAAGATTAAGAATAAAAAAGGAACATAATCAACAGAGCGGGGGTTTCTTAATGTGTTTTGTAGTAGTGACATCTAGCGGGAGTAAATATGGTTATAATTATATTGATATTTCTTCAGTTTAGCCAATAACTAGAAGATCTGCAATTGTTTCAACAGCTGATCTTTATATTTATGACAAATGATCCTCAAAAGCTCATCTAACAATTGATCCTCAATGGAAAATACAGAAGGAAATTAAAAATCCTGAATGATTCTAAATTGTAAATAATAACCGATCATCAACTGATCCTTAAACGTTACACTAATAGTTAGAGATTAACAATAAAACGAGGATAAAAATATGATCATGACGACACTTCAATTAATTGCAATGTCTCGGCTGTCATATAGAAGTGAATTAGTTATCTCTAAGAAAGTGGGGCAGTATTAAACAGCTCTACGTTATATAATGAGTCTGTAGAATGTTCGAATATGCAATCCGGTACCCAGGATTGTAGATGAACATGCGAGACAAGGTTCTGGACTTGATTTCAAAGTGGGGAAATCGAGAATCTGATCTGATAGGTACTTGAGTGATAACATTCGATTCTGGGAAAGCTGTATGTACTGCAGGATTAGTAATTGGGACAAGCACTCCTCATTTGTGTAGCAAGTGTAAGAATTTCGATGAGATTTAGACTAAGGACAACAAACATGGGATTACATAGCTGAGCAAGATATTCTAAGATATCCTTTTAGTTAGTGGATGAAGGTTGTTTCTTTAGGGAGGATCAGATGGCTTCAATATGGAAGAGTGGGATTAGAGAATCACTTGTTTCCTACTTCTTCTTTACTTCTGAATTTTCTTTCTTCTTTCTTATCTTTAACGCAATTTACTTTCTTACTCTTTTCGAACTGAACTGCAATGAACTCTAGGCATCTCTGAGAGTCTGTAAACATTGTACCCTAACCTCTCTAAACTACCAAAGGATCTTGAAGACTGATCTTTACATAAACTCCTTGAAATATGTTCTCAAACTAATGCCTGTATAATTTTAAAGATTTATATAAACACAACTTTAACCATTTAACTCTGTAGATACTCACTCTTTTCGGAACTCTATAACACCAAAGAGCAACATGTTATTTAACAAAATTTGCTCTTTAATATTTAAAAAGTTCTCCTTAAGTATTACATACAAATTCTTTATTAATACTGACTTTTTTTTTGGCTTGCATTTTTGTCTTATGCCTTCTTGCAACAAGAAGTATTCCACAGTTATTAGCATTAAAAAAAATTAATTTGTTTAAAAAAGAGTTGTTTAAAAACAATAGTAGAAAAAAGAACAAAAATCACAAAAAGAATTTAATTGTTGTTATATTACTTTGGTTAAAGTTTAATGAGTTTCAGTTAAATTTCATAATAATAAAACATAATTGAAATTGAAAATTTCAACACTTACCGGTATGAGTAGTTTTTGTACTTCGCCAACGGCTTGACTTAATTTGAGTTTGGCACGGTTTTCTGTATCTTCGACGGTAATCAAGACGTGTAATTCATCTGATAAATGTTCCCAATTGGGTTTGCCTCTGTTAGCATCTTCCTGTTAGCGGAGAAAAGAAAATATAAATTAATTAATAAAATTGTTCAAGAGTAAAGGATTTTTTTATATGTTTCTTTTGTATTACATTTCTTCACTACAGTTAATAAACCACCTGTTAAACGATGGGTTAAATACACCCACCCACCACCAATTAATCGCTTGTCAATTGCCAGCATAAAAGAAACCAAAAAAATCTGCTGTTTTTCTTTGAAGTAAATTACTTTGTTCCTTTAAAGCGAAACATTTCTGTGAAAGGATACTTTTAAGTCTTCATTATATTTCATTTATTTCGTTTTTGATTTTAAAACTGTTTTACATGCATTTTGATTATGTATGTTAAAATTCGTCCTTCAGATTTATTTCAAATTAAGTGGTTTTGTGATTTCGAAATTAATTAAACTTTTCGCAAACAGATATTGATGTATTATTATGAACTTATTGTAGAACTATATTTCCTATGAATTAAATAACACTGTGTATAATTTTTTGAGTCATGGAAATATATCCAAAGTCATGCACTCTTTTTTATGGGCCCCAAAGATTTGGGGCCTCGGTGTCAAAAAAGTGATAATTTTCTCATGCTCATATCTTGCAAACAGTTCGAAATTTTGATTTACTCTCTGTGGCAAAATTGTAGCTCTTGTCATAAAGAACAAAAATTGTGAACATATAAAATCAAAAAAACTTCATCTTCAAGATCAAAGTCTCAAAAAACTTTAAAAAAATTGAAATAATTTTTTTAAGCAGCCTAAAAGTATGCTTTAGTTTATAATAATTTAATAGTTTATGGCCCAAAACATTTAATTCCTTTAGTTTTTTCTTACTAACTTATATTGACCTACATAAACGGTGTTAAGAATCATTCCTAGGAAGTTCATTTGTTCTAGAAAGTTGTTTATTGAGATCTTAGGTACATTTTTGTAGTTGATTGTTTCTTTGAATTTTGAACGGTTTGCTACCTATGGACCAGAACAGGGGAAAAAAGGTAAAAAAAATTGTAAGTTTTTTGCGATTTTAATCTGAAGATGAAGTTTTTTTGAAAAAAAAAAATTTACAATTTTTGTTCTTTATGACAAGAGCTAAAACTTTATCTCAGAGAGTAAATCAAAATTCCAAACGGCTTGCAAAATATGAGCCTGAGAAAATGATCACTTTTTTGCAAAAATGAAACCGAGGGCCCATAACGATGTTGCACTGTGTAACGATAATCTGAATTTATATTGTCAAACATCGACATCACTGACCAAAAATGGCGTCTTTCCATAATGTTCAAATTTCAAGTACGTTCAATATACATACATATGTATGTATGTATATTTAACCAAAGCCTATAAGCAATTCATTCGTTTTTAGAATTTGTTAAACAATTTTAAATAGAAGTTTTGAAATTCCTATAAAAAAAAACATTACAATCCTATACAAAAAACAACTTGAATAGAGTCCGACTGATTTTTTTTTTCAAATTTAAAAAAAAAAATTTTAATTTTTTAAAAATAATTTTTTTTTTATTTTATTAGTGAAAAAAATGTTTGACAAAAGTTTCAAATAATGTTTGAGTGCTTGGTTTTAAATTTAAAAAAATTGTTATCCGGTCGTGTTTTTGAATCACTCCTTAAATATTTTTAAAAATTTAACACAAACAAAATTCAATTTTTTGCAGTTTCCCAAATATTTTTTTCTAGAATTTTCAATGGCCGTCATTGTACTTGTAACATTAAATTGTATTTTGGAAATTTGGTGTCACATTTTCAAAAATAATCTTTAATTAAATCACTACAAAGAAAACAGTTTCTTTTTATAAAATGAAATTACATTTTTTTGGTGGTTAAATAAAAAGAAATAAATTATAAATGTTGTGAAACACCTCCCAACCGTTTAGTGCTGACAAAAATATAAAAACTTTATGAAGAAAATTAAGTTTTATGATTAAAATACACACAGGATAGGGAATTAACAACAAGAATAAATGCTATAAAGAAAATAATAATTAAGTTTTATACATCTGTGCAGTTGGATGTAAGTAAAGTGTTGTTGTGTGAATGAATGTTTTTGAGGCAGTAAAAAGTAAAAAATTTTTTTGGCAACACTTTTGAAATGAAAACAATATTTAGTAAATTACATTTCTATATTAAATTTTGGGAATTTTCCTTACACAAAACACAATTTTTGACACTATTTTTTACACGACAACACTTTACAAAATAAAATAAATCACAACAATAAAAACAGCAGCTAGTAAAGGGGAGGAAGGAAGGAGAAAATATTGTAAAATCATGTGGTTGTTGTAGTTGACAGTTATTTTATGAGAAGAAATGTCTGCTTATAAACAATCACACTCACGCATACAAATTGAGCACACGAGTAGGTGTGTAAATAAAGCGAATTAAAAAAAAAACATTTGACAAGATTTTCTCTTTATGATTCAACAACAAACAACTTGCTGACAGTTTGTTGTTGTTGTTTTTATTGTTATTATTAGTACATTTTAGAGGCTGTTGCAGTTTTAATTGTAATAATTTTGTTAAAATTATATTCAAATTTCTTGTATATATAATTTTTATAGACCTGTCATTCACCATACAATTTTTGAAATTAACAAACAAAAAAATGCATTATTTTATAAATAAAGGTGTTTATGAAAAACACACGAAAATCACGATGGCTGGCAGATATTTTTAATTTTTAAATAAAAGTTCAAGAAAAAGAAAAACAAAGAAGTAGCAGAGGTATAGAAACCCATACAAATGTTGAAAAGTGTGTACAAACATCCGTTTTTGTCATTTCCTCTTTTGGTGCGACACGTTTTACAAGGCAAATATCATAGAAAAGATTAAGAACTTTATAGGAATACATGTGTACAAACATATGTATATATGCAGGTGAGTAAACAAAATCTGATACATGTTTAGTTATGTATGTGTACAGTGGGTGTTATTAAAATTGCTGGACTTAACTTCATTCCAATATTGGATAACGTAATAGAATTTAAGAAGATACCCCGATGTAGTCAAATAAACATAAGCATTGATTTAATATGACCCGTTTTCGAGTTCTGCAAGTCGCGTGCTCACTTTTTGTGCTTTTTTTTAGATGTCAGAAGGTCGGGTCAAGGAGAAGAATATTTTTAAAATTTCAGTACAGACTTGCTGGTAATCGGCAAGTTGGTCTGTTGTTGCTCTGTATATTGCCTAATATAAAACGAGTCTAACAATCAATTTAAAAGGACATCGGACCCGATGAAGAAAAACTGAGTACCTATGCAGTATTTTTCTAGGTGTATAGAAAAAATATTAAAATTGTTACAGGGTGTAATTCAGTAATACAAATTCCGTTCAATTTATTAAACGTATTAAATAACAAATTATAGAAAATTGAATTATATGCAATTTTTTAAAGAATACTCTAGCTATAAAATTCCCATTAATTTTGCCACCCACTGTATATTTGGGGTAATAGGAGTATCAACAACAATAACAATTGAACGAGTAAATACGAGTATTATTATTTTTATTACAAATGCATATGTACACACACATGTATATATTTCATTGCTGTTTATTTGGCCGATGTATTTCTTTTTCTCTCACAACAAAATGCGTGAGTAGAGTAAGTCTTTGTATGAGAGTGTAAGTAAATAACAGTTGTTTTAATAGTTAAAAATGCAATTTGAATTTATTGGTAAAACAACAACAACAATAAAAACAATATTGCACTTGTATGTATCGTTAACATTCGTAACATTATGCTGTGATGTTGTTTGTAGAGTTGTGGACGAAGCCAATTTTGTTTTAAGTCAAAACCGAACCTAATATTCGACCATAAAATCGTTATTCGGCATAATACGAAACTAACCGAAACTTTTCAAATGTACTATTTATTGATTTTCAAACAAAATTAGTAATTTTAGAGCATGTTTCAGGTAATTTTTAGGAGCCCTACATCACCCACCCACTTTACATTGTGGACTCCATTGATCTTGTTTTTCCATCTTGAACTGAAACGTTTTTTAGAGAGAACATTTTTTACACAATGCTTAGACATTATATGTACAATGAAAAATACATTTTTGTGTTCCGGATATTCGGTTGGACTCTAGTTTGTTATTGTTGCTGTCATGCACTTGTTAACCGTTATATTTTATTTAGCAGTGACACATAACTGTAAACTAAAGCAGTCTTTTAAAAGTGGAATTTTAATGCAAAGAAGAAAAGTGAATATATTTTAGGTGAAAAATAGGTTATGTATTTCCCGGTCAATCCATATCAGTTCTTCATAACGAGGATATACAAAGTCAACCATTCCACACAAACGCTGGAGTAGAGACATCACACAGAGAAAACAGTTTCGTGATAGCAACCGAATTTGTTGCCAATCGAATGATTCGGTTGCACACATAGAATTTCTCAGTTCTAACAACAGAAAGTCAGTTGATAAAGAAGAATTTCAGTTGAGGCAACCAAACTTTAGTTGCCTCTTCCAAAACATTGTAGCCGCAACTGTAAAATTCGGTCCTAAGTCAGAATCATTCGATTGGCAACAAATTCGGTTGCTATCACAAATCAGTTTTCTCTGTGCATGAGCGCAGTCTGTTCAAAGAGAAGAGGAATCAATATGGAGTCTCTCACTCCAACTCGGGGAGTTGGATTATGTGGATGATTTTTGTCTACTCTTGATGGACTTGAGATAAATATCAAGAAAATCAAACAAAGCAAGCAAAGCTTCTGCTTTCTAGGCAGTACAGTGTAAATAACAGGCTCAATAAAGCGAGAGTGTCATTCGGAAGACTACAATCAGTATGGAGAAGCTCACAAATATCCAGGAAACCAAGCTTAGAATATTCAATGCATCTGTAAAGTCTACTCTGTTGTACGGAAGTGAAACCTGGTTAGTATCGAACACCATCACGCAAAAGCT
Organism: Calliphora vicina; assembly: GCF_958450345.1. Lineage (NCBI taxonomy): Eukaryota > Metazoa > Arthropoda > Insecta > Diptera > Calliphoridae > Calliphora > Calliphora vicina. Next base: position 166,264,467 of record NC_088780.1, read on the forward strand.
AAGTGCCTCTGAATTATATGTTGAATATTCTGGCCTCAAAAACATCAAAATCTCGGATTTCTGGAACCTTACCTTACGAGGAACCCATACCAACACAAATAAAACGCAGGAAATGGAGATGAAAGAATCTTGATGGCGCTAGAGTGGAAGCCTCAAGAGTCCGTGGTCGGCCAAATAATACATGAAGACACACGATACTCCAAGAACTAGGACAGTGTAATCTTACATGGACAGTAGCGAAAACCACTGCAACAAATCGTGTAAGATGAAGATGCTTTGTGGAAGCCATATGCTCACAAAAGGGTTAATGGAGTACAAAAAAGACTAGATGTGCAGCAATTTACTGGACTTCACTTGAAGTTTTCTCCCACTGTACTAAATTGACTAAACTCTAGTTTAAGAATTTTATAGCTTTTAAGCTAAGAAATGAATGCATTATTTCAAATATCAAAATGTTCAACATTGTTTGCAGCACTTTTCCACTTGTTAACTTGCAACATAGTACAATATAATTATAAAAAAGAAATTCAAGTAAAAGTTATTGGCAATATTACAAAAATATGTCACATTTCATTTCAACAGTTTAAAACAATAAAAGGAAAAGTTGAGGGCCGGAAATTTTAAACATTTTTAAAAGAAATTAAGACAATAATTTTAAACAAAATAAGATAATAAAATATATAAAAGACAGTTTTATTGCTAAAAAAATTTCAATATTTTCAAAATGGAAAAATTACACAGTCTAAAGATGTAAATATTTCAATAATTTCATTAAATTTTTGAAAAATTCTTCCCCAATTACCTCATTTGTGGGTAAAACGTGCTAAATATAATTTCTAATTTTACTAACAAGATGATTATAAACATTTTTAATTTCTTACAAATTTATGATGTATTTTTCTAATTTTTTAAATAATAAAATAATTTAATGGCGAATATTAATCTTACGACTTCTGTGTATTTCAAAAAACCATAAAGAACTAAAAGCTGCAAAACAAAATACAAAACAAAACACATTGTACATGAATATATATTCTCATGCTGAACATAAACTAAATATTTTACTACCAATTGAAAATGTTTTTAATATTTTGTTGTTTTTCCTCTTGTTTGCAAAATAATGCATTAAAAGAAAAATAGTGTTGCCATTTGAAGACAGTTTGTCAAATTATATGGGTGTCATTTATGCTGACATTTTATGTTTAAAGAAGGTAATAAACTCCTGGCAACACTTACTTATATGCAAAGAAATAGAGGAGAAAAGGAAAGTAGGAAGAGAGTATTTACAGAGTTGCATTAAAGAGGACAGGGGAGAGTTTAAATAATTAATTAAAAACCAACAACTTTGTTACAATTTCAAGTAAACTTTTCCTGAGCAATATGAGAAAAATTCTATAAAAATTTTTGTATTAAAACAGCGACTAAAAGAACGACCCATTTATGACCACTCATTCACACAGTTGACAAACTAAAAATCCAAATAGAAAAATTAAAAATTAAAGAAAGTAAAAGACATTTTTTTTATGACTTTGAGTGGGTGCAAAAACAGAAATGGCAACCAAAATTTAAAATTTAATTTTCTGTACTTTTTTTTTTTTGCTTGAAATACATTTTCAATTTAATAACTCAAAGTCTTTAAATGCATTCATCCATTCTATTTAGTGTTACTTGGAAGATTTGGCAAAAATTTTTCGCAATTTTTTTTTTATTGCTGGCCAAATTAGATTATTTTTTTTTGATTCTAAAGCTGTTCAAAGTTAAATGAATATTTTGAATATGATGACTGAAAAAATACAACAACAAAAAAAAGAAATTAAATCAAATGATTCATAAATAGTCATGAATTAAGAACATTTTGATGTTTAAATATTTTAATGAATTTTTTTTGGTTTTTTTTTTATTTTAGTTTACGATGTCTTATTCAATTTGGTACGGGTTGCTGACTGAGTGTCAGTGAATATTTTAGAGAAAATTTGTTGATAAAAACATAATTTTTAAATATTTTTGGTTTTGCTGTAATAAAAATTGTCATAATGATAATTTTGAAAAAATTTTAATGAAAATTGACACATTAAAAAGGAAATGAGAAAGTTTTAAAAGAAATCCACATTTCAAATTGTAAATTTATGTAACAAAAGAGATTTGAAAAAGAATTTTAATGAGAAAAATAGGTGATGCATTTCCTGGCCAATGCTAAATATAATACATATTTAGGTTTGATATAAACCTACCAATGGAGAGGCTTCCTGGTTCCAAGCTTATTTCGTAACATTGTAATTTAAAATTGTGTTTCGAATTGAATTCGATATACTATGATTTGATATTCTATTAAATTATGATGATGTAAAGTAATATGACTAAATGTCAAAATATTTAAAAATGGAAGAATTCAATAAAAAAACTAACAGATCATTTTTATTTTTAGATTTGTCATTTTCAATATCTGAGTACGTTTACATAATACATCTGTTTTTTTTTTGGCAGAAAACAAAAATTTGACGAAAAAAATTGTTCCTAGTGAAAAATACATAGAAATTATAGATGTGTGGAAAACAACACACCAGGGTAAACAACGTAACTTGTTAAATACATCATTATCAAAATATTTTTGAATAAATTAAAGTGTTTATGTGCTAAGTTGATTCAGCAGAAAAAGTCAAGAAATTTCATGAACATCATTCAGATTCAATTTGTGTGATTTCCCACACAAGGTTGAGATGAATGTAAATGAAATTTACCACATACATAACTCTTATATTGAAAGCTTTTATCAAATCATACAAACTTTTATTTTAAAATACATAGAAATTACTTATGTGTGGAAAACCACACAGCAAGATAAACAATGTAACTTTTTAAATACATATGTACATCATTATGAAAAAATATTTTTGAATCAATTAAAGTGTTTCTGTGCTAAATTAATGCAGCAGGAAGTCAAGAAATTCTATAAACATCATTCAGATTCAATTTGTGTGATTTCCCACACAAGGCTGAGATGAATATTAATGAACTTTAAAACAGATATTTTACATTGAAAGAGTTCAACCAAAATGGCTCAGTTAAAAAAGACCATATGAAATATAGAAGTGAATCTAGTAAATCTTAATTTGTGACCTTGATTTTGAAAGAATTCTCCAACATGATCTTTCAAATAAGTCCGACATATTTATTACACTCAGTTATATTTTTAGTATTAAATATTGATTTTATATTTAACAATTTCAGTCTACTTTCTATTTAGCACGTAGAATTATAATTAATGTCAAACTTTTTTGCTATATTAAAAAAATATGAATAAGCAAACTCTTAGCAACAAATAGAAAAAAATTCTAGCAAAACATTTCAGACGTTTTTGGTTTGTGTTTCAGCATCATTAATTAAATAAAGCAAAATTTTGCAAAACGTAAGAAAAATTCTTAATTAATAAAATAAATTAAGTTTAAAAATTAGAGGAAATTAAAATTTGTTTTGTTTAACAAAGATTAAAATAAAGTAATAAAAAAGTTATTAATAAAATGAAACAACAGAAAAAGGAAAATGTTGCCCTTTTGCTGACCTTTAGGACCTTTACGTTTATTACACTAAATTCGCTATTTAGTTTGAAACAAAATATGAAAACAGTTTACAACTTACCTTCTTTTTATCTCTCATTGATCCTTTGCCTCTGACCATAATTTTACAGCCTGTTTCTTGTTCCAACTGTTTGGCGGTCATGCCACGAGGGCCTAAAATTCTACCCACGAAATTAAACTAAAAATAAATTTAAAAAAAATAAACACAAATAAATTAGTAAATTGGAAATACAATATAAAAAAAAACTTAATAAATAATATTTAACTTATAGATTTATAGATAGATTTGTTGCCATAATTTAAATGTCATGAGCTTTTTAAGCAAATGATTTATAAGTCGACATTAGATTTGAGACTTTTTCATTTAGACAGCAGCAGCACAAAATAACAAAGATTATCTCAAAACTGTCTAAACAGCAATTGAAATAATTGCAGACCAACCAACCAACATTCCATAGGAAATTCAAGGTTTTTCAACAAGTTCATAATAATAAACTATGCGAACAAATTTCAATATGCAAAATATTTAGTTTCAGCTGTTAAAGCGAAAATTGTCAAATTAACCTGTCACAAGAAAAAGAACCTGAGAAAACATAAAACATATTTCAAAGTCGAAATTAATAATTGGCTGGTGAAGCAAACAGCAGCATTAAATGAATTACACTTAAAGAAATCTGTACAAAACAAAGAAATACGTTTTTTTCTCTCAGTGTAGACCCCTTTAGTTTAAACAAAAATCAGTGACGAAAATATAATATTCATTGGGGAAAAAAACCAATCATAATGTGACCTGAGGCCAAATGCTACAAATTGACACGATATACTACAACATCGTGTCTGAATGAGTTTAACAAACCACCTACACGAACAAAAATTATCTAACAACAAAACAAATATCGATGACTACAAATCAAATTGTAATCGTTTGCCACACATCAATTACTCAGACCGAGTGCTGCTGCCGCTGCTGTTGAGTGGTGAAGTCATTGAAAATATATTAAAAATTTAATAAAATTTTTGAATTGTGAAAAAACAAAACAAAACCAATAAACAAACCCCCCTTACGAATTATGCTGCTAAATGAATTCCTAGTAATTATTTAACCTTTTTGATACGAAACACGCATTTATTTGATACATACTCTGCAAAATACACACAGAAGGAAAGATTTACATCATTAAATAAATGCAAATTCACAATAAATAACTGGCAGTCATATAATCAGTTATAGAAAGGAATTGATTCTTAAGTCCTAAATTATCAAATTAACAGAAAATCGAATATTTCAAAATAGTAGTAGAAAATACTACTTTTTCTAAAACAAATTAGTTTTAATATCTTAAAATTTTCAAATACATGGTAGTAAAAACTACTTTTTTTTGAAAAAAAAAAACATAAATTTTGTTTTGATAAGTGTCTTTAATGATATTTTTTGTGAAACTATTATGAAATTAACAAAATATCTGTTATTTTAAAATAGTAGTAAAATACTACTTTTTCCAAAACAATCTGATTTTAATATTTTTTTACACTGCTAATGATATTAATATTATTTAACACAAAAATCATAATATTTTAAAATGGTAGTAAAATACTACTTTTTTAAAAAAAAATGTTTAAATATTATTTTGATAAGAGCTTTAATATATTTTTAATTTTTAACGTTTTCCAAAATAAATTTATTTTAATATTTTACATTGTTTAATACAAAATACTTCAATTCTTAAAATAGTAGTAAAAAACTAGTTTTTTTTTAAAAAAAAATATATAAATTTTGTTTTGATAAGTGTCTTTAATGATATTTTTTGTGAAATTATTATGAAATTAACAGATATTTGTTATTTAAAAATAGTAGTAAAATATTACTTTTCCAAAACAATCTGATTTTAATATTTTTGCATTTTTTTTTTTTTGAAATTTATGAATTTAACAAAAAAAATCTGTTATTTAAAAATACTATTTTTTTTAAAACAAATAAATGTTTATATTATTTTTACATTGCTAATGATATTAATATGATTTAATGCCAAAACCCTCAAATTTTAAAATAGTATTAAAATACTACTTTTTTAAAAATTTATAAATATTGTTTTGATAATTTCTACAATAATTTCGAGAAATTTTAATCAAATTAATAAAAAAAAATCTGTTACTTACAAATAGTAGTAAAATACTACTTTTTAAAATACTTAAATTTTAATATTTTTTAACACTCTTAATTTTATTAATATAATTTAAGACAAAATTTTTAATATTTGAAAATAGTAGTAAAATACTACTTTTTTGAAAATTACTAAATTTGGTTTAATTAAGTATCCTAAAATTTAATTTAAAATTTTTACAAATATCCATAATATTTTTTGTAAAATTATTATAAAATTAATAAAAAAAAACTATAATTTCAAAATAGTAGTAAAATACTACTTTTTCAAAACAAACTAATTTTAATATTTTTTTAAACTGTTAAAAATATTTATATTATTTAAAGCAAAATATTTAAAATTTAAAAATATGTAGTAGGAAAATACTACTTTTTTAAAATTTTTTTTTAAATATTGTTTTGATAAGTGGCTTATTGCATAATTTTTTTTAACAAGTTAATTAAAAAATTATTATTTAGAAATAGTAGTAAAATACTACTTTTTCTAAAAACAAGCAATTTTAATATTTTTTTACACTGTTAATGTTAAATAATACAAAAATCGTAATATGTATATGAAAATAGTAGTAAAAAAATTTATAAATATTTGGTCAATTCACAAGGTCTCTTATCATGTCATATTGTCATAATGTCCAGTAGAGACCTTCGCCGAATGCCTAAGTGTCGGTTAAGCCGAGCTGCCGAGTCGAGATATATTAAGACATTATGACAATATGACTGATAAGAGACCTTGTGAATTGACCAATTGTTTTAATATATCGGTTACATATTGAAAAATAGTATTGGCATTTTTTAATTTGGTCAAACTTTCAAATAGACTACTTTAGTTTTTGGAAATAGTTCCTTTAAAACTCTTTTAAACATTACAACAATGAACCATTCATTTTCATTCTCCACAAAAAAAAAGATGTTGCATGACAGTTGTTTTGATTATTTTGTGAACACTTCAAGCATGCCATTCTTCAATCCAACACTACTTGTGTCCAGCTGGCTGGCGGTGCATGCCATCATCATGTTAAAGCATGAATATAGATGTGAGAAGAGCAACAATATTGAATAGATGTGGATTGTTTGCAGCCAATTTAACAATTATTATGGCTTTTTTTTCTTACAATCAATCACTTAACTCTATTTTAAAAAAGCATTTACATAAAATATTCCACACTTGACATGGCGGCATTTGGTTTTATTGAATGTGTGTGATTTAAAGGCGATTACAATTTGAAAAAAAAAATAATTAAATCATCATGATTAATGAATGTGGGTGGGGTGTTTAAATTATTTAAAACCTTAATAAAAAATTAAAAAAAACAAAGCTACTGAACGTATAAACTTTATTACTGCTATCATTATAATGTATAATTTAAACTTTTTTTTAGCAACTAAAACAAAACAAATTTCATACAACATAAATTACCGACATCATCATTATCAAGTTAACATTATTTCAAATTAATTTCGAACTGAAATAAATTTATTTAAAGCCAAGTACAAACCACCCACCAGGCCAAACATTTTAAAACAAATCATTTTTACTCATTTGTTTAATTTAATAATTATGCACTATAGTAGTTTATTTAGCAACAAATAAACCTGTTGTTTTTGTTTTTTTCAAATTCAATACAATTCAATACCATGACAAAACATTACAAAAATTTCAAAATGTTAGAGTGTCTGTGCCTGAGAGAGATGATCAAGATGCTGCTGCTTCGTAACATTTACTATATACATTTTTTTTTTTTGATACGTTGTACGTTCGAGTTTAAGCGCCAAAGATCAAATCAATTTAAACATTATAAACCACACATTCTAACGTATTTCAATCAAAGTGTTTGTTGTTTTAATGAATTCATGATGATCATGACAACGATGATTATGATGATATTAGATGAACAATTGCAGTGTTTGTTACAAATTGAGGGTTAACAAATGAATGATTTATAAAAAAAAATGTTTTGAAATTTAAAAAAAAAAAAAAAATAGTAGTAAATACTACTACAAATTCCAAATAAAATCTATAATTTCTAAAAAAAGTATGATTTTTTTAATATCGTTTAACATATTTAATGATTTCAATATGAATTAAATAAAAAAAACCTTAATTTGAAAATAGTAGTAAAATACTACTTTTTATAAAAAATTGTTTTTGATTTGATAATTGCTTTAATGTTTTTTTTAACATTATTAATTACAAAACTTGATAATTTAAAAATAGTAGTAAAATACTACATTTTTAAATTAATAGAAAAAATAAGAAAAACTACTAATTAAAAAAAGTATTAAAATACTACTTTTTAGAAAGCTACAAATTCCAAATAAAATCTATAATTTCTTAAAAAAACTATGATAATTAATGATATTAATATGAATTTAATAAGAAACCCTTAATTTGAAAATAGTAGTAAAATACTACCTTTTACAAAAATTATGAATTTTATTTTGATAATTGCTTTAATTTTTTATTTATTTATTTTGACATTATTGAAATTTTAATAATTAAACTTGATAATTTAAAAATAGTAGTAAAATACTACTTTTTTAAAAACTTAAATTTTAATATTCCGTTCATATATGTAAACATATTAATAAAAGATAAATAAGAAAAACTACTATTTGAAAAATGTAGTAAAATACTACTTTTTTGAAAAGTTAAAAATTTTAATTAAATTCACAATTTCTCAAAATTTCAATTGCAATATTTTTTTTCATGATTTTAATCATATTAATATTAATTAAATATATATTTATTAGAAAATATTAGTAAAATACTACCTTTTTGAAAATCAAATAATTACATCTTAAGCCCGCCTTTAAATCGATTACTTCTCAATTGTAATCGCTTTATAAGTTATTTTGTTTTATTTATTAATAAGCCAAGAGCAAAAAAAAAAACAAAACTAATCAAATTAGATTTAACTATATTGTTTATTGAAAAAGGAAGTTCGGTTCAATGCCTCAAACGATATTTGTCATTAAGAATTAAAAAGACAAAACAAAAAAGAACACGATCATCTAATTATACATATAATGCTCATGTCAGTACAAGTATCTAACAAATACGCTTGGTTACTTATGAGACTTTAGGGCGTAAACAAAATTGTTGCTTTTTCATTTTTCTACAAAATTTAGCCGGAAATTAACACAAACACATGAATATTTATATAATCTTTACAATCTTTCAAAAACTTATTTTTTTTTTACAATTAACAAGGTGTTTCTATTTAGAAAAGGTACTTAGGTAACGTCCATTACCAAGTAATGGGTTAAAATGCTAATATAATGAATTTTCAACTCAATATTTTAGCACAATGAAGTCATTGCAAGCAAGAATTTAACACAATTACTTAAAAATAGGTAGTTAAATAAAGCTAAAAGCCAAATCATAAATTGTTACATTTTTTTAAAAAATAGCAGTATTTTACTACTATTTTCAAATAGTAGTTTTTCTTAATTATTTCGCAGTAGTATTTTTAAATATATGAAAATAATAATAAAATTCAAGTTTTAAGAAAAGTAGTATTTTACTACTATTTTTTAATAATGGGTTTCTTTTAGAAATTTATTGTTAATTTCACCAAAACTATTAAAGAATGTTCGTTAATTTTAAAAATTTTTATTAAGATATTTAATTACTATTTTTAAAATGGTAGTATTTTACTACTATTCCCAAATACTTATTTTTTTAATATTCATATCATTAAAAATGTAAAAAAAAATATTTAAATTGAAATTTTGAGATACACATGTTGGGTTTTATTATAAATTGGTATCATTAAAGTTAGGAATACAAGGAATATTTTACTACTATTTTCAAAAATTAGTTTTTCATATTTATTTTGTATTGATATGTCTAAATATATGAAAAGAATATTAAAATTGAAGTTTTAAAAAAAGTAATTTTTTACTACTATTTTCAAATATGTATGCAGTTGTCTTTTATGTCTTTTATGTCATTTAATATTAATATCATTAAAAATGTGAAAAAAAACTATATTTAAATTGCAATATTGGTATATAAGGTATTTTATTATTAATTTAAAAATAGGAGTATTTTACTACTATTTTAAAAATTAGTTTTTCATATTTATTTTGTATTTATATGTCTAATTATAAAAAAGTAAAAAGAAAAATTGTGTTTTTAAAAAAGTAGTATTTTACTACTATTATCAAATAGTTGTCTTTTATGTCATTTAATATTAATATCATTTAAAATGTGAACCAAAAACATATTTAAATTGAAATATTAAGATATGTAGTATTTTATTATAAATTGGTATCATTTTGAAAAAAGTAGTATTTTACTACTATTTTCAAATAGTTGTATTTTATGTTATTTAATATTGAAATCAATCAAATAGCATATTTAAATTGAAATATGTGGTATTTAATTATAAATTGGTATCATTTTAAAAATAGTAGTATTTTACTACTATTTTTAAATATTAGTTATTCATATTTAATTTGTATTGATATGTCTAAATATATGAAAATAATATTAAAAATTGAGTTTTTAAAAAGTAGTATTTTACTACTATTTTTAAATAGTTGTATTTTATCTCATTTAATATTAATATTATTAAAAATGTGTAAAAAAAACATATTTAAATTGAAATATTGAGATATGTGGTATTTTATTATAAATTGTTAACATTTTCAAAAAAGTAGCATTTTACTACTATTTTCAAATATTATTTTTTCATACTTTTTTGTATTTATATGTCTAACCCCCATTAACACGAAGTCTGGTTAGGTGCTAACTAATAGTTATACTGTCGTTTAAAATTATTTTTGTATGAAAACTGTCAGTATAACTATTAGTTAACACTTAACCAGGCTTCGTGTTAATGGGGCTAAATATATAAAAACAATATTAAAATTTGAATTTTTAGAAAAGTAGTATTTTACTACGGTTTTCAAATAATAGATATTCTTATTGATTTCTTATTAATATGATTTTATGAACTTTTTATAGTAACGGCTATAATAACTCATTGATTGCAAGGACATAAAAAGCTAATAAATAAGTAATTACTTGACTACTTCCAAGTAATGCAGAGGGTATGTGGTAGTAATTGAAGTAATTTTCTTGTGTAAATTTATATATTCCTGGTGCTATAATTATCTCCTGTTGTGTTTGTTTACTAGGTTGCAAGAAAGAAAAGCTTGTAAACGTAACTAATTGATTTTTGAATTCTTCCGTTTACATTTGTTTGCTGTTTACAAATAATTTTCGTGTTTTTTTTATAGTTTTTTTTCTTGTTGTATCGTTAATTTTTTTTTTTTTGGCCAACGAAACTGTTATGAATGAAGTCATGGTTGTAAATCATGGTTGGCTAGCTGGTAATAGAGTTGATGATATGAGTGTAGTTAATCCAACCTTAAACTAAGCACGCGCCCCTTTAACACCGAAGAAAACACACGGCGGCTTAATGCTGGTGGCATTATAGTGTTGTTGCTGTTGTTGCTTAAGGCAACAAACAACAACTAAAGCAAAAATGCATGAAAATATGGCAATTTGGCTGAATTATTATTCAAATATGGCTACGTGCCCAGGCCATAAAAAAAACTCTACAGAATGTTGTTAAATTATTAACGCGTTTTACTTTTTTAGTATCAAGTTTTTGGATTCGTTTTGTTTTTTGGTTTGTAATTATGTCATGGGGTCAAGCAGAACATTTTTGCCTGATTCTTTAATTTTATTTTAGAAACTATTACAGTTTAACCTTGATATATATCAAGCCCTAAGAAGAAACTTTACAGGAGAAGCGATTTACATAAAAAAATATATTGCTGGTTAAGATATTTTGGCTGTTAGGGCTCGATATGGAAATCAATTTAAATAAAAAATTTAAAATTCTCAAAATTTCAAGATTTTATTAATCTATTTTTAAATAAAAAGTGAGTAATACTTAAAAATGCAAAGAATATATAAATTTATCTAAACCGCTGAAATGTCATGATGACTTTGTTTTAATATGATTTTGACATTTATACGCCGCGGCGACCAAAAATTTCCATAAATCTGCTTAACATACAGAATAATAAAATAATATTTATGTATATTGTTATTATTAACATTAAAGCAGGATATTAAATGTAAAATACTTCCCATTCAAAACTAAAACTCAATTTTGCATACAAAGTACTTCAATTGTCTATAGAAAAAAACCAAGTTTTTGCATACAAACAACAGTTAAAAATCCACTACGAACGTGTGAACAATAGATATTATCTTAGAGATACATACTGTATTATTCAAAATATATATAAAAATAAAAAATAAAAAAAAAACACCAATAACACTAAAACTAAAATAAAACAAGCCAGAGATTGTGTTAAATGCATTTGAAGTTCACAGAAAAATGCGGTTTAGATCAAAAACCAGAAACACGAACAAATGTCAAATAAAACTAAAATGATGTATTTGTTTTCTCGCAAGAGATATAAAAATTTACACAAAGAATCAATTTAGCCACAAAAATAAATCATAAATATTTGCACTGTTGTTTAAATATTTTGAAACAGAAAACTGGTTGGTTAGTCGCTCAAGATATAAAATTTAAATTTTATATAAGAATTTACAAAATTAAGAAATAATTAACACCTTAATATGATAAATTATTACTTTATGTGTGAAAAGAAGCTCTTTTCATGCTGAAGATATTAAATTTCAAAATCTAAAATGTTTCAACAAATAACAGATATAATAGATACAAATGAATCTTAAGACGCGCAAATGATTAAAGTTTTGTTAGTTTAAAAAAAAACATCATAAAAAAAACTGCTCAAAAACCTACAATAAATCCATTAAATTTCTCTCCAAAATTTTAATCGCCCTAAGAGTGGAGCAGTAACAATATTCATTAAATATATTCAGACTTTTTAAGAGAAGAATTTAGATTAAGAATTAGCAAATTAAAAATTGGTTTAGTCTTGAGAACCTAAACCAATAGTTAAATATCACTGTGTGTGATTTTTTGAGTCATGGAAATATAACCATATACGGATAAAAGACCAAAAAAAAAGATCCGTGTTTCCCAGCTTTGTCCAAAGTCATGCTCCTTTTTTTTATGGGCTCCCAAAGATTTGGTGCCTCGGTGTAATTTTTGCAAAAAGTGATAATTTTCTCAGGCTCATATCTTGCAAACAGTTCGAAATTTTGATTTACTCTATGAGGCATAGTTGTAGCCCTTGTCATAAAGAACAAACACTTTGAACATATAAAATCAAAAAAACTTCATCTTCAATATCAAAATCGCAAAAAACCTTAAAAAAGTTTGGATACATTTTTCATCGCAAGTATTGATTCGCTTCAAAACTGATTTTCTTTTATAGCGTTCAAGCAGCTTTTGGATGAATCCTGCTGCTCGCAAACATTTTGAAATTACTGCTTCATAGAGTAATGCCTGCAATTCGTGGTCTTCCGTGTCAAAATCACCACTTCTGAACCTTGAAACCGCTGGAACATAAGCTACGATGAGCAATAAGTGTGCTTTAGCGGCATTTCTTTTTTTCAAATTAAAGAAGTAAAGCAAAACTTCCCGCATATGACGCTTAGTTGGTACAAAATTCTACATTTCTACATTTTCCCTTGTTCAGGTCCATAGGTAGCAAACCGTTCAAAATTCAAGGAAACAATCAACTACAAAAATGTACCTAAGATCTCAATAAACCACTTTCTAGAACATATGAACTTCCTTGGAATGATTCTTAACTCCGTTTAGGTAGGTCAATATAAGTTAGTAAGAAAAAACTAAAGGAATTAGGAATTAATTGTTTTGGACCATAAACTATTAAATTATTATAAAGTAAAGCATACTTTTAGGCAGCTTTAAAAAAATTTATGTCTAAATTTATTAAAAGTTTTTTTTGCGACTTTGATCTTGAAGATGAAATTTTTTTTTCACAATTTTTGTTCTTTATGTCAAGGGCTACAACTTTGCCTCAGAGAGTAAATCAAAATTCCGAACTGTTTGCAAGATATGAGCATGAGAAAATTATCATTTTTTTGATAATAACACTGAGGTCCCAAATCTTTGGGGGCCCATAAAAAAGTGCATGACTTTGATCAAAACTGGAAGACAAGGGTCTTTTTGTTGGGTTTTTTATCACGTAGTTTTGTCCGAATATGGTTATATTTCCTTGACACAAAAAATTACACACAGTGTAATTAAGTGAGAATAAATTACAGATATGTACCTTTCAAAATGACATTTAAGAAAAACCGAGTTCAAAAGGTACGCCATCTATTGTAAATCCCCAACATTTAATCACAATCGCTCAAATCGGTAGACGTTTTATTTTTGGGGTTTTGAAGTATTTGCGATAATTCCAGTTAAAGAGTCAAACAAAATGTTTCTAATTAAAAGTGAAAAATTTATATCTCAAAAATATTTAAAAAATATCCCTTAGATATTAAACAAAGCACTTAGATTAAAGTGTTTATGCCGCCATAAATTTAATTTAATGAATTACTTAGAATATAACATGACACCACCTTAAATACAAATTAATTAACTCGCCCCCCTCCTACACTACACTGAACCAGTAAGTTATAGAAAAACCTGTCCTGCCCTACCCGCTTCAACCACAGGGCCACCTCGACTAAATAATTTTATTGTTTGTTTGCTTAACAGTGAAAAACAAAAATAAAAACGTTGCATTGGTCATTTTTAATTGTTCTTATTTATTCATTCATTCATTCATTAGATTGAAACACTCATATCACTGACAACAGCAAACGTAGTTGCAGCAGAACTGAGCTGCTTGCTGCCATAACAACGTCAGCTTAAGTTTGTTTTTGTATTAATAGATCACATTGTTTAACAATAATAATCACTGCAACAATAAAAACAACAAACTTTATACAACTAAAACGTGAGTCAAGTAAAAGTGTCAAATCCCTCCCACCACCTTCTTAACTAAACCAACAAATAAAAAAAAAAAAATTTAAAGAACATGCAACCAAATGCTGCAGCATGAATCTATGCTATTTGTATTTCTATGTATTATAAAATAATTTCTTTTATTTCATCTGTGTTTTCGTTTGTAGTATTATTGTGTTTTTTTTTCTTTTTTTGTTCTAATATTTATTCAACAGAAAAGACTTTGCCAAGATTAGCACAACATTGTTAGCAGGTTGTTTTCTTTCTTTATTCTTTCAATTCATTTGCTTAAAAAAAAAATATTTAGTTGAAACAGCATCATCAAATTAAAATTCACATAACAAATGTGAATTCTTTATACACGTTTATTAGTTGTAATGAATTGTTATAATTTACTTAAGACTTGTTAAATAAAACGAACTATTCTTTAAAGATGACAGCATAAGAAATTAAATTAAACAAACTTTTGCCTACAATAATAATTTAAACAATTAAATATCCTTATGTTTGTAACCACAGAATCGAATGAATTAATTAATCTTTAGCTAAATTCACTAAAATCTTAATACGGAATTAAAATATGTTAACCATTCATTCCATAAATCCAGTCCCTAAAATTAATCCATTAGCTTCATTCAAATACTTTTATTTATTTCTTTCATAACAGAATTCATTCAATATTTGAATAATTAAATTTGTGTTAATTCAAATCTAATAAAACTTGAATTTGTTTTCAATCATTTAGATTTGTTACAGATTTGAATTGTTGAAAAATTTCATCATTCAATATATTTTATTAAGCTATTTTGCATTAGATTTGAATTAGAAAAAAACTTGGAATGTTTCAATAAGGAATTGATTTTATAAAGAATGAATTCTTAAAGATAGTAATTCAGTACGTTTGGAGTACTAATGCGGAAAGACTTAGGACTTAAGACGGTAAGAATTAATTCTTGCTGAATGGTTTAATGGAATTCTGGATCGTTATAGATAGTGGAGTTGATATAGCCATGTCCATGTCTGTATGTAGAAATTAACCAGGAAAACCTCGATTTTTGGCCTATTTTTGATCTATATCTCGATTACTAAGTCATTAATATATAGACAATATGGTTATCTAATGATAGTTATTTCAAAGTCCATTGCAACGATGTACATAAGGCTATAATAGTAAGTTGGGTCAAAATCAGGAAAAAAAATTAACCCGATTTTTTCGCCAAAAAAAATTTTTTTTAATACATTTTTTTTCACTAATAAATTTAAAAAAAATTAAAATTAAAAAAAAAATAATTTTGTTGCATAAAAATATTCAAAATTTATTTTAAACTAGTTGATCGGGCTTCGCCCGATAGCATTTACTAATAGTTCTTCAAGTTTCAAGTTTGCACACACATTTATTTGCAAATAAAATATTTAAATTTGTACTGCATACTTTAGGGAGCTTTTTTATTACAGTTGACTGGACTCACAAAAAAAAAGAATTTCCGAGTTTTACCCGGAATTTTTGAATTTTTTTTCTTTACACACCATCTCCTGAAAATTTCGAATCGAATAAAAAAAAAATCAGCCAAATCGCTCCAGCCGTTCTCACGTGATGACATTACATACATGGACCATTTCATTTTTATATATATAGACTATAATTTGGTGAATGTTTATTCTCACTTAGTTTTTTTTTTTACTTTGAAAATCTGTATCGAATTTAGTGCCAACAAAGCATCATATGCGGGATGTTTAGCTTTACTTCTTTAATTTGAAAAAAAAGTGCCGCTGAATTACACCGATTGCTCACCAAAGCTTATGGTGAATGTGTTCCACCGGTTTCAACGCTAGAGATGATTTGTGTGGTTCAGAAGTACTGATTTTTACAGGGAAGACAAAGATCCAGGTCCAGGCC
Source organism: Calliphora vicina (assembly GCF_958450345.1). NCBI lineage: Eukaryota > Metazoa > Arthropoda > Insecta > Diptera > Calliphoridae > Calliphora > Calliphora vicina. Next base: position 166,280,985 of record NC_088780.1, read on the forward strand.
AGCCAAAAATGTTTAAAGTAAAAGCATTACTCTATTAATATTGTTGTAAAACTCAACAAGAGTTTGCAAATCATTGGGAGCTAATCAAGCAGTAATTTCAAAACGTTTGCTAGCAGCTGGATTTATCCAAAAGCAGGAAAATTGAGTACCAAACCAATTGAAGCCGAGAGACCTTGAAAAACGGTTTTACATGTTCGAAATGATGCTTGGACGCTATACAAGAATCATTAATTGCATTGAAAAATGGATCTATTACAATAACCCGAAGCCTAAGAGACCGTATTTGAAGCCCGCCCAACCAGCTGAATCCACACCAAAGCCAAATACCCATGGCGTTAAGGTAATGCTCTTTATTTGGTGGGAACTTTTCATTCACATGGGAACTTTTCATTCACAATAGTTAATTTTGTTCGTAACAGCTGTTTATTGTTTACAAAATTCCATCTAAAAATTTCACAACATGGGCAATTTTTTCACGTGAACAAAGTTGTTGAACGAGAAATGGGAAAAGGGAACATATTTTATGTGAAATATTGATTCTGCTCCAAAAGAACTTCTCATCTTTTGAGGCCAAGAACGAATCAAGCCAATTTCGGATGCGTATCATAGGCAGAGCGTTCTGCTCCGTTCGAAACAAATAGTAGTTGGACGGGACAAGGTCTGGACTATAAATCGGGTGAGGCAAATCATCCCAACCACATCATTAAAAATAGTTTTTAACAACATGCGGCTGAGTGTTGTCATGATGGAATATTAAAGTTTCATTTTTGGCCGCATATTTCGGCAAATGCTCCCTTCAAACGAATCAGTTGTGTTCGGTACAAGCTAACTGGCCAGATTTCAGCAGCTCATAATAGATTAGACCCTTTTGTTATACCACCAAATAAAGAGCATTACCTTAACGCCATGGGTATTTGGCTTTGGTGTCGATTCAGCTGATTGGGCGGGCTTCAAATATGGTCTATTAGGCTTCGGGTTATGATCACGATAGCAATTTTCCCTTCGAGGGAAATGTGGGAACAAAATTTCACATGTTATTGTCGATAGGGGTGCATATGTTGCCAGAAAGATGGGAAAATGTCAATATTTTGAATAAATTTGTATGTATTGAACAAATTTTTCAAAATAAAAGCTAAAAATTACGGTATGTGGTTGGTAGTCATTGAAGAATTTATAACTAAAAATCAATCTTAACTGAAAATTTAATCACTAACGGTCAACTGTAGGTATTTTATTCATGCGGTTAAAACTCATAGTTGGGATTTTTCTATAAATATGTCAAATTGATTTTATGAAATGGTTTGAAAAACATTCTCCCCTATCAGCAATAACATGAGAAATTTTGTTCCCATGAAATATCCATTTCCCTCGAAGGGAAAATTGCTATCGTGATATTCCCATGAACTTTTCATTCACAATAGTTGATTTTGTTCGTAACAGCTGTTTATTGTTTACAAAATTTCATCTAAAAATTTCACAACAAGGTCAATTTTTTCACGTGAACAAAGTTGATGAACAAAGAAAAGGAAAAGTGAAAATATTTCATGTGAAATATTGATTCGCGATAGTTGTGATTAAATCAATATATGAAATGCAACTGGGTTTCTGACAAATTTTACCCCAATTACTTAAAATAGTTAAATTATAAGTAAAGTTACGATCCTAACTTTGGTTTTGTACGGGTTTCCCATTACTTTGTTTGCTAATTAGTTGTTCCTAAAAGTAGTAGCATAATACTACCTTTTTAAACAACTCAGCTGTGGTTTGTTTATCTTTTCTCTGGAGATTGTCAGTTGTGCATATGTGGAACTTCAGGATATTACCACATCTTTGTCAAAGTGTTTTTAAGAATATTTAACTAAATATGAAAAATAATACTGGACAGTAGAGAGCTTAAGACAATAGAAAGGCCCCAAAATGCTGGTTAAAAAACAAAATTTTTCAAAATTTTCAGATTTCTTTCAGGAACTTAAATATTGTATCCAGTCATAAAGTATTATACATCGTTAAAGAGCTTTTAAAATTACATTGTATATATTTTTTTATAGAGTATTAACTATAAACAATTTGTTTACGTGCAATAATTAAACAATATTTTTTGACATCATACACACATTATCATTAGACAGGCATCATCATGTCATATCAAATCAGTAGCTGCGTGATAAATAAATTTCAACACAGTAATTTTTGTATTTCAAACAGATTTGATTTGAAAAAAAAGAGAAAATACTAGTAAATACAACAGCAATGAAATTATGAATCATAAGAGTATGACTATAAACAATTCGTAACACACACAAATACTGCAAATGTTTTAGACTAGATATTTTTAAATATCTCTAAGAGGAACAGATACAGATAGATACAGATAGTTATACTAGATACTCATATTCATATTCATACGTGTAGATATGTGTATTAATATAAACAGATGCGATGTTTTGATAGATAGACAGACATACATACATGTGTATGGATGGCTGGCTGGCTGGCTGGCTGGCTGAACGGATGGATATACATATCTACATATTTATACTTATTATAAGAATTTTTCAATTTAATTGAGCCGTTAAATACTCTAGACACGTTGACAATTGACTACAATACAATAAGTTTCAACAAAAAAAAATTATTAAAACAACCACTACTACTTCTACTACAATTACAATTACAAAGAGAGAAAGATTTGCTTGCACACTTAAAAACATTTGCATCTAATGAATTTCTTTAGAGATACATGTGTATCTAATATATACCCAGAGTATATTTTTACTAAAATTGTGTGTTTGTATTGTATTGTTTTCATAATTCGTGTGTAATTAATGAATTAATAGATACAATTTTAGTTTGTTTAAGATTCTGGTGGGGATGCGGTATGTCGTCGTTATTGTTTTTTTTTCTTTATTTTTTATTAACATGACAAATTAGACAGCGAGCAATATGTCGTCGAGAAATGTTTTGTTTTCTGGTGGTGGTTGCTTGTTTGGTTTACTTGGTTGGATTGGTGACAAATTCTCAAACATTGTGTCAACTCTTTAATTTTTCTTAATTATATAAAATTATTTAAAAAGCAAAAACTATAAAAAATAATTAGAAATTATTTGCTACTAAAATTAATATAAAAAGTTTATGGCACATTTAGAAAAATAATTCAAAATTGTTGAAGATTTTATTCATAGTAATTTTTATTATTTACCCTGCAAGAATAATTGTTTACTTGTAAGGCTGGCTAGCAATTCAAAAGGTAATTTAACGGTATAATATTTTGGCGGTAACGGGTTTTTCTGTTATTTTGTAACAGTACAAAATTTATAAAAATTATTGTGATTTCAAAATGCCGGATTATTTCAAAGTTTTAGCATTTATTTTGAAACATTTGTACAATATAAATTTATTCAAAGTATTTACTATTGTTAGACACGATCTTTTCCATCTTTCTGCCAACATACATAAACAGCCCAATTATGAAAAAAATTCCCCGGGAGTTTTTTTCCATTTTCTTATTTTTAACATTGAATTTTAATAGGAAAAATGGGAAAAGGAAAAAATCCCGGTGAAATTTTTTTCCTAATTGCGCTGATAAAATCCTTGCCAAAAGAACTGCTCATCTTTTGAGGCCAAGAGCGAATCAAGCCAATTTCGAATACTCTGTTTCAAAGTGAAGCATATCCCAGAGAGAGCGTTCTGCATCGATCGAAACAAATAGTAGTCGAACAGGGCATGTCTGGCCTACAAGGCCTCTTCATTCTATATACTTTTTAATAGCTATTGCAACATGTGGCCTAACGTTGTCATGATGCAATATTATGGTGTCATGTCTGGCTGCATCAATGGTCAATGCTCGTTTCAAAAAGAATCAGTTGAATTCGGTACAGCTTCCCGAATTTAGTCCCCCCCAAATACCGAGCATTACCCTAGAGCCATGGATATTTGGCTTTGGTGTCGATTCGGCTGGTTGGCCGGGCTTCACATACCATCACTTACACTTCGGGTTATCGTAATGGATCCATTTTTCATCGCAAGTAATGATTGGGTACAAAAATTTGTTTCTATTCTAGCGTTCAAGCATTATTTCGGACATGCAAAAACGTCTTTGAGGTCTCTCGGCTTCAATTCGTATGGCATCCAATTTTCCTGCTTTTGGATGAATCCTCCTGCTCGCAAACATTTTGAAATTGCTACTTAAGTAGCTCCCAATGATTTAGCAAGATCCTGTTGAGTTTTATAACAATCTTCATGGAGTAATGTTTCCAAATCTTGGTCTTCCAACATTTTATTTCTGGCTTGGACGATATTTGTCTTCTGTATCAAAATCACCACTTCTGAATGGCACAAACAATATTTCTTACGTTGAAACCGATGGAAAACATCCACCATAAGCTTGGGTGAGCAATCGGTGTGCTTCAGCGGCACTTTTTTTTCAAATTAAAGAAGCAAAGCAAAACTTCCCGCATATGACGCTTTGTTGGCACAAAAAAAACTTTGTTGTTTATACTACAATGTTCAATAACTGACAGATATGTACCCTTCAAAATGATACGACATCTATTGAAATCCCACTTTTTTAAGTCATACACCTAATAGTTTAATGTCAGCAGTAAAAAATTAGCAGCTTCCCTTAATCCTTTTCAAACAGTATTATTCTTAAATTTATATTTTTTTGTTTCATTTGACACTTATATGACCTTTGTAATGCCAAGAGAAGTCGATTGGATATTTCATACATCCCAGGTAATCTAAAGTAGAGTTAATTGACAATTTAGTGTCTCTAAGTAGTCTAGGGGGTAGTCAGTTAAATTTTATAATATTTCACTAATTTAATCCATGGCATAGTTAATAGGGACAAGTGATTCCAACGGACTTGATAGCTCGGAGGAGCTGCTAAATAAGAAATCAAGTAAGTTCAATAACTATCAACTTGTAATCTATTTAGAGTCTATTGGCATTATCATGGAGGAAGTTTAAATAACTAAGTCGGTAATTAGTGTTGAATCTTATATAAGAGTGCTGTTTTTTCCACCTAGTTTTTTGACAACTGAGTTAGGTCTTTGACAGCAGAGTATCCATTCTATGTAAGGATTTGTCCTCAAATGTAACTGACATGCAGTAACAATAACATGTCTATGCTCAATTTCCAACTGACTATGCTGAGTAAGTTTATGTTTTTAATACAACTTGTGCCAAGTGTAAAAATAATTTAATTTAAAATTGTCATAATTTAGTTTTTAGTGAGTTGGTTAGTTGGTCACTACTCACACAGTGATTTACTAACATCTTATGATTTAGCTTGTCAAATGACTGGGGTGTATGTGTCATTTGGGGCATGTGGGTGGTGGTATTAACAAAAAAACTAAATTAAATCATGAAGAAAACTCACTAATTCAATATACAGTTGAGATGAAAAATGTAGTAACAACTGTGATTAAAAACAGAAAATCAATGAAAATCAATTAAAAACAAAAATTAAGCATTTCATTGCAATACAAAATCTGTAATAGTAAAATTTTGATAATCTTTTTCGCTGTTTACTGCTACATTTTCATTAATTACTGTATTTAAGAATTCACAAAATTCTCAACAACTGGCAATGCAAAATGTTAAAATAAAAATAAATCAGATTTTTATTAGTCATTAAGAGAGACAGACAAAAATACCTGCTAATTTTACACTTTAACTTAATTAGTGTTTTGCATTGTTAATTCTGTTATTTAGTCAAAACCTTTAATTTACTGACTAAATCTATTAAATCATCCTTTGAAATGGCACAAAAATAAGAAATGTACAAAAAAAAAATAATGCAGCTACTAAAAATTAAATAACAGAAAAATGACTTTGATATTTTTTTGGTGGAATTTTGTATTTTTTTTAAAAAAAAAAATCTTTTTTATATAAAATTATTAAATAAATCAAATTCCATATTGTTTTTTTTTTTTGTGACACAAAAAAAGCAACAAAGAAATGTCTTAAAGACGACATTAAAAAATAAAATGTTGAAAACAAATTTACTTCATAAATTTGTCAGCACTTGGTGGGGGCCATAATGAAGATGAGTTGAGTGTTTCTTCTCTAAAATATATATATTTTTGTGTAATTTAGAACAAGTGTCTTAATTAGAATTTAATATTTTTTTTGTGACTTTTTTTATGTTATGAATGTTTCACATTTGAGTAAAAAGATTCTTTATAAATCTTTTTTTTTTTTTTGAACATTTTTAATAATCTGCTTTGTTTTTATTTTCTTTGAAGTTTTTATTTTAAAAAAAGGTCTTTAGCATGTTCTTTAGTTTAGCATTAGTTATTTTTTGTCACACATTTACCTTTCTTTAGATTGAATTGATTGAAATAATTTTAAATGTCAATTGTGTTTCAAATGGTTTGATAAATAAAGAACTGCAGCTGTTAATATTATTTTATTAAGTATTTTTAGTCTTAATATTCATTTATTTTCAATTTAGAATAGTTTCAGCATTGAGAAGAGCAAAATAGTAAAGGAATAATTCGCAAGAAAGAATAAAGAAAAATTTCAGTTGTTGATTACTGGTAAATTTAACTTTATAATATTCACCCTTATCGCGAATCAATATTTCACATGAAATATGTTCCCTTTTCCCATTTTTCGTTCATAAACTTTGTTCACGTGAAAAAGTTGAACATGTTGTGAAATTTTTATATGGAATTTTGTAAACAATAAACAGCTGTTACGAACAAAATAAACTATTGTGAATGAAAAGTTTAGGGGAATATCACGATAGCTATTTTCCCTTCGAGGGAAATGGATATTTCATGGGAACATACATTTCACATGTTTTTCACGATAGGGGTGATTCTAAAGAAAATTTCCGATATCGATAACTAGAAAATAACTGCAGTTCTTTAGTTTCCATAAATTTTTTACACATTTTACTTTGTATTTACCTTATTTTAGCAATTATTTACATTGTTTACATTTAAAAATAACACAATTTTGTTTTAAATTGTTACGGTGTTTTATAAAAAATACATAAGAAAAAAAAATTTTTTTTTTGGAAATTTACATTATGTAAATTATGTAAACAATTAAAAAAATTATAAAAATATCTTAAAATTTAAGGTAACATAACTTGATTTTAATTAATAATAAAGCATTATTTTGTTTTCATAAATTTTTTATACATTTTACTATATATTTACCTTATTTTAGCAATTCTTTACATTGTTTACATGATGTCAACAATTAAAAATAAGACAATTTTGTTTTAAAATGTTACGTTGTTTAAAAAAAAAATACTTGAGAGAAAAATATTTTTTTTTTTGAAATTTACCTTATGTAAATTATGTAAACAATTAAAAAAATTACACAAATATCATAAAATTTAAGGTAAAATATTTTGATTTTAATTAATAATAAATCATTCTTTTGTTTTCATAAATTGTTTACACATTTTACATTGTATTTACCTCATTTTTGCAATTCTTTACATTGTTTACATGATGTCAACAATTAAAAATAACACAATTTTGTTTTAAAATGTTACGGTGGTTTATAAAAAAATAAATAAGAAAAAAAATATATTTTTTTGGAAATTTGACATTATGTAAACAATTAAAAAAATTACACAAATCTTTTAAAATTTAAGGTAAAATAACTCGATTTGAATTAATAATAAAGCATTCTTTTGTTTTCTTATATTTTTTACACATTTTACTTTGTATTTACCTTATTTTTGCAATTATTTACATTGTTTACATGATGTCAACAATGTAAACAATTAAAAAAAATAAGAAAATGTTTAAAATTTAAGTTATTTTACTTGATTTTTATTAATAATCCAGCGTTCTTTTCGATGCCATACTACTATATATTTTTAAATATTTCTTTAAAACGAAATTTATCAGGTTTTTATTTGACACATTCTAATAATTTTTGAATATATAGTTAAATATGTACATATGTACAAATGTCTGTATAAAAATAATCGCTTTTAATATTTCATGTTTTTCAATCTTGATTAATAATTTTTGTGCTGACAAACAGCAGCTGGCCAAAATCAAATGTTTAAAAATCAGCAAAAATAAACTAATTAATTATAAACAAATCAATTAATAAAGCAATTGGAAAAACGAATGAATGTATAATGAATGTGGTCAAAAGCAACCAAAGGTGGACACCATAAAATATTTTCAAAATTTGTATAAAAAAATTAAATAAAAACCTAATTTACACAATATTTGGAATTTATCATAAGTTTTCTCCAAGTGTATTTGCATTCTATTCTTGTTGTAAAGAAAAACTGGAGCATTTTTGTTAAATGAAAACCATACTGACAGTTGGATGGAATTTGAAAATGTTTAATTGTATGTACGTATGTATTCTTGTATCTCTGTGTGCAATTGAGAAAACAGAATACATAATTTTTAAATTTTAAAAATGAAATTGAATCCAAATGAAACGTACAAATGTGTTGTTGCTATAATGTAAACACACTCTCATTTGGTACACAATAAATACCCAGCAGTTAAGCAAGTAGTCAATGTATCTCTAATTGACAGTTATTGTCACTAATATCTGATCATTTGACTGTTACCAATTTATATATTTTGGGTACTTTGACACGTATTTGCTATTTGTAGTGCAGCGATAAGACAATTGGTTACTTTATACATCCCAGGTAATCAAGCGTGAAGACAATTGCCACTTAATTGTCTCTAAGTAATCTAGAGTGTAGCCACTGTAGACGTTTTATTAACTGACGCTATTTAACCAGTACATGAATCCAATGCCTAGACTACTTTGGACCAGCTATTAGAGAGTCTCATGGCAATCAAAAAGGCTCAATTGACCCCCTGCTTAGGACATAGGGCACGTGTTAAAATAACTAGTCACGTTGCTAGTTATGTAACTAGTTCCCACCCTAAATGATGGGTAAAATCACTAGTTCGGGACTGTCTCCTAGAACTGCTGGGTAGTACTCTGCATACAATACAACTATAAATTTGTTTTATTTATTTTCTTTATAAATTATTATTATACTACGAGGAAAACATGTGGCACATAGGCAGTCATACAATAATAAAAACAAATTTTGTTGAAATATGGAATTTTCATGAAATTTTCACACATAATCTTAAAATAAACATGAGAATGTGTGAGGGAGAGAGTACCAAACTTACAGTGGGTGGAAAAAACTATGAGTAAAAAATTAAAATTGAAAAATTTTATTGAAATTGAAACGTATTTATAGAACAAATTAAACTTGGTTTTTAATATTTTTTAATTGAATTTTCTATTTACTTTTCATTTACACTGTAAATTCTAAATTCTTTATTTATAGCTGTGAAATATACAATTTATAAATAACATATTTATTTAGTTATTTCCTATATAAAACCATTAAAATGTTACAAATTAAATAATAAAATATAAATGTAAAAATAAGTAAAAAAAAACTAATAAATATGTTAATTAGCATTTGATTTACATGGCTAGTGTCTGTCTTGGCTGGATGACTGACTTTAAGTAATTTTTTACTACTATTTCTTACATTTTTTTCTTTTTCATTATCAAATTGATTAATTGTCTTCAAGTATTAAATCAAGCATAATGAGACAGACAAAAACACTGAATTTTGTAAAAACAATGTAAACAAATTAATGATTTCCAAGAGAAGTTAAACAAAGATTTATCTCTCCACACCAATGGACACAATAATGGATGAATGGATGGATGAATGGCTTTAGTGGTGCTAGCTGCTATAAACTTCAATACAAAATGTCAACTAAACTGGGTAGATGAAAAATATAAATTAAACACATAAGTAAGTAATTGTTTAAGATGAAGAAGGCAGTCATGATTTGAAAAGACACGCTATTTTAAAGTTTAATTTCCTACTATTTGGAGACAATATTAAAGAAACAATTTTACATAATTGATAGTTGATTAATCAGCAAATTTTAGGTGAATTTTAGGTAAATACAAAGTAAAATGTATAAAAAATTTAAGAAAACAAAAGAAAGCTTTATTATTAATAAAAATCAAGTTATTTTAACTTAAATTCTAATACATTTTAGTATATTTTTAATTGTTTACATTGTTGACATCATGTAAATAATTGCAAAAATAAGGTAAATACAAAATAAAATGTTTAAAAAATTTAAGAAAACAAAAGAATGATTTATTATTAATAAAAATCAAGTTATTTTACCTTAAATTTTATAGCATTTGTGTAATTTTTTTAATTGTTTACATAATGTAAATTTTCCAAAAAAATATATTTTTTATGTATTTTTTTAAACAACGTAACATTTTAAAACAAAATTGTTTTATTTTTAATTGTTGACATCATGTAAACAATGTAAAGAATTGCAAAAATATGGTAAATATAAAGTAAAATGTGTAAAAAATTTAAGAAAACTAAAGAACGCATTATTTTTAATATAAATCAAGTTATTTTACCTTAAATTTTAAAACATTTGTGTAATTTGTTTAATTGTTTACATCAAATAAAAATATTTTATTGACATAAAGTCAATATTGTAAATATAAAGAATTTCAAAAATTGTTTAAATCAAAGAAACATTTGATTGTCTTAGAAATAAGCATCAATTTTAACAAAATTTTATATAAATTTGTTAAAACTGTCAGGTACTGCTCTGGTAACAAACAACCAACTAACAAATCGCCTTTAACTTCTAAACTTTAAATAAAAAGATTAATGATGTTTTGCACAAACAATTAAAACCGTTTTTTTAGCACCTTGACAAATTTCTGTTAAAAAACTTAAAGCAAAAACATAGAAAATATACAGTGACAAACTAACTGGATGCATAAATTTACTTCAAAATTGTACAAGACCAAAAAAAAGTTATTGTACAAAGAGAAGAATCACTTATATCAGTTGTGTTAAAAAGCGCAACAAAAACAGCAACAATAAGAAGAAATAAAACCAAAAAAATAGAAAAAAAACTAACGACGAAGACACACCTTAAAGTGATTTCCGGTGTACTAGATACTCACTGAGCTTAATACAAAAACAAACAAAAATATAGACAAAATAGAAAAAAAAAATACATTAAAAATAAATTATTATTAAAAAAATGTAAGAGACACAAAACTTCAGTCAACAATTATTCACAGCTACTCAATTTGAAATGTAGACAAATAGAAAAAAACAACAAATGAAACATTTCAGACGGACTGGGACTGACTCTCTTACACACCGAATTACCAAGAGACGGTGGTCGGTCACAAGTTGTGTCAATTTAAATTAACGGAAATTAATCGAAAATGTGATTATTGAGTACAATAGAGACAATAACAGCAACAATTCATTATACACCAGTATAAAACTATTGTTTTAAATTAATGTTTAGACATGTAAACAAATTCTAAAGAATGTTTTAACAATTATAAAATACACATTTTTAGTTAAGAAATGTTTTAGAAAACTATTGATGTGTATCAGAGATTTTCAATTGGCTTTTCATTCTCTTTTAAGGATGGCATCTTGTTCTTAACAAATTTAGACATTTAATAGAAAACAAGTTGGAATGTCATCCTAAATTCTCTCCAGTTAAATGAAGAATTCCAAAAATTGCACTCGCAAATTGTTTTGTTAAAATTCATAACATTTTTTTTCGATTTTGTCTCACATTTTGGTCCATAATTTCTTTTCTATTGCAGCGATTTTGATAATTTTCAATACCAAACTAATTAGGACAATGATAAACATTTTTAGGTGAATCTCATTAAGTTTGATTGGGTATTTTGGACGAGAGCGTGTTTTACACAGACACACGGACATAGCTAAAACGGTAAAATCATAAGGATCAATGATATATTTTGGCTTTTAGATTAATATTTTGCAGTGTTTCACCTTTGATGGTTTGTACAATTGTTGAACTCTCTTTGAAACTTCAATAATTTTTTAAATAAATAATTTTTTAGTGACCTATTTTTCAATATAAATCTTATAAAATACTTAATAATGATGGGGAAAAAACTTACATCTGGGTGTTCTCTGACAGGTACATAGACTTTTTCATTTAATGTAACCGGTGTTCCTTCTGGTTCTGGCAACATTAATGGTTCTTTTTTAACGCCATTTATTTGAAATAGTGAGGCACGAACACGGGCAATTTCTGGAAATAGAAGAATTAAAAAACACAAGTTAATAATTTGTAATAAAGAAAAATATTTTATTTAATAAAAACAATGTAAAGTAATTCCCAAATTATAAAGATAGATAGAAATTCCCATAAAGATGCAATAGATGGCGTATCGTTTTGAGGGCAGAAAAAGGGCAACATTTTTTGCAAATAAAGAAAACTTAAGATAAGCTTTTATATATTATATAGCTGAAGTTTAAAAAACACTTGAAATATTGACCATTTATGGCAGCAACAAATTCAATGTTAAATACTAAAATAATCTTTAAATCTTGAAACTAAAACATTAAGATAATTTACCATATTTAAATGAAAATTTGCATTTGTAATGTTGTTGTAAGTGTCGGTAATTAATTTCAGATTTATTGTATTGTATTTATAGTTTTTGTTCTTTTAATAATTCTGATTTAATACCACTAAACGAGTCTGTATGCAAAATTAAAACAATTAACTAGACATGACATTATATGAGTCATTTGGATGGAAACTTGTTGTAATACCGCTTACATTACAACAAGTGTATTAAGAATATTTCAGTCAGTCAGTTTATTTGTTTTGTTTTTTTTTATTTTTTGGTATATAATTAAACAGTTTAAATCATCTATTATGGTCATAGTTTTTGATATTGTTTTCTATACACCCCTCTAAATGGCTTAATTCATACAATTTATGCATTAATTATTGTAATTAAATGAGTTTTGCTAATGAAAACATTGGCAAAATAAAACCGGCGTTTTAATTACTAGTTTAGCAGATAGATGAGGTGTTTTATTGTAAACAATTTAGCAAAATGGTGAATATGACATTAGAGACAAAATATTTATATGGTCAACGACAAGACTTTAAGTCCACATGTAATGTGATCAATAATTTGTACCGGTTTTGTATTATTTTTTTTCTTGGTCAGTTAAAGGTTATAATGTTAATAAGTATATGATTTTTATTAATTATCGCATCAAAAGATCATAATTATTATTTATGTTTGACAGTTAATGTGTTTTAATTGAAAGAAGCTCCACAGTAGCAATAAACACTGTGCAAATATTTATGTAAACAAATTTTAAACAAATTAAATCTCAAATTTTATTAATAAATAACATCTGGTAGCATACAATTCAATATTCAAACCCACGACATATTTGATACTATGTACTTTGAAACAATTATCATTATTTCTACAAACTCAGAATGAATATATTGGCTGTATGACTTAGAAATGGGGGATTTTTTCAAATAGTTTGCTTTTATTTTGAAACATTTGTGTGTATAACAGTTATTTCTATAGCTTATTTTGTGTATAACAGTTTTTTTCATATACATTTTTGTACGTAACAGTTTTTCAATAGAAAATTTAGTATATAACAATTTTTTTTATAGAACATTTAGTGTATAACAGTTTATCTACTGTGTATAACAGTTTTTAATGCATAGACATGTCTGTGTATAACAGTTTTTCTGTAGAAGATATTCTGTATAACAGTTTCTTCTATAGAAAATGTTGTGTATAAAAGTATTTTTATATAAAATTTTGTGTATAACACTTATGTCTTTAGCTAATTTTGTGCATAACAGTTTTTCAATAGAAAATTTAGTGTATAACACTTTTTCTATTATGAATAACAGTATTTTTTGCATAGAATTGTTTGTGTATAACAGTTTTTTCTATAAAAAATATTTTGTATAACAGTTTTCATATAGAAAATTTTCTGTATAACAGTTTCTTCTATAGAAAATGTTGTGTATAAATGTATTTTTTTATAGAAAATTGTTTGTATAACAGTTATTTCTATAGCTAATTTTGTGTATAACAGTTTTTTTTCACAGACATTTTTGTATGCAACAGTTTTTCAATAGAATATTTAGTGTATAACTGTTTTTTTACAGACAATTTTGTGTATAACAGTTTATCTATTGAGTATAACAGTTTTTTTTTGCATAGAAATGTTTGTGTATAACAGTTTTTCTATTGAAAATATTATGCACAACAATTTTTATATAGAAAATTGTCTGTATAACAGTTTTTCAATAGAAAATTTAATGTATAACAGTTTTTCTATTGTGCATAACTGTTTTTTTGCACAACAATTTTTGTGTAACAGTTTTTTCTATAAATAATATTTTGTATAACAGTTTTCATATAGAAAATTCTCTGTATAACAGTTTCTTCTATAGAAAATGTTTTGTATAAAACTTTTTTAATAGAAAATAGTGTGTATAACAGTTATTTCTATATCTAATTTCGAGCATAACAGTTTTTTATATAAAATTTTGCGTATAACAGTTTCTTCTATAGGAAATATTTTGTATAACAGTTTTCATATAGAACATTTTCGGTATAAGAGTTTTTGTATAGAAAATGTTGTGAATAAAAGCATTATTTATATACAATTTTATGTATAACAGTATAAATTTGAGTATAACAGTTATTTCTATAGAAAAGTTTGTGTTTAAAAGTTTTGAAATATAATTTATTTTAATTCTCAGTCTAATTTATACTACATTTTTTTATTGATTTTAATTACAATATATAGAGCTTGAGGTCAGATTTATATCTAACATTATTTTGATATTGCACCAAAATTTAATTTTCCATTCCTGCTCTCTCTCTCTCTCTTTTATTAAATTCATCTCTCTCTCATTAGTGATGCCACTTTAAGTGATGACAAGTTTGTGTTTTTCTTTTGCTGTATAATAACAGCTATTTTGTTTTGGAATAGAAAATTATCAATCATTTACAAATTATTATAATTTTAATATAATATTATATGAAATATTTCTTTTTTCTAATTAATATTTAAACATTTTCCTTATTTTGTAGGCTATTAATCACTTCAGGGCTCTGCTAAGTTATATGTTTCAAAGCAATGCCTATTATGGGCGCGGTTTACAACTTCAAACAAAATCTGCAACTCATTTTCATTTTCTATGTAGGTCACATTCATAAACATACATATGTATAACACTTTCAAATAAGCTTTTAATTAAATTTGCAATTAGTAATGAGAAAAAACAAGAAAAAAATCGGTATAAATAAGCAAATTGAAGAAAATAGTATGTGATACAACCATATGAAATATTTTTGAATTTCTTTTGTTCTTTCAAACATCTGCATAATATCATGCATGTACAAACAACCAAATATTTCTTGTATAATTTTATTATTTTAATTAAACAAACTCTGTGGCCATATATTAAATACGTTTTTCAGTGTGTTTGTGTTTTCTTTTCGGAGGGTTATAATAAAATCTCTAACATGATAAAAATACAAATTATTAGGAAAATGATTTCAATCTAGAAGAATTTCTTTGAAAGTTTTAGAAAAATAAAAAACTTCAAGTTGCAAATTAATTGAATTATTTTATGTTAAACAACAAAATGAAGTAATAAAGTACAAATGTTCAATATGTTTTAGATTAATGATCACCCGCACATTTGACCTCAGACATACGATTGAGCGCTCGCTCACACTTGCTGGCTGTGGCTGTTCTGATATTGAAACATTAAATGAATAAATTTGAATTCAATAGTATAGAATGGAATTACCTCATTCACCCTCAATCGCCCATTTTACTCACACTCCATTTACTTTACTTTTGGTTTAAGTTTTCAGTGTCCATTGTTTGTTTTTATTTATAGTTTAATTGACAAATGAGTTGTTGCAGTAAAGTACAACAGAACACCACCAAGTTTTCATAATTAATTCCAATATGGACAACATGACACTTTATTGTGCGAGATAATATCGATTTTTTATAAAATTTATTATTTTTATTTTTTCATGTTTTTGTAGAAATCTGATGAGGTTTTAGTTGTATAAGTTCATGCATAGAATATGTATAAATTTTGAATTTATGTTGCTGTTTTGAAGTTGGTAATTTAAATCTGTAAGATTTAGATGCAAATCATTTAAATTGTTTGTAAGTTTAATTTGAAAACAGGGTAGTGGTTCCAATACAATTAATGTGACAACCAGATCAGTATTGTTAGTTAAAGATTCCATTTTACAGTATAAAAATTAGCATATTGTAAAAGGAGCAAAATATTTGTATTATATGTATTGAAATTGTAATGATCCAAGACAAAATAACTGTAATTTTAGTGCGAAGAAATACACAAACTTGTCAGCACTTAAAGTGGCATCACTAAAGCGAGAGACAGAAATTTAATAATAAAAAGAGCAGGAATGGAAAAATAAGAACAAGAAATTTCCATCTCTGCTTCATACTTTCTTTTAATTAGAGCTCACAAATTGTTTACTTTATAGCAGAGCTACCATCTCCGATAAAACCTAAATATGCTAATGGCTGAAAACCTTAAAATATCGTTTAGCTAAATTAAATATTATTTAATAAATATCATGCTTTAGCAATTAAATTAAAATTCCTATTCAATTTAAACAATTTATTAACAAACTATATAAAATAATTAATTTAAATTAAAAAAAAAACATCATTAAAATATTTAATTTGTTACAGCGTTATACTCGTACATATCATGAAATTAATTTAATTTTATTGTTTAATTTAGTGACATATTTCACACCTTACAAATATTTTCAACTAT
Source organism: Calliphora vicina (assembly GCF_958450345.1). Taxonomy (NCBI): domain Eukaryota; kingdom Metazoa; phylum Arthropoda; class Insecta; order Diptera; family Calliphoridae; genus Calliphora; species Calliphora vicina. The sequence goes on from NC_088780.1 coordinate 166,297,694, forward strand.
TTCTCAATACAAAAGAGTTTCAATTAATAAATCAAAACATTGATCATTTAAATAATTATCATTGTTATTTTTAAACCACAATAAAAAAAAAACATTACAATTTGAATATCATCATGCCTTGGCTGACAAATATGAGGGAGTCATACAAATAATTGTCATTAGATCACTCACTCAACATTCTCTTGAGGCTTTGTACTCAGGTTAGTGTCATTCATGATCAGTTCTATTCAACCAGCCATATTCCCCCATATTGTATTTTACTGGCAGTTAATGTAACTCTGTAGTAGCAATTTATTTTATTTTTCTTGTTGCTATTTATTTGTTTATTTATTTAATAAATTTTCTATGGTGGGTGTTACAAACTGAATGATACTTATTAGACGCCGTCTTTATGGTTTTGTTAAAAATTATCAAAAACAACAACTAGTTTTTATGTAAATCTTTAAGATAAAAATCTTTGTAATTATTTCCTACTAGAAGGACACTACACTAACTGCTACTATTCATAAGTCGCTAAAGATTTTTAGGTTAAATTTGTTGTACAAAATGTTTGTTTCAAAGTGATAAATAATTTTGCTATAAATTGCCTTTGTTGTTGTCATTTATTTTTATATTTTTTTTTTTAGAAAATTGCTCATTTAATACTCAATTTATCTTGACGCTATTGAATCATGTCTTGACATTTATTTGTTTGAAGTCTTGTTTTGTTTTTATAACATAAACATTTTGACATTGACACTAATCTCTTGCCGAGTGCAGACTTTTAAGGAGCGAATAGTGTTGTTTGGGTTAAATCTCTATTTTGAGTTTAGCTTCGTTGTTGCCCATATGGTGGCTGGTTTGTTTCGCAACTGTAACCCAATGAACAAATACATACATATATGACCAATATCACAATGTTTAAGTAACTATACTCAAAACAATTCTGAAGAAAATACTATTATACATAATATATTCTAAACAAAATGTGTGTTATAAATAATTTTCTATAAAAAATACTGTTATACAAAAAAATTTCTATAGAAATAACTGTTATACACAAGATTTTCTATAGAAAATACTAAAGAAATATGTGTTATACACAAAATGTTCTATAAAGAATACTGGTATAAATGTTATACACAAAATTTTCTATAGAAAATACTGTTATACACAAAATTTTCTATAGAAAATACTGTTATACACAAAATTTTCTATAGAAAATACTGTTATACACAAAATTTTCTATAGAAAATACTGTTATACACAAGATTTTCTATAGAAAATACTGTTATACACAAGATTTTCTATAGAAAATACTGTTATACACAAGATTTTCTATAGAAAATACTGTTATACACAAGATTTTCTATAGAAATAACTGTTATATACAAGATTTTCTATAGAAAATACTGTTATACACAAAATTTTCTATAGAAAATACTGTTATACACAAAATTTTCTATAGAAAATACTGTTATACACAAAATTTTCTATAGAAAATACTGTTATACACAAAATTTTCTATAGAAAATACTGTTATACACAAAATTTTCTATAGAAAATACTGTTATACACAAAATTTTCTATAGAAAATACTGTTATACACAAAATTTTCTATAGAAAATACTGTTATACACAAAATTTTCTATAGAAAATACTGTTATACACAAAATTTTCTATAGAAAATACTGTTATACAAAAACTTTTCTATAGAAAATACTGTTATACAAAAACTTTTCTATAGAAAATACTGTTATACAAAAAATTTTCTATAGAAAATACTGTTATACACAAGATTTTCTATAGAAAAATACTGTTATACACAAAATTTTCTATAGAAAATACTGTTATACACAAAATTTTCTATAGAAAATACTGTTATGCACAAAATTTTCTATAGAAAATTTTCTATAGAAAATACTGTTATACACAAAATTTTCTATAGAAAATACCGTTATACAAAATATTTTCTATATAAAATACTGTTATACACAATACATTCTACAGAAATATGTGTTATACAGAAAATATTCAAAAGAAAATGCAGTTATATACAAATTTGTCTATAGAAAAAACTGTTATACACAAAATAAAAAATATTCTAAAGAAAATACTGTTTTTTATAGAAAATTTTCTATAGAAAACACTGTAATACACATAATTCTCTACGGAAAATACTGTAATACAGAAAATATGTCTTTGACTTTCTCTGTTATTGAAATGTCGCCATATTGAAAGGGAGATATAGAAGGAATGAAAATACTGTAATACACAAAATATGACAACAACATTATTTTCTAATTAAAAGAGAGTGGGAGTGAAAATACACAAAATATGGCAACATCTTAAGTTTCTTCCTTGTTTCACTTTCTCTGTTGTGGTAACTTCGCCATATTGAAAGAGGAGAGAGGAAGAGTGCTGCTAACGCAACACACATTGCAAAAAACAGCTAAACTATTTTAAGTGTTAAAAAAGGCCCAATGTTGTGACAATTACAATCCGAATATTTTGTTGTATTGCAAAAAAACCTATGACATTTTGCATTTTTAAGAGTTATTTTTTTAAACATGAACCACTCTAGTATTCTTTTCGCTTTCCATGCCAATTCATCTTTGGAATCCTCCTATAAACATTTGATTTACTGGGTTACAGTGGCGCTTAACTCTTTACACTGTGTGTAAGCGATTTATTTGACACATGATACTGTTTATTTTATTTTATTATTTATTTTTTTTCTTTAATCCTGTTTAACTCTCAGATTAAATGATTTTAGTGATAATTTGTTGTTGCTATTTCTTTTAAATATTTATGTTTATTTAATAGCAATACAAAAAAATATTGTTATTTTCAGTTAATGCCAATTGTCAAAGTCATAAAAACAATTCATGCTTAAATTATGACATATGGGCAAAGAGTGTGTCATATAAACCTTGAACATGTGGCTACTAAAAATATTGAAAATTATTTTGTGTACATGTGAAAACAGTATAGATTGTTTTGATTTGGTTGGGATTTATTTTACCAAATGATCGGTCAGTTTGTGTGTTAGCGTTAAATGTTTTGTATAGATTGTTAGGTTTACAGTGACTGTTAAAATTTTGATTTTAATTTATAATTATTTTCTTTCTAATTAAAATCAGCACAGCATCTTTTGATGACAGATATAAAAAAAGAATCTATTAAATTTATACCGTACGTGATTTAACTACTGACACTTAATCATTTCAAATGTGTTTAATGTCCGAGTAGGCTACTCGTTTTTTTTTTGTTTTTAAAATTTATAGTAGTTAGCATATTTAATTTTTTTTATTATTTTCCCTCTACAAAAAAAGACATGCTTGCAATTAATTAAAAAAAAAGTAGCTTTTAAGCTTTTGTAATTAATTAAACGTGTGGCAAAAAATTTCCTCAATTACATTTTTCTTGTGAACCTACCGATGCCAACCTCTTTCCAGCCCGCCTTTAAGTTGTTGATTTTATTATTGAAATTGCCTTTTAGGGCAATACGTTTCATACGTTTGAAATAGATTTGTTTTCTTTTGATCATTGTAGAAATTATGTGGGTGTTTTAAATGTTTGCTTCAAAAAGGTTGCCGTTTAAAGTTGAGTTTATATTAGCATTAAAAAATAAATTCTTAATTATTTCCATTAGAAATTTCTGTTTTACACAAAATTCTCTATAGAAAAAACTGTTATACAGACAATTTTATATAGAAAAACTATTATACACAACATTTTCTAAAGAAAACACAGTTATACCCATATTTTTCTACGGAAAACAATGTTAAATACAAAATGTTCTATATAAAAAAACTCTTATACACAAAATGTTCTATAGAAGAAACTGTTATACCCAAGATTGTCTAAGGAAAAACTGTTATACACAAAATTGTCTATAGAAAAAAACTGTTATACACAAAATTTTGTATAGAAATTGTCTATAGCAAAACTGTTATACCCAAAATTTTCTATAGAAAAACTGTTATACAGAAAATTTTCTATAGAAAACACATTTATACCCAAACTTTTTTTACAGAAAACAATGACATACACAAAATATTCTGTAGAAAAACTGTTATACAGAAAATTTTCTTTAAAAAAAACTGTTATACAGAAAAAAACTGTTATACACAAAATTTTGTATAGAAATTGTATATAGCAAAACTGTTATACCCAAAATTTTCTATAGAAAAACTGTTATACAGAAAATTTTCTTTATAAAAAAACTGTTATACAGAAAATTTTCTAGAGAAAAACTGTTATATACAACATTTTCTATAGAAAACACAGTTATACCAAAACTTTTCTACTGAAAACAATGATATATACAAAATTTTTTATAGAAAAAACTGTTATACAGAAAATATTCTTTAAAAAAAAACTGTTATACAGAAAATTTTCCTACAGAAAATGTTGTATATAACAGAAAACAATAATATACACAAAATTTTCTATAGAAAAAACTGTTATACACAAAATTTTCTGTGGAAAAAAACTGTAATACACATAATGTTGTATATATTTTTTATAGAAATCACAGTTATACCCATACTTCTCTACAGAAAACAATGTTATACGAAAATTTTCTATAGAAAAACAACAAATGTTGTATAGAAATTAGTGTTAAACACAAAATTCTCTATATAAATCAGTGTTATACACAAAAATGTCAATAGAAAATACTGTTATATAGTTTTTTTTTTGCCACCACTAAACAAACAAGATTGTAATTGAAAAATTTTAACAGATTAGAAGTTAATTAAAGTGTATGAGGAATATAGGCCATGTATTTTTAAAAAAATACATCAAAAACAACAGTTTAGTATTAATATGGCAACCTTATGTGAGAGAACTTAACAGAAAGAGAATCCTTTAGTGTTAGCAATTTAGCGATTTTTCTTCAATAAATTGAACTCAAAAAAAAATACTAAAAAATATTGTAGTTATGTGATTTATAATGTAAATTTTGATAAATAAATAAAATTTCATAATTTTGTCAGGTATTTTTTATATTTGATTTTATTGTTAATTGAGTTTTTTTTTAAATCTCAATAATTTCCAATTAAAACAATACAAATATAGTTTTTTATGCGGAGGCTTAAGTTAAAATTCATTAGTTTTTTATATTTTGCGAAAACTTAACAATAACAAATTAAAAGTTGTTTATAGTGATGGCCGTACAATTAAATTGAATCATTGTCATTGTGTCTCAGGCCCTATTTTGGCAAGGCATACCAAATAAGGCTCCCCTTATTATAATTCAGCTTCTCTGGAATATTGTGTAGGCTTAAATGTTGATTTTTTTTCAAATGAATTTCAATTGAATTTTTTTCAATTTTACTGAAAAGCATGACGCATATTTTTGTCTTCTTTTAAAACCGAAGATGACGTTATTTATACAACAGATTTTTGGGGAAAAATTTCAAATCAAATCACACAAATACTTTTCAATACTAATTAAATTCTATAATAAAAAGGAAGTAAAATCAAATAATTTTGAAATTTTCACACATTGTAAAGCAATTTTAATACTAATTTTCTAGCAATGCTATTTCGATATATTTCAATTGAGTCAGAAATAAAGGGTTTCATGTGTTTTGTGTGTGTTTATGTTTTACAATTCTCTGAATCATCAACTTATGATCGAACAGAAATTAGTTTATTTGATTTTGTGGCTATTGCTTATAAACAACGAAAATATATAAAGAAAAAAAAACTGTGAGCTCTTAAAAATATTTAAAATTAGCATATTGCTGTCAATAAATTGTCAAATTTATGCCAATAAAACATTTGCCAAAAATACTCGCTCAACAAACGCAAATTACAAATTTCTTTTATTCATTGTAAATTTATGTTTGTTCATACGTTTGTTTGGTCATAAATCTTAATAAAATGTAAAAAAAAAATTTAAAAAATTTGTATTTCTTGAATTTAAATTGAGTGCTAGCCAAGGTAATAAAAGGGCAAATACGAATGTTGTATACACTGCACACGATTTAACAAATTTCATATTAGGATTATTATCAAATTCATGTTGTAAAGGTTTATCCCGAACAAATGTAATTTATAGGCTTTTGTAACAAAATTGACAAATAAATTCCGTAATCAAATAATAGAAAATTGTATGTTTCAATTACGGTATTAGTTATTTTTTAAAGGATTTTAAAAAAAATTTGAGCAATTTAAAATTTTTTTAATAGAAAATTTTGAAAAAAAAAAATCTAAAATCTAGGGAATAACCCTCCTAAATATATTTTGCATTATTTTTTTCCGTTTTGTTTTTTTTTATTATTATTATTTAACATTCAGTTTATTTAACAAATTCACAATGATTGAAAATCAATTTATTTATGCAAATTGGTAACAAAACTATTTTCGACAGTTTACAAATTGTGTCAGAGTTTTGTGTGAATATTTATTTATATAAAGACAGCTATAGTTTTATTTTAAGTTTAGAGCAGCGTTAATCATAAAAATAAACACAACTTAATAGAAAAATAGAAAAAATTTGTTAAACATTTAAGTAGACATTGATGTGCTAGGAGGTATTTATAAAAGGCGCCATTAGAAGATGATCAAACTCATTTGACGATTAGGTATTTAATAGCGTAATATTTAGTAAATAAAGGAAAAATGGCTTAGTTGGCATCATTGTTTCAAAATTGTTGCTCAGAAGAGAATTTTCTCAGTTTGGTGTTGCCATATTGCAGCAGGAGTTTTTGCACTATTGCAAAATGCTGCATTTTAAAATGACAAATTAGTTTTAAATTAAAAAGCCGTTCGGAAACCGGCTTCGCATACAAATTGTTCTTCCAAAACATACAAGTTTCTTAGAAATTCGAGTTTCGAAGGACAAAACGTCTAAAATATGAAAGAGAACTAATGAAAATTAATGGTATGCTGAATGAGAATTTATAATAAACCAATTTCTTTTTTGTTTATTTAACAAATTAAAATCATTCTCCAAAATTAAAATAATTTTTTTTAAATAAAAATAAAATCTTACAAATTTAATGTAACCCGGACAAATAAACATTTTAAGTACTTATATTTCATAATAATAATAATTAGTTTTCCTAACACTTCCTCCAAAAGCTTATTTCGACAATAAACAAATGAATACAAAAATTTGTTAAACTTACGCCCTTCCAATTAAAATGATTTATTGACTATGACATAAATCAATATGCTTGACATCATCTAATAAACATGTTAATAATAATAATGAAATGAAATGAAATGAAAGAAAAACTAAAAATGAAACAAAAATCTTTATTTGAAAACAAAATTTAATGATGCTTATCAACAAGTTTAAGAAGGATTTAAAACAAAATAGTATTGAACAATGAAATTGTTTGTTTTTGGTGTTAAAATATTCACAATATTTGTATAAATCTAATAATAATACTATTATTTCATTTAAATGAAGCTTCTTCTTTAGCCATTTTTATTTATTTGTTGTATTTAATTTGTTTTGTAATTTTTTTTAAGGTGACACATTATTAGCAGCTAGAAAATCTTATCAGATTTTAAAAATAAACAAATGAAATAAAATTCAATTTACAATGCAAATGAATTATTGAAATTGAACAAAACAAAAACTCTAAATATTAAGTCATTCATCCTAAAACAAAAACTAATTTAAATCTTAAACAAACAATTTATTTTCAAAAATTCAAAATTATTTTACAATTTATTGTTTTGGCAATATTTTCCTCTATATTAATAGAGTTTAGTTTAAACATATGGCCATTTTACTTTCGATTTATTTGTTTTGTTTACATTTTCCTTAATCTCTTATTCCTCATGAAGATGGCAACTATGGAGAGAGAGTCCTAGAGTTCTCTTGAGAACTTTTAAAAGCACATTAATGACCACAGGCGTAAAACGTTGATTTGTTTTAATTTTATTTAAAGTAACCAAGAAAATAAGCTCCTTAATTTAATTATTTGAAATAAAATTTAATTTTACTGTAGTTTTTATTTTAGTCTCTTCTTATTTTAATACTTTAGGAAAAAAATCATTATTAAAAACCAAAATCCATTGTTTATTTTTTTTAAAAAAAAACAATATTTTATTGCACTATTTCTCAAGCATAAATAAAATGTACGTTTATTTGTTTTAAAATAAATTAATTAATTCTTTAAATTTTGAGCGCAAAATTTATGCATTTTATGATTTTAATCTGATTATTTGTTTATTTTGTTTTGCCATTATTGTAAACACTGCACAGTGGGTTTATTATTCAAATTCCTTATTAAACTAATATTATTTTTAAAACTGCTCAATGTTTTAAAAAGATATTTAGAAAAGTTTTTGGCGAAAACAAAATTTTTGATTTTTAAAAACTCACAAAAGAATAGAAAACAATCAAAATAAGAATTTATTCTTAGGCCTTAAAGTTACATTGATTTTATTCAGCACATTTTTGCCAAATATTAACCCTAATACCTAAATCGTTCTTAATTATGGCATAATTTTAAAATTTGCCAAGTTAAAACAGTATTTGGCCTATAAAATAAACATACAAAATTGTTTTAATCTATTTTAATGCCAAAAACACTTTAAAACCAAAAAAAAAAAACAAAAACAAAACAAGTTTCCTAATGATAAAAACCAAACTAAAGTAAAATAATTAATGTATGTTTAAATGTAAACATGCCAGATATAAACGATTTTTTGCAAACAGCCTAATGGGGATTTTTTATTAAAAAAGTAGAAGAAAAGAACTAAAATCCAGTGAATAATAAAAAAATATAGAAAAGAAGATTTTACAAGCGTTTTTATTTATTTTTCTTTACTAAATTACATCATAATTACCAAAATTTTCCGCTATTTTTGCTTGATTTTTATTTTGAAGAAAAATTTTAGATTTTTATTAAATACCATCTGGCAACCTAACATGAGAACCTCATACGCCAGAGTTGTATTGTGTGAGTCCATGTAAGTAGAGTGTGTTTGTGTGTTAATTCTCTGCATGAGAACTTAAACTGGAAAATTGTTTTAATGTGAAAAAGCAACAAAGAACTGAAAAACCTGACTTTATTTAACACAATTAAAAGTGAATTTGTTTAAAAACAACTATGTACTTTTTCTTTCTTTTTAATTCATGCCGTTCATTAATTAACCTACATTTAATTTTTATAGCTGGTTCCCGCATTAAAACTATTGTAAAAAAATTGTACCTATATTAAAGAACAAATTTATTTAAATAAAATTGAATGAAATGAGTGGCTTTAAGCCGCATGGAAAAAAAAGAAAAGCAAAATGAAATGGGTTTCAAAATCTAAAGAAAATTGTTATGGAAATAAATTTTCTTCAAAAAAAAAATAACCCAGAGGAAACAAGGCAGAAAATAATAAAATCATAGTCACGCAAGGTTAACTGAGACAACAACAGACATACAGACAGACAGACACGATCTTCAACATATTATTTATAGTACTTTGGCTCAAATAATGAAGGTTTCACAACTACTAATCACATACAAACACACCAAAATAATCCCCCACCATAACAAAAACACAAACAAAACAAGACAACAATGAGGTATGACAATGACAACAAAAACTCTGCGAGATTTTTTACATGTATCCCTAAAGGAGGGGGGAAATGGAGAGATGAAAAGAGCAGTTAGAGATTTACTCTTAATTTTCACTAACATTAATGAGCAGAAAGATTAAAAGAAAAAGAAAGTAAACAACAAAGATTAAAAACAATACAACAATACATATAACAACAACAACAATAACAACACAATAGGAAAAACCTTAAAAACATGACAAAAGTTTACACATGAAATTTATGTCTGAGAGAGCTAGAGTGTGAGTGCATGTGTGTGATTAGATCTCTTTTATATGCAAATTATAATGGAAAAACTTAATTGAAAGAAGATTTTTTTTTTGTTGCCTTTGCGTGTTTTATTTAAACTAAACACTTTCATATAAACCCAGTTGGTTTTTTTCTGTTGCAACATTTTTGAAACTTAAACAAATGACAACAAATTATGATTTTTATTTAAATAAATGAAACATAGTTTTTTTTTAAGTCTGCTTTATAAAGAAAAACTTTAAGCAAGTAAAGTAAACAATAAACAGTAAAGCCCAAAAATAAAGCATTTTAACAGTTGCATTTTATGGTATGTACTCTCTTGCCATGAAGTGATATGATTAGAACGCTAATTTGGATTATTTCGGTAACGGCAATTAAACTGAAAAAGATATTTTTAAATTTATTCGCGGTAACGGTGGGCAACCTTGGAATATTCAAAGTATTTGATTGCTTGTTTATAGTATTCCTCCAACAAATCATGTCAAATTTTAAAAAAATTTCTTGATTTTGCTCTAGTATTCTATAATTTTGCTCTTTACTTTTAAACTATTAAATAAAACTAACTACTTTAACTTTAAAGTTAAAATTTTGCATGTTGTATCATACATACAATAATTATGCATAAACAAATTGTTGCTTTTGTCTAACAGTTTCAAGTGGGCGGCGCGGCGCGGCTTGGTTTTCAATTCCAACCACACATTGTTAGTTCTCCCTAACTATAGACATTTTTTTTAAAGTTGTTTTAAATTATTTTATTTATAAAATCAGCAAAAACCCTGAATATTATCAGTTGTTTAGCATGTAGGTTCCAAAAAAAAAATAATAATGTTTCTTAACCAGCCACAAATACAATTATTTATACATAAGTTTCAGTTCATGACGTGTTGACAACAATACCGCATTACAGCAAAATTTTCTTTAGATTTTATTTATTTAGATCTAAATTATTGTCTTAAAGACAAACAAAGGAAATCTGAATAAAAAAATACGACGCCCCAAATCAAAGCAAACAGAAAAAAAATCGAGACGTCACGCAATGTCAAAATAAAATGAAAAAAATAAATCAAAAATTTTGCACCTTTATACACTGAAAAGAAAGAATTAAAGATTTGAAATGAGTTTGATAATTTCTCCAAATGTACTCTTATCCCACTACTACCTCGAGACTTGAGTAGAAATTGCAAAAAATTAGTCTATTTAGAGTCCGAAATTTATTTAAAAAATTTCTCAAAAGTTAACGAAACTCTATTGTATCGACTAGCAGTAATTTTAACCCAAATTAAACTGATTATTACTTAACTTAAAGTTATGGTGTCTGTTAAAATAAATTTTGTATGAAAACTGTAAATAATAAAAACCTTGAGTTTTAAATTAAATGCATTTGGTTTGATTTAATTATGATTTCTTTAAGTATATTTTCATATTCCTACACACAATACATTTATAATGATAAAAAACACGTAAATATTCAATCAAATCATAATTGTACTCTTTATCATGAAGCATATTTCTAAATTTAGTTTATTTTTAGTTTCTCTCCAACAGCAATATCTTACACAATCGTATTAATAAATAATTTTAAAGTGTATTTCCTTATAAAGCTAAAAAAAAACAGACTCATAAATAAATAAATATAGAAATCAAAAGTTTAGATGAAACTAAATCATGTTTTAATAATGTTTACACACACAACACTCGTTTCTAGTTGAAAACATTTTGCTCAAACAACTATAATAATTTTTGTTTGGAGCAAAAACAACCAAAAACTCAAATGACCCTAAAAATAGAATAAATAAAAATAGAAACAACATATGGTGTGCAACAAATAAAGACAGCGAAATAACAACAATTGTTGAATAATTATGTAGATACTTGTATTGAACAAGTTCGAAAAACGAAAAACATTTAATAAATGGCTGACATGTATGAATGCAGCTCAAATATTTGAAATATGGATGGTTTTTCTGTCTTCATACATGTGGTCATCGAGTTATATGGAGGGCTGCCAGCCAGAGACCTATGCCGAACGGCTGTAAGCCGGCTGAGCCGAGCCGCCGATAAATTTTCAATGCCGCCGCCGCCGTATTTTTTTTCGGCTTAAGACGGCTTGAAAATAGCCGCCGTTTTTGATAAAAGTTCCTTAGTAATTTCATAAAATTTTCAGAATTTCACTTTTTTCTAATTTCAAATTTTTAATTATTTAGAATTTGAGTAGTTATTCTTTAGTCGGCTGATAGCCGGCTAGCCGCCGCCGCCAACATTTTTTAAGTCAGCCGCCGCCGCTGTGAAATTTTATCGGCGCAGGTCTCTGCTGCCAGCCTTCCATTTGTATAAGGAAGACAAAGATCGCTTAGGCCAGCCAAAAAAATTTCATGACCAAGAATTGGACTTATTCCTCCATGAAGATTGTTTTCAAACTCAACAAGAGCTTCAAAAGTCACTGGGAGTAGCTCCCCCCGTTTGCAAGATTCATTCAAAAGCAGGGAAATTGGATATCATACGAATTGAAGCCGAGCTTTAAAGACGACTTTGCATGTCCGAAATGTTGCCTGTAAATCATTTTTGCACCGACTCATAACCCGCCGTCGGGATTTATTTCTTGTTCGGATGGTCAAGTGTGCTCGTTCCACGACCTAAGTAAGCATAGCTGAATGCTACCGGGCGCGTCCTACAGGTTGCAGATAATGGAAAGTTCCGTAGATATGCGGAGCAGCTGGCATGGCAGTCGTGGACAACCAGCGGTTCCTAGTGGAGAGTCTCAAAGGATTTCAGGGTGGCGCCGGACTCCTAGCAAGTTATGAGTGCCTATGATACTTGGAACGTCAAGGCGAGTGATTGTCGCCTTCAAATAACCAATAGCCAACAACTACCAGCGACTGTCCCTCATGTTAGAGGCGACTGGAAGCGGGCCTCACATCTTGTAACAAGCGGCTTGCTATATAAACGAGATGTAAAGCTTCTAAGCCAGTCCGCCTGGGGGCCATGCTGGCAGCCCCAGTTTCATCACGTATGCAGAAGCCCAATCATCTACTCATCTTAAACCAACTGATTACCGAAACCTCATGGGGCCCTATGCTCTTTATAGGAACTAAAGGAATTAATATATAAATATACTAGCTGTCCCGACAAACGTTGTTCTGTCATAGCTCACACAAAGTTTGAAGACTCCCACTATAATAGTACTCCAGATATTCAATAATAAATGTTTATTTCGTATGGGAGGTACCACGCCCATTGTACCTATATAGGTCAATTGTGAATCTAAACCATCCAGGGACCCACTCAAACACACACAAAAAATTTCATCGAAATCGGCCCAGCCGTTAAGGAGGAGTTCAGTTACTAACACACGTACAGAAGAATTATATATATAAAGATTACTTGCAATGAAAAATTAATCGATTGCGATAACTCGATGCTTAAGAGATCGTGTGTGAAGCCCAGCCAGCCAGCCGAATCGATACCAAACCCAAATATCAATTGCGCCAAAGTAATGCTCTGTATTTGGTGGTATCAAAAGGATCCGATCTATTATGAGCTGCTAAAATCTGAGCAGACCATCATAGGAAACCTGTAGCGAACGCAACAGATTGGTTTGAAGCGAGCATTGACCGAAAAACGCTTAGAATATGCGGCCAGACATGAAACCGTAATAGTCCATCATGACAACACCAAGCCACATGTTAAAAACTATTTAGAATGAAGTGGGAAGTTTTGGCTGACCCGCCATATACTCCAGACCTTGGGCCGCGCCACTATTAATTGTTTCGATCGATGCAGAACGCATTATCTGGTATACGCTTCACTTCAGAACAGAGTATCTGAAATTAGCTTGATTCCTGGTCTCCAAAAATGAGCAGTTCTTTTGGCTCTGAATACATACGTTGCCAGAAAGTTGGGAACTTGAACAGATCTCACATTTTAAAGTCATACACCCAATAATAAACATAAACAAGTTACGCGATATTTATTTATTTGGTGTTTCACCACTTCTACTTACAAAATCCTCTACAAATCATGTGACAGGCCTGTAAATAATTCATTTTTATATTGTATTAGTTGATCGCCCCGGCTTCGCCCGGTAGCATTTACTAATGTTAGTTCTTCAAGTTTCTCCAACCTTCAAGTTTCTCTGAAAATAAAATATCTAAATTTGTACTGCATACTTTAGGAAGCTTTTTTATTACAGTTGACTGGACTCACAAAAAAAAAGAATTTCCGAGTTTTAACCGGAATTTTGGATTTTTTTTCTTTACAAACCATCTCCTGAAAATTTCGATTCGAATAAAAAAAATCAGCCAAATCGCTCCAGCCGTTCTCACGTGATGACATTACATACATGGACCATTTCATTTTTATATAAATAGATATGAAGAGTGTGTGTGAGTGTAAAAAGATTTGCGATGTGAGAGAGGCAAAAAAAAATAAAACAAATATGCAAGAAAATTGATATTTGGCGTTTAACAAGAATGTTAAAGAACTAATTCATTTTTTTACTTCCAAATTGAGTAGAGATAGCTTAGATCTAAAGATTTTCTTTATGTAGAAAACCTAGAAATATTCAGCTTCCTAACGAAACTCTCCCTAAGCTCCCATCCAAAATATGACACCGAAATAAAAGACTTTCAGCCAGAATGTTTGTTATTGTCCCACTATGCCGAATCCAGTTCTTCGGCTAATATCACCGAAATTGTTTTATTCACTCCTTTCAAGAGCTGCTATACATAACCACAAGTTAATTCGTTTTTGAGGTTTTTAAATACATTAAGGTTTCTATTAAAACTTAGCAATTAACATTTAACGTTTTTTCTTAATGTTTGCACTAAACTGATGAATTAAAAACTAAAATAAACAAATTGTTGCTTTTTGAAAAGAATTTAAAACAAAAGAAATCATAGTTGTATTAAAAAAAATAAAAAATAACAACAATAAAGTTAAGGAAACCACACCCTCGCTTTTGTATTCGCAGCTAAACCTTTTTATTATAATTTAGTATTTTTTTTGTTTGTTTTTAATTTAAATTGTTATTGAGGCATTTAATTTTATTTCTAAAATGAAATAAACTGAATTGAATTTATTTATTTATTAACGACAACATGTTGTCATACTCAGAGGCGGCTGTTTAGAAAACCACATATTTAAGAGCACAAAATGAACGTGAAGCATGTAGGGGAAAAAAACATCATCTGAGAAATTCGATAAAAATCTTGGCCTCCTCCTTCTCCCCTTCTTCTCTCTTTCCCTAACACTCTTAATGATTCTAATGAAAACAAAACCTTTTTTGTAATTCCTTATACGGTTATGCGAATGTAAGCATGTAAATAAACAACTGACTGCAGGGCTTAATTTGTTTAGAAATTCTCTTATTGTTGCTGTTGCCGTTTTTTTCACATTTTGTTTAATTATTTTCTTTGTTTAATAAAATTTACTGCATATTTATTGCGCCAATAAAAATCAGCTTGTATTTATTTATTATCACTTCAAATAATTATCATTAAATCACACAGTTAGTTACTCACTCTCGCTCACTGATAGTTACTCATTTATACATGTAAATACATATGTATGTAGATATGTATGTTTACATGCACAGTAGGTAAACAATTTATACTCGACAATGTAGACAATGTAAAATATAAGTAAAATCAAACAAATTACAATTAAAATAAAGTGTTTGTCTACTTTTTTAGTTGAGTTTTTGTGTGTTGTTTTATTGCAACCAGTAGTAGTTGAGTTAAAAATTCATAAAACTACAAGTAGATGAATTATTACCCCGATTAGATTATAAATATTGTATGTGTATGATTGTGTGCAAGCAGAGTGATAAATTTCTGTTTAATTTTTAATCACAATTAAATTTTTGTTTGTACTTAACCAATCAGGAAAGTTTTGTTTGTACGCCTTCCAATTCTGATTAGATAATTAAGAAAATTACAATGGTGACCATCAATCATTCTTACCTGGAAAGAGAAACAGAGAAAAAACATTTGTTAAATTATGATATAAAAAAGCATTAAATATAAATTGTTATATATTCCAAATATTAAACTCTTAAATAAATTATACAGTGGTGGCCAGGAATTTAAGACAAAAATTGTTTGCTAAATTCTACGTGATTGTCAATTATTTTTTCAAATATTTCCACAAATATGTATGCATGAGGACTGTTTTAACACACAAGTGTGTTTTATTCGACTGTGTCAATTCACAAATATTCAGCACGAACATATAAAATTTTTCTACAACTTGACCAAAAAATTTTTTTTTTAAATAAACGTATTTTCTCACATTTATATCATTATAATTTTATTATTATAAAATATTCGGACCAAATTTCGTATTTTTAGTTCCATTAGTTTCGGTCATATCATGTTATTAACAGCGGATGTTCGCTGAGGTGGGTCAACTATTTCCACATATCTTTGTCCATATATGTTTTACCGATTTTTCCAAACATTTTTCAGAAACTAGAAACATTAATAATAAATTTCATACCTTAGAGGTCCTTTTATTTTGGCTCAATCGCACTTAAAATTCAGTTGATGAAAAAAATTCAAGTATTTGTCTTAAATTGGTGGCCACCACTGTATATTGCATGTATGACTTGAAAATGCGGAATATTTTTAAAATTTTTAGCTTTTATTTTGAAACATTTGTACAATATAAATTTATTCAAAGTATTGGCCATTGTTAGCTATGATATTTTAACATCTTTCTGGCAACATATGGATTCCGAGCCAATCATTTTTAAAATAGTAGTATACTACCTTTTTTAAAATGTTACAAATTTATTAATTTTACATACAAATTATCATTGTGCACAAAATTTATGTTAAGAAAATAAAAAAAATGTGTATTTAATTTCCATTAAGTAGTAAATTATTTGATACTTTTTTACAAAATATGCAAAAATATGCAAAATGTGTATTACAATATGTTACATAAATTTAACTAAAGTCGAAAATATAAATTTCAATCATTTTAAAAATAGTAGTAGAAATACTACTTTTTTAAAAATGTTTAAAATATTAATTTTACTTACAAATTATCATTGTGCACAAAATTTATGTTAAGAAAATAAAAAAATGTGTATTCAATTTCCATTAAGTAGTAAATTATTTGCTACTTTTTTACAAAATGTTTTAAAATATGCAAAATGTGTATTACAATATGTTGCAGAAAATTAACTGAAGTTGAAAATGTAAATTTCAATTATTTTAAAAATAGTAGTAGAAATACTACCTTTTTTAAAATGTTTAAAATTTATTAATTTTTTATACAAATTGTCATTATGCACAAATTATCATTATGCTAATATTAAGAAAATAAAAAAAATGTGTATAAAAAAATGCAAAATATGTATGTATTGCAATATGTTACAGAAAATTAACTGAATTTGAAAATGTAAATTTCAAATATTTTAAAAATAGTAGTAGAAATACTACCTTTTTAAAAATGTTTAAAATTTATTAATTTTATATACAGATCATCATTGTGCACAAAATGTATGTTAAGAAAATAAAAAAGGTTTATTTAATTTCCATTAAGTAGTAAATTATTTGCTACTTTTTTACAAAATATGCAAAATATTTATAACACTATGTTACAGAAAATTAACTAAAGTTGAAAATGTAAAATTCAATCATTTTAAAAATAGTAGTAGAAATACTACTTTTTTTAAATGTTTCAAATTTATTAATTTTACTTATAAATTATCATTGTGCACAAAATTTATATTAAGAAAATAAAAAAAATGTGTATTCATTTTCCATTAATCAGTACTTTTTTAACAAAAAAATGCAAAAATATGCAAAATATGTATTGCAATATGTTACAGAAAATTAACTGAATTTGAAAATGTAAATTTCAAATATTTTAAAAATAGTAGTAGAAATACTACCTTTTTTAAAATGTTTCAAATTGATTAATTTTACATACAGATTATCATTGTGCACAAAATTAATGTTATATTCCAGCATATCGCTTTGTTGTCACAATATTCGACATTTTCGCAGCTCAATAACTATGTGAGAATAAATGACAAATATGTACCCTTCAAAATGTCATCTATTGTAAATCCCATATTTTTAAGTGATACACCCAATATAATAATAAAAAAAAAACAAATACATATGTGACATCTCAACTAAATAAGCAACAAATAATAACACTATTATCCAGCTTGCCACTCATTTAATTTCAAAATTTATATTTTTATTTTGTCAATTCCTATTTAAATAATTTGCGCCTTTTAAGGCCTGCCTACCTGCATAAGTAAAAATATTTTGAATTTTTGTGTCTATTTCAAAAGATTATGAAAACTTAAAGGAATGAAGTTTTATGACTTTTCACTGTTTCAAATATTAAGCGATTTTTTAATACACGTAATAAAATGACATTAAAAGACAGCAATAGCAACCAACAAATAATTACCACAAATTTGTAGCACTTTATTTGTTGGCAGTTGTCGATTCTATAAATGGCATAAACGACTTTCACTCTTTTGACTGACTCGTTGGTCTGCAGGCAGGCAGGCACTATTGGCTGGAGACAGTGACAACAATTTACAATTAAATCCCACGAAACCATGAATCAATGAATCTTTATTAATTGATGACTGCGCTTGCAGTGCATTTTTTGGTGTCTTTTAACCATTTTATAACTTCGATAGACAGTGAGTTTCAAAAGAAATGAGAAACTCTGCTAGTATTTTTTTTCTTTTAAAATAAACAATTATGGAACTTTTTAATTAAAAATATCTATATTTTTCACACTTATTTCTGAATTCTAGAGATTTTTTTTTCATATTTTTCTAATAATTCAGTTAAGCTCTCTAAAAATACAAAGATTTTGGTACTTTTCCCCAAAAATTGTGGGAGAGTTGAAAATAATTGTTGTTGTTGCAAATATTGTGAGAATACACTCTACTCTCACTAGCACAATTTCCTCATAATCTGGATGGTGTTGGCGGCCATTAAATATCTCATTGTAATTGTGGCAACAGCAACAACAACAACCAAAAATAATAAAGAAAAAACACAATATTAAATGGCGTCTTTAGGTCCGCCATTATTGTACATTAAACCAACAGACGAATTATTTTATTTATTTACTTTAACAACATTAACAACAACAACAAAAAAAGTCTATTTTAAGACCAAATTGCTTTTTTTTATAAACATGTTGTACATGTTTCATTTCTTCTTTTGAAAAATGCGTTTTTTATACAATTGTTCCAAAAAAAAAAAAATACTAAACAAAAATCGTGCTAAAATTAAATGTTAAATGTGAAATAAAATAAAACGTGATTAATGAAATGAAATAATAATTTTAAAAAGGAACTAGCAGATTTATGCTAAAGAATTTTGTAAAAAAAGGAACTAAATTTATTAATGGTATGAAATTAAATAAAAATCGTGTTGTTCAATTAATTTGTTGTTATGTCTTCAATGTGTGGCAACTTCACATGACAAGTTCTAAATATTTTTAGCTGGGACCAAACATTTATTTTCCATTAAGTAGTACATTATTTGCTACTTTTTTACAAAATGTGTTAAAATATACAAAATTTGTATTATAATATGTTAAAGAAAATTAAATGATGATGAAAATGTAAATTTCAATATTTTTAAAAATAGTAGTAGAAATACTACCTTTTTAAAATTTTTAAAATTTATAAACTTTATATACAGATTATCATTGTGCACAAAATTTACTTTATGTAAATTACAAAATGTGTATTAAATTTCCATTAAGTAGTAAATTATTTGCTACTTTTTTACAAAGTGTGTAAAAATATGCAAAATTTGTATAACAATATGTTGAAATAGATTAACTGAATATGAAAATGTAAATTTCAATAATTTTTAAAATAGTAGTAGAAATACTACTTTTTTAAAATGCTTCAAATTTATTAATTTTACATACAGATTATCATTGTGCTCAAGAATAACATCAAGAAAATAAAAAAAATAGTATGTATGTATTTATTTTCCATTAAGTAGTAAATTATTTGCTACTTTTTTACAAAAAATATTAAACATTTGTATTACAATATGTTAAAATAGATTAACTGAATTTGAAAATGCAAATTTCAACAATTTTAAAAATAGTAGTAGAAATACTACTTTTTTAAAATGCTTCAAATTTATTAATTTTACATACAGATTATGATTGAGCTAAAAATTTTCATTAAAAATATAAAAAAAATGTGTATTAATTTTCCATTAAGTAGTAAATTATTTGCTACTTTTTTACAAAATGTGTTAAAAATGCAAAATGTGTATTACAATATGTTAAAGAAAATTAATTGAATTTGAAATTGCAAATTTCAATAATTTTAAAAATAGTAGTAGAAATACTACTTTTTTAAAAAGCTTCAAATTTATTAATTTTACATACAGATTATCATTGTGCTCAAGAATAACATCAAGAAAATAAAAAAAGTAGTATGTATGTATTTATTTTCCATTAAGTAGTATATTATTTGCTACTTTTTTACAAAAAATATGAAAAATTTGTATTACAATATGTTAAAATAGATTAACTGAATTTGAAAATGCAAATTTCAATAATTTTAAAAATAGTAGTAGAAATACTACTTTTTTAAAATGCTTCAAATTTATTAATTTTACATACAGAGTTAAGTTTCCATTAAGTAGTAAATTATTTGCTACTTTTTTACAAAAAGTGCTAAAATATGACAAATTTGTATTACAATATGTTAAACAAAATTAACTGAATTTGAAATTGCAAATTTCAATAATTTTAAAAATAGTAGTAGAAATACTACTTTTTCCTAATGTTTTAAATTTATAAATTTTACATACAGATTATCATTGTGCTAAAAATTTATATTAAAAAAATTAAAAAAAAATTTTATTAATTTTCCATTAAGTAGTAAATTATTTGCTACTTTTTTTCCAAAATGTGTTAAAAATGCAAAATGTGTATTACAATATGTTAATGAAGAATAAATTAATTTAAAAATATAAATTTTTATCATTTTAAAAATAGTAGTAGAAATACTACTTTTTTAAAAAGACTTGTTTTATTTTTTAAGTTTAATTGCTACTCAAATCTGTCACATTTTAAAGACATGTTTTATGTCTTTCATATTATTTAAAGTGTTACAAACCATATTATATCTGTCTCAATATGAAAAATTCCAAAAAATCTATTTTACTTTCAATACCATTGCAAAGACAAGACAAGTGCCTTAACAAAACTACTTCAGCCTTAATACATATTGTGTTGGCTAAAACTTAAATAAGAGTTAAGGTCGTTGTTAAAAAGTAAAAAACAAATAAAGAAAATGGTTTGGGTTTCCAGTGGGATTTGCTCAATGTTTAAATAATTTCGTTATCATTAAAAAGACATTCTTAAAACATGATTACAAGTATATAGATGGCATTGAAAACTATTTACATTATATGGCAGCCCACTGTAAAATACAAAAAAAAAAAAACCAAAATGGTTTCAATTTTCATGAAATAAACCACAAAAATAGCAATTGACCAGTGGATTGGAAATACAATGAATGATTTTTTTTTTAATAAATAAATTTTAAGTAGGCGCCAATAAAATATTTTTAATTTTAAAAAATACTTAAAGCCAACAAACATCATGTTGATTAGTGACAATAAAACTGGGAGTATTTCTTAAGATTTTTTTTAAGGTCTTGATTTAAAAAACCTGCCTTTTTTCATAAGCAAACACCTCTAAATAATTCTAAATATATATTAAACAAAAGAGGAAAAAAAATAAACTTGCGTGGTTAAAAAAAAAATTATTGAAATTTCTAGTAATAAATATTTATAACCAAAGTGGAGAGATTTTTCGCTTTAAAACGCCAAAATGAAACAGTAGGTAGGTGTAACACAAACCACTTGATTTATTTTATACGAAATTATTTTAAGTTAAAAGTACTTTAAACCAAAACATCAACAAAACAATATAAATAAATATTTCAAAAAAATAAAAAAAAAAATTAACGTGGGTTTAAAGTTAATCTCAAAACAATATTGAAGAGAAACTTTAAAAAACATAATCAATTTCTTTCTATATGTATGCATATGTTTATTATTAAATTTGTATAATAATGAAAATATCAAAGGAAATATTTTGATAATTTAAACCTTAAAAAGGTAAATAATTATGCAACAATAAAACATAAAGACGACTCTTACAGTAGGTACACGAATTAAAGAATTTTTACTTTTATTACTTTTTCATGTAAATTATTATTAAGAAAACCTGTATTAATTTTCCATTAAGTAGTAAATTATTTGCTACTTTTTTTACAAAATGTTTAAAAATAAGCCAAAATTTTATTATAATATGTTAAAGAAGATTAACTGAATTTAAAAATGTAAATTTCAATAATTTTAAAAATAGTAGTAGAAATACTACTTTTTTAAATGTTAAAATTTATTAATTTTACATACAGATTATTATTGTGCACAAAATTTACGTTAAGAAAATTAAAAAAATTATATTCATTTGCCGTTAAGTACTAAATTATTTGCTACTTTTTTACAAAATATGTTAGAATATGAACAATTTTTATTGCAATGTGTTAAACAAAATTAACTAAATTTGAAAATATAAATTTTAATCATTTTAAAAATAGTAGTAGAAATACTACTTTTTTTAAATGTTTAAAATCTATTAAGTTTACATAGAGATTATCATTGTGCACAAAATTTACGTTAAGAAAATTAAAAAAAAATATATTCATTTACTGTTAAGTACTAAATTATTTGCTACTTTTTTACAAAAAATGTTAGAATATGAACAACTTTTATTGCAATATGTTAAAAAAATTAACTCAATTTTAAAATATAAATTTTAATCATTTTAAAAATAGTAGTAGAAATACTACTTTTTTCTAAATGTTTAAAATTTATTAATTTTACATACAGATTATTGTTGTGCTCAAAATTTACATTAAGAAAATAAAAAAAATTGTATTCATTTTCTATTAAGTAGTAAATTATTTGCTACTTTTTTACAAAATATTTAAAAAATAAGCAATATTTTTATTATACATATGTTACAGAAGATTAACTGAATTTGAAAATGTATATTTCAATAATTTTAAAAATAGTATTAAAAATACTACTTTTTTAAATGTTTAAAATTTATGCCCAAAATATTATTAATTCCGTGCTTACACTTTAGCTTCCTATACTGACTTCTTATTTTTTATTTGTTTTGTTTTGCTTTTGGTGAATTTTCAATTGTGTAATAAAATACCTTCATAATTTGTCATAAACCATTACGGACACGTTCATGTTCATGCCAGTAATTTTTTATTTTTAAAAAGTTTGTTTTCATTACCCCAACAACTTATGAAAATTATCAAATGAAGAAATTAGTTTTGGTTTTTTATTGTAAATTGTATTTGTTGTAGAAATGTAGTCACGTAAAAGTTTCGGCTTTCGACAGAAACCCAAACATATTGTTTAAAAATCAAAAATTTCTAAAGAAAATTTTTAATCAAGGGAATTACAAAAAAAACCGTTAGCTATATCCGTTTAAAATATGAAAGTTAAATGACAAAAAGAAAACTTTTTAATTACATATTCTTCTTTAAGAAGAAATATCTCTTCCGGCAAATTAAAAATTTTACTTTTATTTCCCAACTAGACTTTTCAACATACCCTCGTATATTTTCCTCAAAAAAAAATAAATAATAAATCTGCCAGAAATCAAAAATTATATAAACAATTCCAGTAACCATTATGATTTAAACAGCAGCCAAAATGCAATTTTTCAACAAAAACTCTCCTTCAACACACAGCATTAAAAAACATTGTGTTTATTTGACCCAATTTCGTATGAATTCAAACTCTAGAAGAAATTAAATTTAAATAAAAACAAGACAGCAGCACAAAATAACCATAACGAGGGAAAATTGTTGTTTATAAATTTTATAAACAAAAATTTTAAAATAAATTTGAAGCAGTCATCATCATCAATATGGCAACAATTGGGCGCAAAAAAACACATCAATGATTTCTAAACTAAATAAACAAAATAAAGGCAAATATAGATCCTGCCTGCTCTGTTGAGTTGGAAACAAACAAACAAACATTTCCTTTTCAATACTCACCTCCTCCAACAACATCATTATCACCAACCAAATTACAGTTTTAATGTTGTCAAAAGAGGGTGGGAGGTGTAAGTGTGACAGTGAGAGAGCGGAAGTTAAAGACAAGATTTCGGTAGTTTAAGTAAACATTGTTTTACTCGTCATTTGCTATGTATTGTTGTTGCTATAAATAAACACACAACAAAATTGTTAGAATGTTTACAAAATGTTTAATTTTGTTGTTATAATTTAGGCCATTGTGTGTTTTAGAGAACAATTATTCTTATCGTTAAATAACTACCTTAAAGAAAAACGAAAGAAAAGAGCAACCAAAACACAAGTGCTCAAACCAGGGATGGAAAATGTAAATTACAGAAACAAATATTAATTCGTTAAGATTTTTTAATTAAATTAAGGCATAAAACCATTACAAAAAGAGCAACCAAAGCAAGAAATGCTCAAGCCAGGTATTGAAAATAAGAATATAAACAAAATTAATTTAATTTTTTAAATTGTTAGAACATTTTAAATAAAAAAAAATTAAGAAAGAGTACGAAAACATCAAGTCAACAAAACAGAGATGGAAAATGAGAAATATAGAAACAAATTTGTTTCAAATTTCTTTAAAATTAAAAAGTTTTTATTAAAGCTAAACAAATATGGCAAAATTATACTAAATGTTATAATATGTTAGTTCGAGATAATAAATCAAGTTTCGTTAAGTTTGAAAAATCGTCAAAAATATGAAATTGTTTTACATTTAAATACCAGCTTCTCTGTGTTAAACGAATATAGCAACACTATTATTTACATGTTTTCGGTTTGAGTAATAAAGTTTCGTTAAGTTCTATAAACGTTGCAAATGAAATTTAATTTCTTGATTTAAATACTAGCTTAAATATTTTAAACGAATATAGCTAAATTTTTATTTAAATCTTTTTGGTTTATGAAATTAAAGTTTCGTTAAGTTTTTCAAATCATATAAAACTAAGATAAAGTCTTTATTTAAAAAGTATTTGTTATTATTTAAACGAATATAGCAAAATTTTTATTTAAATCTTTTTGGTTTAGGAAATAAAGTTTCGTTAAGTTTTTTAAATCATATAAAACTAAGATAAAGTCTTTATTTAAATAGTATCTTGTATTATTTAAACGAATATAGCAAAATTTTTATGTAAATGTTTTTGGTTTAGGAAATAAAGTTTCGTTAAGTTTTTCAAATCTTGCAAAAATAAGAAATAATCCTTATTTAAATAGTATTTTGTATTATTTAAACGAATATAACAAAATTTTTATTTGAATCTTTTTGGTTTAGGAAATAAAGTTTCGTTAAGTTTTTTTAAATCATCAAATTCTAAGAAAAAATCTTTATGTAAATAGTATCATGTATTATTTAAACGAATATAGCAAATTTTGTATTTAAATGTTTTTGGTTTAAGAAATAATGTTTCGTTAAGTTTTTAAAACCTTGCAAAAATTATAAATAAATCTTGATTTAAATAGTATTTTCTATAAGTTAAATAAATATAGCTATAGTTTTATTAAAATGTTTTTGGTTTAAAAAAAAAAGTTTCGTTAAGTTTTAAAAATCATCAAAAATAAGAAAAATATTTTCAAATAATATAATAGACTTTATAATTAAATAAACATATAAAAAGTTTTATTTAAATGTTTTCAGTTTAAGAAATAAAGTTTCGTTATGTTTTAAAAATTGTATAAAATAAGAAATTTTTTTTGAGTTAAATACTACGTGTTCTATTTCAAAGAAACATAGGAAAACTTTTATTTAAATAATTTTGGTTTTAGAAAGAAAGTTTCGTTAATTTTTTTTTTAATCGTCAAAAATTAAGAAAAAATCTTGATTAAAATTTTTTTTATTAATTAGATAGCAAGCGTCTTATTTAAAAGTTATGGGTTTAAGAACTAAAGTTTTGTTAAGTTTTTCCAATTTAAATTCATATTTATAAATTAAATACTAAAAAGCTTTTATATAATTTTTTGTAAAAAAAATTAATCAATAATTTAAATAACTATACTATTTAGAGTATGACAAACTTGTTAAATTGCAGGAAAAAAAAGTTTCGTTAAGTATTCAAAATTCTTCGTAAGTTTTTACATTTTTTGTGATTTTCATAAAAATTATAATCAAATAAAGCTAACAAATTCCATTCAAATCTAGGCAATTAATAAGAAATTTTACAATCTCTTTTAATATTGTAAAATAAAAATTAACATTAACATATTTCACAAATTAGTTAACCAATAAACTTTATTTAGCTGAACTCAAAAGTTTAGCTAATTTGATAATAATATGCATAATTATAAATTAAATAATAATTCTTAACTTTGGGTTCGTTTTAGAACATCTTTTTTTAAGATTTATACCTAATTTCAATTTAAATTTAAATCGGGTCAACCTTAACTACATAAAAAGATACATAAATAAATTTTGTTAGCATAAATGTTTATATTTTCATAATAAAATAAACATATTGGATATTGTTTACTACCATTTGTTTAGGGGTTTAAATTTGTTTGATTCTTTCCTTTTTTCCTAAAAGTCAAGAGGCTTTGCAACCTTTTTTTTGTTATTTTTTCTATTTATTCCTTCTTCTTAAAATATTATTTATTCTTCTTTGTAAGATATTTTAGGTTTATATACATATTTATTTTCCTTTTCAATGGTTTTCAAAGTAACAAAGTCCTTTGTGATTTGAACTTTCAAGGGCTCTATGGATATTTAAAAAAAAAAATACAAGAGAATTGTCAATTGTTTTCAAGTATACACAAATAATTTTACAAAGCCATATTAAATCCATAAAATAATTATGAAGATCCTAACACTTGAAAGTTATTTTTAGTTTAACATGACCTATAGCAACACTGTCTGAAAGTACATAATTTTAATAATATTGACAGGATGTTATTCCTAAACCGAAAAGTCCTTCAAACTAATCTTAATACCACTGCTACATTTAACCATAGTACTCGCTTATAAAGATTTATCCATGCCTTATTCTTTCAGTAATACAATAACACCTGACCTACATTAAAATTATCCCAGTATTTTGAGAATCAAACCCATAACAGTAAATTCACCCTAACCCCCAATAAGCATGTGTTACCCTTTTAAACCAACAAACAAATAAAGCCAAAATCAAGTTTAAAAATGAAGTGTTCTTAAGAAATTTAAAATGAAAAAATCAAAACCTTTTTTAGCTTTAAGAAATCGTACTTAGTTTTTTTTTTCATAAAAATAACAACTAAACTGTAGAAAAGGTGTATGTGTTTCTGTATCTCTGTATACTTTTTTTTAAGTATACTCCCCACATGAATCAAGCCAAAACTTGAAGAAATGTGTCCCATCTGTATTTATGTTCGTTAATTTGAGTGGTTTTCATTAGAAAATCTCCATAAAGAACTTAACTTGTTGAATTATTTTATAATAAACAACTTAAAATATAAAAAACCAAGTCAAATGGTCAACGAAATTTAGGGAATATTTATCTAAACATAAACGGGTGGTCGTCGTTCAAAGTAATTCTCTGTCCCCCTTCCTCCTTCAAATTACACTACTCATACTCTTTTTAATTCTTTATAAGTTTGTTTATAATACTCTTGTTGTTGTTGTTGTTATTATTATTATTATTTATGTATGAACAAAAAAGCACACACTGTAAAACGGGACTTAATTAAATGTATAAATGTCGGTATGTACATTTGTGTGTTTGCCAGTGTGTCATAAATACATATATTTCAATACAGCAACAACAACAACATTAGCAGCAACAGTAGCAGCAAAGTAAAATAAAATATAAAACTAATAACAACAACAAGACTTAACAACCCACTACTCGATTGATTTTGCAAAAATTAACAAAAAAAAAAACAACAACAGCAATACAAAAGCCCCCCAAAAATTCTCACAAACGCACTTACACTCACATGTTGATTGTGAATGAGAGAAATTCGCAAAAGAGTGAGGAGAGCCAACTAATGAAATCAATAAAAATACAAGTATTGAATTATTATAGTAGTGCAGGTTAAAGGGGGTAGAAATTGTAGCCAAAAAGGTTTAAGATGGGCACAATGCAATGAAATTAAAACATTTTAAGTGAAAATTTGTTAAAAATGTATGTTTAATATATCTAAATAAAGTAAAAACTTTAAATTTCAGACAGAAATATTGAAATTAACCTACATTTCTTATTATTGGAAAGTAAATATTTATGAACATCATTGACATACGTAAATAAACGATTAAGTTTTATCACGGGGCAATGTGTGCCGATCACTGATTTATATAAATTTGATTCTGAAGTTCTAAACATATAAATTACATTGTTTAAATTGATTCAGGGGCCGAATTACCCCATTCAGTATCGAGTAAATTCGATT
The DNA here is from genome assembly GCF_958450345.1 of Calliphora vicina. Lineage (NCBI taxonomy): Eukaryota > Metazoa > Arthropoda > Insecta > Diptera > Calliphoridae > Calliphora > Calliphora vicina. The sequence continues at coordinate 166,326,000 of NC_088780.1, forward strand.
GTAATTTTCTTATTTGAGATTACGCCATTCGATATCGAGCATGAAATTTAGTACATTTTATTATATTATTTTTCGATACGATAGTTCAATCGATCACGAAAGCGGTAATTCGGCCCCAGGTTCTTGGAACATTATATAGAAAATTAAGGAGGTAGCACTACATATTCGAACGATTTGATTGAATAAAAAATACCTAACAAAACATTATTTATTTAATATCTCAATAGCAATCATATACTCTTGCTTCATATTCTTTTACATTGTTTTATTGATACAACAGTTTAAATTTAAATTATGTTTTCATTAATAAATCACACATTTTTTTAAACGATTTAACACCTACTTGTGATTTTTTGTCTAACATTTATTTAAATTTTATGTAAACGCTCAATGTTGAATAATACTTTTAAACAATATTGTACTTTACCCAGTCCAAGACGATTTTATGTAATAATAAAAATACACCAATTATAGATTCTTACCTAAAAGGAAAAGAGAAAAAATTATTAATCATTTGAAAAAATTTAAATTAAAATATAAACAAATATTTCATGTTTCTAAAACAAGATAGATTGTTTCAAAAATCTGCTTGTTAAGAGACATATTTTTAAAGCAATTAAAATATAAAGAAATATTTCATGTTTCTAAAACAAGATAGATTGTTTAAAAAATCTGCTTGTTAAGAGACATATTTTTAAAGCAATCAGTTTTATTAATATTGTTTTTTATGAAAAATTTTTTTTTGAAATTTATGGAATTTGAAATTAAAAAAAGCTTTAAAATTTGATAAAGATATTGTCTATGTACAGAACTAAGTATCAGAGTTATAGGCTGAAATATTTTAAAATTTAAAGCCACGCCCACTCAAAATTAGTCTACGAAAATTTTTTTAGCCGGTTTTCTTATATCTCAGACATTTATGAATCGCTTAAGATGATTCCTTCAACTTAGACAATTCCTAAAGTATTTCTGGCTGATTTAAGTATTTCTAATAGTTCTTTGCGTCATCTGGAAACTTCCAATTTCGGTGTATAAATTTTGGGTAAACAAACGAGGAAATTGCTTATTTTCAATACCAAAATTTTCATGTCTACATTTGAAATAGTGTACAACATGAAGAAACTTAATTTAAAGCCATTTTTTTTAAACTGCATTTTTACAGTGTATGTACTAAATTTTTCTATTTCTTTAAAATTTTTAATGTTTACTCTAAGCAATTTTAGTTCTGTTGTTCTTACTGCTGGGTTTGTGTTTATTTTTGCTTAAGTTTAATTAAAAAATTGAGTCTAAAGTTTAAGAAAAAAAATTCAATTGATATTGTAGGAAGATGGATGATGAGGCCTGTACTAAGCAACCAATAAATGAAACAAACAAAAACTTCTCAAACTACAACCAGTAGACTCTGCCATATGTTTTGTTTATTTTTCAATTTTATTTTTTTTTTGAAAGTTTTGTTATGGCATCATCCTCAGATGTGATGTGTTGTATTTTTATTGCTTTTATATTGAATCATTTTTACTGTTCGAAATAAAATCTTAGGGACGGACAGACAGGCGGTGCAGGGTAAATTTTGACTACTGCTAATTTTATTAATAAAGAATTCCGTTTCTGTTGATTTCAGCCAGCAATTTGTAACAAGGCACACTTAAAATATGCATCAATTTTCACACCACCAAAATGCACTACAATTTTAATCGGGTAAAACGTGTGCGTTGTGTAGCAATTCTTCTTAATTATTTTTATTTGAAAACTTTAATTATTAAAATTGACAGGAGTTATTTGTATGTATGATTTATAAAGGGTGTTGATGGCGGCAGGCAGTATTAAGGGGATGCTTAGTTGTTTGTAATTCTTAACAAATTGTATAATTAAACAGTGGTAATTTTCTATAGCGGTTTTTATATTAATAGCTCTGAGAAATGCGGGTATTTTTTATTGCCTCCACCGCGTTTTTTATTTTAATTTTAAAGAAAAATAAATTGTTATTTATTTATTTATAAACCTTTTGTTTATTAGTCATTGTTTTATTTTTCTTTAAAATGTATATTTAAATGTGTCATGGCAAAAGTAAACAAAATTATTATTAAGATTTGTTTATAAGATTTTTTTCTTTCAAAAACAAATAATGTTTAAACACAAATTTTCTTAATGATTTATCTATCACTAAAATATTTCAACATATACATATTTCTTAATTTATATTTAAACATTTAGGAAATTTTTAAAGTTTGCACCTTTATACCTATAGAAAATATGATATTTTATTGTATTTTTGACCTAGTTATAATTTTTTAATATTTGTGATACAAACAATTCTTAAACAAATAATTTAGCCCTATTTATCCTAGAGTATTATTTTTTGTGTGAAAAATGTCTGTAAAAATTTATGTTAAAAATAACTAGACATAGCGAAAATCTTGGGGTTAAACTAGTTAAATTTTTTAATTAGTTAAATAAATTGATAATATATTTAAATAAAGAAATCCCACCAAATACTTTCCATTATTGCTTGCAAATATTTCAAATTAAAATGTAGCCAAAAATTGCTCCAAGTGTAATGAAAAATATGAAAGGAATTGTAGGATATCAAAAAAGGAAAAGAACAAGCATCTTTATTATTATGTATGTATGAACAGTGAGAGTGGAGAAAGATAATTGACAAAAAAAAAATAACAAATTCTACTTAGAAGGGGGGAGTACGAAACAACAACACACATATACACACTCTCCCACTAAAGCCATAAATGAGTGCATGCTGCAGTAAACACAGTTGTATGCAATGTTTGTATTATGTTTTTTTTTGTTGTTGTTATTATTATAAATAAACAAAACATATGGTTGTATAAAATAGTAGTAGTAGCTGCAGTAGTCGAGCAATATACAAACACACACATTGTTCATTTATTGTGTAATCAAATATTAATACACAAACAAACTTACTTACATTTACTACACTTTACTATTTTAAACTAGAATAAAAGCAGCAGCAACAACAACTACAGCAAAAAAAAACAAGTATTTTGATAGTATCATATCATTCGGATTACGTTTGCAATTGATACATTTTGCAGCAGCAGAAACAACAACAACAATCATTTGCAAAAATGCAAAGAATGGAATCATCATAAGAAAAACAACAACAATGCAAATACAAACTGAGACACAAAATGTATATCAAATTATTATGGGAGCAACATGCAAACTAATAAACATACATTTTGTATAACTATGCGGAGAACCCAGTAAACATTTGATATATGTACAATCGCCCCTTATCAGCAATAACATGTGAAATTTATGTTTATTGCTATCATGATACTCCCATGAAATTTTCATTCACAATAGTTGACTGTGCTTATAACAGCTGTTTATTGTTTACCAAATTCCATCTAAAAATGCCACAACATGGGAAATTTTTTCACGCGAACAAAGTTGATGTACGAAAAATTAGAAAAGGGAATATATTTCATGTGATATATTAATTCGCGATAGGGGTGAATATGTTTTTAGGCTTTTCATTACTCTCCACCAGGATTTACTTGAAATGTCCAACGAATGCATTTGGATCGACAATGGGCCAATTTAGGGAATAATTAAGTAGATTTTTTGATGAAATTCTATAAAAGCAAAACTAATTTTGGATATGGATGTGTCAAAAGCTAAAATGCCTAACTCCAATTTTCGAAAATTTCTAAATTTATATTACTTCTAATTACTTGTGAACTCTTTGAAAATTATTTTGTTCTTGTGTTTTTTTAAATATTTTTCCAATAAAAAAATATGGAAAATCTGTATAGAGTTTGAATTTTATTTGATTTTTGTCAGAAGCTATTCCAATTCACCCCACTTTAATTAAACCCATTGGTTTAATTTACTCTACTTTTTATTTTGTGCAGTTAGGACTTTTAGCTTCTGACACATCCATATATTTGTCGATTTTTCACAAAAATATTGTATTTTATTTTTCAAAATATGTACTAGTTTTCAAATGGTTTCTATTAAGGAAGCAATATAAATCAAACTGTTTGTTGGGGGACCCAGTGAGCGCATTTTGTTTATCGTGGTCGTACAACAATAAATTGTTAACACAAACTTGACATGACGCAATTACATGCCTGAGTGATTACAAACTAGGGAATGTTGAGAGATGGTTTTGAGACCAACGCCAGAAACCCTCTTTATATGCAATATGGGGCACAAAACTGCATACAATAAATAAATGTGCAACAACAATAGCAACAAGTAAGCAAATAAAAGGGTGTTTCGAAAAAAAAAAACATTTGACATTTCAAAATCCACTATAAAATTGAGTTACTAAGACAGAATCATTCGATTAACAAGAAATTCGGTTGCTATAATGAATCTGCATTTTCTCTGTGTAGATAAATGAAAGCCAAGGACATTTATTCCAAAATTTCCCAGAAAACTAATAGATATTCACCCCTATCGTGAAAAACATGTGAAATTTATGTTCCCATGAAATATCAATTTCCCTCAAAGTGAAAATTGCTATCGTGATATTTCCATGAACTTTTCATTCACAATAGTTGACTTTGTTCGTAACAGCAGTTTATTGTTTACAAAATTCCATCGAAAAATCTCACATGGCGAATTTTTTCACGTGAACAAAGTTTATGAGCGAAAAATGGGAAAAGGGAACATATTTCATGTGTTCTCAGAAGGAACATCTTAATTTTTGCAACAATTACACCTTTCAATGAAATACCCTGTGTTTAAAAATCTACTTTAGTTTGTTAAATTTCAATCTATGTGTTCATCTGTTTTTGTCTAAATTTGAACTACAATGAAAACTTTACCACGATCATTGATCGATTAATAGAGCGATGATTATTTGATGGATTTTGTTTTTTTTTTTTTTTCTTTACACTCCTTCCTGTCTTCCTCTCTATATCAAAAAAAGATTTACTATTTAAAAAAACAATAGCAAAAAAAAAAGAACAAATTGAACATAAATTTAGTATTTAATGGCTACAAAATCTATATAGTATGTGTGTGTTTCACATTTTGCCGCATTTGTATTAAATTTGTAATGAATTTTGAAATTCAATTGATGTGGTTTTGAGGCAAACAAAATCGAAAAAATCGAAAAAACAATGACAACATCAAACAATGAGAATAATACGCCAAAAAAAGGGGGGAAATAAATTTATGATACGCGTCATAAGCTTGAATTGGTTTTGGGATTTATATATTTTATTGTATTTTGTATTTGGTAACAATCTCCACCCACTTTATAACACAAAAAAAATAACAAAATTCCCTAAAAGGTTATACATATTTCCACATTTGGATAACAAAATAAAAACCCACCCTCTTCCTAAACCAATAATAAAAAAGTTTGTATTTAACTGCAATCAAGCGATCATGCATTGAAATTGATCATTAACTAATTTTTGATTAAAAAAAAAACATCAAATAAACTTACAGAAATTTTATTTTAGAATTTGTATAAAAATAAACAAGAACAAAAAAAGGCCATTGATCGTAAAAGTGGCAAAACAATTTATGTCTGCTTTATGTCAATTGCTTTATTTTTTTTTCTTAAATTCAATTCTTTTAAATATATTTACACACTTTTATATAGATAGATTTTCATTTACTCAATTGTGATGACCACTTGAGTTACAAATAAAACAAATTTAAGATTATTTATAATGAATTAGTAATATGTATTTAGTTTTATTACCCACTAATTCAAGGAATTGTTATGATATAAACATAACTACTTTAAATAGCAGCCCTGTTTCACTTAAATGCATATGGCAACATTACACCATCACAGGGATGTAAATAATAGTAGTAGTTTAATGTCTTGAAATAATTGTAAATAAAACTACGATACATTTATAATTAATTATATTGTAGATATTGTGGTTGCTTTATTTATAAATTTATAATGTAAAATTGTTTCACAGAAAAAAATCTTTCAGAAACAAGTCGGAATTTGAAAATGTCTATAATAATTAATTTAACTCTGTTCTTTAAATGTTTGTCAAAAGATAATTAAGAATGGTTCCAAAAAGTTCAAAAATATTTCAAATACAAATAAAAAATAAATTTTCTGAAAACTTTCCAAACTAAAAAAATAACATTTATTTTATTAGATTTGTTTGTAATTATAATTCCAATCCAGTGTTTTACAATTAGTATTGGTATTTAATATGTTATTTGTTCAATAAATTTTATTATTCCTGCAAAAAAATATTTAATTAAACAAATAAATTCTATTCATGGCATAATAATCAAGTGTAATAATGCATTTCAAAGATATTGAAAATTCCTTTAGACTATTTATTATTCAAATAAATAAAGAAATATAGAAATACATTTGTAATGTTAAATCTGTCAAATAAACTTGGCTTGGAAACAGTTACATGAAAAACCTAGATTAAACGATTGACAATTATATGAAACTTTATGTTAAAATAAAATTGAATTAAAATATGAAAACAAGTATATTTTTTCATTTCTAAAAATTAATTGAGATTTTCTTTGCTTATTTTTAATGAAGAAGGGTCAAAGGTCATTATCATTAGATCTCAAATAAATAGCACATTCATGGTGATTTTGAAATATAAATGAAATAAAAACTATGTTTCCAACCATATCGAAGTGAAGGACCATATTTTTATTTAAATATTTCTTTTAAACTCTTATAAAATACAATGTATACAACATTTTATTTTGAAATATTTTTTTTTATTTTTTGAATTTTCAAAATTTCCCCTTGGCCATTAAAAATGTATTTCCCGCTTATTAAATACAAAAAATGTCAATTATAATTTAAATTTTAAGATTTATTTCATGTATACTCAACACAAAACCTAAAAAAGAAACAAACACATTTATTTATTTATTGATTCTTTTTAAAAGGTTTCAACAAAATTAACTTGAAAACAACATTGTAGACAGCCCACCAAACACACACATCATATAAAATAATTTTCAATAAAATACAAGTATTATTGAAAATTGACAAAATTTTCTACCTACACACATTTCAAAAATTTGAATTTTAAGATCTTTGTTAATTAGAAAGACCAACCATCATAATGATGGAGAAAGATCATAAAAGAAAAGCGATGATTGAAGAAGAACTAAGAACGACCCCCTTGATGCATATTAAATTAATGTCAAATAATCACATAAATTTAAAGAAAATGAACATGTTTTTTTTTTCTATACTCTTGCTCTCTCTAAACAGTATTTGAATTTGTTTAGGGAAATCTACAAACATTTATAAAGAAATTTTTTAAATCCTACAAAATTAAACAAAAATATACAAACGTTTGCAACTTGAGCATAAAAGAATCTTTTAAAACATTGTAGGAGAGACACAGCCAGCCAGATACATACATATGAACATAAAATACGAGATTTAAAAGAAATATTTTAAAAATATACACCCACGCATAAGTAGCTAGCATTTTAGGAAAAATTTTGAAAAAAAACAAACAGAAAAAGTCCACTCAAAACGAAGACATGAAATGTTTTTATGTTTTTTTTTCTCATTTCAGTTCGTCTTAAAATATAAATATGTAGAACAAATATGCACATTTTTTTTTAAATAAAATTTAACAACAAAATTTTAGTGTACAGTAAAATATCAAGTAAATGGCTAAAAAGGTTTAAAGAGAAAATGTTTATACAATTGCAGACAGGATCGGTTTAACCAACCTCTATTAGATTTTAAAATCTGTCGGGTTTAAATTTTTTAATAAAGAGAATTTTTTTAAGATTTCATTAAAAATGCAGGATTAAAATAAAGCCACGCCCAATTGAACCTAGTATCCGAGATATAGGCAAGCATATTTGACAGTTAAACGTCACTTTACAAAAAAATTTCTGTTAACAAAACTTGGAATATAATGGAGTAGTGAATGGTATGAAAAGCTAATAATCGATTTTCGACTTTTCGATCAACCATTTTCATTTCGATTTTTTAATAATCTACCTGCATTTTTGGGAACTATTTGGAAGAGTATTATAACTCTTTTATGTTGAGGTGCTCATTTTATAAACCGTAACGGCAAACATTTGACAAAAATGTATGGGAAAAATTTCGTAACACTTTTTATTAAAATTTCTTAAGGTTAAAAAAATTTCGCATTAAAAAATGAGGTACTCCGTGAAAATTTTCCGATGTCAGCTGAAAATTAATATATTGCAAATTTTAATGATAGCAAAAAACGTAGACAATACTAAAAATTCCGGAATTTTATTTCTATTTCGATTAATCGTTATCAAAAATCGATTTCAGCATACAAATCGGAGTATATAATCAATCACGAAATAATCGTTTTTAGAACGTTTTAGAAAATCGATTTTCGACCATAATCATAATCGATTTACCATTCACTATAATGGAGACACTTTGATTATAGTAGAAATGTAATCACCCCTATCGCGAATCAATATTTCATATGAAATATGTTCCCTTTTCCCATTTTTCTTTCATGTTCATTGTTCACGTGAAAAAATTCCCCACGTTGTGAAATTTTTAGATGGAATTTTGTAAACAATAAACAGCTGTTACGAACAAAAATAACTATTGTGAATGATAATATCACGATAACAATTTTTCCTCGAGAGAAATGGATATTTTATGGGAACATAAATTGCACATGTTTTTCACGATAGGAGTGAATTTTAAAGTCCGCCGCCGGCTTAAAATTTGGTCACTGCTGGCCTCTATATCCAGTTGTTCTTGCAGGGCCTGATTCAGAAACACAATCACTGAATTTTTAAAGAATGTATGAGTGTTTTAATACAAAAGTTTGAAAATTAGTTTCCTGCAACAGGCCTTAAATTTGTTAAACAATCACCCCTTCGGCAATAACATGTGAAATTTTGTTCCCATGAAATATCCATTTCCCTCGAAGGGAAAATTGCTATCGGGAATATCATGATGAACTTTACATTCACAATAGTTGATTTTGTTTGTAACAGCTGTTTATTGTTTACAAAATTCCATCTAAAAATTTCACAACAAGGGGAATTTTTTTCACGTGAACAAAGTTGATGAACGAAAAAAGGAAAAGGGAAAATATTTCATGTGAAATGTTGATTCGCGATAGGGGTGAATGTTTAACAAATTTGTTTAACCCTCTAACCGGCAAGTCTGCCTTTAGGCGGTTATGTTAAATGTATGTTATTTTTCCCGTTATAACGGTAAATATGAGTAAAGAGACAAACAATTGACTTATTGCGATAAACAAGAACGTGCACTTGTCTTTTGTTTGTTTTTATTCCAACGTATTTCTTTTTTTTCAAAAAATAACCTGGTATATTATTTTACCTCGAAATAAAATTGGCCGGTTAGAGGGTTAAAATATTTGTTTTATAACCAAAGATTTTAACAATAAAACATTCCTTAAAAATTACAAAGCAAACAAAAAATCTTGTATTAAATACAATGTCCATAAAAAACTAAAATAAAACAACCAGCTAAATTCAAATACAACAAATCTTTATTAGTTGTATTTTCTTTAAAGCATTTTCAATCCAAAACTATTTCATCAATTCCCAACATGGTAAACACAATTTAAACAAAATTGTTTAAAAAAAATCTTTAGAATTTTCAAAACTTTTCTGTTCACTCAACACATATTTGATTTAACTCGTAAACAATTTACATTTTTCGAGTAAAATGTGTGAGAGGTAAAAAAGGCAAGGGGGGTCATGGGGGAGTTAAAATATTTTTTTTTAAATTGATTCATTTTGCTTTTAAAATTCATTTTTATTTTCAAAATTTCATTTGTTTTTATTTATTTTATTTAGCTGGTTGTATGCATGTAGTTTTTGTTTTTTGCCGGTTTTATTATTTTCAAATCCCATCCATATGAGTATTGTCGTCTTCAAGATCGTAAAAAAATCTGTGGTGTGTCAGAAAATTTTTAAAGAAAAATCATTTTCATTTCATTTTATATTTAAATTTTTCATTAATTGTTAATGTTATTTTTCTTAATTCGTTTTATTTTAATACAATATAATGAAAATTTGTTGTTCTAGTGTACTTTGGATGTTGTTTAAACACATCTTGCTACATATTTTTTGTGTGAATTTGCGTATTTTCTTTAAATTACACATGATTTGTATAAATATGTTGTTTAAAAAGAGAGAGAAGAGAGCAAGAGATTAATAATTATTTTAAATTACATGTGTTTGAAATGAAAACATTTTTGGAAACGCTAATTTTTAACGAAGATTTATTATTTCCTGCATATTTGGGTTTTCTTTAGCTGTATTTCTTTAGTATTTATTACAAGTTGTTTTATAGGTCGTTTTCATAATTTGTAAAATATTATTTTAAATCAGTAAATGCCTGTGATGACAAGTGAGGAAATGAAAGTTTTAAGAAATTAGTATGAAATTAGTCAATGTTAACAGCCAAATATTTAGTTTTCATTTCAATATCAATGGCGTACAAATATGTATTACGTACTTATTATTCTTTACATTACCTTCAATACATATTGTAACAGCCTGCTCTTAAGGATGCTCGAGGGGTAATGCAGTTTTGTTAGTGGCTCAGATGGATTTTGGACACCATTTGCCAACACGTAATAAAAAGTCCACAATTATTTCCTCTATTTTTTTATTTATGTTTTTATTCGAATTTTCAAAATCTATATGAAGTGTTTTAAGATTTTATTCAAAAAACCAAGCAACTGACATTTTGTTTTGTAAATTTGATGCTGTTGTCTTTTTGTTATCTATTGATGTCACGCCATTTTATATTCAAAGACATTTAGCCAAGTCACAATAGCAATTAAACTGTGTCTTCGCTTAATTCCTATATTGTGAATGACCACAATCATTTGCAGTAAATCAAGTACGTTTTGTTCTAGAGTTGGATAATAATGAACAAATTTTTTCTGCAGATTATTCAGAATAAAAACTTCAGTATAGGTATATTACATATGGATTTAAATCTGGAAATGTGAACACTTTCAAAAACAGGGTCAAATTTAAAATTTTTAAATATCGTGAAGAACATGTGAAATTTATGTTCCCATGAAAATTGCTATCGTGATATTTCCCTGAACTTTTCATTCACAATAGTTGATTTTGTTCGTAACAGCTGTTTATTGTTAACAAAATTCCATCTAATAATTTCACAACATGGGTAATTTTTTCACGTGAATAAAGTTTATGAACGAAAAAAGGGGAAAGGGAACATATTTCATGTGAAATATTGATTCGCGATAGGGGTGATTAAGTATTTATTGGGGGAATTTATAGAACCATCTGAATTGAATTTTAATAGGATAATAAATGAGATTGAAAGTGAATAAGGGATAAAACTCTTTTATCCCAAAATAACCAAAAGAAGTATAAACAATTTAACTTTTAGAAATATTATAATGTTAAGTTTTGTTCGTGATGTAACGTGATTAAATGTTTGTGTATTTCAAGTTTTGATTTTTATATCAGTTTTTTTTTTTTAATTTTATTTATTTGTTTATATTCATGAAAGGTAAGAAGTATAACAGAAATGCGATTAATATAATATGTACAATACAAAAAAATAATGTTTCCAAAAAATAACAAACATTTCGCTAAAGTATGCGAGTTGTATGCGTCGCCTCTGTCGTCTGTGCGAAATCTAATGAGTCAGATTAACCCGTTACTGATATTTGAAAATGTTAGAAGTTTCTTCAGATATCTGTACCGTTCAAATTTCAAGGCAGCAACAGCTAACACAAACACACTTAAATTTGCAAGAAATGTCTGGCAAACTCTAATACGTTTTCCGAAGCCCCCAGATATTTTAAGGACCATCAATATATCTGATATATTCAAGCGAATTTTGGATTTTTTTCCAGCTAAATCGGTCCATAAATGGCTGAGATATAAGCATAAACGTTGATTAACTCGATTTGTTCACATATTTTTAACTATATTCGGATGCTACTGTTCTATACATACATTAGGTATGTATAACAAACGAAAGGTATTTCAAAGGCCTCTTTAAAAAAGTTTATAAAAAGTCGGTTTATCGGTTATCCGAAAATTGGACATTTTAAGAAAACCGTCTCTAAAAACCTTTCAAATTTAGATCGATAATGAAATTTTACTTAATTTTACTCCCCACTAACGTTTCGTTTCCTTAAGGGTTAATGATAAATTATGTAGATCAGTAGTGAAGGTAGTAGTGATCGCCAACACCATTGACGTCGCGACGCTCTTTTTCTCTTCTTAAGAAGAAGCCAGCCATTGGTTTTATGTGTCAGTATTTAAAGTTAGAAAACAACAAAAGAAACAAAAAATAACTAAATTATAAATAAATAATAAAACAAACCAACCAACAACAACAAAGGAGTTGTTGAGAGCAAAAGAAAGAAATATTTAAAAAAAAACACACACAAATTATATCATGGTCAATATTTAACAAAGATTTTTTGTTAAAAATTTTATTTATATTTTTTGCTATTTTCTTAAGTAAAACAAAACACAAAAACCCATTAGATCTCTAAAACAACTATCGGCAAAAACCAAAAAAAATGTAACCAAGAAAAAAAAACAAGTAACAAAATCGTTTTGCCAACAATCAGCCATCAACATTATCATCCGCCGCCACCAGAAACTCCAACAATTGAAAAGAGAAAGTTTTTGTTGAAGAAACAAAAGTTTCTATGTCTTTTAATCGTTGGCGAGGAATGAAGAATGTCTGAATGAAGTCTTGACAAACTCCAAATGGGAAACAACAAAAAGAAATTGTAGGAAATAAGCAATTGTTAACTTAAATAAAACAATAAATAAAAATATTGTGCTGAAAGTAATAAATTTTAAGCTAAACCAGTTGTTTTAGTTGTTTTATTGATGGCTGAGTGACCAACTGACTGACTAAACTGATTGATTGAGATATTATATGGCAAAGATTTCAAATAAAAATTTAAGAACCGGTCGTTGAAATATGTATGTTTGTGTTGGTTCCGCCATTAAATAAATAAAACAAATAAGATTTTAGAAACATATATTTGAAATGGTTTAAATGGTTTTTGAAATCGATTATTTGTAACCAAAAGTTTGTGGAAATTCTGAAGGCATAATTAAGAATGTATAACAAAAACAAATATTTCAACAATACAACTTGCAATTGATAGGTACATTACATTCCATTTTAATAAAATATATTCCAATTCGCAAAACAAATTGTCAGATTTCTTTATATTTTCACGTCAAAAGAGTACTAATGTCGCGTTCGGGATCGTGGAAATTTCTATAGGTTAAAATATATAGTCTTAATGATAGATTTTAGTGTTATAAATGTCGTGTAGAGTACAAATGTAGCGTTCGGGACCCTGGATTTTTTCATTTGTTCACTTCAAAGGAGTACTAATGTCGCGTTCGGGATCGTGATAATTTCCATAAGTTAAAAAATATAGTCTTAATGACAGATTTTAGTGTTATAAATATCGTGTAGTGTACGAATGTCGCGTTCAGGACCGTGAAAATCAAAAAATATTTATATTTTTCAGATTTTTTTATTTGTTCACTTCAAAGGTGTACTAATGTCGCGTTCGGCATCGTGGAAATTTCTATAGGTTAAAAAATATAGTCTTAATGACAGATTTTAGTGTTATAAATATCGTGTAGTGTACGAATGTAGCGTTCGGGACCCTGGATTTTTTTATTTGTTCACTTCAAAGGAGTACTAATATCGCGTTCGGGATCGTGATAATTTCCATAAGTTAAAAAATATAGTCTTAATGACAGATTTTAGTGTTATAACTATCGTGTAGTGTACGAATGTCGCGTTCGGGACCGTGGAAATGGAAAAATATTTACATTTTTCAGATTTTTTTATTTGTTCATTTCAAAGGTGTACTAATGTTGCGTTCGGGATCGTGGAAATTTCTATAGGGAACGTGGAAATCTAAAGATTTTTAAATTTTTTTATTTGTTCACTTCAAAGGCGTACTAATGTCGCGTTCGGGATCGTGAAAATTTACATAAGTTAAAAAATATAATCTTAATGACAGATTTTAGTGTTATAAATATCGTGTAGTGTACGAATGTCGCGTTCGGGACCGTGGAAATTGATAAATATTTAAATTTTTTCCGATTTTTTATTTTTCCACTTCAAAAGCGTACTAATGTCACGTTCGGGATCGAGGAATTTTCCGTGAAAATCGAAAAATATTAACATTTTTCAGATTTTTTATTTGTTCACTTCAAAGGAGTACTAATGTCGCGTTCGGGAACGTGGAAATCGAAAAATATTTACATTTTTTTATTTGTTCACTTCAAAGGCGTAATAATGTCGCGTTCGGGATCGTGTAAATTTCTATAGGTTAAAAAATATAGTCTTAAATACATATTTTAGTGTTGTAAATGCCGTGTAGTGTACGAATGTAGCGTTCGGGACCCTGGATATCTAAAAATATTTACATTTTTCTAATTTTTTTTATTTGTTCACTTCAAAGGAGTACCAATGTCGCGTTCGGGATCGTGGAAATTTTCATAAATATTTAAGACAGATTTTAGTGTACAAATGTCGCGTTCGTGGTAGTGGGTTTTTGCGTATATCTTAGGCCGAATTTGAGTACGTTATCCTGTTCCAATAAACACGAACAGACATGTCCAACCGATATCTTAAAGGATTCAGAATATATAAACTTTTTGCAGAAATACCATTGATTCTTAATATGGCTAGAAATACTTGTATCGTCTAATTTAGCAATAATTATATTGAAAAATATACAAAGAACAATGCATTTTCGTTTGAATCATATTACGATCGTATGTAATCCTTAAACATATTATGGATTCCATATATTATAAAATCCACGATAATGATATTTAAAATTAATTTGCAATATTCAGTTTTGTTTACATGTTACAGATCCCTGAAATACTAACAAATTTTCTGAATTATATAAACAAATATTGCCAGCAGTTAGTGGAAATTCCAAAAAAAAATCGAGTCACTTTGGAAAACACCAAACGACAATTGAAATACTTTTTTATATTTGTTTTTAATCATAAAGTTTTATACTCATTTAACATTCTAAAATCATCGTTTTTTGTATCATCTCATTTGACTGACCGACCATTTAGACACGACATTAAAAAACACAGCATTTTGTCAAGAGGCGTGCACAAATAAACACTTATTGTTTTGAAAAATTACAAAAAAATATTGGAAACAAAAACAAAAGACACACAAAGGCGCCGGAATATTTGTAGGTATATGAGAACTCAAACAATAGGGCGGCAGGCTCGGCTCAAAACACCAAAAATCTTTGAAATACCATAAAGGAAATTACTACCTGAGTCTTTTTTTAAACATAAATACGATAGATACTTAAATATTTTATAAATACCAAATGTAAGTAGTTCAAAGATTCAAATAACAACACATCTGTTTGTCATATGCAGTTTTATTTTTGCCAAAAATAAATTTATAAAAAAACAGATTGAAAATGTATTTTGTTGCTTAATTTATTTGATATTTTATTTAATTTTGTTATAGAAAATAAAGATTTAGAATAATTAAATTTAATTTGAAACCAATTTAAACGTGATTTAAACTCTTTTTTTATATTATTCACAATTTTGTGTTATATAAATGTCATTAATAAGTTTTTGAACAAACCAAAATGAAACAACAACAAAAAAAAAACAAATCCAGTTTTTTAACTTTTAAGTTTTTAAAGTGATTTTTTTTATTTTTTTGCAAATATTAGAAACTTGCTTTACTAGATACATTTATTTAGTTTTTTTTTAACTTTAAATGACTTTTAAAGTTTTTTTTATAGTTTTCTAAAAAAAAAAGTGCAAGAATACAAACAGAATACTGAAACGATCAAAATGAGTCGACTATAAAGTTTAATTAAAACATAATATTCATTAATCATAAAAATCCTTATGAAAATATTATTATTTCAATGTGGATCACATTTATTCAATATAATAGACCCTAATAAAATTAGAAAAAACCAAGAAAAACACGTTTCATTTAATACAACAACGAAATTCTGAGGCACTTTAAATACCATTAAAAGATTATCAAAATATAAATATTTATATAAAAAATGTGATACTTTTATACAAAAAACAAAAGAAGATACCGTTCATGTCTATACAAAAAAGCCTGCCAGCAAAAAGCCAACCAGCCAGCCAGCATCAGATCAGCATCATCCACTTAATACTCTGGTTACCTACGTAAGAACGTACTCGCGCACTGTTCTCGAGTACTTAATAAGATTGTTGCTGTATACAGCGGCTGTTGCTGCCGTATAATTGAATAATTCTATTTTCAGTCTTTAGTCTGGTAATAGTAGACATCTTAGACCAAAGAAATATCCCTCCAGTTAATTTGTGGCCCCCACACCCTGCTCTTTAAATAGCACAGCACAGTTACACACACACAATGTTGTTGCTGCTGTTCAATTGTTTCAAGACGTTTTCATTTATTTATCGTAAAATAAACAAAAAATAAAAAAAATTTAAGATAAAAAAAAATTAAATACCTACAATACGAAACAAAACCTACAACAGCCGGAAAAATGTGTAGAAGAAAAATAAAAACATTTTATTTCACATTCTACCCCATGCTCAGAGATTTTAGGGAAATCATTATTATCATCATCATCATCATATATTTTTTAAAATATTTGGAGGGAGTACAGAAAAATAAACAAAATTTAATTTTTTTATAACAAAAACACAGAACCTAATATAAAAATATTTACACAAGAGCTAGAAAATACAGAATTCATTGAAACAAAGTTAAACAAGAAGAATCAACAAAGTTTTCATATTCCAGAATAGAACCTAAGGTGTATTCGTCTTATATTATAAAGCAGAGTATAAAAAATATCATCAGCAGAAGTTGTTTTTAGATGAAAATAAAGTAATAATGAACTAAGTAGATTACTCGATTAGTTTCAAGCAAATATTCAACAAAGCATAGGAATTTAAAGGAATTACATCTTATGTTTTAAAATTAATAGCAAATGGAAAAAAGTACGAAGGGGCCGAATTAACGAAAGAGCTATCGTATCGAAATTATAATAAAATGTACTAAATTTCTTTACAAGTAAGAAAAATACGATAAATTTTAATGGACTTCGTTAGAATGCCCCAGTAAAAACTTGCAATTACTGAACAAACTTACTTTTCAATAACTACTTCCATTACTTAGAAGTAGTTTGGTAATGGCTGACATATAACCAGATATACAATGTATGTAAACTTCTTCTAAAACAATAAACTCTCTTAAAGTTCTATAAAGGAATATAAATATAGAAAAGAATTTGAAAAACATACGCACAACTTATTAACTTATATTTACAATTCTCTCGCTCTCTCTCTACCTTAAAAGAAGGTGGAATGAACTGAAAATTTTTGTTTTCATTGTGATCGTCATGAATTACAGACAAACAAAACGACCGACCGACATACATACAACAATAACAGAAAAAGAAAAACCGTGTTTTTCTTTTTTTAGCTGTTTAAGCATTTTTTATAATAATAATATTACTTACTATTCGTATCTTATTGTTGTTGTTCATTTTCGTATGATGTCGTGTAAGATATTTAATTTGAATATAGGTATTTCACACATCCATGCATTCTGGCTATAGAAATTTATATCCCAGCAGTTCTGGGTTACTGGAGTTACATAAATAGCTACATGACTGGTTATTTTAACATGTGAGTGTCCTAAGCAGGGGGCTCAATTGTCACTACTTAGATTACAAGGAGACTGTCTGATAGCTGGTCTAAAGTAGTCAACGCATGGAATTCAAAAACCGTTTACATAGAGTCAGTTAGCTTACTGGTTACTTGATTAACTACTACACACTACGTGTGTGCTAAGCGGAAGCTAATTGACCTCAAATAGCCGGTTAAGAAGCAATGTCCTAGACAGTCCAATAACTGATTGCTTGTAAACAAACTTGCCTACGACTACTATCCAATAGATTACTTCTGGTGGTTAAAATAACTATTTTGTAAAGTGAAGTACAAAATAAATGTTCAAAATGTCTACACTCTAGATTACTTAGAGACACATAAGTGACAATTGACTTTACGCTTGTCAGTATGCTTACTCTAAATGAAAATAAACTGATGGAAATTATATAAACATCTTTTGTATGAAAACAATTTTTGTACTAATTATTCACAGAAAAGACTACACTCTAGATTACTTATAGTGCATTTACACCGAGGCGAAATCTAGTGGATTTTAATTGAAATCTTGTTCAAAATCTATATCGTTTACACCGCTGTTTTCTGACATTTAGCAAGATTTCATTTAATAACAAAAACAGCTGACTAACAAACCCGCAGTAAATAAGTAAATTTTTAGTATTATAATTTATAAATTTAACTTTTATTCATATTTGCATCCATTGAAAATATTTATCAAACGCTAAAATTGTTCCGCACTTTTTATATTATTTTTTTTATTTGTATCTGTCAAATTTTACTTGTACAGTGCTGTATTTTTTAGTCCGTTATGAAGAAATTCACGGTTGCATCACTTGGTACTGAGTAGATTTGAGGAGATTTCCCCAAAATCTAGTCGCGAAGTAGATTTCATTTTGTATGGGAAATCTCGTCAAAATAACTAGATTTGGCTCGAAATCTCATATGTACTAGATTTCGCTTCGGTATAAATGCACTATTAGAGACACTTAAGTGCCAATTGACTTTGCGCTAGATTACCTGTGGGGTATAAAGAACCCAATTGAATTCTCTCTGCAGTACAAAAAGCACATACGTTGCAAATGATCCAAAATATATAAATTGGAGTCAGCCAAATTATCAGGCATTAGTGAAAATTACTGTCTATAATGGATACATTGACTTGCTGTAAACTGCTGGGATGCATCTAGACAAAGTGTGTATGGGTGTATTAAATTCTTTATATATATCTCATGCTATGCCTTTAATAAATATTCAATATGTGTGGATATGTACAGATATATACACAAGACAATGTATAGTTGAGTGTAATGAGTAGTTAGGAGGCGGCAGGCAGTAGAATCCACAAATAAGTGTGTGACTATATAAGTACCTACATATATGATGTACAAATATTTATACTAAATGGTAAATGATGTTCTTTTTTTTATTGTTATTGTTATTATTTTATTATTTCTTTTTTTTATTTATTTATATTTTTTAATATTTCTTTTTATTAGTATTATTAACGTAGCATACGACTACAATATGGTTTTCTACAATGGTCTTGCATACTAATTAGTAATTGATAAGTAATTGATATTGAAATAAAACAATATTAAAACAAAAATTTCTATTCAAAAAGAAATATAGCCAGCCGTAGGTACCTACAATAAATATGGTGGCGAAGTTTATAAATTGCATTACAATCAATTTTGAAATTCTGACACAAAAACAATTTCAATAAAAAACCGCTAATGAACTGCTAAATAATTGTTATTCAACAAAATGGTAAGTAGCCACATTCCTTAACTTTTATACACAAAATTAAGGTTTCTTTTAAATTTTATAACAAATAACTTTATTGCCTCTAATTTGGTAAGGACTCCTTTAAATACTGTCAAAATTCCCAACATAAAACTTTAAAAGTTTAAGCCCCATTTTCTCAAACTCTAGTTATATTTTATCGTGGCGATATACTATCAGTTTTTCTACAAAAATTTTATTAATTGGAAGTATATCGTAAACCAGATATTGAGCAAAAGTGTCATAAACATTTATGTTTACAGATATTATTTAAAAAAAATTGTTGTTAAACAATAAGCAAACATGTTTATATTTATTAAATACCCAGATAAACTTAGTAATAATGCTACTGGAATTGTTTGTAAACTAAAAATTAACAATCTTTAGAAAATTAATAAACAACATTTAATATTGCCACAGACCTTTGTCAAGTAAAGCTTGCAGCTCATTGAAAACCCATAAAAAATAGTTGAGTTTAATTTAATTTTGTTAAAACTTGTACTATTTGTATTTAATGATTACATCGTAAATCTTCTTTTTATAATTTTGTTAAACATAAACATAGGTTTTAAAGAATAAAAAAAAATAGTCATAAAATGTTAAGATCTTTTAAAAGGCATAAAATTCTCAATGATCAACTTTATATTTTAGAAAATAAACATCAAGTTAAACGCTGTATGTTTATGTTTCCAAAATGTTTTTAAATTCAGATCTTATTCTAATGTCAAGAAATATATAAAAAAACTTATAAAAAGCTACATGAGTGCGTTATCTCTTTTAGTTAGAAAGATATTTTTTTTTTTTAATTTTACCCATTTTTTCTATAAAGTGTTAATCTAGTGCTAAGTTTTTCAATAATACTAAATACTTGTACCTATACATCAAAGGTTCGAAAGAATCAATTCTCAATTCCATTTTCGAAATCAAAATAAATTTTATCTCTTAACCATTCCGTTAATGAAGAATCCATTATGAATTAATTCATAGGCTTAATTCGTACAAAGGAATGTACTGAAATCATTCACCTGAGAATTCGTTTTTTATAGCATTAATTGCTTATTGAATCATTAAAATTTTCTTGAATTCAAATCCATTACAAAACAGCTTTGAAAATGTATTGAATGATTTAATTTTTCTTCAATTCGAATCTATTACCAAAAGGATTAAATAATTGTTTTCAATTAGTTTTGTAAATTTAACAGAAGGAAGTAAAAATATTTTAATTCATTTTGTATTAGATTTGATTTAACACAATTTGAATCTTTCAAAGGTTTAATGAATTCTATTATGATTTAATTATATTATGAATCAATTCATTTATCAATTATTTAAATAAAAGCCTTTAAATGAAGCTAATGCATTAAATGTTGGGAATGGATTTATGAAATCAATGGCGGACAATTTTTCATTTCTTCAGGACATTCACAAACCTTGTGATCTCTTAAAATTTTTAAGAACAATTAAATAATAGTTTATTTAAAATAAATTGTCTACTCTTAACAGTTCCCCAGAAAATTAAAAAAGTTACTATAGATTTCTGGAGTGAACGAGAAATATATTTTGATTCTATTGGCTTTCGGATGATATACAAATAAAATCAGCTTACTTTATTTAAACCTTAGTGATTTTCTGTTAGCAACCTACATATTTGGAATAATCTTCCAAATGGCTTCCAAATCAAGCACAAATTTTCATACAGATCTGGCGATTTGCCATGATTTCTTTCTTATATTTTTATTATTTTTTTTTTTTTCTTCAACATTAAATTTAAATATTTTGAGTCAACAACTTACCTTCGTCAAGTAAACGTTCGACATGATTGAAAACATTTGGGAATGCAGCCAACTGTTTACGATCCTTAAGTAGCTGAGCCAAATAATCAGCAATACTTTGTGTACTTTGCTGTTGGGTTTGCTGCTGTTGTTGGAGCTGATGTTGTGGAACCGCTTGCAGATGCTGTGGCGGAATTTGCTGCTGATGTTGTTGAACAACCGAGTTGTTATTATCACACACACTCATTGTGACAAAAATTTTGATTTTGTTTTTATTAACCGCTTTGCAAAAGAAAATTATATGTTTTTGTTATTCTTTAAATATCGTTACACGATTTAGTAGCGAAAAGTTGAGATTTCTTTTTGAATTTTTTGTTTAATTTATGAAGAAAAATTTAAGAAACTAAAGTTTAGTTTCGTTTTCCTTAGGTTGTTGATTAACAAATTATTTTTGATTTTGTAGTTATTTATTGCACAATTATAGTTATTTATTTATTAATTTATGTTTTAGGATAAAAGATGAGAATTCCTTGAAATAATTTATTATTAATTTCACTTGTTTTTCCTTCTTGAAGTATATAATAATTTCTTGTTGTAGTTATTTGATTTTTAAATTCTGGAATTTTAAATAATTTAATAATTAGTATGTAAGTAGCTAAGGGTTTTCTTACAGAAATTGTTTTTAATAATTAAATTTATTATAGACTTGTATAGAGAGAGAAGAAAGAATCAGTAATAAAATAAAATACAAAGTTGTTTTAATATTTTGTAAATGAAACCAACACAGCAACTGAGCAACAAACTAGTAATAATACACCCACTGCATAAACACACTACCTTTCTACTAAGCACACACTATTTCCAACAACAACAAAGATCATTTTTTCTAACGCAACAACAACAAGTAAAACATTAAAATTAAATTGGAATTTTTCTAAGGGATTTCTTTAAATTATATTCAGAAACAAGAAGAAAATTTAAAAGAGAAAATAAATAAGAAAGAAACGCGATCTAAAAATAAAAATTGATTTAATATTGAAGAAAATAAATTGTAAAATAAATGATTAATCCACTTTATAAATACACACACAGAAAACAACAACAAAAACAAGATGAAAAAATCTACATAAACACACACACACCCAGCAGCAGCAACAACAGAAAATACCACAAGAATATGTATCAGAACGGTTGAGAAAAAGAGAACAAGTAATAAATGAGAAAGAGAGAGTGTGTGAAAAGAAAGAGAAAATAAGATGTGCATGTAAAAAAAAAAAAGAATCAAAACAAAATTCTTGCTGTAACAACGAATTGAAAGCAAAAAAGGAATGAAAAAAACCGAAAAAAGGATGCTATTTTTTTCCCAAATTAAAAAACATTTGTTGAACTTATTACATTAACATGACATCTATTTTTGTAAAAATAATAATACAAAGGACATTTTCTCAAAATATTCCATAGAATTTGTATTCAAATCATCTTAAAAATTCATCATTGCTGCATATCAGGCATGAGTACATTTTTCAGTATTTTACATACACACTGTGCGGTACGATACGGTACGTATTACTACGAATACAAACAACAAGCCCAAAACGGATTAAGAAAGTGAAATAGGTACAAAAAGCAACCGAGAAAAAAATTTGTCAAAAGAATTTCACTAGTTTATTTTTTTATATATTTTTAATACTCCAACAACAAAAACATAAAGTATTTTTAAAATTAAAATTCTTAAAGGTGTGTTTGCTGTAGAAACTTTTCTTTTTTTATGATTTTTGCACTTTGTGGGTGTTTTTTATATTGTTCTTTCTTCTAATTTCATATTTTTAGTTGTACTACTTTTAATGTTGTTGCTGTATTTTTTCCATTTAACAAAAAAATAAAAAACTTTGTCTTCTTTTCTTTCTCTATATTTATCCATCACATTATTTCTTACATTCAATATTTATTTAAAATTCTTTTTTAATTATTGTGTATTTAAAATCCATAAATTGTTTTTTTGTATATTTCTTTAATTCATTCCTTTTTAGTTAAATTAGTTTTGATATGATTTTTCTACTTTTATTTGTATTCACGTTATGATAACCGATCCCAGAGAGTTGAAAAATAAAACTGAAAAGATGTGAGCTAAAAATTTCGCTTTCATGTACGATCAGTTTTTTTTTTCTTCGTCATATGCTTTGCTTCTTGTATTTCGTAAGTGCAGTAGTGTTGTCTCTTTCACTCCGACTGAAATTAAGGGTTAGAAAGAACCGACTAAATTTAATAGAGTGTTACTAGCAGTGGTGTCAATGTAGCGTAAATAAATGATTGATTACGATTGATTTAAAGTTAAAAACGAAAACATTTTTTTGAATTGTTGCTTTCATGTTTTAAGTGAAAAATATAATGAAAATGCATAAACAATTTATTTGATTTTTCTGCGTTTAGACTATTAGTATAAAAACAACGAAATAAAAATATTTTATCAGATTAGAAATTGAGTAAAAGAAAAGTTAAACATATTTTTCCCACATTTAAAAATAATTGTTATATTTTTTTAAAAATTTATTTTAGTCAAAAATTAAAAAAATAAAAATTAATATTTATAAAACTTTTCTAAAACTGCAAAATAATTAATTTGTATAATTGAGATAAAAAAGGGTTTTATATTAATTTTAGAATTGTCGTTATAAATGCTAGCCTTTTTGGGGGCGGTCATAATGCGGTTTATAATAAATAATACTTTAAAATAAATAATACTACTCTGTATGCTATATTTATTGTGCTAACATAACCAAACAGCAGAAACATGCGTCGAACGCCTAAGAGCCGAGCTGCCGAATAGTGAAGTATTAGAACACATGATAGGATATCTTATGAATCCACTTAGACCCCTTTCACACTAGGCAATTTAGTTGCGCAAGTCTCTTGCCCAACAACAAAACACAATGCAAAATTTTCTTCTCCTTATTAAAGTGAATTAAGCAAAATTGTCATACAAAGTAGTTTATTAACACTGTATTAAAATTAAAAAAACGCATTGGAATAAGTTTTTAAAATAAATTTAGCTGGATTTATTTTCTCTATTAAAAAACGCCATTTTTAATAATTGCTCTTAAATAGTTGACATTACTGCTATGTTAAACTACAGCAGATGGTAACATAGTTTCAAAGGCAAAGCAGTGCTAATAAAATCAAATTTAACAGTAAAATTATCCTAACGGTTATCAAGGCTGTAAAAATCGCCAAGGATATAAAAATGATCCAAATCAGCTGACATATGATTTCAATTTCATTTAATATTTAGTATTGTACATAAGTTATATTGTTATTTAACGTTGTTTTTTCTTAATTAATGTGTAGGATGGTTGGATCACCAAACGACACTTACACATTGTTGAACAAAAAAAACCAGACCATAAAATAATCGCCATACTTCGAACTGTATTGACTGAGATTCATTAGATGTTTTACCTAAAATTTATGTTAATTGTACTTAGGCAAAAAACAATGAACAAATCAAATCAAAAAGCTGCACAAAAACAAAATCACCCAATAAGGAAAATGATTTGTCACACACCGTAAAGTTTTACTACTTTCTCGAAGAAAAAATAAAGTAACTTAATAAAATTAAATTAAGAGGTTATTTATACTCGTGTATTTATAAGTATTTTCTTTTTTGTTATAAAAGGTAATGCTTCAATGGATACTATTTTTTTGTTTTAAATATTTTTTTAAATTTTATTTGCAGTTTTTCTCACGCATTTGAAAAATTAAATGTTAAATATTCCAATCTCTTTAAAAAAGCGTTCCTAGAAATATTTGTTGTTCATTTTTTCAAAGAGAATTAAACATCTATTTATGGAAATTTTGTCATATTTTAATTATGAATGAAATTTGAGATACAATGAAGAAAATATGTAGTATATAACATATATGTATGTCAACAGCGGTTTCACATCCCAAATATTTTAAAGTGTACAAAGCCCGCAAGAATTTTCTCTTCTGGGTATGTCGAAAAGCAGCTTCGCTTAGTAAATATTTCATATATCACAATTTTTCATTGTTTTCTACAGGGTTTTCTCCCAGGAGGAATTTTTTTCATTTCCTATTAAATAAGTAAGAGAGCTATATTCGACTGTGCCGAATCTTATATACACTTCACCAAATTATTCTTTAAAATACAAATTTTAAATATTTTCAAAAAAAATTTAATTTTTTCAAAACTTTTTTTAAATTTAATTTTTGAATTTATAGTATTAGTGAAAAAGAAAAGAATTAAAAAAAAAAGTTTTAAAATTTCATTAATTTTTTTTCTTTAAATTTTTTAAACAATTTTTTTCGGTAAATATTCGGATTGAAAAATATTTTTCCCGATTTTAATCCACTGTAAATTTTTTTTAATTAAAAAAAAATAAAATTTTTTAAACAATTTTTTTCGGTAAATATTCGGATTGAAAAATATTTTTCCCGATTTTAATCCACTGTAGGTCCGACTTATTATGGCCTTATATAAGCCGTTGCAAAGGTCTTTGAAATATATATCATTAGTAATCCTGATATAGATCAAAAATAGGTAAAAAAATCGAGGTTATCCTGTTTTTTTCCTTATATATCAGCCATTAAGAACTTAAATTAAAAAAATATATATGTATATTTTGGCACACAGTGCAAATAGTTTTGGTTGCGATAACTGAATTTATCGTTAATCAAATGATTTAGTTTAAATGACATCTGATGGGGCTGAAAAAAATTGTAGATGCGGTGAAAGAAATTCGGTTATTTAAATCGTAATTCTTCGTTGAGAACTGATCATTCGATTGGCAGGATATGATAACGAATCTGTTTTATCTGTGCAGATATAAACTGAAAATAAATTCCCGTCAATACAGAAGCCGCTATTCGACATAACCAAAAAAGAAAGAGCTTACAAAATCATTGGGAGCTAATCAAGCCGCAGTTTCATGACGTTTGCGAGCAGCAGGATTCATCCAAAAGCAGGGGAATTGGGTACCATACGAATTGTAGCTGAGAGATCTTGAAAGACGATTTTGTATGTCTGAAATTCAGCTTGAATGCTATAAAAGAAAATAATTTTTGCACCGAATCATTACTTGCGAAGAAAAATGGATCCATTACGAGATAACCCGAAGCGTAAGAGATCGTCAACCAGCCGAATCGATACCAAATCTGGAGAACATCACATGTAATCTGTACCGAACGCAAATGATTTGTTTGAAGAGAGTATTTGCCGAAAAATGCCCAGAATATGCGGCCAGACATAAAATCGCTACATGGCCACATGTAGCAATACCTGTAAAAAACTATTTAACAAAAGTGGTTATAGTTCAGACCGTGCCCCGTCCGACTACTATTTGTTTCGATCGATGCAGAACGTTCTCTCTGAGATACGCTTCACTTTGGAACAGAGTATCCTAAATTGGCTTGATTCGTACTTGACCTCAAAAGAAAAGCAGTTCTTTGGGATCAAAAGCACTTTATAGTACGTTCACACTACATAAAATATGTAATTAGCAGCGTTCACATTTTCTTTAATTTTTATGCAATTCATATCTATTATTGGGTTTATGACTTAAAATTTCTGAACATTTGTACAATATAAATTTATTTAAAATATTGGCAATCCATATGTTCCCATCTTTCTGGCAACAGAAAGAGGATGGTCTCGGATTTTATAAAGGAATTAATTCAATAAGTTTAAAGTAATAGGGAATTCAAGCTATGAATTAATTCGTAATGAATTATGTAATGGATTGGTTAAGATATAAAATTCAAATTCTAAAAAATTGAATTAATTATTTTTTCGAAACTTTGATTTGAACTCATATTAATTCTGTATATTGTACAAAACAGCGACGGAATATTTAAATGGTACTGGCAAGCATTCTAGGAATTCCTTCAACACCTAGATTTATATTGAAATTTTTTTTAACTTAAATGTAGCAACAGTAGTGTGAACGCTGCTAATTACATATTTTATGTAGTGTGAACGTACTATAAAGTGTTTTTGAATGCATATTCCAAATGTTCCATACCTGACACAAACAACAACATACCGCCACCTTACACAGGAAATATGTAAACTGAATGGTGGTAAGTGAGAGCATCATGTGAATAAATACTGTTTAACCCAATTGCATGCGAATTTGTTGCCATAAATCAATTTCAATAAACGAATGAAGAGAGATTTGTTTGTTTATTGTTTTAAAAAGGAAATTTATGAATAAAATAATAAACGAATTTGCAATAAAACTAAATTTGCATACAAACGCATGTTTAAGTGGAAATAACAATAACGCCTGTTATGTATAAAAACGATCCTGCTGGCTGTCTTAACTTTCAACCTTCTTTTCTCAGCCCCAACTGTAAACAGACAGCCACAACAGACCGGCCCAAAGCCAGTCAAGAATACAATATATACTATACTCCCCATCAGAGTTCCATTTGTTTGTGCTGTTGCTGTGCTCGTATTAAATGTGGTTGTCATTGTAATGCCATCAAAGGAAATTGATAGTTTGTCAGCACTTGAGCCACCACCACCACCAACACACAACATTTGAAATATTTCGGAAAAAAAAAAATTCAGTTTTATTTCAAACTTAAATGAAATACTGAACGAAAAACACACAAGTACGAGGTACTAGTGAAATATAAATTGTACAAATATGATCATATCTGTAGCACAAATATTTTGTTATGCTGGAATAAAATAAGGTGTTAACTTGAAATTTTATATATTTTTATCTGTCTATTTCTTTTTTTTAATTTTTAATATAAAAAAAGTTTATTTTTCCTCAACGTTTGTCAACGCATTGTTAGAAAATTGCAACCATGTTGAGTAAATTTTCAAATATTTTTCATCGTTATTTCTTTCCAGTTGCTCTCCTGTTTGTACCCTCGCATACAATGCGTGCGTGCGTCGCCAGCATGTGTAAAATATTAGATTTTTTTGTAGGTTTGTTTTTCAATATTTAATGAAAATACCAAACATATTTATTATTTGTTTGTTCGTTCGTTCGTTGTTTGTTTTTTTATTCCAAAACATTTGCCATTATGCTGAAGTTGTTGAAATGTATGTGGGAAAAATTGTTGTCTATTTCCATTTAATTTAATAATTTTGTTTTTATGTTGCTACTGATGAGGTTGTTAGTTGCTACTGTTGTTGGTGTTTCATTAAGTTTTCAACAAATAATTTTGTTTTCGTTTACAAATGATTACCAACACTCATTATGCCAAAAATGTTCGATCAACTTTTACTTTTTATTTATTTGTGTTTCTTCTTTGAAATGGCAAAGTGGACAAAAAAAAAGCAAGTAATGCGGTAAAGGGCACTGAGAGAAATTAAGGTGATTCAAAGTTCAGTTGATCGTTTAAGTATGTAGTTAAATCTTCATTGAATTCTAATAATTGTTGGTATATACTCCTGTTTTTGCCGTATGAAAGGCTGTGAATGGTGAAGGAAAGCTTCATCCACCGCCTTTCATTTATTGGGTGTATGACTTTAAATGACTTTATGACAAATTTTTAGCTTTAATTTTGGAACATTTGTACAATATAAATTTATTCAAAGTATTAGCCGTTGTTATCTATGACCTTTTTCCCATCTATCTGGAAACATATGGATTCCGATCCAAAAGCTGCTCATCTTTTGAGGCCAAAAACGAATCAAGCCAATATTGGATAATATATTCGAAAGTGAAGTGAAGCAAAACATCCCAACCACTTCATTCTAAATACTTTTTAACAGGTTTCATGTCTGGCCGCATATTCTGTGCGATTTTCGACCAATGCTCGCTTCAAACAAATCAGTTGCGTTCGGTACAAGTTCGCTGTGATGGTCTGGTAAGATTTCAGAAGCTCATAATAGATAGGACCCTTTTGCTCCCACCAAATATATAGAATTACCTTAGCGCCATGGATATTTGGTGTCGATTCACATATGATCTCTTATGCTTCGGGTTATCGTAATGGATAAATTTTTCATCGCAAGTACTGATTCGGTGCTAAAACTATTATCTTTTACAGCGTTCAAGCATCATTTCGGACATGCAAAATCGTCTTTCAAGCTCTTTTGGCTTCAATTCGTATTTCCCTGATTTTGGATGAATCCTGCTGCTCGCAACCATTTCGAAATTGCTGCTTGAGTAGCTCCCTTTGATTTTGCAAGATCTTGTTGAATTTTACAACAATCTTCATGAAGTAATGCCTTCAGTTCCTGGTCTTCAAACTTTTTGGCCAGCCACTTCTGAACCTCGTAGACCATCAAAGGAATTTTGTACCAACGAATCGTCATATGCGGGAAGTTTTGCTTATGATGAATGTGTTTCAATGTGCGAGAAGTGGTTTGCACGGTTTCGAGATGGTGATTTTGACACGGAAGACAAAGAGCAGCAGGATTGATCTAAAAGCAGGGAAATTGGATACCATACGAATTGAACCCGAGAGACCTTGGCGATTTTGCATGTCCGAAATGAAGCTGAACGCTATAAAAGAAAATCATTTTTTACTTGCGATGAAAAATGGATCCATTACGATAACCTGAAGCGTAAGATGTCGTATGTGAAGCCCGTCAAACCAGCCGATTGGACACAAAAGCCAAATATCCATGGCGCTAAGGTAATTCTCTGTATTTGGTGGGAGCTAAAGGGTACTATCAATTATTAGCTGCTGAAGTGTGACCAGATCCTCACAGGGAACCTGTATCGAACGTAACTGATTCGTTTGAAGCGAGCATTAGCTAAAAAACGCGCAGAATATGCAGCAAACATGAAACTGGCTGCATATTCTGCATCCAGTAGAAATTACAAACGGAATTACAAACTTATATATACCCTTGCCACTCATAGTGAAGGGTATAATTATGCAGCAGAGTCTTAATATTGTTACGTTTTAACCTTTTCAAAACGCTGGTTTATTTCCTTTAAATAAACCGGATACTTTTGATTGCAAATAAAAGCCGTTTAGTAGTTTAAAAATTGTAACAACTCTTTGTTTATTCAATATGTACAACAATCACAGAATTAAATAGCCACTCAATGTTTTTTAAACACGTTTATAAATTCTCAGAAATACAGACACAATTTATAATGTACACGAATTTACTTGAAAAACACAACACACTTTAAGGCACTCAGTTGATGTTTATTCGAAAAGCGTCTCTGATAAACTGACTAACGACTGCAACCTCTGTCACTATTTATAACACTGCCAACTGCACTCTAGATTGCTCCTTAACTGTCAAAGTTTGAATATTCTAGATCATACGCCATCTGTGGTGTACTTTCTACAATGTTCTTTAACTGAATATTCGAATTTAAACAGCGTTGCCAACCTACGAGCAATGGTCAACTGAAAGCATTTATTTAATAATGCCCACAGATATGTTACAGTTTGCTATTACAGCAATGTTATTTGAAAGCATTATGCTACTTTTAAATCAGCCCTTAAAATCGTTATATTTGAATTCAAGTACAATTTCGTAACAATATGTAGAGTTTCGAATTATTTCGTTAAATTTAAGCGTAATTCACTAAAATCTTAATTGGGAATTAAACTGTCTGCCATTCATTTCATATAACCATTCGCGAATTGTTTTTTTTTTGAGGTTATTGAGCGAGAGAAACAATTGTGTTAATTATAAGTTCAGAAGTACAATTATTAGAGTATCCAAAACCGAAAACCAGTCAACCGGTTTTTTCATCTTTGTAAACTCCATTGGTTTCGGTTTTTTGACAAACCGCTTTTTGTAAGACGGTTAACCGGTTTTAATGACATATATTTTCTAAAGCTCATTGAAACATATTTATGAAAAACTTTGATACCATTTTTAAAAATATTGATTTATATTATAGAAAATTGTAGCATTTGACAACATTTCGTAAAAGATATAAAATAATTGCATAAAGATTTCAAAAATGCAACATTTCCATTAAATACAAATTTAATATAAACCGGTTTTTTTTAAAAACAAAATCCAAAACCGTCAAACCGGTTTTTTTAAAAGACAATAATCGAAACCGGTTTTTCAAAAACACACTTTTTCGGTTAAACCGGTAACCGGTTTTTTGGACACACGACGGCATTATTCGTCATTCACGCTCTCATTCGTCATTCAACCCCCAATTACGAACTGAATTACATGATTCGCCATACAAAATTTCAAGTGCGAATTACCTTGTTCGTACGTAATTCAGTTTGAATTACCTTATGAATTACGAACGAATGACTGTCATCTCTAATTTTTATCGATTATTTATGTATCAAAATCAGCTGTCAAAACAAAACAAAATAAAGAAAAAGATTTTTGTATTAAATAAATAAATTAAAAGAAATAAAAAGTCTGATTAAAGTTAAATTCATTTGTAGAAGTAGCAGCACTGCCATTCTTTCAGCCCACACCTCTAATAAAGCCCGCTCGCTGCCCTGATCCCACTTGATTGAACTTTTTCTTTTTTCTAATAATGAAAATAATAATTAAATTATATTTGTTTAATTAATAATGCTACAATTTTATGTTTTTACTTACCTTTTTTATCCATTGCCAAATTCGCACCAAACAAACAAAAGAAACAAAAAAAGAAAACATATAAACAGAAGAAAAAAACAAGAAGAAGAAATAAATAAATGTCAAATTGAATTACGAATGTTGTCGTGTAAACAGGTTGATTCGCAATCGTAATTCAAAACGAGAATTAAGTAATTCAGACTGCCGTGGAAACATGGCATAACAATTATATACCGGTAATGAAATATTTGAAAATCTATATTTTTTTCTCCGTGTAATTTATATTTGATATGATTGGCAACATATTGCAAACATACCACAACTGGATTGTGAAGTTTTGTGACCATAAAACACCCCCATTGGAATTTCATTAAAGCCTATTTATTATGGCATATCGTCATGTTAGTTGTCTCCACACAGTTCATCTAATCAGGAATGGATATAATCACAAAACTGAGACTGAGACAACTTACATTATTAAATATATGTACGAGTACTTAGATATGTTCAAACATAAAAATAAATTTAAAAAATTAAAAAAAAAATAGCCAACAATGCATGTGAAAGTGGGTACAAGTATGTTTAAATTGAATTTTTTTTCCTAAGTTAAACAATTTTAACTGATAAAAAAATATGTTGTTTATAAAGGTTTTGTGATAATTGTAACAACACAAAAGGAAAGCCCACATGAAAAATTTATAAAAAATATAAAGTTTAGATGCATGAAAATTAAAGACAAGTTAAAAAAAAAATGGAAGAAGTGAATGAACAATTTTGAAAATATAATCATCTGTTGTATTGTTTTCTCGTTAATCGTACAAGATTTATAGTTAGAAATATGTCATGACATCAATATGTCTATCTCTGTTGCTCTCTGTGTCTGGGTAGTTTTATAGATACAAATGTATTTAGATATAGATGTCGTATAAAAGATATTCTAAGGAAAAAAATGCAAGTGGGTTGTATTTACATGTGTGTGTCTGTGGTCTAATGCGAGATCTAACACCTACCTAAATGACAGACAGACTGGTTGACTGACTATTTTAACTTTTTTATTTTACATATTTATTTATTTATTTTGAGTGAGTGAGTGTATAGTTCTTACCAATGTTTTGAACTTGATTTTATATTTAAGTCCGTACCCAAGACAGTCTGGTACATGTACCCCAAGTTATTTAGGGAGTCTGTTGTTTTAATTAGTGTGTGGGTTACATTACCAGACTTTCTCTATTAAAAACATATAAAATATGTAACATTTGTTAAGAATTCGGATAATTCACTCAACAAGTTGTTACACACTTTTTGTAAAACAACTTAACGATGGAAAACAACACACTGTTGTATTTTTTTCGTTTATTTTTCTTTTAATTTTGAAAACAAATTTGAAATTGTTTTTAATTGTGTGTTAGAATGAATATGAGACAGCAGCAAACAGCACATGTGAATTGGTGCTAACAATGTGTCATACAAAAGTATTCATACATTGTTTCTTATAACGTCATTTTGTCTGTTTTTGTTTTTATTTTTGGCTGTAATTAAAGTATGTATTGGCTGTGTTAGTAGTAAAACTTGCGATTTGCTATTTTTGGCCATAATTTTAAAAACATACTACTCGTACGAATAAAAAACATTTTTCGCAAAACAACAGTAAGATTATTTCGTCTGTAACCCATCAAACACAAATATTGAAAAAGTGACAGCTATTTTCAATTAGGTTTTCTAAAATTCTGACATTTGGTATTTACTAAAGGGTGAGTCACACTCTATTCCAGTCAGAACTTATCCTTGGTCCAACAATTTAAAACTGAAAACCGGTTTTTAAAAATTATGCTTTATCGAATTATTCGAGTATTAAAATATTTGTAATAATAATTTAGGAATTCAGTCCATAAATGGCTAATATAAAAATAATAATAAAAAAACACTACAAAAATTTTGATACTATTGGATGTATGACTTAAAAATGCGGGATTTACAATAGATGGCATTTTTTTGAACGCGGCTTAGGTTTTTAATAACTTAAATGTCATTTTGAAGGGTACACATCTGTCATTTATTCTAACTTAGTTATTGAACATTATAGTGTAAAAAACAAAGTTTTTCTTTGCTTCGAAAATGTCGAATTTTGTGCCAACAAAGCGTCATATGCGGGAAGTTTTGCTTTACTTCCTAATGGCATGCAAGGTTGAAAACTCTTCAGCTCAGAAAATGGCTAGATTTAGAATTAAAATTGACTAGAAATGGCTAAAAGCGAAAATAACTGAATAGGAATCGGAATCGGATCCATTACAGAAATTCAAAATTGATTTGATGAAAAATTTTGTTTTATTTTTAAAAAATTCCAAAAATGTTCAAGAAAAGTTTAAAATAGGACAAAATAAAATGGCTAGATCCTCCGGCTGCTAAATGAAAATAAAATCGACAGATCTAGCAGGAAAATGGCTAAATTGGCAACCTTTATGGTATGTGTTCCATCGGTTTCAACATGCGAGATATGGTTTGTGCGGTTCAGATGTGGAGATTTTTTACACGAAAGACAAAGAACGCACAGGACAGCCAACTAAGTTTGAAGACCAAAAATTGGAGGCATTACTCCATGAAGATTGTTGTAAAACTCAACAAGAGCTTGCCAAAACATTGGGAGCTACTCAAGCAGCAATTTCAAAACGTTTGCAAGCAGCAGGATTCATCCAAAAGACGATTTTGTATGTCTGAAATGCTGTTTGAACGTTATAAAAGAAAATCATTTTTGCACCGAATAATTACTTGAGATGAAAAATGGATCAATTACGATAACCCAAAGCGTAAGAGATCGTATGTGAAGCCCGGCCAACCAGCCGAATGAACACCAAAGCCAAATATCAATGGAGCTAATGTAATGCTCTGTATTTGGTGGGATCAAAAGGGTCATATCTATTTTGAGCTGCTGAAGTCTGGCCAGACCATCACAGGGAACCTGTAACAAACGCAACCGATCCGTTAGAAGCGAGCATTGGCCGAAAAACACCCAGAATATGAGGCCATACATGAAACCGTATTACTCCATCATGGCAACGCTCGGCCACATTATGCAATACCTGTTAAAAAGAATTTAGAATGAAGTGGTTGGGATGTTTTGCCTCACCCGCTTCATAGCCGACTATTATTTGTTTCGATCGATGCAGAACGCTCTCTCTAAGATGAGCTTCACTGTGGAACATGAGCCTTAAAAGATGAGCAGTTATTTTGGCTCGGAATCCATATATTTCCAGAGAGATGGGAAAAGGTCATAGCCATAGAGACGAGACACTCCGATTTGATAATTATGTCTCGTCTCTATGTTACCCTATGGTCATAGCTATCAATGACCAATACTTTGAATAAATTTATATTGTACAAACAAATATTTCAAAATAAAAGCTAAAAATTTTTAAAAATTTCACTGTTTGTTTTTTCAAAACATGGTCTTTAGATATAAATGATATGTGTTTGGTGGGATATTTTATGATTATTTTCTCGTTTTATATCTAAGAATTACTTACATACATGATTCTTTTGTTGTTACAGACACTACAAACAAACAAAATAATGACACAATTGCAAACTTCAAAGTACTAGCATAACCCGGTGCACTTCGCTACCCCTAACCTAGTAAAATTAAAAAAAATATGAATGGAAATACGAAAATAAGAATCTCTCAATTACAGTTCACTAACTAACTAATTTTGTATGGGAGATACCACTCCACTGCTCTGATCGCACCGATTTTTAAACCTTTTATGTAAATATCAAGCTTAGCTAAACTTCGAACAGGGAACAGGGAATAAATTCGTTTTAAGCTAACCTCCGTAGAATGAATAAATTGATTGATAAAGAGTTTAAATTCTTTTAGAATTATAAATAGTTCTACAGATATTCAAAATTAATTATTTACTTTGTGCCACAACCACTAATGCAATCCCGACCATTTTCAGCCAATCTGTGTAAAATGGTAAGAGAGCTATGCGGACAAATAATTGAATACAAAGCAATTATTACTTTGTATTTAATTATCCTTTTCCAACCCCTCATATTTTGGGTGCTATGCCCTCTAATCTAAGAAATTAATTCGCGAGTGAGAAATAATTGATTCGTATAAAGTTTGAAAACCGTCACAATTAAATATACACATGCACATATTAACTATTTACTTGTATGTACAATTACATATTTAACCCCATATGCATAAACAGTTTTTAAATTTGTCAAAGGTTTATAAAACAAATTTTGAATGGAAATTTTGTTTTATAAACCTATGATAGTTAGAAAATACAAAAAACACCTTCAAAATATATTTTTTAAGGCGACTTTAAATTACTAAGGTCTTCTTCTTTGTTTGCTATAACAACTCTCACTTAAAACAGAGCGAAATCAATACTGTTTAATTGTTTCTCTTATTTATTTACAACAACAAATTGGACAAACATGCATTGCTTTGTTTACTTTTTAGCTTAAGGTTCACATGTACACGTTTTTGCATATGTGTTAGTAACATCTTTAAACGCGTATAACTCCTAAAAAACTGAACCGATTTCAATAAAATATATATTCTGCACTTCTGTGAATAAATCCCTTTAAAATGGTATATTTCTTGCCGAAATTGAATGTATAATGTGAGCGTAAAAGGGGTCTAAAGAAATCGACTTGCCTATTAATATTATGATTCCTTGATACATACGAATGTGATCAATGAAAATACAGTAAGCGAAACTTAAATATATGCATAATAAATACTTATATACTGGTTTTTACTAGGCCTGGCGCACATTTCGTTAGGAATGGTTTTAATTCCCTAGTTATTATTATGATCGATTTTGTTTTAGCTTTTCAGATTCCGTTTGATTTTGTCAACTTCCAAAATAGTTTCTAATTCTGAAAATCCAAATTTAATATGGCTATGTTTTGTACATTAAAACCAAAGTCAAGTTTTTGGTAAACAAATTATTTAAAAATATGGGAAAAACAAATAATTACAAACTAATATTAAATCCACTTAGAAAACTGAAAGTGGTTTCATTCCGAAAGAAATTTTCGTTTTACTTTTTCTAAAGAAGCAAAATGCGGAATTAATTCCACTTTCGATCGGAATGAAATTATGTGACATGGGTGTATATATCGAACACATTGTTACTAATCATTGATTGTCATAATATTTGGTGCAAACTGTATGAAATAAGTCAAATGTTTCTCTTTTATTTTTAAGTGTATCATATTTAATTTCCCTTACTGTACGTACAGCAAATACTATAAACTGACTGACTGTTTTCATTAATTCTCAATTTTTTTTTCTGATGCGGTAAAATGATGACCATAAATGTCGACTAGTGTCGGCAGGCGTGGGTAACTTTTGAATACATATGTATGTATGTAGTACGTATGAATGAACGAGTACCAGTAATAATAACCGACCACGCTTAATTTTAACCACTATCGTCAATATCCAAAAACTTCGATTATTGATAATTCGTTGAATTGTTTTTGTTTGTCTAACATTTGCTAGTTTACCTGTTTAAATTTGGTCAAAATCAAATCAAGTGAAACAGTTAAATAACTCACGACTCTATGACTAAATTTGTTGCAAAAATGTTAAATCAACCATGTGGAGGAAACCAATGCAAGAACCGAAATATGAAAACAACATGGAAAAAAAGAGAAAACAAAAGTTCATGTGTCAAACTGAGATATGATCATTGCAATAAATACAAAATTATTAAAATGTATGTATGGATATGAGTATTAAACTTCTAAATGTCGAAATATTTCCTGTTGATTGTTTAATGATAAAAACATTAACTTTTTTATTACAAAAAGTTGTTCATGCTAAAATAAAATATGAAATGAAACATATGGTAATAGTGATCAGCGGATTTCTTAAATTATATTTCAATGAAATTTTAAACTTTTTATTAGTGATCGAACTTGGTAAAATTAAAAAAAAAACTAAATTTATTTTGGTAAAGAATTGATCTTCTTTTTTGGTGGACTTGATATTTGTACTTGTACTACACTGTGGAGCAAAAGTAAGCACTTTTTTGTAACTTATGACTTGAATTAAACTAATGGGAAAAGGCTTAGGGCTTTAGTTATTGTGTTTATGACTTAATATTGCCAGATTTTTTCAAATTTTTAGCTTTTATTTTGAAACATTTGTACAATATAAGTTTATTCAAAGTATTTTGGCCATTATTAGCTATGACCTTTTTCCCATCTTTCAGGCAACATATGAATTCCGACCCTAAAGAACTGCTCATCTTTAGAGCCAAAGAAAGAATCAAGCCAATATCGGATACTCTGTTTCATGGAGAAATGCCTCCAATTCTTGGTCTTTAAATTTTTCTGGCTGGCATTGACGATCTTTGGCTTCCGTGTCAAAATCACCACTACTGAACCGAACAAACCATCACATGCTGAAACCTATGATGAGCAATCGGAGTAAGAAGTAAAGCAAAACTTCCCGCATATGACGCTTTGTTGGTTGAAAATTCAACATTTTCGAAGCAAAACAAAACTTTGTAGTTTATACTATAATAATCAATAATTAAGTGAGAATAAATAACAGATATGTACCCTTCAAAAAGACATACATATAAGTTATTGTAAATCCCGAATTTTCTTAATACGTCGAGGCATAGTATAAAAGCGTTTTACAATGAGATATATCCCAGCTAGCATTGGCTGTTTTTTAGACGATTGTGTTTAATATACAAAAGAATCTTCTGATGATGATGATCTGACGAGTAACAATAACAAAAATATATATTTTTTTACATTTTTGCAGATTTTCAGACACACTCGTCTTTTAATCTTGGAGTGTTTAACATACAAATCTTGAAATTGGTTTATTAACAATTATGCAATTTACTGTTATAGATAAATAGAAAAAAACCGCGTGTCATAGTTTATTCTTCGTTTTTCATCAAACTTTTATTTAAGTTTTGAATTTAAATAGTTCAGTTGGTGATTTTATAATACATAATATGTATGTTAAAATTGCTTAAAAAAACTAATAATTAAAAAGTGAAGTGTTTGTGAAATTAAAAACTAATATTAAAATCTATTCGATGATTTTAATCTTATAAGTATTATACGGCTGAGCATTTCACGAGTTGTAAGATAATCCCTACATGAGTCTCATACGATTCTTGGCAGGCTTTATTAAATACTCTTTAGATAATCTCTACACAAATCTCAAACGATTCTCTCTACGATTAATGTTAGCGTCTTTCGCTGTGTTGTGGAAGAATCTCACTGAAGAATCAGCTGCTGAAACAGTTACTCCCGTGAAAGGATCTTGTGTGATTAAAAAATCGTAACGAAATTTCACAAGGGTAGAGCTGAGGTGTTTTTGAGTTGTTTTGCAGTAGTTCAGCATGGCCCTCGCCCGACAACTATTTGTTTCGATCGATGCAGAATGCTCTCTCTGCTATACGTTTCATAATATTTCGTAATTTCTGCAAAATAATCTATATTTCAAGCCTTGCTCAAAGGATTTCCCACATCTTGGTTACCAGTCCACATTTGTATGTTATCTTTTCTCCCTCTTAAGAGAATCTTCCTTCAATGTTTCCTTGAATTATGGTTTGAAGAAGTTTATATTTCGGGTTTCTCATGATATGACCCCAAGTATGATGTTTTCTTCTCTTTATTGTTTGTATAAGTTCTCTTTCTCGTTTTATCCTTGTCAAAACTGTTGAATTAGGTATGAAGTGTATCCAGGCAATATTTAGGATACGATGATAATTCCACATTTCAAAAGGTATGGACAATAAAAGTGGATGTATAGAAACTGTTCTTTACATCTACTTTTATTGTCCATACCTCTGAAGCATATAGCAGAACTGACCCTACATGTGTTTTAATCAAGGTTGGCAACCAAAACGAATAACGGTATCGGTAACGGTATTTAAATTATATCGGTATCTGTATACCGGTATAAAACTAATATATCGGTATTTATACGATTGTCCATACATTTGATTTTCATTTTATTGGTTCCGAGATTCATAATTTTAGCTGAATAAATAGATTTTTCGATACAAACATTTTCATATTAACGGCGCAAGAAATAATACCCTACACTAAGTAAATGAGCAAAAACATTATATGGGAAGTATGACTAATTATGGACCGATCGCCATGAAATTAGGTCCTTCTTTTGTAACTCAAAATTTCTCAAGATATCTATATAAATTAAATATTTATGACCGATAAAGTTCAATTTTGGGAGGACATTTGTATGGGGGCTAGGTGAAATAATGGACCGAAACTGGCTGAAGTTTCCTTGCGTAAAAAAAATTGCGACCTTTTTAATCGACTTTTAATCGAAAGTGATTCTGAGTCGATCTATATATTTTAAGGTGGGTATTAAATAAATATTTAAATAAGAAAATATTTTGTTAATTAGTATTTATGTATATAATGCCAATCGAGGTAAAAATACAAGCATATTCTGATTGTATTACAAAAGCAAGATACATTTTCAAAGATAATTCTGTTCCTTAGATGCATATTTCGGAATTACCAAAATATACTTGGAATTTCAAAATAAAGAACATTGAATTTAGATGTACAAATTAAATAAACATTTTTAATACTGTTATATAAAACACTGAAGATATTTTGAGAGTATCAAATGAGTATAGGGTGTATCAAGGTACTATTGAACATCAAATACATATGTGGTCAATTCACAAGGTCTCTTATCATGTCATAATGTCCTAATATTTCATGACTCGTCGCCTCGGCTTAACCGACTCTCAGGCGTTCAGCGCAGGTCTGTGCTGGTTGGTTAGGATAACACAATAAACATAGCATACAGAGTAGTATTATTTTAGGACATTACGACATGATAAGAGACCTTGTGAATTGATCAATAGTATCAAAAAAGTAAGATCGTAATAATTTTCCCATCCCTGTCGTCAAGGTTCAAATACTATTTTCTACAAGCCGAGTTATTGTTAAATTATCTATATAATTTCAACATTTTTTGCAAAATTGAAACTGGTATGATACCGGTATTGATTTGCAATTGATGCCGGTATGATAAAGGTATTGATACCGTTATGATAAAGGTATTAGAGGAAACGGCATTTGAATACCGGTATTTTACCGAAATAATTGTTTCGGTATTAATACTGGAACTCAATTTTAAACGGTATTTAATCGGTATTGGTATTAATAACGGTATCGGTTGCCAACCTTGGTTTTAATGCAGGAATATTTTGAGGGCGTGGCACATTAGACTTCTAAGTCTATAATCACTGCACTGTTTTGGATGGCATTTCTCTGGAATGATTATGAATGTCGATTTCAGTCAGTTTTAAGGGTATTGGGCCGAATCGTAAATTCGTCATCTATTAGTTTCAATATTTCGATGTAAATAATAATAAATTCAAGTATTTTATTTGTCTAAAGTCTCGTTAAATATTTTATGAAATAATAGTTGATTGAAAGACTTTAGATTCCAAAGTATTTTTAAATTCGTATAAGTTTTCATTAAATATTAAAAATCAATTGCAGATACTTTTAACTTTCCTATGTCTTTAGTAGTCACAAGGTTTTCGTTTTTAAAGTTTGGTATCACAATGTTCTGATCTTGGTGTGTTAATCCCAAATCTATTGGAATATTAATGTAAAAATTCGTTTCTAACAAATTTTTCAATGTAACCACTTTGGAATAAAATTTATATTTTTCAAAATTTTATAATTTTTTTTTAATTTAAGCTTGAAAATAATTTTATTCGACCATTCGATTAGTCGACAATTATTGATTGAATATTTTTTTTAATTCTATAACTGATAAATTCTATAAATTTTAAATAATTTCAAAATACAAACTTTAATTTTTTTTATATGTATCATTCAAAGGAAGTCATTAAATGAACTTCCGTTTAAAATTGAACCAATTTTGTTCATATAAAGTTAAATAAATTTACATATTTCAAAATATGTATATTTGAAAAAGTGGAAGACATGTGGGTTGAGTTGATTTTTCTGTTATAAAAATTGCAACAACTTCAAAACTGAATAAATAAATACTACATAACTATATAATATTGAAATCATAATAAAAACAACGTTTAAGACAGTTATTGGCGATGTGGTCAGTAAAACAATTGACTTTGACTTAGCCATCATATCGTCATCGTCATCATCATCATCACCACCATCGTGACCTAGTGACAATTTTCCATAAACCCCCCCACTCGAACCCAAATCAATTTGAGTGCGAATGGCGTGCGTTAAATGCAACAAAATTGAATGTCATAAAAAAAAAACTTAACACAGAAATATAAAGATTTTGAAATGTGTGTGAGTGTGTATTCGAATATAAATAATTTCAATTTGAAATTTGTATTGAAACAACAATAACTAAAAGCAGCAGCAGCAGCAACACTTTGAATGAAACAAGAAGCGTAGGTGCAACCCACAGGTGTTTGTTGCTTATTTATAATGCGTTGTGGCTGTTTTGGCCATTTTTTGTTTGGTTTTTTGAGCCACCAAACAAGTTGATACAAGTTGTTGTTTCTTTATTCTTAGCCTTTTAATTTGAATGACACATACAAATGCAAAACAAAACAAAAAAAACTCACACTCACATTTGTTAACAGAAAACACATGAATTAAAATTGTGTGTTTTTTTCTGTTTCTTTTTGGAGCGCATACAATCTGAAAGATATCTGAAACACCTACTGAAATTTTAACTCACACTTGGATGTTCATATGTATCTCACACATATGTATGCGAGTATGTTTGGGGGCATTAAAATTTGACAACAAAAATAAACATTTTTAATTGTTTGTAACACTGTGCAAGAGTTGTTTTTAAGTGTGTGTGTTAAGTAACTATAAATATGTTGTACTCGATTATTCGGTATTTCAACACTGAAATTTTGTATTTAATTTTACACCTTTCACCAGGTATCTATAAGTTTGTTCATTATGTTCAGGATCATTATCATAATATACCGATCTCCATATGTCTGTTGAAATCAATTTTACGAAGCTCTCAAATACATACAGCCCAATTATGAATAAAAAATTCCCCGGGAGTTTGTTCCCCCGGATGTTTTATCCCATTGAATTTGAATAGGAAAAATGAGAAAAGGGAAAAAACTCCCGCGGAATTTTTATTCATAACTAGCTGACCCGACAGACGTTGTCCTGCCCAAGTTAAAAAAAATACTTGTGTTCGATTTGTGAATTTGTGAGAAACGGTTTGGAAAAAAATCGTATTATTGAATGATAATTTTTATTCATATATGACATAGAATAAAATATACATAAAAGCGCTACTGAGATATAAAGAACCTAAGTTTGTTGTCAAAAACCTAAGTGTTGCAACAATAGAATACATGCAAATCAATGTACATATTGTTACGAAATTGTACTTGAATTCAAATATAACGATTTTAAGGGCTGATTTAAAAGTAGCATAATGCTTTCAAATAACAGTGCTGTAAAACTGTAACATATCTGTGGGCATTATTAAATAAAAGCTTTCAGTTGATTTGATTGTAAGTTGGCAACGCTGTATTCGATTTTGAATATTCAGTTAAAGAACATTGTAGAAAGTACACCACAGATGGCGTATGATCTAGAATATTCGAACTTTGACAGTTAAAGAGCAATCTAGAGTGCAGATGGCAGTGTTATAAATAGTGGCAGAGGTAGCAGTCGTTAGTGAGTTTATCAGAGACGCTTTTCGAATAAACATCATGTGAGTGCCTTAAAGTGTGTTGTGTTTTTCAAGTAAATTCGTGTACATTATAAATTGTGTCTGTAATTCTGAGAATTTATAAACCTGTATAAAAAACATTGAGTGGCTATTTAATTCTGTGATTGTTGTACATTTTTAATAAATAAAGAGTTGTTACAATTTTTAAACTACTAAACGGCTTTTATTTGCAATCAAAAGTATCCGGTTTATTTAAAGGAAATAAACCAAACGTTTTGAAAAGGTTAAAACGTAACAATATTTTGAGTTTTTATGAGTGATCACAG
Source organism: Calliphora vicina (assembly GCF_958450345.1). Classification (NCBI taxonomy): domain Eukaryota; kingdom Metazoa; phylum Arthropoda; class Insecta; order Diptera; family Calliphoridae; genus Calliphora; species Calliphora vicina. Next base: position 166,369,770 of record NC_088780.1, read on the forward strand.
ATCGAGCTCCTTTTCTTGATTAATCGCTTATTATCGATTTTATATAAAAAATCGATTTTTGGTCAGAAATATGAGTGATCACAGATCGAGTTGCTTTTCTTGATTAAACGCTTATTGGCCAAGTTATTAGCGAATTTAGATATTTTGAGTTTTTATATAAAAAATTTAATTTTGGTCATAAATATTAGTGATCACAGATCGAGCTCTTTTTCTTGATTAAACGCTTATTGGCCAAGTTATTAGCGAATTTAGATATTTTGAGTTTTTACATAAAAAATCGATTTTTGACCAGAAATATTAGTGATCACATATCGATCCCCTTTTCTTGATTAAACGCTTATTGGACAAGTTATCGATTTAAGCTATTGGGAGTTTTTATATAAGTAATCGAATTTTGGTCTGAAATATTATTGATCGCAGACCGATGTATTTAATAAGTGGGCGTATTAATGGGCGTGGACAATTTTAGCCAAATCGATGTAGCTGTTTTCAGATTTTAGATAAATCTAAAAAAGTGGGCGTAAAAGTGGGCGTAGTCAATTTTTCATTCCGTAAAAACCTAAGTTGGGCTATGACCAACAGTTTAAAAAAAAAAATTGTCTAAATCGGTAGAGAACGGCCGCTCTACTGATGCAATTACCAACGAACGTCATTTGATTTTAATTTATATAGATGGGCTGATAATCTCCTTTGAGATGATTTCATCATTGGAGTAAAATCCACTGAGACATTTCTTCATGTTTGAAAACAAGAAAAAGTCACTCGGGCTAAATCTGGAGAATAAGACGGAAGAGGGAGCATTTGTATAGCCTAATTCATGGATTTTGTACCCTTTTGGGCACCCGATTGTGAGCAAATGCGGCAGCCATCTTGCGGAAAGCTTTCTCATACCCAGGTGATCATTCAATATTGAAACCACTGAGCCATGTGAGATGCCCATGGCTTCCACGATCCGACCGGCCAACACCATATCGTGATTTATTCAATTGTTTCGGGTGAAGAGACCTCAACTGGGCGTCCAGAATGTTCAACATCTCCCGAGCTTCTACAGCTACAACGAAATTGAAATTGATGGTGCAGATTTTCCATAGTGTTTATCAAGCTTTGCCTTAATTTGAGTGATGGTTTTTTCCTTAATAAGAAGACGAAATTCACTTTTTTTAATTTTTCCTCAAGTCACGAGGTAGTCTGCTATCAATGGCTGTCAAACACAGACTAAATGACGCAGCTTGTTCAAATTTTGACAGGAGTCAACTGAGTGTTGACCTTACAGACAAGAGCCGATAAATTCAAAAAGTCGCGGACTTATTGATCTACAAACATTATTGTTATCTCTATATATCAGTCAAGTTTAGCAGTGAGATTATTATAGTATGAGGCTGTTCATCAGGGCAAGATGTGAAAACCAGCACTTCAACTAAAATCGGATACATATCCATTTTTAACCATGTTATGTATCCATTCGTTTATTTTAACGAATAACGAGTAAAAAAAGACATTCAGCCCAATTATGTATAAAAAATTCCGCGGGAGTTTGTTCCCCGGGAGTTTTTTCCCATTGAATTTTAATAGGAAAAATTAAAAAAGGCAAAAAACTCCCGGGGAATTTTTATTGATAATTGAGCTGATTGTTTTTAATCTTAAACTATACTTTTGGCAGGTCTTCTCTCAGTCAGGATAATATTCCCAGAGAAATCTCTGATCATAGGGTCGCGACATTTTACTTCGGTGTCCCATCCCCCAGTAGAGTTCCCCAGTAGGGATGAATGGATTGGATCTGATCAACTGTTCGAAGGGGGATCGTAGATGGTGAGGATCCGGCGTTTCTATGATCGACAACAGTCACTCTGCTATCATACAGACACTCTGACGAATACAGCGTCTTCCAAGCGATATGGAAAGTCACGGATCACACTTCACATAGGTGACAATTTATGTAGACAGTCAGGTGGCACTTAAGGCTCTGAAATGTTATATAAAACATTCTAGGATAGTGGTAGATTGCAGGAAAGCTCTAGAAGAGTTATTGTACTCTACACAATCAGATTGTGTTGAGCATTGTAACATACAGGGAGGTAGCACTGGCCAGACATGGCTCAGATCTGGGCCATAGTATTAGGAATCGGGTGTAAGACCCCCTAATCTTTGAAATATTCCGTGATTCCACCAACCAATTCTGGAATAGTGGAATGGATTGTCAAGCGTCTGAAGCCTTTTGGCCAAAACTGGATGGAAACGCAACTAAAACACTAATTGGGTTGGATAGGCGTATTGTCAGATGTATAGTAGCAGTGATAACCGGTCAATTGTAGCCTTTATAAGTAAATGGGTTAATAACACCCAAATGTAGAGCATCCCCACATGAAAGTTCGAAAGAATTTTTTGATCTCAGTCCTTATTTGTGTAATTGGTCCCATGGTTAATGTGTGGTTTTCGTAAAAATGAAGAGGGCTTTACTACAGAGTTTTGGATCCAATTGGTAATTTCCGGACTTATCCCTCAATTGCTAACTGTGGGATAAGTGTGACATCTACTTCGCCTGTAATGGGTAATCTCTCATGCCTAAAAGAAATATCAAGGAGGCATCTCAAATTCATCCATCTTTTCATCACATAATCTGCTTGATTTATCATGAAAACTGCGTGTGATGACTGATTGATATGCTGCTGGACCCCTGGGTAACATAATGGGATCTACTAAAAATTTTTGTCAAACTAAATTTTAATAAAAACAAGTAAGAAAGTATGGTCGGTCAAGCCCGACCATATAATACCCTACACCAAGTAAATGAGTAAAAATATTTTTCTTTTAAAATATCAATAATTTATATTTTTGAGTGATTTTTCGAAGGGGCCTTATATGGGAGCTATGATCAATTATGGACCGATCACCATAAAATTAGGTCGTGTGATTTATGTCTATATGAAAGTTATTTATGTTGAATTTTGTGTGTATACGAACATTTTTAAGTGATTTATGCACGTTAAAGTGATTTTCGGAAGCGGGTCTATATGGGAGCTATGACTAATTATGGACCGATCGTAACAAAATTTGGTGACATGAATTTTGTATATATAAAACTTATTTGGAGCGAAATTTGTGTAGATACATAGATAAATTAAACATTTATGACCGATAAAGTCCAATTTCGAGGGGACATTTGTATGGGGGCTAGGTGAAATAATGGACCGATTTCAGCCAGTTTCAATAGGCTTGGTCCTTGGGCCGAAAAAGTAATATGTACCAAATTTGATCGAAATATCTTCAAAATTGCGACCTGTACTCTGCGCACAAGGTTTACATGGACAGCCAGCCAGCCAGCCAGCCAACCAGACGGACGGACGGACGGACGGACAGTATACTTTAAGGTGGGTGTTAGACCAATATTTTTGGGCGTTACAAACATCTGCACAAACGCATAATACTGGTGGTAATAATGGTGTAGGGTATAAAAATGGGTGAAAACAAATTTTGTGCAAACAATTCGGGTTTAAAAATATTTTTCCGGATTTTAAGTAATTGCCGGCCTGAACTTATATGGCGTTATATACGTCGTGCTCTTGAGAATATAAATTATAATAAAACTAGAGTGGAAAATATCACTACTACTAAAATAACAATGTTTGCTATATTGATTTTTAATTTTTGTAAGTACCCGATGTTTAAAAAACAAAACTTGAAAAGGAAACTTTAAACCATATGCTTCAAACCGGGTTAACTTCATATTCTAATACACAGTTAAAAACTCACGTACGCTAATTGTGTGTAAGCAGAAAACTAATTTTATTTATGACAAAAGAAAACTTCAACATTTAATTTTCAAATGAATTTTAAGTAGTGGTGGGTGGGTGGATGGCTTATTGTTTGTATTAATTTATTGGTTACAAATAATTAAAAAAAAAAAACAGTTTTTATAGCTCAAAACAAAAGAAAACAAAAAAGCAATTCATTTCATTCATAAAATCATGTACATACATATGTATGTATTGGAAAAATACAAAAACAAAAATATTATTGAAAAAAAAAAATCCAAATCCAACTGCGCAAGTGTAACCAGTTTGCGTGTGTGTTAAGGGAAGGGGATTGTTTCTTTTCAATATTTATCAACATTTATGTTTGGCTAATATACAATAACAATTACAACAGAGCGGCAACAACAAACCAACAGTGTCAGACGACGCAACAACCATTTTGCATTAGAATTTATGAATGAATTTATTTAATCATAAAATTTGTACTGTCATGTCAAACCGGTATGTAAACTAAATGCACATAAATATACATATCGTCACCTAAAATGCAAAACAGCGTATCATCAAAATATTCGAAATTGATTTTATTATTGATTACGACGATTCACTACATCATATTACAAATGTGTACAAAATTTTATACTTTTACTAACCAAAATAATCAAGCTATAACCAATATTCAAAATAAAGTATCATCAAGTACATGATTTTCTTAAACAAAATAACGTATGTATGTATACGCTTTGAGTAATTAATTAATAAATCGTTCTTACCTTATTTAAGGTAGTATCCTATTTTTTTGTAATAACTTTGTTACAATTGCATATTTTTTGCAGTCTTTATGAAAATTTAATGAAATACCTTTTTTAGTTTAAATAAGTATTTGTTAGTATGTAATTAAAAAAAAAATATAAAAATATCGATAACCATAGAGAAAATATACATAGAGCGGAAACTAGAAAAAAAATCAAACAAAAAAATTCCTCAAAAATGTTACACAAACGAATGTTCACATATTTTTTTACTAATACATTCTCACCACTTAGGTTTTTGACAACTGAGTTAGGTCTTTGACAGGAGAGTTTCCGATCTATGGGTATTTATCTATGTCTATAACTGCTTTTATATATCTATATAAATAAAAATCAAATCGTTCGTTAATAATTGCATCAGTAGAGAACGGCCAGACCGATTTAGACAATTTTTTTTTTTAAATGTTGGTAATAGCCCAACTTTGGTTTTTACGTAATGAAAAATTGACCACTCCCTCTTTTACGCCCACTTTTTTCGATTTATCTAAAATCAGAAAACAGCTACATCGATTTGGCTAATTTTTTGTTTACATGATTATAGTAATCCAATTTAAGTTTTTACTGAAAGAAAAATTGACCACGCCAATTTTTTTTCGATATACATATCTAAAATCGCAGGACGTCTGAACCGATTTAACTAGTTTTTTTTAATGTTCGCAATACATAGTCCGAAAAAGTTTTTACATAAATAAAAATTGTCCACGCCCACTAATTAAATTAATTAAATACATCTGCAAAATACATCGGTCTGTGATCACTCATATTTCAGACCAAAATTCGATTTTTTATATAAAAACTCAAAAAATCTAAATTCGCTAATAACTTGGCCAATAAGCGTTTAATCAAGAAAAGCAGCTCGATCTGTGATCACTCATATTTCTGACCAAAAATCGATTTTTTATATAAAAACTCAAAATATCTAAATTCGCTAATATCTTGGCCAATAAGCGTTTAATCAAGAAAAAGAGCTCGATCTGTGATCACTCATATTTCTGACCAAAAATCGATTTTTTATATAAAAACTCAAAATATCTAAATTCGCTAATAACTTGGCCAATAAGTGTTTAATCAAGAAAAGCAGCTCGATCTGTGATCACTCATATTTCTGACCAAAAAACTCAAAATATCTAAATTCGCTAATATCTTGGCCAATAAGCGTTTAATCAAGAAATATCTAAATTTGCTAATAACTTGGCCAATAAGCGTTTAATCAAGAAAAGCAGCTCGATCTGTGATCACTCATAGTTCTGACCAAAAATCGATTTTTTATATAAAAACTCAAAATATCTAAATTCGCTAATAACTTGGCCAATAAGCGTTTAATCAAGAAAAGGAGCTCGATCTGTGATCACTCATATTTCTGACCAAAAATCGATTTTTTATATAAAAACTCAAAATATCTAAATTCGCTAATAACTTGGCCAATAAGCGTTTAATCAAGAAAAAGAGCTCGATCTGTGATCACTCATATTTCTGACCAAAAATCGATTTTTTATATAAAAACTCAAAATATCTAAATTCGCTAATATCTTGGTCAATAAGCGTTTAATCAAGAAAAAGATCTCGATCTGTGATCACTCATATTTCTGACCAAAATTTAATTTTTTATATAAAAACACAAAATATCTAAATTCGCTAATAACTTGGCCAATAAGCGTTTAATCAAGAAAAAGAGCTCGATCTGTGATCACCCATATTTCTGACCAAAAATCGATTTTTTATATAAAAACTCAAAATTTTCTTTTTAACTATTTTTACCCTTTTCAACCCGTTTCTCACAAATTCACAAATCGAACACAAGTATTTTTTTAACTTGGACAGAACAACGTCTATCGGGTCAGCTAGTTTAAAATAAAAAAAAAACATAATTTAATTTAAATTTTTAAATTTTTATAGAAATTTATATTGATTTTAAGTTATTTTGGTTTTAGAAAACAATAATTCAAAATAATTTCCATTTTATATAATTTTTAGCTTCTCCCATAAAGTTATGAAAAGTGATGTTACGTTATTTTGCATTTTAGGTGACGATATGTATGTATGAACATTTATACTGCATGCACGTAGATACATAATTTTGAAAAGATATTGAGATCGACTATCGACACTTAAATAAGTATGACCAGACTGGTTTATTTTTTTTTTTATTTAATAATTTGTAATGGAAAATCTTTGCAAACGCGCTTAACATGTGTTTTAAATACGAGTAAACATCAAAACAAGTCTTGCAGTTGCAGTGAAGATATTCTTTTATGAGAATTATTTGTATTTGTTTAGATAATATTTGTATAAATTAGATAAAATCTCGTTATTAGAACAATATTTACTCTTTAAAAAGGAATTCTTTGTTCAGACTAAGTTTGGAAGTTGCAAAGTTTGGGATTGCTGTTGCGAATAATACTTATTACAAGCGTCGATCTGATAATTAAATTATTTTTGACAATCGTAAAACCAATTTAAACAAGGACTGACTTTCGATTGATCATGTTGAAAGAACCATTATTACTTTAACAACTAAAACTAAATTATACAATTATCTTCATAAAATGATTGTGTTCGAAAATTTTAACTTATGTTCAAAAAAAATTTAAATTTTCATAAATTTTAAAATATTTTTATTTAATGTAGTTTAAATTAATTCAAACTATTTATTACACCAAAGCCCCACAAACTCAAGCACTTGAACATTTAAAAAAAAACAAAAACATATGGCTTGAATTTATGTTTCCTTTTCACTGGAGAATGCTATTGAAATAAAGTGTAATACAACTGAAATTCAATTGCTTGACTAAAATTCAAGGCTTGCAATAACACTTGCTTTCAACTTGCATTCCAGTAAAAATTCTTATTGGGAAATAGTTACAATGAAATATCAATTCCACTTTGAAAACTGAATCTGTTGTCATTGCGAAAGAAATTTTCGTTTTACTTTTTCTGAAGAAGCAAAATACGGAATTAATTCCACTTTCGATCGGAATGGAATTCTGTATATTTCCACTCAAGTCAAAATTGAATTTTGGTCAGAAATATGAGTGATCACAGATCGAGCTCCTTTTCTTGATTAAACGCTTATTGGCCAAGTTATTAGCGAATTTACATATTTTGAGTTTTTATATAAAAAATTTAATTATGGTCAGAGATATGAGTGATCACAGATCGACCTCTTTTTCTTGATTAAACGGTTATTGGACAAGATATTAGCGAATTTAGATATTTTGAGTTTTTATATAAAAAATCGATTTTTGGTCAGAAATATGAGTGATCACAGATCGAGCTCTTTTTCTTGATTAAACGCTTATTGGCCAAGATATAAGCGAATTTAGATATTTTGAGTTTTTATATAAAAAATCGATTTTTGGTCAGAAATATGAGTGATCACAGATCGAGCTCTTTTTCTTGATTAAACGCTTATTGGCCAAGATATTAGCGAATTTAGATATTTTGAGTTTTTATATAAAAAATCGATTTTTGGTCAGAAATATGAGTGATCACAGATCGAGCAGCTTTTCTTGATTAAACGCTTATTGGCCAAGATATAAGCGAATTTAGATATTTTGAGTTTTTATATAAAAAATCGATTTTTGGTCAGAAATATAAGTGATCACAGATCGAGCTCTTTTTCTAGATTAAACGCTTATTGGCCAAGTTATTAGCGAATTTAGACATTTTGAGTTTTTATATAAAAAATTGATTTTTGGTCAGAAATATGAGTAATAACAGATCGAGCTCTTTTTCTTGATTAAACGCTTATTGGCCAAGATATTAGCGAATTTAGATATTTTGAGTTTTTATATAAAAAATCGATTTTTGGTCAGAAATATGAGTGATCACTAGAGTGCTCCAAGATTGTATGGACGAAAAAAACTTTTTAGGTACAGGCCGTCCCCCCCTCTAGAATTGTTCTATGTATTGTAGAAACACATTGTGTAAAATATTAGGATGATAAGATAACGTTAACTGGTGGCGCAACGACGCTGAAGTTTTGAGGTGCATTTACAAGGGGAAAATATGCAATTTTTTCAGTTTTTGTAAAAATTTTGCCATTAAATAATGACTTTTACAATTTAATTTAAAAGAATCGAAATGTGTACGTAATTGTCGTTATAATAAGATATAAAAGACAAAAATTGGTGAAAAAATGTTAAAGTTATTAAAAAATCGCCAGGCCATTAACGTGTCTCAGGCCACTAGAACAAGAAATTTATGAACAAAATTAACATATTTTGAGAAATATTAAAATAAAAGCTTATTTTTACTTAAAATATATCCATATTTACTTGTATATGAGTTTTTGCCCTCGTAGGATACCGTTAACCTATTCGCAGGTATGACCAAAAAAATTAAATTTTTTTAACGGCAGTTTCAAAACTCCAATATCAAATTTTTAAAAATTTTGTTAAACAAATTTCAGAATTTTCTGATCATCACATGGGGATTTATTGACAACATAATAGGGAATAAAAATGTGAAAAAAGTATGTCAATACCTCCTATAGTTTTTCCGTACCTGCGATATAAATTTTGCGATTTTCGAGAAAAACTAATTTTTTGGCCATATTTTTGGGAATGACCAGAATTTCCTTACTGTAATGATTTTTAAGTAAAAGCTATTCAGAATAATATAGTCCAGGTAATTTTAAATATAGTCTGAAAGTTTTACTAAAATCGGAAAACTTTAACCCTTAAATCGTGAAGGTCAAAGGTAAATTTTTTCAATATTTGGAATTTCTCATGGAAAGATTGCGAAATATTATATATTTTTGGGCCGATTTTGATGAAACTTAAGAAAAATATAAAATGAAGTCTAGTATTCACAATAACAGTACAAAAATGGAAATTAACCCTTAATAGCACTTGGGGTCCAAATGACCCTCAACTTTTAAAATCACGAAAAACACATTCATTTTGACCCCAAGTACTCTTAAGGGTTAATTTCCATTTTTGTACTGTTATTGTGAATACTAGACTTCATTTTATATTTTTCTTAAGTTTCATCAAAATCGGCCCAAAAATATATAATATTTCGCTATCTTTCCATTAGAAATTCCAAATATTGAAAAAATTTACCTTTGACCTTCACGATTTAAGGGTTAAAGTTTTCCGATTTTAGTAAGACTTTCAGACTATATTTAAAATTACCTGGACTATATTATTCTGAATAGCTTTTACTTAAAAATCATTACGCTGTCAATAAATCCCCATGTGATGATCAAAAAATTCTGAAATTTGTTTAACAAAATTTTTAAAAATTTTAAATTGGAGTTTTGAAACTGCCGTTAAAAAAATTTAATTTTTTTGGTCATTCCTGCGAATAGGTTAACGGTATCCTACGAGGACAAAAACTCATATACAAGTAAATATGGATATATTTTAAGTAAAAATAAGCTTTTATTTTAATATTTCTCAAAATATGTTAATTTTGTTCATAAATTTCTTGTTCTAGTGGCCTGAGACACGTTAATGGCCTGGCGATTTTTTAATAACTTTAACATTTTTTCACCAATTTTTGTCTTTTATATCTTATTATAACGACAATTACGTACACATTTCGATTCTTTTAAATTAAATTGTAAAAGTCATTATTTAATGGCAAAATTTTTACAAAAACTGAAAAAATTGCATATTTTCCCCTTGTAAATGCACCTCAAAACTTCAGCGTCGTTGCGCCACCAGTTAACGTTATCCTATCATCCTAATATTTTACACAATGTGTTTCTACAATACATAGAACAATTCTAGAGGGGGGGACGGTCAAAATTCGCAATTTTATTTTCTTGGAGCACTCTAGTGATCACAGATCAAGCTCTTTTTCTTGATTAAACGCTTATTGGCCAAGATATTAGCGAATTTAGATATAATATAAGTGATCACAGATCGAGCTCTTTTTCCAGATTAAACGCTTATTGGCCAAGTTATTAGCGAATTTAGATATTTTGAGTTTTTATATAAAAAAATCGATTTTTGGTCAGAAATATGAGTGAACACAGATCGAGCTCTTTTTCTTGATTAAACGCTTATTGGCAAAGATATTAGCGAATTTAGATATTTTGAGTTTTTATATAAAAAAAATCGATTTTTGATCAGAAATATGAGTGATCACAGATAAAATCGAATTTTGGTCAGAAATATGAGTGATCACAGATCAAGCTCTTTTTCTTGATTAAACGCTTATTGGCTAAGATATTAGCGAATTTAGATATTTTGAGTTTTTATATAAAAAAATCGATTTTTGGTCAGAAATATGAGTGAACACAGGTCGAGCTCCTTTTTAAGCTATTGGGAGTTTTTATATAAGTAATCGAATTTTGGTCTGAAATATGATTGATCGATGTATTTGCAGATGTATTTAATAAGTGGGCGTATTAATGGAGGTGGACAATTTTTATTTATGTAAAAACTTTTTCGGACTATGGATTATTAGTTTCTTTACAAACAGTTCTCCTTCACGTCTCCTTATGAGTCCCATTGCAATGCTGCGAGTGTAATGTCATCCGTATTTTTCCTCAGAGTATGTCCCAGGCAGTTATGTTTTCTTCTATTAATTTCTATACCAAAAGGGATCTGTCCTGTTCACTTCAGTTGAATGACGATGCTGATAGATAGAGGCCACCATATTCTTAGAATGTGTCTGGTTTTCTTTGTAGCGCCTTCTACATTGATAACACTTCCTAAGTATTCCAAAGGTTGTTATGCCCTCAATTTTCTCAGCTTTTAGTTAGTTTGGACGTATTGTGGGCATTCAGTCAAAACTTTTATTGATCAGATTTAGTGTTGAATAGAAGAACAACATCGTACGCTTATTCCACATGACATAGCTTTTGGTTTATTTTTCACATGTTAAATACAATTATTATGTTGAGCTCTAGTCATTCAAACAAATGTAGAGCTAAATGTTTGTGGTACATTTGTTTGTAGTTAAAATTTTTTTATAATATGCAGTCATGGTGTGGGCACCATGCAAAAACTTTGCAAGACTTAAACATAAGTTAATATTTTTAAGTAAACGTTTATTAATGAAAAATAGAATGAGCTCAAGATTTAAATCAATTGATTTTGACACAGAAACAGAAATATTTATTATTTTTCAAATAATATTTGCATGGCTTATTAACAGCATGTCTGTGTTCTTTATGGATTAAATATAAAAATTTGAAACATCATGTACCCACACTAATGCTGCCTCCTCCTTCAACACATGCCACACAAAAACCATATTGTACACAAATAACAAGTTTTTCATTAGTTTTAATGTAAATTATTAAAACTATGTTCGACCAATTTGCATTAAATAAATAAAGTATGAATGAAATAATAATGACGGCGCTTTAATTAATAACGAGGTTTTTCCAAATATTTAATGTATAACTGATTATAATAATTATTGTTGGGGAAATGGTGTAGATTATGAAAAGCTTTAATAATATTTTATTAGTGGGTAACTAACTAACTGTGTTAAAATGCGTTGGTTTAAGTTGTGTTAATGAAATGTTAAAACAAAAACTTACAACTGCAAACAAGCAGTTGCAATACAAAACAAAATAACTTTAAATCATTTAAGTGTTCTGTTCAACTGGTTGTTTGAGGGTGGGAGTCGTCTAATACAATAAGCTTGGGTTTAATATAAAAACACAATTGTTTTGTTCTTTGTTGTTGCTGTTGTAAATTTACGAGTACTATTTGTTTGATTAATTTTAATTATAGGAAATTTGTTACCTAAAATTTAGGCATTAAAAATTGGAATTTATTTAAAAATAAAAAGTGGGTGTAATCACGCATTTAAAGCATTCATGCGTAAAAATGATTTTAATCATGTCATTTAACTTTTATAAAATACTGGCTGCATGCATACCATGCCCAATTGTTACTTAGGTAGTTTTTTTATTTTGTCTAATTTATTATTTCTTTTTTAATTGTCTTTATTTTCATTCGCTTAACAAATCGATGAGTGTTCAATTTGTTTTAAGTTTATCTTGTTTATAAATGAAAACCATATAAATTCAAGTTAATTTGCAATTTATGTTAAAAATTTTCAAGTTATATTAATTATGCCCCTCTCTCTTTATGTAAACATTTAAGTGAATTTACTTACTGTCTTTTAAGGCCAAATTAAAAGCCGGCCTTTGACTTAATTTGTTCCATTTGCTCACATGTGGGTGGAGGATGATTTACAGTATGAATATGAGATGATGGTGATGATGATGATGACCATTTAAGGCTGTTTTTCGTTTGACAACAATTTAATTGAGAACAAAACTTGACAATAAGTTATTGAAGATCATTTAATTTCCCTGCTTCCTCTCTTCTTTGACAAAAGCATTTCGTTTTCTTGTGTTTGTTTTTACTTTATTTTTTATTTGTTTTGTACACTAATACAAAAATAAATGTTTTTAAAAATTGAACATAATAACTACAGCTTAAAATAACAAAATCTTTCACTATCGCATAAAGTTTTTACCTTTATTTTGCATTTGCTCACGACTAACTTGTTTAAATACACGTTGTTTGTTTTTATCTTCGTTCATGTTTTTGTAGTAACCAAAACCACCACCACCGACACGTCTTTCGGGCCGTTGACGCTTGGCCGCACCGACCTTAAGATCAACCACTGGTGGCACCAGGAAACCAAAACTCTTGGCAACAGTTTGCAAGTCCAAGGTGTTGACATCAAATATGGTCTTCAATTGATGGGAGTCATAGGCACGAACATATGATTTGAAAGCCTCTTTGGCTGATTGATTTAGGAAGTAGTTTTTCGAAATTAGTTTCTCCAGCTAAAAACAAAAAAACGAACACAAAATAGAAAATTTCACAATTAATTAAAAGTTTACATTTTATGGACATTTTTATTTGAAAATTAATACATTCTCCGAAATTATTTTTTCAGTTTACCCTTCACCATGAGTTAAATGCCGTTTCTAATTTCTACATTTTTCATTTGCGACTCAACAAATCGTTATAGATAGCGAAGTCGATATATGTCCGTCTGTATGTTGAAATTAACTTTCTGAAGCACCCAAATAACTTACATATGCGCAAAAAACCCGGTTAAAATCGAGAAAAACGGCACACAAATGGTTGAGATACAAGGAAAAAACCAGGACAACCTCGATTTTTGACCTATTTTTATCTATATCTGGATTATTATGTCTTTATATCCAATAACATATATTTCACACCACTTTTCAATGGCGTATGGGTCAAAATCCCGAAAAATTATTTTTTACCTCGAATTTTTTTTTTAAACAAAAAATTTTTTTTTGTATAATTTTTTTCAATAAAAATTAAATTTTGAAAAAAAAATCTTTTCATAAAATTTTTTCCCCCAAAAAATGTTTTATTTAATTTTGGAGCCATAAAGAGTGGCAAGGGTTTGTTATTCTGTTTGTAATTTCTACACGTTCCATTTGAGAGCCTATCAGTCGGTCGTCTGTTTGTTGAAATCAACCTCCCGAATATCCTATGGTTGATACATCAATATTGCTATAAAATCGGCCCACAAGTGTCTGGGATATAAGCAAAAAACCACGACTACCTCGATGTTTATTCATTTTTGAACCATATCAGTATTACTTGTCATTATGTATATCTAATGATAGACTTTTCATAGATCTTTCAAAAAAAAAAATTGTCCCCATCAATTTCACTTAAACAATTGTTTCACCAAAACATTATTTTTCAGCAAACATTTGTTTAAATCTTAATCTTAAAGTTTACTTTGGTTTATGAAAAAATATGTCTGCCAAAATAAAACTGCCGGATCTTTTAACAATTTCAAATTTACAACCTGTTTTTAGAACAAGAGTAACTTCAACGAGCATTTTACATATGTTTTTTTGTTACAAAACTCATGTTAAATTTACGCTTAACTTTCTTGATTGTGTTTTATTCCAAACATTGATTACAAAATGACTTACTTGTAGTTGAATGTCTGCGATTTTATTCCAAGAGAATTCGAATTCATTCAATGGTACCTTGGCAGCCTTTAAATAACGCAAGAAACCAAGTTCTTCAGGACGCAACAATAACAAGGCATGACCAGAACTGCCAGTACCACGAGCAGTACGACCAACGCGATGTATATATTCCTATAAAACAAAATATATATACATTTAAATTACCACAAATCACAAAATAAATAAATTTCGCCCAACATACTTTAGGATCATCTGGAGGATCGTATTGTACAATCCAATCAACTTGGGGAATGTCCAAACCACGAGCTGCCACATCAGTACACAGTAAAATACCCTCGGCAGCATTACAAAATTGGAAGAAAGTTGTGGTACGTTTTGCTTGCTTTTGTTTACCCTAAAAGTATAAATTAAATTATGTTAAGTTTATTTCATTTCATTTTAAAAGTAAACTAGAATTTAAATCATAAACTAATTCTTTAACTTACATGTATGGAAGTGACTGGCAAATCTATATAGTTGAACAATTCATGATGGTATTTAACAGACATACAGGACGAAAAGAAGACCATAACCTTCTTCCTGCGATTTTTCTTAAGGAAAGTGAAAAGCACTAATAGACGTTTTTCTGAAGGACAAACAATATATCCTTGCTCTAGACCGCTAACAGTAGCTGTGTCCTTGTTGTCGTCTACACCCACATAGATGGGTTCCTTTTTCAAGGCCAACTTCGACAAGGCATCAATTTTTTCGGTTTGTGTGGCCGAAAACAACATGGTCTGCCGACGTTCTAAAATACAAAAAATATAATATTTAGAAAACATACATATAAACTATTTCGACAAGTTTAACTCACTGGGCAACAAACTAATAATTTGCTTAAGTTCTTCCTCGAAACCAATTTCCAATATACGATCGACTTCATCAATTACCAAACATTGCAGATTCTTGTACAAGAAATCGGGTGAGTTTTGTAAATGATCCAATAAACGACCTGGTGTTGCCACCAAAATATTTACACCCTTACTTAATTTTTCACTTTCTACTTGGCGATTGGAACCACCCATTACCAAGCCATATGTATGATTGTGATGGTTCATTAATTCCTTTAAAACGCCAAATGTTTGCATAGACAATTCTCTGGTGGGAGAGATGATTATAACACCAGTACCATTGCGGGGCATGAATCTAAGTTTGTAAATCAATTCTAAGGCTGGTATCAGGAAAGCTAAAGTTTTGCCCGAACCAGTTTGAGCAGCTCCCACCAAGTCACGACCTTGCAGCAAGGGAGGCAATGATTTGGCTTGAATTTCAGTCATCTCGGTGAAACCCATTTCGTCAATAGCCTTTAGAGTAGCATCTGACACAATACCCTTGAGCGAGGCAAATGTGCGATCATTACTGTCACGTTTTTCCAAGGCTTTGGCAGCGGCCGTAGGATCAAGCTCATCGAATGATTGTTCCTCTTTAACTTTCTTAACATTCTTTGGCTTTTCCATAATCGGCATCTTTACGGGATGTTCCACTTCCTCATCTTCGCTATCGGATAGTTCACTGCCATCTTCCTCCTCCACATCTTTAATAATAAAAAAAATAATTATTTTAAACAAGGCTTCATTCATTCATACATCATATCAATGTTATAAGAAAATTATACTAAATATCAGTTAATTTTTCATAGAATTTCATTTAGTTCAACAACAGTTGACTATAACTTGTCGCTAGTAGTTGTACCTCAAATTCGCCTTAAAATCATCAGGTATTTCTTAATTTTAAATAAATCTAGTAACAATCATACCTTCTTCTTCATCATCTTCCTCTTCACTGTCCTCCATATCATCATCTTCTTCATCATCACTTTCAGAATCCGAATTCACCACTTGCATTTGTTGTTGCTTCTTTTTCTTTTGTGGCTTTCCATTTTTTAAAATTTGTTTAGGCATTTCTTGGAAATCATCATCCTCTTCATCTAATTTATGATATATATTATTCATTTATTTCAATATCTCTGGACATTTTCAATAATGCTTACCCTCTTCCACTGGAGCTACATGTTTCACACGTTGTTTTGATGGTGGCTGCTGTTTTTGTTGCTTACCCTTCTTTTCAGCCAATTCTTTCTTCACTTTCTCGCGTTTTTTAATTTTTTTCATCAACAGTTTTTCACGCATAGACATTTTTAATTATTTTTTATGTTAATTACTAATTTATAAATATTTTATTCACTGATTTAAAGAAAATGATTTATTTTTGTCAGCAAGCTACTGCACGTGTTGACTGAAAAGTTTAATATGAAATGCTCAATAGTGAAAACATTCACAATAGACTGTGAAGAACATGTGGTAACACCAATAGTACGAAAAAGGAGCCAGACAATTTATAGAACGAAGTTGGCAACGCGGAATTTAGACGTTATTAAAACGGAATGTAAACCACTAATATTTTTACTTCCCAGACCATGAAATGTCTTTAATTTTAAATATAGAAATAGTGAAATAAATTATGAATTAATAATTAAAGTTACTCTATAATTGAACAGCACAAAGCAAAAATATTTCTCTTGTTAACTACTAAGATAAAAATATAAAAAATTTTGAAATTTTTAAATTTGTTTATGAAAATTTTTATTTTCGGTCACGCTGGACCTTTCTGTGGAAATGTCCATATGTATTATAATTAATTAAAAACTTATTTCCATTTTGGTAGCTTTTAATTTATTAATAGTTTATTAAAAATATGTGTATTTAAACAAAAATTGGCGAAACATTTGAAATATGTACTAAGAAAATAAAGCACTAACATTTGAAAAAAGAACTTTTTACTTTTTAATATACATACATAGTAATTGTAAAAAGAAGGCAGAACTAATCAAATAAATCACGATTCTTACTAGAAGCTGACGAGGTATCCCAACCAATTGACCGCTCAACTGCCATCTTCCACTTGTGATAACGTACATCTCGTTCATTTTCTGTTATTATTGGTTTGTACTTAGCACGTTCTTCACCAACTGACAAACCGTCTTCAATATTAAAAGAGGGCTCCACAACGCGATAAGCGGCCAAAGCAACACCTAATGCCGTGGTCTCGGCAATTTTAGAGCGTATAACATTAATGCCAACCAAATCGGCTTGCAATTGTAGGAACAGACTATTAATCGTCATGCCGCCATCGACCATAAGTTTGGCCAAAGGAATACCACAGTCTTTCTTCATTGAATCTAAGATATCACGCACTTGGAAGCATATAGATTCTAAAGTGGCACGCACGATATGTTCACTAGTGGTGTCTTCACTTAAGCCACAAATTACCCTAAAAACATAAAAAAAATGTTTAATAAAATACTCTTTTATAAAACTTTGCAAACACTATTTACCCCCTAGCCTCTTGATTCCAGTAGGGTGCATAGAGGCCACTAAAAGCCGGCACAAAATATACATCCAACGAATTGTCCACCAAACGAGCCATGGCCTCCACTTGACCCAAAGACTCAAACAGACCCAAATTATCACGTAACCATGTCAAAGCTACTCCTGCTATAGCCACACTACCCTCCAATGCGTACACAGGATGTGAGTCGCGACCGAATTGATAACCCACTGTGGTAAGCAAGCCATGCGCAGATGTAACTATAGCGGTGCCTGTATTGTAAAGTAGAAAGCAACCAGTACCATAAGTAGCCTTAGCCTGTCCCCTCTGCAAGCACTGTTGTCCAACTAATGCAGCCTGCTGATCACCCAAACAAGCAGTAATGGGAATACCCTTAATGTCGGAATCCTTTATGGTGCCAAACATTTCCGAACTGGAAATAATTTTAGGCAATATGGAGGCGGGCAAACCAAAGAATTTCAATAAATGAGAGTCCCACATTAAAGTTTCAATATTCATTAACATTGTACGCGAGGCATTTGTAACGTCGGTCAAATGAAGTCCACCGTTTTTAGCGCCACCAGTTAAATTGTAAATTAGCCATGAATCTATAAAGATTTAATTATTATTAAGACTAAATTCAATTGATACTAATTTATGTAATTTTTACCTATGGTACCAAATAAAGCATCACCTTTATCCATAGCCTTTTTAACTGCTGGTATATTGTCGCGTAACCAACGTAATTTCAAAGCCGAAAAGTAAGGTGATAATGGTAAACCACATAATGGTTTTAAGTAATTTATATTTTTCGAATTATTTGGTATGGATTCGATCAAGTCATCTACTGTTGTGGTGGTACGATTATCCAACCATATAATAGCATTATGCAAAGGTTCTCCTGTATGACGATTCCAAACTATAACCGATTCTCGTTGATTAGTAACACCGACGGCAACAATATCCTGCAATAAATATGTAAAATAGAATTATATCTTTTAATTTGTTTAGTGTTTTTATACCCACCACCAAAAAGATGGGGGCATAAAAAGTTAAAGAAACCCGAACCGTTCGAGTTTACAACAATGAAAAATCCGGTTTTCGGTGTTGGATACTCTAATTCAAGTTCCTAAATACATGTTATTGTGAATGATTTAAAATGCCATGCGAAGTTACCACTTGTACGTTTAATCAAATCTATACATTTTATATTCCGTTTCGAAAATAAATCCCATTTTTGTCCAAAAACAAAACTGTTGGCAACTCTTTGTGATAAGATGAAGAAAGCAAAGAAAGATAAGCGAATAAACATACTGAGAAATAGAATAGAATTTTTTGCAAATACATATGTAGAACACGAAAAGACAATAACAAACAACAATTAGTAACAAAGTGCGACCAAAGGTAGTAGAAGAAAAGAAAATTAAAACTCAATGTTGATCCAAAGTTATTCAATCAGCTCAATTGTCAGAGGCAACAAACATTGCAAATTCCTATCAAGCCTAATTAAACTGCGAAATATGTCTTCCAGCGGAGGAGAATCAGAGCAAAAAACTATTGTGGCCATAACACAAATGCGTAGTACCAACGACAAAGCCGGAAATCTACATCAAGTACAAAAACTGATTCAACAAGCCAAAGAGCAGTCGGCTAAGTTTGTATTTCTACCAGAATGTTGCGATTTTGTGGGCGAACATCGTGAGCAAACTTTGGAGTTATCCGAACCTCTGACGGGCCCGTTAATGCAAGAATATCAATCATTGGCCAAAGAACACAACATTTGGCTGTCTTTGGGCGGTATTCATGAATCTGTACTAGATTCGTATGAACGAAAGACAAACAAAATCTATAATGCTCATGTAATTCTAAGTAATACAGGTGAATTGGTAACCGTATATAGGAAATTACATTTGTTCGATGTCGTAACACCCGAATTTACATTCCAAGAATCCAAGGTGGTGCTACCAGGCCAACGTCTGGTTTCGCCCATAGATACACCGGCAGGAAAATTAGGTTTGCAAATCTGCTACGACATGCGTTTTGCCGAAAGTAGTCTTTTACTGAGAAAGGAGGGTGCAGAAATTCTAACTTATCCTTCTGCCTTTGCATATAACACCGGCAAGGCTCATTGGGAAGTGCTTTTAAGAGCCAGGGCAATAGAAAATCAGTGTTTTGTTTTGGCACCAGCTCAACTGGGTTATCATAATGCTAAACGACGCAGTTGGGGCCACGGTATGGCCGTTAACCCTTGGGGAAAGATTATGGCTGATCTGGGGGAAACGGATGACTTGAAGATGGCTACGGTTGAAATTGATTTAAGCACTGTTCAACCCATCAGATCAGCAATGCCTTGTTTTGACCATAGACGTAATGAGGTTTACAGTCTGACGGCCTATGGTCATGGAACAACGGAGCCTCAAGAAGACCGCATGTTTGCAACTAATGTCATCAATAAAGATACAATATTTTTCGAGTCGCCATACTGTTTTGCCTTTACTAATTTGAGTTGTGTTGTCAAAGGTCATGTCCTGGTATCAACGAAACGCGTTGTACAACGTCTCAATGCATTGAACTCGGCAGAAATGAGTGATCTCTTCAACACTGTGTGTCGCATACAACGAATGTTAGAATCAATTTACAAAACTACTGCTGCCACTGTTACCGTCCAAGATGGTGCTGATGCTGGCCAAACAGTGCCTCATGTACATTTCCATGTAATGCCCCGTAGTCCCGGCGACTTTAAACATAATGATCAAATTTATGTTAAATTAGAGGACCAAGTGGAAAATCATAAGATACGTACAATGGAGGAACGCATACAAGAGGCACAGAAATATCGAGAAATAATGAGAAGTTTTAAGTTTTAACTGTAGACAAGCGATAAGTGAAATAAAATCATAGAGCAATTAGAATGAATAAGGTTGTATGTAGTACATCAATCACATTATGGGAAATATTTATTTGTCTTATGAAAAATTGTTAAATAAAATTTTACAAATTTTTTAAAGACCATTAAAATAATTTTGTTTACTTTGTTCTTATTAACTGATAAAGGTATTATTTGCTCTTTGATATCAAGCTATTGTTTTTATGTTGTTAAAGTGTGATACAATTTAGTATAGAGGAAATAAGTAATGATTATACACACATGGGGTCAAAGAGCATACAGACAATATCTACAAAAATCTCATAGATTTTGA
The DNA here is from genome assembly GCF_958450345.1 of Calliphora vicina. NCBI lineage: Eukaryota > Metazoa > Arthropoda > Insecta > Diptera > Calliphoridae > Calliphora > Calliphora vicina. Next base: position 166,390,813 of record NC_088780.1, read on the forward strand.
TATGTTCCAATTTATATTAAATATCGTCACATAAAATTTTTGGGATTTAGGTGGCGATATGTACAACAAATATGCATTTAAATGACATTTGTTAAATAGATTATTATATCATCGATTATTATAAACAAAATTTATAATTGAGACAATTTGCCAAGTGAATAGTTTACTGATTTCTAGCTACATATTACAATTACATAAATAGCAATAACAACATTATCTTACCTTAACATTACCACCAAGCTTTTCTAATTTTTGAACGGCTTCATCGATACAACTTTTGACAATGTCATAGATGAGGACGGGATCCTGCTCTACCCAACCTTCCTGGGGATATATGGATGGCACTTCAATTTGATGATAGCACACTATTTCATCCGTACCAGCTTTAAAAATAATAAAACGTGCCGATGATGTACCCTCATCGATGGCGCCAACATATTTAACTTGATTCATTATTATTATTTGGCTCAAAGACTAGTTTTATGTGTACACGTAATCTACGCGTTTAAATTGTTTTGAATTTCCCAAAACCCAATATTTGTTAATGCCAAGAACTTTGATCCAACTACTCACATAACCAGACCACTCACTTGTCGAAATAGAATTATTTATTAAACTCTTTTTTGTATGTTTACACCAATGTTTAATAAAGAAAGAGAGAAGGTGTGCTGTTTATAGGAGAAAGGGTTTATCTGTGTATTATTGCATTTATCAGTAAAATATCAAAAATAATTGTTAATTTATTTGTTGTGATATAGTTATTTTATTGTCACTTCTTATCGTTGTTTCTATTTTGATATCAATATTTCTTAATTCACAATAGTGCCAGCTGAAAGCAAGGTGATGCATGTGTAGAGATGCCACGTTTTATTAGTCTACTAGTAAACCCGATTAGAAGAACGAAAAATTACCATTAGTGAAATACATATTTGAGTTTTTTTTTATATTAAAAATCGATTTTTAGTATAAAATATGAGTGATCACAGATTGAGCTTATTTTCTCTATAATAGCAATATTTACAAAGTTATTAACGATTGAAGATATTTAATTATTTTATTCTAAAAATCGATTTATGGTATAAAATATGAGTGATCACAGATTAAGCTTATTTTCTTTATAATCGCAGTTTCTACAAAGTTATTAACTATTTTAGATATTTGAGTTTTATGTACTAAAATTCGATTTTTGGTATAAAATATATGTGATCACAGACTGAACTTATTTTCTTTATAATCGCAGTATTTACTAAGTTATTAACGATTGAAGATATTTTAGTTTTTTTTATAAAAATCGTTTTTTTGGTATAAAATATGACTGATCACAGATTGAGCTTATTTTCTTTATAATCGCAGTATTTACAAAGTTATTTATGTGCTGTTTTTCTATAGCGAACGAGTACTTTGTGTGGAAATTTAACATGTGTTTTGTTATTGTAACAAAAACAAACAGCCCAATTATGAATAAAAAATTCCGCGGGAGTTTGTTCCTAGGTAGTTTTTTCCCATTGAATTTGAATAGGAAAAATGAAAAAAGGGGAAAAACTCCCGGGGAATTTTTATTCATAATTGCGCTGAAAATACATGTAAAACGTCAAATACACCGTAAAACGTCAAACAGCACATTCATTACAATGTTATTGAACATGTCAGATTTTAAAATGTTTTAAATATTGAGTTGCAAAGCTTTTATGCACGGTTTTTATGATATGGAAAAGGATCTTGGATCTTTCAGAATTCAACTTATCTTTAATTAAATGTTGTGTTTCTTGTTGTTCCAGTTGTGTCTTGTTTAATTTTTAAACTAATTTCTAGCTAATAAAAACCTTATTTGTAATAAAGTATGTATGTACATTAAAACAATACAGATTTTTGGATTTATTTGTTTTTTTTTATTTTTATTTATTTATATGTGATTTTATTATTAATTTAAATATAGAATATGTACAACGAATTAAAAAAAATATAAAAAGAAATAATAAAAAATAATATGAACAACAACTATGATAAAATTTTTAGTCAATATTTTTTGTTTTTTTTTATTGTAATTATTATAAAATATTATATTTGTAACCTTTTACTTTCTTTTGACAGAAATTTAAACTTAATTTAACTATAAAAAAAATGCTGAAACAATAAAATTTTATTTATATTGTTTCAATTTCAACATTTTTTTTTAATTTTTTAGTAAAATTATTATTTTTGTTATTATTATTTAATTTAGTATTTAATAATAATTTTAAAAGTGTAAATTAATAATTATTTATATAAATTACTAAAAATTTACTAAATTCATAATTTATTAGCAGAAAACATTAAGCTAAGTTAACGATTTAAAATAAAAAAAAAATGAAGTCATAATAAAGTAGGGAGAGTAATGATTGAGCAGCATGTATAGAAAACTAATTAGAAAATTGATAAAATATGTAAATAAAACAAACATTCAAGTACGAGTATCAAAAAACAAAATAATTAATCATTAGGCACGAATTACATACATACAAAATTGTCTTCAGTAACAGATGTCGGCAAATGAATTGTTACTTGTTGCAGAGCTTAAATTGTGACAATTTATATAAACACAAGGTAAAGTTTTTAATTTTTAATGTTTTTTAACGTTTTTTTTTTATTCAACTATAATTATTAATATTGTATTTTCATAATATTATTTTCTTTTAGATAAAGGCACTATTTTTATAAGGCTTCTTCGGTGATAGTATTTAGTGGTACATAAACATTTAATAAATAATTAGTTCTTAGGATTTTCTTTTCCAAAATTATCAAACCAATTTTATTTTATTTAACCAAATACTTTTAGGATTTTTGTTTTCGAGATAGGTATGGATTTATTATTAAATGTTGTAAACTTCAAACACAAATTATTAAAATCATTCCTCAGATACCTACAGATGTTAAAGTAACAAAATAAATCAATCAATCAATTGTTGGGAAATAAACGCCTATCTTAAATGATTATCTTTTTTTAAGTTCTTACATTTTTTCAAATATATTTTATCAGAAATAATTACAAAACTTTTTGCAGCTACACTACACACATTTATAATAAAATGTGAAATATTTTGAAATTTCCTAATCTCCCGGAATTTTTCCATTCCCAGGAAATATTAAAAAATATCTGTTCATATCTGGGAATTCCCATTAAATTTCATATAATCGTTCAAAATTCAATAATTATAATTATGTCCGACCAAGTTAAATCTAGAAAAATAAAAGTAGAATTAATTCCGCATTTTGCTTCTTTAGAAAAAGTAAAACGAACATATCGGAATGCAACCACTTTCAGTTTTATAAGTGAAATTGATATTAATTTGTAATTATTTGTTTTACTTTTTACCAAAAACTTGACTTTTACAAAACATTGCCAAATTAAATTTGGAAATTCAGAATTAGAAACTGGCCGACTTCATAAACGCAGTAATGCAAAGCAATTACAAGGCAAAGCAATATTTTGTGACATTCATGAACGCATAAATGTTTTGTAAAGAATCATAATTAAAAACAGTTCACAAATTTGACAGATGCTGCGCATGGACAAGCATTGCCATACAATAATGAACTTGCGACATTGCCAAAACAAAATCTATTGCGTTTATGAACACTATGCATTGCAGTGTTGCTTTGCAAAATGCGATTATGAAGTCAGCCACTATTTTGGAAATAAACAAAATCAAACGAATTCTGAAGAACTAAAATCTATCGGAATAAAAACTACCATTCCAAAAGAAATGTTTGACAGGGCTGTACAATATAATGGTGGTATTTGACAGCCCTTGTCAGTCGTAGTTTATTCGTTATAAAATCAATAAATTCTATTGTTTTACTATAAAACTCAAGAATTCCGACTAAGTTAATCGTTTCCAAAGATACATTTTCAAATCGGATTGTATTTAAACAATTTAAAAATTTGTTATTATTTCCTCTAAATATGAATATCCTTAGAAGTTGTAATATAAGGCAAATTAATAATTCCTTTAAGAACATAACATTTCAATTTGATTCAATCTTAATTCAGGTAGCTATCTGTTGCTAGAACCGAAAAAATCTAAAGATGTAATGGAATCATTTGATTAGCAACACATTTGTTCATCAAGAAAACTTATAAATTTCCGAGAAAATTTTTTAAAAACATATTCCCGAGAACATTTTCGCTTGTAGGAACCCTAGTTGTTGCTGAAAAATTTTAGTTGTCGTGACACAAATTGGTATTTATTTGTACCAGTATCGCAAAATTAAAAAAAAATCTAAACGAATCATTCAATTGGCATCAAATTACAATTAATATTTTTTATTAGTACAGAAATTCTACTTTAAGAAGAATTTCTGTAGGTTTTCTAATCTGGTAAATCTGGTTGCAGGGAGACTTCAATAGTTTATTTTTAAAACAATAAAAACTTGGCAAAAGTTTCAGTTTATTCTAAAACATTTTATGAAACAGCTACATATATTTTTGTTTGTTTTTATTTGCCTAGCACATGTGTGGGCTAACTTAAAAGTAATGATTTTACTAGAGAAGAACTTCTTCTAACTCTACTTTCATATAAAAATGAAACAGTTACATTAAAATTTCTTATGTAAACGCTTAAGTGCCTCGTAAACTGTGCAATCTGTTCATTTTCATGCAAATCAATTAAGACTCGCAAACTGTTCCAAAGATTTCGCTTTCATTAGAATTTAAATTAGCTTTTGTTGAATTTCTTTTTTTTTTCTACATTTTTATCAAATAGGAATTTATTTTGTAAAATTCCATAAATTTGAAAATGGTGGGTTCATGAAACATGTCGCCCAAATTTACATAAATGAGAAACTTAAACGTTTAAATGAGTACCCTTATTAATTTGCAAAATATCATTACTATTTCTAAGTCCTTGGTAATAAATAACTGATTAAACAAGATTGCTTTCGTCGGCATCTACAATTGTGATAAAGAAAATGTATGTATCTTGTGCTAATATTTAAAGATACTAATATTGGGAAATATTACTTTAATTTCTATTATTTGTGTTTGGATTGAAATTGTTTTATAAGACCAGCTTATATGGCTAGCTTACCATTATAAGATGTTTCTTTTACATATGTATGTTTAAATATTTAATTTGTTTGTTGTTGTAGTAAAGTAAAGTACATATGTATATATGAAAATAAGTATGTATGTAGATAAATTGTATAATTATTAGTTTAATTCATAATAGAGTTAGAGTTAATAGTTAATCAAATTTTTGTATTTGTTTAGATATTTGGTTTCAATATTCAAATTTGCATATTAATATAGAATATTTTTACTTTTTACCAATTTGTTTCTCAAACATTTTTCATAATTATTTTATTTCTCTATCCAGCCTGCTGAAATAGATTTTTTTGTTTGTTTTATTGTTATTTAAATTATATTTTTTTCAAAATTCGTAAATTTTTTTGTTGTAATATTGACCAAACTTTCCTTTTTTTCATATTTGAAGCACCAAAATTAATAAAAAAAATAAATATCGAACAAATTAAGTTGTTTGTTTAATAAAAAATACGATTAAAAAGTAAGCAATTGTTAAAAAATTTTAATAAAAAATAAAGTTTTTATTACTTTTTTTAGAAACACAGAGTTTGTTATAACAAGATTATAGTTGTTGTTGTTGTTTTGCATAAATGTCATTATAATATCTAGTAAAAAATAAATATAATTAATTCAGTTCATTTAAAAAAAAATCAAATTATTAAAAAAATAACTAGATGTTTTCAAAATATTTAAAGACACTTTGGTATTTTGTTTTAAATAATATGGATATATGTATAATACTAAACTGCATAATTTTGTGAAAAATTTAAAGATAGTAGTTAATAACTTTAATTAACATATTTTACTAAACTCAAACAATACGAATAATAGTTTTATAATTATGTAAGTATTTATCTAATTAATATGATGATAGAGATTTCGGTTTTAGCTTAAAATATATAAAATATAATCAAAATGGATTTTAAATGTACATTATTACAATTAAATGCAACATACATACATTTATATTCATGTTTTAATTTCTTACAATAATGAGATAAACATTTTATTATCAACACATGATGAAAACATCTAATTACTTTTTTCAATAACTTTTTTAGTTTTTGTGTAACCCACCAAATTAGCAATTGTTAATATTAGAAAATAATTATAATGTATTGCTTTCATTAGAATATTTTGTATATATTTCTTTTCTTTTATTGTTTTTTTTTTGGCAAACATTTTAACTAAATTAATAAATTACTTTAGAACGAACTTACGAGTATTATAACTACAATAGTTCCATTTAGAAAATTTCAATGAGTTCTATATACCACCTTCTCTAAGGATTCAAATTAAAATTACGGTGGGGCAATGGAGACAATGACTCAAGTTCATACTTGTTTAAGCATGTACGTATGTATGTTTATATGTATTTATTATGTATTTAAAAAAAAGAGGGCTAACTACTCATAATAATGTATAGTAAATAGTAAATGTATATAAATATATGTACTATTTGTATATATGCGTGTGTGTGTTTTTTTTGTATTAAATTTTATGGATAGTTTAAAGTTACAAAAAGAAAACTTTTGTTTTGTTAAATTAAATTGACTATGCATTTGATTTGTTCTTATTTTTCTGTTTTTTTTTTAACTAATGAAATTTATAAATATATATGTATGTGTATTTTTATATTTATTTATAAACGCGCCATCATAACCTGTTTTACTTTTTTTGTCCACAGCATAAACACTTACATGATTGTTTCATTCTCATACATACACCGGTGACTGATCATCCATTACATCTGGATTAAGTTTATCGTCAAAGAAGCGACGAAATGTGAATTCGAAGAAACCGTGAAATGGCTTGTCATCATTGAATTCATCGCCGCTCATATTTGAATCGGAGCGCAATTTCTCTGGATCAATTGGATCAAAGTTAGATGTGTCTGTGGGATGTTCAATCTTTGGAATATATGGTGCAATTTGACGGCGCATATCAGCAAAATCGACACCTTTGAAAAAATCATGAGCTTTAACTTCGTCGGCTTTTTTCCCTAAACGTTTGTCGGATGATGAGCAAAGTCTCAGGATAAGATCGGTAGCTTCTCGTGTTAGTTTTGCTTGCGGTGGTATATGTAGCGTCTTTTCCCAATTGATGACCTGTAATAAGCAACACAAAACACTGAGTTAGTTTTTGTGAAATAGACGGAATATATTCAATACCCTCTATCTAAGACTTTCATGAAATTCTCAAATTAAATCAAGTTTAAAATGAATTTCTTACAATGCAAACCCCTCTAGATATTAGTTTTATCTATTTCAAATGAATTTTTGTGTGAAAAAACCCTATATTTTACCTTTTGTTGTGTTTCAACAGGACTATTGGCTAAAAATGGTGGTTGTCCCACCAACATTTCATAAAGTATCACACCAACACTCCACCAATCACATAGTTGAGTGTATCCACTGCGTTCTAGTACTTCTGGAGCGATATAGTTGGGTGTGCCTACAAGTGAATGGGCCAAGACTCTTTGGTGATCACGCATTCTCCGCCTTCAAACACAAACACAAAATTATTACAATTATATTAATGACTTTTCATTTCGATTATTGTTCCATCTATATATATATTTTTTTTACCTTTCCAAAACGGTAGGCTTAGTTCCATTGTCGGAAAAATCTTCCCATGGTTCCATTGAATCCTGTCTAGCATGATTTCCTACAAATAAAAATTGTTTTATTTGCATGCTCAATTTATAATGCATATTTATCTTGCAATAAGGAGTGAGATCGAAAAATTCTTAACACACGTTTTTCATTACATTTTTTAACCCAAGTATTATTTGAATTTTTTTTTGATCAAGTTACCTTTGAAAAACATGTCAGTTATTATGTGTAATGTCAATTATATTAATTTTTTTGTTAATCTGATTAAAATGAGTGACCAGAAAAAAGTGCGTACTGAAATTATTAAATATTTTCAACAAAACCCAACTTGGTCTTACAAAAAGTTGGCCAAGCATACAAAGGTCTGCCGTCAAACTGTTTCCAATGTTATTAAACAGTACCGGGAGAACTTGTCAGTTGATAGAAAACCTGGTTCAGGTAGAAGGAATGGTCCACATGATGTTTCTAAAGCCAAAAAAATAGAACGCATTTTCAAAAGAGCTCCCAACACATCCGGTAGGAAAGCAGCCCGGTTAGCTCAGTGCTCGGACTATTTGGTACGAAAAGTTAAAGCTAATGCAGGTTTAAAAACATACAAGGCTCAAAAAGTTCCTGACAGGAACGCTACTAAAAATTTAGAGGCCAAAAACAGAGCACGGAAATTGAAGTCAAGTTTTATAAAAAAATATTCTTGCTGCATAATGGATGACGAAACGTATGTTCTGGCAGATTTTTCGCAACTTCCAGGTCAAAAATTTTATGTTGCTGATGCTCGAGGGAATGTTGAAGAAAAGTTTAGGACCCAAAAGCAGACAAAATTTCCCAGAAAGTTCTTGGTATGGCAAGCAATATGCAGTTGCGGCAAAAGAAGCCACTCATTTGTTACAACGGGCTCTATAAATACCGAAATTTACATCAAGGAATGTTTACAAAAAAGGCTGCTTCCATTCATAAGACTTCATAATGTGTCCACTTATTTTTGGCCTGACTTGGCATCCTGTCACTATGGCAAACAAGCCCTTGAGTGGTACAAGAACAATAATGTGGTATTTGTACCAAGAGAGGCAAATCCTCCAAACTGCCCGGAGCTAAGGCCAGTGGAGAGATATTGGGCTCTTGTTAAAAGAGAATTGAAGAGTACAAAAAAGGTGTCCAAAAGTGTGGTAGATTTTAAACGGAGATGGACTACATGTTCGAGCAAAGTGACAGAAAGCACTATAAAAACGTTAATGGAAGGGTTTCCGAAAAAGGTTCAAAATTTCATCACTAGTGATTAAAACTATAAAAATAATTTTTTTTGTAAATTGTAATAATAATTTCAATCAAATAAAAAAAAATTAAAGCTGTAAGTTTAGTGGTTTCTTTTTTATAAACATATATGTATGTTAAGAATTTTTCGATCTCACTCCTTAATAAACAAAATTTGTTTCTTTAATTTCATCTGATAGATAGATCTCACACCGTACTTACCATTCTCCTGATAGTATTTCGAATTGTGAGTCCATCGAAAGCCAGTACATAAACCAAAATCAGTTAGTTTTATATGGCCATCTCGATCAATTAATATATTGTCTGGTTTTATGTCCCTACAATAGAAATATTTTCTATTTTATGTTTCTATTCGCTTTAGCGTAATAACAACTCACCTATGAATAAAACCCATTTTGTGTACACTTTCTACGGCACAAGTTAGTTCCGCTATGTAAAATCGAGCTAAGGGCTCCTCGAAAATACCCTTTTTGATTAGCAGTGACATCAAATCACCACCTTAAATGACAAGCAAAATATTTTACTACCGCTTTGTTGTTATTAATTTTAATCTTACCCGGTATGTAGTCCATGACAAAATACAAATTGTCCTTGTCCTGAAAACTATAGTACAGTTTGACAACCCAATTATTATCGGCCTCAGCTAAAATATCACGTTCTGCTTTCACATGAGCCACTTGATTGCGCTTGAGTACATCGGCTTTTCGTAGAGTTTTCATTGCATACAAATGGTTGGTGGTATCGATTTTACGGACCAGTGTTACCTCACCGAATGCGCCCACTCCAATGGGCTTTATCTTGACGAACATACTTTTATCCATTTTGGCTCTTTTGAGACGTATGTAATTGCTCTCCTTCTGGTTCAGCATCTTTCTCATTTCGACTTGAGTTTGTGTGGATAGACCGATCTTTAACATCTCTTTTTCCAATTGATTCTTGCGGAATGTTCTCTGTTTATAGGATTTGAGAACATTTTCAATGTGTTGTTCCATGTAGAATTTGAAGGCCTGCGGAGAGTACTGCCTTATGCGACATTCCTTGCGTTCTTCTTCCTTTTCTTTGGACACTTTTTTACGCTCGGGTATGGGAGAGGCGTGTTTTATTTTCTTAACGTTGTCGGGTGGTGTAGATTTGCTACTACTCGACGCTGCAGCCCCAGAAGACGATGAAGCTACAGATTCACCAGCACTGCCATTACTGCCGCCATTATTATTCATATTTTTAGACGGAGGTATTGGTGGCGTAGTAGTCAAATTACTATTTGTAATTTGGTTATTGTTTAATCCATTTGCTCCTCCTACTCCGACGACACCATTATTTGTATTCATTTCGTGAGGTGAGGATGACGATGAAGATATGAGAGGTGGTGGAACAGCTGATGATGTACGAGTGCTTTGATACGGAGGTGGTGGAGGCAGTTGGCGTCCACCAACTACGGGCACTGAAACAGAGGGCTTTTGTTGAGCCAGAGCAGCAGCAGCCCTTAACTGGGCTTGCAGTTGTTGTTGCTGCTGTTGTTGTATCGCCGCCACCTGTTGATGTTGCTGCTGATGATGTTGCGCAGCTTTGGCCTGCATACTTTTAGCGTACGACGGGGGCTCTACACAGGGCGATTTAGTCATAACAGTGCCATTTAAGGCATTTGCGATTAACGGAGGTGTCGTTGGAGTCGGTGGTGTGGGCTTACTAACTACAGTTGGTACTCCACCTGCTAAGAGTGGCGACTGTTGCTGCTGCTGTTGAACAACAGCTGCACTCTTTTGTGGATACGATGGTGGAGCTGGCAGAATGTGAACTGGTGAGTTACATGCTGACGCCGTCACCGGCGATTGTGGCGCAACGGCCGTTTGCAAAACCGGCTTTTGGACTTGCGTTGACTTGACACTCTGCATAATAATCGGCTGTTGAGTGCGTGTTGGATAAACACGAGGCTGTGGTCGCGCCACCGATGATGGCTGAAGTGGTGGAGGAATTGCACTGCTTGTAACCGTAATTGGACTGGGCGAGCCGGCAGAAGTGGCCGAATAAATGCCACTACTCGGCGACTTGCGATAGTCCGATTGAGACTGTGTAGGAGATTGCCTCGATTGGATAGAAGCTGAGTAACTTGGTGGTGGAGCAGATGTGGGTACCATTACCGTGTTTAGGGGATATGGTGGCGGCGGCTCCACAGCACTACCGCCACCCGACTGATACAAACTAAGGGCCTTCATTTGTTGCGACAATTGTTGCTGAGCCTTGATGCCGTTCTGTGGTATCACTGGTGATGTACCGCGTGTGGGATTAGGCGTTATGGCTGCAGGACGCGTTGTGGCTGGCGAACGTCGTTTATAGTGTTGATTTGATGGCGGTGGTGGTGGTGGTGTGGCAGAGTTAGCAGATGTTGGATTACGTGGTGGAGGTGCAGGCGGAGCCACATCGCTAAAGCTCGATGGCGATGGTGAATATTGTCCGGTACTTGCGCGACTAGCACATGTAAGTTGTTGATGTGAGTGTGGACTATCCGAACGTGAGCTCCCAGCTCCGGAATCTAAAGCCGGACTGCATCGCAGATAGTTCATAGGAAGCTCACGCTCTATACTTGCCTTTCGATTGAGTTTGGGTGGGATTATTGATTGTGGCAAAACCTTTGGCACGTGACCATTAAGTTGAGTTGAGGTTGATATCGCAGGTGATGGTGATGCCGACGGAGGTGGTTCCATCGGCGGTTTAGCATGATGATATTCCGGTGCATCGGGGCGACCGTTGACAGCAGAATATCGCAAATGATTAAAATTCTGGAAATAAAAACGAACAATATAAATTCAATCAATAGGAATTAACAATAACTACCTAAATAACATTTATTAAGAGGAAACAAAGATTTTTGACAAGTCATGTGACCTGAAACGTTCCAAATTTTTTAAACACAGGTGCTTAATTTGAAGTTGCTTAAAAGTTTTAAATTCGCTTTTGTTTGTCTTATAAAATCGCTCAAATTCCGTCTCTATGTTGAAATCAACTTTCCGAGCCCTCAAATAACATACATACATGATTCATACATCAATATATCCGCTAAAGAAATCGATATAATCGGCCCACAAATGGATGAGATATAAGAAAAAAAAAACAGGATCTGGATTACTTAAGAGATTAATATAGATAATGTGCATATCTAATGATAGATATTTCAAAGTCCTTTGGAACGACGTATATAACGCCCTAGTAAGTCGGACCTACAATGAGTCAAAATCGGGAGAAATATTTTTTAAATCGATTCTTTTTTTTCAACAAAAAAAATTATTTGCCATAAAATTTTTTCACTAATAAATTTAAAATAAAATACAAAAAAAAATTATAAGAATTTAAAAATAATGAAATTTTTGATTTTGTTAAAAGTTTTATTTTAAAGTATAATTTGGTGAAGGGTATGTATGATTCGGCACAGTCGACTATAGCTCTCTTACTGGTTGTTGCATTCGTTTTGTTAATCTACAGAACAAGAGCGTTAACATATACATTTTGTAACGTTCCAGTTTTAAATTTGGTAATTTTTTAGAATTTAGAAATTTTTAAGTTAAAACAAGTAAGAATCTTGTACAGTAGGTATTTTTTATTGACAATAACATATTTTTCTGATATAGGGGTTATATGGGGTGTAGGCTCAATTATGGACGATGCTTACAAAAGTTGGTAGAAAGATTTAGGTTCATATAAAACTTGTTTAAGTCTAATTCCATCTCGATATTAATTATTAAAAGACAATTATGAATGTTAGTCGTTTTCTGAGGGGGTCCTTATATAGGGACTAGGGACAAATGTTGTCCGATTTTCGTCATATTTTACAGTATAAATTCAGAGTACTTAGAACTAATTTATGCAACAATTTAACAGGATTGCCGCATATTTATGACTACACAAACAGTATTCCGAGGGGACATTTGTATAGGGGCTAGGTGAAATCATGGACCGACATTGCCCATTTTCAATACCAAAGAAACAGAAACCAGTTAGCTCCTTTCGTTTGGGACCTATTGTGTTTTCAACAGAAGGACGAAGCTAGATCGTCTTAGAATCGTATGATAACCCAGAATATATATGGTGTTGTGGGTATGTGATGTGTTACAAACGGAATGACAAAATCAATATACTTCCTATATTGATTGATGGGGATAATGACATGAATATTGTAAAAAATTAATATATGTATTGATAACAATAATTCAAGGTACGATTTCCATAATAAATATACTATGAAAACCGAACTAGCGTACGAACTACTCAATTGTTGTAATCTTTACAAGTTATACATAAAACAAAATTACGACAAATTAGCTGGAAAATATTTAAAATGTAAAATAAATAATTCTTAATAAATCGAAATAAAAATTTATAATATAAGATGTATGATATAGGGGAGACACACAAAGAAGAGCTAAAACGAAATGTATGAATGAATGAAAATCAAATTGTGTATCAGCAAACAATCAACATTCTTCAACGAAATCAAGGCAGACAAAATGTCATCATCGTATGTGAACAAAACCCATTATTTAATGGCTTTAAATTATGTTTTGTTGATGGTTGATGTTTGTTGTATTTTTTTCTTTATACTTCTATAATTTAATCAAGATAACTTTAATTTACATAAGAGCAAATTTAGATTAAATTCTAGTCAAATTGAGAATTGTGTACATTTTTAATTTTTTTTAAGTTTTTTTTAATAAAATAACTAAGATAAAGTAAAGATATCAAGGACAACAATATCGGTATGTAGGCATGCACAGTTGCGTCCAAATAAAGTGTAGCAATATTGTTTAGTACCATAATTATATTTTATTTTTATACCCTCCATTACCAAAAAGTTTGTTATTCCGTATGTAACACTGAGAAATATTTATCTAAGAACCAATGAAATATGTAAATAAATTATGGATCATAATGAAATTCTACGTCGATTTCGAAAATTCATTTTTTTACATTTATATTTTACATGAAATATGTTCCCATTTCCCATTTTTCGTTCATAAACTTTGTTCATGTGAAAAAATTTCCCATGTTGTGAAATTTTTAGATGAAATTTTGTAAACAATAAACAGCTGCTACGAACAAAATCAACTATTGTGAATGAAAAGTTTAGGGGAATACTCCCAAAATACATACTTTGCTATTACTTCGACCACCACTCTGTTTGTGTATCTGAATTCTAAATATTATTTTATATTATGTTGTTGCTGTTGTTGCAGATTGTATTTTGCGTCAAGTTTTAAAAAATAAAGACCTCATACTTCAAATTCCTAAAAGACAGGCACAAACATAAAGAATCTCCAGCAAAGCATTAAACAAAACAAAGACAACAGCAAAAGACGAAAGCGACGGCAACGGCAACGGTAGTAACGACGACAACAACGACCAATACAGCCAGATGTGTAATGTGTCTGTGTAATGTGGTGGTGTATACAATTTGTTTATAATCATACTAATGATCATCATTATCTTCATCATTATGATCCTCCACAAAAGAACAACATCAAATACTATACGCACCACATATTGCAAAACTATTACATCCTGACATTTTACTTCTTTACGACAGATCTTAAACAAATGTAATCCATAATTATGGATTTGAAGTAGGGTTCCTAATTTTCACAATTTTTTTTAATCCATGGAAAATTAAAAAAAATGTGTTCATTCCCGGGAAACCAACGAAAATATTCAAATAAATTGGTAAAATTTCATAAAAATTCTATTGTTTTTAAAAGGCAAAAAACAAATCATTAAACATTTTGGCTTTGATTTTATTATACCCTTTACCTTCGTGAGAAGGGTATATACATATAAGTTTGTCATTCCGTTTGTAATTTCTACATTTTTCATTTCCGACCCTATAAAGTATATATATATATTGTGTATCCTTATAGATAGCGGAGTCGATTAAGCCATGTCCGTCTGTCTGTCTGTTGAAATCAATTTTCTGAAGACCCCAGATATCTTCGGGATGCAAATCTTCAATAATTCTGTCAGACATACTTTCGAGAAGTTTGTTATTTAAAATCAGCAAAATCGGTCCATAAATAATGAAGATATGAGCAAAAAACCGGGACAACCTCGATTTTTGAACTATTCTAATGATAGATGATTCAAAGTTGTTGTTGTAGCAGCAGTGTTTGCTGTGTTGACAGCCCTTGGCCGAGTGAACTCGGGTCATTCCGGTGCGTAGAACCGGCTGTCGTGGGAATGGTTATTCAAAGTCCATTGCAACGATGTAGATAAGGCTATAGTAAGTTGGTAAAAATATTTTTTAACCCGAATTTTTTTTCATCAAAAAATTTTTTTTGTCATACATTTTTTTTCCAAAAAAAAAAATTAAAAAAAATTTGGAAACAAAATTTTTAAAAAAAATTAAAAAACAATTTAAAATAAAAAATTTGAAAAACAATTTAAAAAAAATTAAATTTTGTTTACCTAAAAATATTTAAAAAATTTATTTTAAAGTATAATTTCGTGAAGGGTATATAAGATTCGGCACAGCCGAATATAGCTCTCTTACTTGTTTTTTATTTGTAGTTGGTTTTTGTTCTTTAAAAGCAACGGACTAAAGCCTGTTACATGATGTCGAAAGAAAAATTATTCGAACAAATTCGAAAACTGAGTGTTTTTTATAACCATTTTTTCAACTCATTTTTCTTTCGACGTAGTGGAATTAAATTTGGTATATTTATTTATTTAACTTCTATGGGTAATAGTTTTTAATGTTACAAATAATTTTCATATCAAGGATAACGAATTTGTTCCTTCGAATGACTGATTGTGTATATTTCAATGTAGTATTGCTTTAAAAGAGACCTACTGAAAAAAAGTGTTGCTACATACACGTGCCACTACTACTGTATTACGCACAGCAACATCCCAGCAGTTTTACAAGTCGTCAATGTATCCATTAGATACAGTCATTTGCATTAAAGTCTGCCAAGTATATATTTTTGGTTCATTTGTCACGTATTTACTCTTTATAGTGCAAAGGGAAGTTAATTGATCACATTATACATCCCAGGTAATCAAGCGTGAAGTCAATTGTCATTTTAATGTCTTTATGCAATCTTTATGTAGTCATTGAAAATGTTACTTGCTACAAATATTTTATTATCGAGTCAACTATCATTATACTGGCCGTCTAGCATACGACACAATTATTACTTGGTGTATGACTTAAAAATGCGGGATTATTTAAAATGTTTAGCTTTTATTTTGAAACATTTGTACAATATAAATCAAAGTAATGGTCATTGTTAGCTATGACCTTTTTTAATCCATCCTGCAACATATGGATTCAGAGCCAAAAGAACTGTCATCTTTTGCGGCCAAGAACGAATCCAGCCAAATTCGCATAATCTGTTCCAAAGTGAAGCATATCCCATAGAGAGCGATCTACATCGATCGAAACAAATAGTAGTCGGACGGGCCACTGTATGAACTATTAAGCGGGTGAGGCAAAATACTTTTTAACAGGTATTGGCAACATGTGGCTGATCGTTGTCATAACGGAACATTACGGTTTCATGTCTGGCCGCATATTCTGGTAATTTTTCGGCCAATGATCGCTTCAAACGAATCTATTGCGTTCGGTACAGATTCCCTGTCAGATTTCAGCTTGTGTTGACTACTTTCGCTTGTGTTGACTACTTTGAACCAGCTATCAGACTATATCTTTGTACTCTAGTCTGACAACTAGTCACGTAGCTAATTATGGAAGCAGTGATGTCCCTAAATGATAGGTAAAATCACTTGTTCGGGACAGTCAGCCAGAACTGCTGGTATGTCTTAAAAGTCAAAATAAAACAAAAGCCAAAAAAGAAAAATATAATGACAATAATCGTAAGAGCCGAAACTAAAAATAAAATATGTTTGTACATACAGATGTACATATATACATATAAATGTGCATGTAGTATGTAGGCTTTTATGCAACAAGCCCAAGCAATGTCAATGTAAACTAAAGAAGCATAAAATCCAGCTGAGATTCTGAAAAAAAAAAAATAAAAAACATAAAGGAGCAAAAATATCTTTTGAAAAAGTGGAATTTCAAGGAACAACGTGATGATAAAGTTGTGTAGTTGATCGATAAAAAAGAAACAAGTCAGCAGCGATTGTATGCTTGATGGTACGAGCTGATGGTTTACACAAGCATTCATACATATGTACAACTACATACACATCTGCTCAAAATAATAGATACACCTAATTGGAAAAAATTTAAATGGCGGTAACATTGAAAATTTCCTCGCAAGCGTTAAGAATACATCATATTATTAAAATTTCTATCTGGCAATGTCATGTCAGTCAAAAATCTGGCAACTATTTGCTTTCATGTTGATTTTTAAAAACGAATTTATTTGAATTACAAAAAATTATTTGCTCATAAAAATAGATACACATCAGTAATTTGTAATTTGTTTATATACAATTTTTTTTTTGTGCAATTTTTTGTTCCTATTTACGTGAAACAGTAAGTATAATTTAAATTTTAGCAACAATTTTATAAAAAATAGGACTCTTTTGAAGAAAATGGGACGAAATCATCATTGTACCGAAGATGAGAAAAAAATTGTTCAAACGATGAGAAATCAAGGAAAATCATTACGGGAAATAGCAAAGAGCATAGGAAGATCTTTACATTTTGTCCAAAATGCTTTATCTAAAAAACAAAAAAGAGAAACTCGCGGTAGACCAAAGAAAACCAGTCCAGAAACAGATAGGCGGATCGTCCTTATGGTTAAAAAAGACCCTTTCATATCATCGAAAGCTATTTCTGCGGAGCTATGTAACGAAATCAGTCCACAAACAGTTCGTCGTCGTCTTTTACAAGCTAAATTGCCGGGAAGAATTGCCAGAAAAGTGCCACTAATGCGCCAAAAAAATATCAAGACAAGATTAGAATTTGCTAAAGAGCACTTACAATGGTCCGGGTGTGAAGGCGAAAAAAAATGGAGAAATATTTTATGGAGCGACGAAACAAAAATAAATTTGTTTGGAAACGACTGCCAAAGAAATGTACGCCGACCAAAAGGAAAAGAATTCCACGTTAAATTTACAAAAAAAACGGTAAAACATGGCGGGGGAAACATAATGGTTTGGGGTTGCTTTTCATGGAATGGTGTTGGTCCGATATTCCGAATAGAAGATACCATGAATGCTAGTGGGTATAGAGACATATTGGAAAACGTAATGCTGCCATATGCATCGGAAAATATGCCATTAATATGGACATTCCAGCAGGACAACGACCCAAAACATAGTTCAAGATTAGTTAAAAACTGGTTCTTGGAGAATAACGTACCTGTTTTAAGCTGGCCCAGCCAATCCCCTGATTTAAACCCAATAGAAAACTTGTGGAGTGAATTAAAGATAAGGCTTTCGAAGGAAGTTTTCAAAAATAAAGACGATTTATGGGAGAAAACGCAAAAAATATGGTACGAGATTCCATTGGAGAAGTGTCAGAACTTGATATCCAGTATGCCCAGAAGAGTGGAGAAAGTTTTACAAAACAAAGGTGGATATACTGGATACTAGCTTTACTTTAATAATAAACTAATTTTTTTAAGATAAAATTTATTAGCTTTTGTTTAATAAGAATTTTTAAAAATGTATCTATTATTATGAGCACCAAATTTTTCGAAATTTAAGAAATTTAATTTACTTTATAATATTTATTATTAATTATGAAATATTTTGTTTTTGTTTTTTACTCTCCTTTTAACTGTAAATAAAAATCGACTGAATTTTTTTTATAATTTTACAATATACCATTATTTTTTTCGTTTTTAAAAAATAAATTTTGGTGTATCTATTATTTTGAGCAGATGTGTACATGCGTACATATGTATATGCCTAAACATATAGAGGAATTTATGAAGGATATTTACGTAGGAATTTAAACACTAATTATGATCATGCTTTATTAACCGGACAACAAAGGAGTTGTTTACAAAAATGTTAATTACAAAAGTAAAAACTAAATAGAAACCGGAAATGATAACAAAAAATCAGTTACAATTACAATAAATATGTAGGTACTTAATATCGATTTTAAATATTTATCTCCTAATGATCAGCCTTATAATTAAGCTAAACAACTTTACATACATTTTACAAAATCAATTCAGATTTAAAAAATATACCTCCATTTCACTCGCATAAAGTAAAATTATATATTTTCATATGCCCAACCAAAAAGATGGGGGCACATTGATTTTGTCTTTTCGTTTGTAACACATTGAAATATTCATCGCAAACCCAAATATATACAACATTTCGGTATCTTTCCAAGAGAAATTCCAAATATTGAAAAATTTTACTTTTGACCTTCACGATTTAAGGGTTAACGTTTTCCGATTTTAGTAAAAGTTTCAGAGTATATTTATATGGACTATAATATTCTGAATAACTTTTGCTTAAAATTCATAAGAGTAAGGAAATAGAGCTCATTCGCCAAAAAATTGCCAAATAATTGTTTTTTCTCGAAAATTACAAAATTCAAATCGCAGGTACGGAAAAACTATAAGAGATATTTTCATAATTTTTTCACATTTTTATTCCCTATTATATTCTTAATAAATCCCAATGAGATGATCAAAAAATTCTGAAATTTGTTTAACAAAATTTTTAAAAATTTGAAAGTGGAGTTTTGAAACTGACGTTAAAAAAATTTAATTTTTTTGTTCATACCTAAGAATATGTTAACGGTATCCTGCGAAGACAAAAACCCATATACAAGTAAATTTGGACATATTTTAAGTAAAAATGAGCTTTTATTTTAATATTTATCAAAATATGTTAATTTTGTTCCTACCTTTCTTGTTCTAGTTGCCTGAGACACGTTAATGGCCTGGCGAATTTTTAATAACTTTAAAATTTTTTGACCAATTTCTGTTTTTTATGTCTCATTAGAACTACAATTACGTACACATTTCAATTCTTTCAAATTAAATTGCAAAAGTAATTTTTTAATGGCAAATTTTTTACAAAAACTGAAAAAATGCATTTTTTTCCCCTTGTAAATGCATCTCAAAACTTCAGAGGGCTTGCGGCACGTCTTATCCCCAACCGATTTATCTAAAAAAATTTTAGGATGATTTTTTTACTAATGTTCACCAAACTGGAGGGTGAGAATGGCCAAAATCCAACTTTCGTTTATTAAGGGCCACCCTAATGTATATATTCTGGATCTAAGTGATTGAACGATAACTTAACCCTCTAATGCTTAAGCATACCCTAACCACTCATTGCAAAAATGCCAATAAATGCAAATATAACTGATTTTTCATTTCAAATACTCTTGTAATAGTTGCTAAAAAAACGGACTTAGGTAAATATTTTAAAAAGCTTTCAAAGTTTTTGAAATGAAAAATCAGTTATATTAGCATCAGTGTTTAAAAAACTAGACTACAAGTAGCAGTAGCAACGAAAAAACACAAGTAGTCTAGTTAAAAAATTAATAAAAACTCGGAGTCAATCAATTACTACTACTACTGCTACCTACACATTTTGGTAGCAGTAGTTGTAGTAGTACCAATAAAAGAAAAATTTAAAAGTAGCAGAGTAATTTATATTCTATTGCTACCTTAAAAAGAAAAAGTTTTGATGTAGCAGAGTCATTAGTTTTTTTATTAATTCCGCTACTTTTAAAATTAGGAGTAATAGAAGTAGCAGTTGAGGTAGTAGAAGAAGTAGCATGCTACTGCAGTTAAGTAGCAGTTGAAGTAGCAGCTAAGTAGCAGTTGAGGTAGCAATAAAATAAGTCAAAAATAAAAATCTTCAGCCAAAAAAGTATATTTGTGTAAGTTGGTCGTGTTGTAAACAAAAGTTCGGCTTTTTTGTTATACACACAGACAACACCAAAATGATGAGTGCCTTGAGGTATGCTTAAGCATTAGAAGGTTAAATGCCATTTAAGAATGTTTTTTAAAACATAAGTTTCAAACATCTACAGTATTGTCAAACGATCAAAAAGAATAAAGTGAATAAAAAGAACAATAAGAATAAACAACTTCACACTGTTCACTTGACTGAATTGTTCAGCTGAACTTGTTCGTTCATGAGCAATCCAACTCTCTATTGAGAACCAAAAGTATGTTACCAGTTCCAGTGTTGATTATTCGGGAAAAAATACAAAATGTGCCTATGCATAGGCATAGAAAAAGCCAACATTTATTGCCAGAAAAGACATCACCATTCGTTTTTTAAATAACTTGTTTTCATTGTAATTTTAATTAAATAATTTAATATAACTTATTTATTTATGACACTATTTATTAATGGAAATAAAAGATAATGAATTTCATCATAAACGCCGACGCAAAATACAATTGAATAAAGATAACTAATTAATAATTATTGATACGCACGCGTACGCATTTTTTAGTTTATATATTTACGGCCTACAGAAAAAACGTACAAAAAATCGTGACAAATATGTTGATATACTACTTATTATTTAAATACATTAAAACATAATATTATAATTAGAGTTTAGTGTTCGGTAATAACCCAAATCATGGCTCAAACCCGAAAATTATTCTTCTGTTTTTTTTTCTTTTCATCCACATTATTTATCTAATTGTAATCTAGTATTTAATTAACTGGACATAGAGGAAGCCTTCAATAATATAAAGATAGAGGCAATCAGATGTTCTTTAGTTGATCTCGGTTTTCAGGATTTCCTGGTGAGTTGGATAGTTTCAATTAGGATTGTCAAATTAACAACAGGGGAGGATAATATTAGGAGACTAGTTATACACCGCAAGGAGTAGTGTTGTTTTCCCTGGTATGGATAATGCGGTTAACTCTATTCTCAGAATCTTTGTATCTAAAGGTAGGAAGATAGATGGTTATGCTGATGACGTTGTGATTCTGATCAAGGGAAAGTTTCTTGGTTGGTTTTTGGACGAAGCATAGCAAACACACGCGTTTCAATTACAATTGAACACAAAACAACAAAGTCAGAAATAAATAAAAAGTTTGAGAGAATGTCGGCCGTATAATATTCTTTTATTTCCTTAAAATTTAAATTACATTCATTTAATAAATTGGTTATATCTGGCAAAAATTCTAAATCTAAACATTCTTTATTTTGTTCTTATTTTAAGTATTTGACATTATGTTTGCTGGGTAACTATCTCACCAGTACATCTTCATTTTTATTTTTGAACATCACTGGTGTAAAACCATCGAAAACGGAATTAGTAGGAAATATTGGGTAGATAACTGGTTGGATAACTGGTGTAATCGGCAGCACACCTCAGGCGGCCTTGGATATACTCCTAAATTTACTAGCCATATAGAAATATGTGGCGGCTAGGAACGGGTAGGACACACTAACACATTTTGTACGAGATAGGTATAATTGGTCAGGTTAGAATGATGGATCCAAGATGGAATCTTACACTGGGGCCAGATCTATATAGTAGACATCGACTTCTAAGCGTCATATATCGGCCAGGTTACTAACAAAAGTTTTTACATTATATATTTGTAATCTAATAATCTGGCTGTTATATGGTATACATGAATATATACAAGGTGGCGCAAAAGTAAACTTCCGATGTTTAAAAGTATAAATAGTCAGCAATATTCCGCGTTCTGGAGCAGTGTAGCGTAACATTGTTTATTAACGTGTATTTCGCATGTGTTTACTACACAAATGTCAAAACAGAACTGACATTAGGGGCCAATCGCAAAATTTATAGCATTTTCTGATAGGAGAATTACTTTTGCGCCACCTTGTACATATATATTTGTGGAAAATATTATGCAGAATTAAACATTTTACTTTGTCTATAAAGTGTCAATTTATACTTGCTAGGACAAGGTCCCTGTTTTTGACAGATTCACAACAGATCCCTATCAACGATAGATCAATCGTTTAACTAGTTCTATGGTCGATCCTATTTTCTATGGTTATTATAAATATATATGATTTATACAATATTACAAGTCTGTCATAACCGTCTTTATTTTTGTCAGAATGATTTTTTTATGTAAAATGTACATTCAAACATCTTTCAAGATTGTTTTTCATGAAATTTTCTTGACAATTCAGTTCAATGTTAGTAAAATGGTAAATTTTTAGTTTAATTAGTTTTAAATCGTATATCTACTTCTACATAGTTATTATTATTATTATAAAATTTTGATCAGTTTTTTTTTTTGTTGTAATTTATATAAGTGTGAATATAATAAATATGTACACCTCCTATAAAGATTCTTACAATATGATAAACATATACACATCCATACATACATACATAAATAAATATGAGTATGAAATTGTTTATTTGAAAATAAAATTTTTGTTTCTCCCCTTTAGATCTTGTATTAGTGTTCCTTCCTTCTTTTTCTATTGACTGATGAAAACCAAATGTTCAATTTTAAAAATTATATTTTGAATAAATAAATATTCCACAGAAATTCAGTTTTTCTCTTAGATATTGTACTTTAGTATGTATGAATGTATAATGTACATAAATATTTAAAATATTTTTTTGAAAATGCATTTTTTTTACATTTAAATTTTATTATTTAATTATTGTTCATCAATTGGGGTTGTGTGGAAAATATAAAACATTTTGCATTTTATTTGGGGGATTTTCTTTTTCGGTAGTTTTTTTTTTATTTTGTAATGTTCTTGAGAGTTTATTTAGCATTAATACTAGGTAATACATAAAATATAAGAATTCAAAGATTTTTCAAATTTCTAGTGTATTAAATTGAATAACATTTAATTCTAATTTGAGTTCATTAATAATGTACTAAATTTGTAAGTTACATTTAACTATAAAAAAATAAACAAGTTTATAATAATCAAAGTACATATCGTATAAATGTTTCGATACTTTCAAACCATCTCGTTCATATGATTATTTTCTCTGGGAATATATTAAAAATCGCAGGTTTATGCAAATAAACCAGAAACGATCGAGCACTTGCAAGCAAATATTTGATGAGAAATACAAAATAAGCAAATCAATTAAAATATGTTATTGAATTTAATGTTAACTAAAAAAAAACTAATAGATAATATAAAACGCCTACAAAAAATCATCGTTTTACAGTGCAAATTAATCAAACCACCATTTAAATGTCTTTTAACTATTAATTGTATAGCATGTTCTTTGTGTCAAGTTAGGCTAATCTTTCTTTTAAAAAAATAAAGCCAATTAACATAATTTAAAAGCAATTGTTTTATTTCATTCAAAATTAAATAAAGGTTAGTGTTGAGTGGTATTATTAGAGACAAATTATCTAATGACAATGGTTAATTGGTTTGCGGTCATATACAGTGAGCCTCAAAAGTGAGTATACACCAAAAAATATTTGATTTTTTTTTAAGATAATGAAAATCCTAAAATTTATTCATCGATTAAAATTTTGACCCTAATTTGTAAATCACGTCACCAAAGTGATATTTATGTGGAAAACAAAAACAAAATTTTAAAAATTTCTTTTTGTTTTATATACAAATTCTGAACAGAACAAGCGTACCAAAATAAAGGCACTGATTTGCCTTTCATAATTTGAAAATTTTGTATATAAAACAAAAAAAAAAATTTAAATTTTTTAAATTTTGTTTTTGCTTTCCACATAAATATCACTTTGGTGACGTGATTTACAAAATTAGGGCCTTTAATGTTTCGGTTTGTTGGAGATTGAGTTGAATAATAGATTCGGTTGTGAAAAAAAAGATTTAAGTCGAACTATAATGATTTTCATGATCCCAAAAAAATCAAAAAAATTGCGGGTGTTTACTCACTTTTGAGGCTGTGTGTATTTTGACCACGTACATGTACTATACGAAAAATCTATGTTGTGTTTTTTTTGTTGTTCTCTTTTATATTTACCTGTTGTATGCCATTATCTTTTTGAACTTGAAATCTCGTTAAATCCTGTTTTATAGTTTCAAGAGCTTCAGCTGTATATTTATTTTTGGGGCGACCACTTTTTCCGCCCGCTTGATGCATTCTTGCAATATTTAGCAGTCATATCACACAATTAATACAAATTTTTGTTTGTTTTTAGAGGCAACAATTGTAATATACAAAATAATACCAAATTTTATTTATTCAAAATTTATTTTATTCAGTTTTTATTAATTGCATTTATTGTGCGCTGATATTTTTGGAATATAGGTCTATTTGTAGCTTTACTATTCATAAAACTTTCAAATTTTTAAACAGCAAATAGTCACATTGCACTTTGGATCTGTAATAAGAAAATAATAATAACTAATAATTATGCAAAATATAAATAAACATACAAAAATATAGTTAAAAAAAAAATAAATGTTAAATAAATAATAAAAAAAAAAAATATAAAAGTTTCAACAGATTTTTTCTAATCCTTATGCAATATTTGTCAGTAAAATTATATATATATCAGTTGCTTTCAGTCAAATTTTGAACCAGCTGCGTCATTTAGTTTGAGTTTGACAGCCATTGATAGCAGACAACTTGAGAAGAAAATGAAATAAAGTGAATTTCGTGTGCTCAGTACAGTACGCATTATTTTTTTGCGGAAAAAACCATCACTCAATCCAAGTCTAAAGGTAAGGTCATACATGGCAAATATTTGACGAAAAAGACGTAACCACTTTATTTAGCACACATTTGTTTGACGTTGTAAGATCAAAAACTAAATATTTGTTTTGAATTGTCCTAAGCAAAAGGAGTTTTTGCGATAAATAAGGGAATTCAAATATATTTTATTTAAAGTTTTTTCGTCAAATATTTGCCATCAATTTCAATGGTTAATAAGTGGTTTACTGAAAAAAATTAATACAAAATTGTTTAAATTTTTTAAAAATTTCAAAATTTATAGAAGACCATTTGAAAAAAAGGAAATAAAAAATTAGCTGATTTTTTGGGCAATTTTTTTTTTAAAAAGCCATAAAAGTTTTGTTTATGAATCGTTTTTATGAAATTTTACAGAATCTCACAATTCCCAAAATATTTAAGAACATATTGGGGCATACAAAAGACGTTTTAATTTTTAGAAAGCAGTTAAATTGAAATCTACATAAAAAATTGGTCTAATTCGGAAGGCTCTGGACCTCACAATAATACAAATTTTTAAATTATTTTTCTTCTATAGTATTTCCCAAAATAATACCTTTGAGAAAAATATAAACACATTATTTATTTTGTTTTTATTTGCTGTATAACTAAACTTTATATTAATTACATAATTCTATCGAAAACAACTAAGAAAGTATGATTGGTCAAGCCCGACCATATAATACCCTACACAAAGTAAAAGAGCAAAAACATTTTTCTTTTAAAATTTCAATAATTTATATTTTTTGAGTGATTTTCGGAAGTGGGCCTTATATGGGAGCTATGACCAATTATGGACCGATCACCATGAAATTATGTCGTGTGATTTATGTCTATATGAAAGTTTACTATGTTGAATTTTGTGAGTATACCAAAATTTTTAAGCGATTTATCCACGTTAAAGTGATTTTCAGAAGCGGGTCTATATGGGAGCAATGACTAATTATGGACCGATCGTAACAAAATTTGGTGACATGAAATTTGTATATATAAAACTTATTTGGAGCGCAATTTGTGGAGATACATTTATAAATTAAACATTTATGACCGATAAAGTCCAATTTCGGAAGGACATTTGTATGGGGGGCTAGGTGAAATAATGGACCGATTTCAGCCAGTTTCAATAGGCTTGGTCCTTGGGCCGAAAAAATAATATGTACCAAATTTGATCGAAATATCTTCAAAATTGCGACCTGTACTCTGCGCACAAGGTTTACAAGCCAGCCGGACGGACGGACATCTTTTAATCGAATGAGAAAATGATTCTAAGTCGATCGGTATACTTTAAGGTGGGTGTTAGACTATTTATTTATATTTTTGGGCGTTACAAACATCTGCACAATCGTATTATACCCTCCCCACTATAGTGGTGAAGGGTATAAAAACATGCAAAAGAAGTATTAAATGCATGGGAGCATTTTAACATTAGCGAGTTTACACGCCCGTCATTAAAAATATTGCTTAAAACCAATGAAAGTTCAGTGAATAGACTAGGTTTTTCATTGATCTGCAACATTATCTCAAATGAGTGCTTAAAACCAATGAAAGTTGTATGATTCTAATACGTATTTTCATTTCTTTATTAATCTATTAATAAAGAAATCATGAAAATATCCATTCTTCTCGAATAACTTAATTTTTTTTGCTGGGTACCACAGTATTGGATCTTTGCTCCCGCTGCCGCACTGTACTTATAGATATCTGCTACAATTTTGTCATATGGCCACCTCATCTGCCGTCAGCTGGCTACAGATAATAAGTGTTTCGGGTGCAAAGTCTGGTCGGAGGAGTCCGCGCTTTAGTTTTGTCTTACACAGTATATTGAAATCGAGATCGAGATGCAATATAAAACAGATGTTTTGGCCAGGAACGCGAGTTGGGTTCAGCTAGTCTATATATATAAAAATGAAATGGTCCATGTATGTAATGGCATCACGTGAGAACGGCTGGAGCGATTTGGCTGATTTTTTTTATTCGATTCGAACTTTTCAGGAGAAGATGGTTTGTAAAGAAAAAAAATTCAAAAATTCCGGGTAAAACTCGGAATTTATTTTTTTAGTCCAGTCAACTGTAATAAAGAAGCTCCCTAAAGTATGCAGTACAAATTTAGATATTTTACTTGCAAATATATGTATAACAACAGGCCGGTGAAGAACTAACATTAGTAAATGCTACTCAACTAGTATATTATAAAAATTTAACATGTTTTTAATATGTAGAATGTTAGAAAAAATCATTTGTTTATTAATATTTTAATTTTCGATTCCGGTGGACTGTGGTAATGCCGACAATGGGTAAAAATCTCGAAAAATATTTTTTAACCCAATTTTTGTTTTAGCCTAATTTTTTTCAGAAAAAAAAAATGTTTTCAAAACACAATTATTTATAAATAAGATTCGGCACTCTCCCTTATTTGATTTTTCTTAAGCAAACTTTTGAATAGTAAAGCGTATTTAATACTCTCCAGAAAAGTTGTTAAAAAATGCATAGCTATTTTATAGGCGCAGCGACGAATAGTTAATTTGTTTGATATACCAGTACTACGTCAAAAATAGGGTCTTTCACGGACAACCTACGTACAATACAAGTAAGTATTTATATTTGCTTAAGAATTTTATTGTTTTAGCTTCACAAAAATCGAGTTTGTTATTGGTTATTTATACATATTTTGTAGGCAGGTCTTAAGCTTACGCTAAATAAATAATATGTTATGGAAGAATGATAGTACTAAATAGTAGATTTATTCAACTAGTCAGAGTCTATCTGTCTTCTATTTAGAAAAATCAAATCAAATCCCATTCAATTACATTTAGTATAAATATGTACTAAAAGAAAAAACAAAATATTTGAGTTGTTGTTTAGTAATCGTTCGTTATTTTGCTGCCTCCACTATCTGTCTGTCTGTCGGTCGGTCGTTCGAAGTTTTAGTTGTTGTACGTAAGTACGTACATACAAGTTTATTCGTTGTGGAATACCCAGTTTTGTTGTGCCTTTGTCGTCACTCACCCGCGGCATGTATCTACTCGGATTGCATGCTGGAATGTGAATGGAATTCAAAATATTTCATCGTTTTACCGAAATGCGGCGATCAATTTATACTACAGCAAAACAATAACAACATGTTCATATTTATTTTGTTGTTGTTTGTATTAGCAGGGGCTGTATGGGCTGAATTAACTAACTAACTGACTGACTGAAATGTGCATGTTCACATACACATTTACAGTGACTCACACTCACATTTTTTTTATTATTATTTTTTTTTTTTTTAATTCTATTTGTACATATTTGTTTGTGTATTTCTTTTTTATTTTTTGATTTGGATATGAATGGATCTGTATTTGTGTTTATATGTAATTTGTTTATAATATTCTAAAAAAACTCATGTTTTTTAATGCATAATTTTAATTAAATGTACAGTGTCGATCAAAACACGTTATACAAAAATGGATTCTATACTATTTATATGTTTTGTCTCCCCATGTATCGAAAATTTTTTTGGATAAAAACTACTTTGTCCAACTTTTCTCCAATTTGTTATCCCTTTCAAATAATAAAATTTGTCGAGGTCATCAAAATAGTTATTTTTTGTGAGATGATTTCATCGTTGGACTCAAATCTCTTTCCGTCGAAACATTTCTTCAGGTTTGAAAACAATAAATAGTCATTCTGGCCTATGACCGGAGAATAGGGATAATTTTGTAGACTAAATTCATTGATTTCCTCATGGAAACTGCACATGTGTGTACCTTGATGAAAGCTTCTTCATACCCAAGTGATCATTCAAAATTTAAACCGCTGAGCCATATGAGATGCCTATGGCTTCAACAATTTCTCGCACTTTCAATCTCCAATCGGACAACACCATATCGTGATTTTTTTCAATGTAGAGACCTCAACTGGGCCTCCAGAACGTTCGAAATCTTCCGTGCTTGTACTGCCACAACTTTTTTACCATTGAAATTGATGGTGCATAGTACCCATAGTATTTGTCAAGCTTCGCCTTCTATTTGAGTGATGGTTTTTCCTTAATGAACAGACTATTTTTGTATGGTAATGGTTGTTTTTGAATATTTTATAATAATGAACCTAAAATCATAAATAATGAACATAAACATATGAATCTGAATCCACAAAAGGTAACTTTAGTGATACATTTCTTGATCTTAAAAGCACTTGTTGAATTTTCTATAATAACGGACATAGAAATATGAAACTTAGTATTCACGATGATGGGAATACAAAATGTGGGTCTTTATGGCACTTATTCTTTATTCGAATATGTTAGAATCAACATTACAATGAATTAATAAATAAGAATCTAGACATGTTATCCTGAATGAGTGAGAATTCATAAAGGGAGACCTAATAGTACTTTTTCTTACTTCTAATATGGTAATGAATGAGTGAGTTTGTAGATTATGATGGAATGGGTAGAGTTCGACGACCTGTCAATAAAAGCCGTACTGGATCAGTTAAGCATGGAGGCGGTTATGCTATGCTGTGGGGTAGCTTTAGTGGTGAAAACTTAGGAACATTACACAAAATTTACGGTATTATGGACAAGTGTATACAAATATATTGCAGGAGAAGTTGCTGCTTCATGCCCATAACAATAACCCTAAAGTCTCATCCAAATTGATGAAGGATTTTTTAAAATAGGAATGCGTTAATGGCATTAAGTGTTCATCAGCACAGTCTTCCGACCATAACCCTATAGAGAATGGATGGAAAATAGTAAATAGAATGGTAAATCGAATTGGAAAAATGTTTTATAACACGAATTTTGTATATAATATTTTGAACGACACTGTATATGTTTTTATATGTACGTATGTAAGTTTAATGTTTACTGACGTCTACCCTATATGTATGTGTTTATCTTGACTGTCTTTAAGAAATATTATCTTAAAACGGTGAGTAGTTGAGTTTAATTAAATAAAATTATATTTTTGGCAACAAACTTATGCAAACTTGATAATTGCCGTGACAAGAAATTTCAGTTTACTTTAAGAATTTATAAATTGTAAATTATATGAAGCTTCTTGCTTCAAATCTCTCACTCTGAATAGCTATGAACGGACAATGGCACACAAGTTACCAACCGAAAGTTTTTCTTGCCGACATGAGCTTATGTCAACAGCCAACATCTTGCAACAACTGGGTGATGTAAAAAGATTCTTACCAATTTGTTTGCACCTAACTATAACATTTTCGGAATTGATTAAAATTTGTTTATTTTATTATTATATTCTTTCATAATTATGTAAATTTGTTTTATAAAAACCGAAATAAATCTAATATATATATGAGAACTAAAAATTGATTCTAAAATTATAAAAGTTGTAAAACTAATTTGCATATTAGAATTTGTTTTTATAAATTTTTCATATTTTATCAATGGTTCTTTGTATAAGACAAATTTCAATAACAAATAAAGATTAATTCATGATCAACGACTTGATTATAAATATACATATGTATATTATTATGTAAACAAAATAAACGACTTAAAAATGAATATACATTAATATAAACTATTCAAAATGGCTTTCGAGCAAAATTTAAAAAAAATAAGTAAACGCAAATATCTCTGCAACTAAAGATATAACCTACAAATTCCCACGACAGCCGGTTCTACGCACCGGAATGACCCGAGTTCACTCGGCCAAGGGCTGTCAACTCAGCAATCACTGCTGCTACAACAAAAACAACCTACACATGTAAGCATATTTTCTGTAGATTTTCTAGAGGACTATTTATATTTTATTTTATATTTCAGCTCATTCAGATCATAAATGGATTTTTGGCGATATTATTTTAAAAAAAAATAGACTCGAGATGACAAACCCCTAGGAAGCTGAACAACTGTAAATCAACTCGAAAACACATCAGCTCCAACCATGTGAAATTTTGTAATAATATATCTAATAGTTACCGAAATACCGAATCATTTCCAAAAAAAACAACGTTTCTGAACCACTGTGCGTTGCAGCCAAATGAGCGATATGTATTGTATTTTGAAAATACATACCGTTATTTCTAAATACTATATCTTTGGCAACCCTTGCACTTCTATAGCAGAGCAATTACACTCAACGATTTGAACACACAAACTCACTCACTCATTGCACATACATATTTATTTCACATTCAAACACATATTTTGTTTAGCATAAATATTATTTTTATTGCTTCTCTATGCCCAAGACTTTCTTACTGTTTTGTGATATATGTTTGTATGTTTGTAGTTATTATGTTCTTATTCTTTTTTCCAGTTTTTTTTTCTCACACTCCTCTTTATTCCGCAATTTATTTACGTTTATCTTATTTATTTTCAATATTCAACTTTTACTCAATTTTTATTTATTATTTACATTTTTTTTTTTTTGTAAATTTAGTAAATAAATCAAAAATATTTTTCAAATAATTGCTACACATCTTTACAGCAATACGAAAGATATGTGAAACAAAAATAAAAAAGAATTATGGAAAAATCTTATTGGAAATTATTTTCTATTATTATTTTTAGTAGGTAATTCCTCTTATTATTAATGTTAACAAATAATTTTACACCGGTCCTAGCCGGTAATGCGAATAATCCGGAGAATGAATAACATTTTTCCATTTACAGCTTGATTACAATTGCGATCGCTGTTGACAGAACACATTTTTTGACGTTTCTAAAAACAATTAATTTAGGCCTTTTATATTCACTGCATCACTGCATCAATGTCTGTATAAAATGCCTTTTAAATGAGATATAAATCTTAATTAATGGTTTCAAAATCATTAAGGTCAAAATTAAAAAAAAAAATATATCCTGATAATGTACCTATATTTACTTTAAATATGTCAAATTATAATAATTTTATTTACAGGACTACAGGCTTTCATTTATCTACATTTTCTTTCTTATTCCCGAGTTATGATAATTTAATCCATTCTGCACGATCATAGGCCCGCTATCAATAAAAACATTTTATGCGAAGCCGGTGTTAGCTACAATTCAGTGTACAATAATACCTACTATTATTCCAAAAAAAATTTAAATAAAATAGGATTAACAAATATTTCGGATCAAAATCGAAAATCTGGAATTTTATCTAAATAGGTATGTTAATAATTTTTAAGCTATTCTTTAAAATACTTATCAGAAATATGATAAAATAAGAGTTTCATTTTCAGAAGATTATAAATCGGAAAATATGGACCGGCGAAAAATAATTTTTGTTTTACAAAATCACCTTCCTATTTCAAGTTTTTTATTATTTTTATTTTCCTTGGCGGCTATAAACTAGCCTTGTTCATTTAAAATGTCCCCAATAAGCATTTTTATTGGAATTCAAGTTGAAAGCAAGCGTAATTCAAGCCTTGAATTATGGTCAAGCAATTGAATTACTTTTGTATTACACTTTATTTCGACAGCATTCACCAGTAAAAAGCAAACATAACTTTTATATTACACTTTATTTCCACAGCATTCTCCAGTAAAAAGCAAACATAAGTTTAATATTTTTCGTTTGAAAAATATAAAATTTTTTGCATTCAAGTCAAATTCCAACATAATATTGAAGTGCTTGAATTTTTGGAGCTTTGGTGCTTTTTGGGTTGCTACTTTTTTCATAATATGATAAAACAAGCTAACCACATATAATTTAGGGGACAAATCTAGTTTCTGGGCGCCACTTAAGAATCTAACCAAATTTTTACTAGCTAATGCAGAATACTGCCTCAGTACTCAGTGGACAAGAACAAGAACACAGCAGATGAAAAACAAAAACAAAAAAAAAACATGGATGAAAATCGAAGAACTGTTATACGATTCTTATAATTTTTAGCACCACTAACTAACTATATGTAAATTGTTGCAAAATAGTAACAAAATATTTAAGTTATCAAATAAATTGTATATTTCTTATTAGAATCCAACAAACATCCATTAAACATGAGAAATTT
Organism: Calliphora vicina; assembly: GCF_958450345.1. NCBI lineage: Eukaryota > Metazoa > Arthropoda > Insecta > Diptera > Calliphoridae > Calliphora > Calliphora vicina. Next base: position 166,424,307 of record NC_088780.1, read on the forward strand.
TCAAAAAGCTAAATAAAATGCATTGGCACTTGTTGTTTTTGTTACTTTTTCTTACATTTTCTTCGTTGTTTTAGTTGTTGTTTAGCACATTCTTCACCATTTTTATTTTTTTTTTTAATAAATTATAACAATTTTTATTTTTATATTTTTATTATTTATTTTTTGTATTATTATGTCAATTTATTTAGCGACGAGTAAATTTTTACGTTTTGCGATTTACTAGTTATTTCTTTTTTGTTAGAGAGCAACGAATGATCTTTAATTTCTTATTGCCCATACGAACATTCAATTCGTTACTTTAGGCAATGTGAAGGAAAATATGAGAAATGATTGCTCGAAAAACACTTTTAAATCCACAATTTTCGAAAGATTTTCAACACTTTTTTGTAATTTGGTATTGGGAAATAAATATTTTACACTTTTTTGTTAAATTTATACGTTTTAAAATGATATTTTTGCAAAAATTTCAGCACTAACTTTTTCACATACGTCTAACTAACAAACAAACAATGTCACGAATAAATATCAGTGTAGCCGAATTGTTTATTTAATTCTAATCAGAGTTGTACTTTTAAGTTCCCATTTACAATAAGTGTTGCTGTTGTTTTATTTTTTATTTATTTTATTCAGACGATCGTCGAAACAGCTTGCATTTTAAAAACGTAAACATTTATGCTCTTTCTTAGTTTAGGAGTTATAGGAATTTAAAGTCAATATATATAATAGTAAATTTCTTATAGCTTTAGAAAATGATCTGATCATTGTGGGTCTCATTGAATAGTGCTTCAAAATACCTCGTACATGATATATAATATGGTACTGTTTATTAACATTGTGAACCAAAATATGACAGTACTTCGGAAAATTTTGATATACAGAGTTTTAAGTTCCTTCGCACGGCCTAAGGCCGAATATACATAAAATATAAATATTAACAGAAAAAAAATTATGAATAAATAAAATGTTGCGGAAAATCAACTTTTTAAAACGCGAATAAAGTCGAAATGTCAAAAAGTTGACTTTTAGTTTCAACTATAGAACCTTAATTTGTTCCCTATTGAGATATTTATTATGAAAAGAGTTACATAAACCCCACGTGATGAAATTCTAAAAAGATTAACATAAGTATGTTACTTTTATAAACGCATAATCCGATTTTAATAAAATTGGTTATGGAATAGGTGTAGTTTTGGTATTGAATTTGGACTTTAAAGACTAAGGTGGCGGAGTCTCAAGGCCCCAAAGTGAGCTACCTCTATATATGGAATCTACTAGAAATAATCTACAAAAATAGCGTTATGAAAACTATAATTTTATTTTTTTACCTACTAATTTGCAAATAACAGCTTCAAATCTTTATGGATGTATTAAATATATGCAAATAGTAATTATAAATATTATGCAAAGGGTAATTACGCCCAAAAATAAAAAAAATCCATTTTGGGATCTTTTAGACGTTTTTCTTTTAATTATGCATTTTGATTAAACATAAACTTTTTACAAAACAGGTTAATAAACATAAATTATATTGAATATGAAAAATTTTATTTTATTTATTCCCGTCACTACGTAACGTAGTGTCGGGAATAACAACAACAAAAACAAATTTCGGCACTGATTTTTGTATCATCGTGACCATGGTGTAATGATATACAAGGTGACATTAATCAAACAACTGATTATATTTTTGCTCGAGTTTGTTTACAACTTTAATCTTGTCAAAATTTTTTTTGCTGTAGTTTGTATACATTATGTCAGTTGTTTTTGACACTGTAATCGTGACGATAAACTGACAGTTTTCATACAAAAAAATGTTAATTGGAGGTTTAACGTTACGAAAAACGATAACCAGAGATTGAGAAAATGGGGGTAAGATATATTTAAAATTTTATCTGTTTAGTGATGCTTATAGCAGTAACTAATTGCAAATGATAATAAAAAACTGCCAAAATCAATTTAAAGAATAAATTAATTGAAATATCTGATGATTTTAATATTTTTTGTAATATCTATTTATCGAAAAATGTCAAATGTTGCCAGAGTAAAAAAACAACCAACTGTCATTCGGAGGTTATTTTGATTGATGACATTTCACTATTGTGAATGTTTATTTAGATTGTTAACATTTACAAATGTTTGGTTATATATTGAAAGAAATTTATTAATTTTTTTATTAAAATATCAATTAAACTTATTTCACAATGGGAAAAGTAATGTCGGTAGTGTCTAGGAAACTTAATCGCTTTAATGTAGAGAATCGAGCACATCGTATATTGGAAAGAGAAAAGCCGGTCGCCGCACCCAAGTATGAAGCAAATTTAAGGGACATGGAAAGAACTATGGAGTGTAAGTTTATTTAATAGGTAATCAGTAGGTGCCCGGTTCAATTATTTCGTATATATTTCAGTGGATCCCAATTTCTTGGAGAAATTGAATAAAAAGGACAGTGCTTTGAATGAACGACTTAAAAATGTTTATGTAACCTCGGAGGACAGATTTGTGAGTAGTTTGTGTATAAGTCGAATATATGTATTATATTAATGGTTTTCTTTTTATAGATTGATTATGGACTGCAACGAAGTCAAACTTCGGCTGAGAAACAATTGCCATTGGCTCGAAATACACCAGAAGATTTTGAATTTGGTTATATGGAACCACAAAGGATTACAGTAGGACGTTGCACATTAAGACAGGCCTTAAAGTTTATAACAGACCACCAGTCTGAACCGGAAAAGTTTACGCCAGCCAAAATTGCTGAGGATTACAAAATGAAACCAGAATTAGTTGGTTAGTAAACATTGCAGATATATTCATCATTATGCTAAATTGTTAATTATTGTTTTTCAGATAACATATTAAAATACTTTAGAAGTTATAATATTTATATACCAGATCAGAGAAGTAATGATTCTATATTGACACAAGCCAAACGGAACCTGTTGACAGATAAACCCAAAGATGAATCTTAAATACTTAATTTAATTTACGAACGCTTTCCTAAGTAATCTTGTTATTATTGTAAATAAAAGTTAGTCAAAATATAAAAATAAAAGCTTGAACTCACATAATGGCCCTAAAGTTGTTACAAAAATTCAAATTATGTTGTTTTTGTCAAATTAAAAAATTTATTTCCTTCATACGACAATATTTGGTGGACAATTATAAACGTTCAGTGATTTGTCCTCCGATACTGAAATGACTTTATCATTTCCAGGACTATACTTAACACCCCATGCCTGATCACTATGTTCGCTAAAGGTGTGCATGCATTTACGTTCAGCAAAATCCCATATTTTCACGGTACAGTCACTGGATGAAGAAGCAAAATGTTTGCCATCTTCTGAAAAGGAAACACTTAATACCCAAGAAGCATGACCCGATAAAGTACCAGCGACATCAGAGTGAACCCTAAATTAATTTTATATTAAAAGAGATGTAACTATATATATTTCCAAATGGCTACTTACACATCATATAATTTCATATGACCATCGTCGGATGCCGTCAACAACATTTGTGAGTTGGGAGAGAAACATAAACTGCGCACCGGCATAGCATGGCCCTCAAGTGTTTGAGCTACTTTACCAGCTGCCACATCAAATATGGTAATGATGCCATCTATGGCTCCACTGGCAATATATTTGCCATCAGGACTCTAATCACATAATAAAATATTTATTTACATCTATGCATCAATTATGTTATGAGTTCACTTACGTATGCTATGCTCAAGGTAAATTTGCCATTTTGTGCATCCAACACTTGCTCCACTTTGCCCGTCTCCACGCTATACATGGATATCTTGCCCTCATTAGAGCCTGATATCACATATTTATCGCAAGGCGAAAATGCAACACTCCACAGATCGACAGGGCCAAAAGCTAATAAATGCTGTTGTTGGCCGCTTTGAGAGTCCCAGAAACATAAGCTGGAGTCCAATGAACTGCTGGCAATGGCTAAAACATATTGAACATTAGCTTAATTAGACAAAGAATACTTGATTTTACATACTTTTTCCATCCGAACTTACAGCCACCGACACTACGCCCAAAGAATGGCCCTTCAGTTGATGTCTTAATTTTAATGTATTATCTTCTCGTATATCCCATACCTTTACTAAATCATCTAATCCGCCGGTAACTATGAAATCAACTGGCAATGGTTCCGGCGTATCTTCTTTAATAATAAATTCTCTATTTGCTTCGGGATCCTTTTCAGTTTTCTCTTCTTCAGCCGGCTTTTCTGGTTGGGTACGACCCCAAGCACACGACCATATACCATCTTCATGAGCGGCTTCCTCTTTATGCAGCACGGAAAACTATAATGATTTAAAATGTGAATATTCTTCAAATTCTTTAATTTCAAATATTCACCATTATTGTGAGTGAAATTTAAGATGATAATTTTATTAAAATAAAATTAAAAATAAAATTCCGAGTGCAAAAAAATGAAAATGAAAAACAAAAATCGCTGATATATTTACACGTGTTATTCACCACAAACTAATAACATGATTGTGTGTTAGAACAAGAAACTGAGAATTAGCAAAAAAAAAAAAAAAAAACGGTAAACACCCTGCAGTTCTGAGTAAGTGTCCCGATCTAGTAATTTTAAATATCATTTGGGTCATCACTAGACACAGAATTAACTGTGATTACAAAAGGACACTTACGGCCATTTTCACAATGTACGATTAAAAGTTAACGTGAACTTTAACCGCAAGTTAGGCTAATATGAATTTCACAATGTACAATTAATTCTTAACTGACACTATTTAACAACAAAGTTGCTGTTAAATATAACCGAATAAATTTCACCGGTTAGCATCTTAATTGTAAGAAATATAATAAAAGAACATGGAAAAACATTTATATTTTTGTAATATTTATAATTTTTAAAAGTGTAAAGCGAAGAAAAGTAAATTTTGCACGGGGTTATCCATATACCACCCGGATATTGCACTTACAAACCAAACAACAAATGTGCACTTTTCCTTGTTGGTTTTCAGTAATTGTTGTTCAGTTTGTTCTGTAAATTTTACAGTTAGGTACCTTAATATTTTTGAGTTTTATACGTTTTTTTATTATACCACTAACCCCCAGTAACACGAAGTCTGGTTATGTTTTAACAAATAGTTATACTGACAGTTTTCATACAAAAATAATTTTAACCGACAGTATAACTATTAGTTAAGGCATAACTAGACTTTGTGTTAATGGGGGTAAGAAAACACAAATTATTATTTTTTATGCCGTCTTTTAGAAAATTTTTTATATTTCAATCTTTCATTACACTATTTTTCGCAAGGCGTATTTAACAAGGTGACAGCAGTGGCGAATTGAAATAAATACAGGCGAATTCACTTATTTTTTATATATAGAGTTTGACATACGGACGTACGGGCGAATATTTTTTATATATGTAGTTTGACATTTGTGCGTGCTATTTCTATAATCAGCTGTGCTGCCGATAGCACCTTATTAAATGCACCTTGATTTTTCGTAAACAAATGTATGCATTATTGCCATACTTTCTACTGAATGCTTTGGTTAAGTAATCAAATGATGGTGAAACGTAAATCGGTAACCGTTGGTTAAATGGTCCCCGTTAAACAAACCGACAGTTAGTTAATTTTCCGGTTAAAATGAAATAATCGTACATTGTGAAAATGGCCGTTAGTGACAATAATTTATTACATTTGCTGGGTACAAAACAACTTTTTACACTCAAGTTACAATTGACTTCAGGCTAGATTACCAGGGATATATAAAGTAACCAATGACCATAGCAAAGACCTAATAATATCTGAATTGAAGCCAGAAAAAAGGTAACAGGTTTTTAGAGATAACAGTATTTTCGATTATACGGTAACAGTGTTTTAATGAAAATGTTATCCCTAAAATACTCTTTTATATACATTAGAAGCTGATTTTTTCCCTTATATTTTCATATACCGATGTATCACACTTTGGATCACCTTGAGAAAAAATTAACAGAGTAGATGCATTTTCCAATTTTTGATGCCGTTTCAAAAAACAAAAATTTCGAAATTTTGCTGAAAACTTATTTTTTTTGGCAAAAAAAAATTATATTTCTAAAACGACTACGCAGATTAAAAAAAGTTTCAGTCTTACTTAAAGGTAATTTTATTGCGGAATTTCGTTTTTTTTAGTTTAATCAATAATCTAAACCATTTTTGAAAAATCGATTAGCACCACTGGATTCAGCGTAATCGAATTAGGTTAAACCGCCGGGTGCCCTGCTAGACAGGAAAAAAGTGTCGAATTCGAGCACAGTGTTATTAAATAACATGACCAAAACATGATCGCAACTTTGTAGTCCGTTTGCTGATCATCCATTTGATTATCATGAAGAGGAATATAAGCTGTGGACTTTTTAATTTAATAAAATTTTAGTAATTTTCTTTAATAATACAATTTGTCAACTTTTCTATTGAAATATCCAATTTTATAAAGAAACAAAAAATATAAACTTTTAATCCGTTTCTGGTTTCGTTTTTAAATTATCTAGTCGCAAATTAATTTTGTTTTAAAATATATTTCGATAACTGAAATGTTTGTATTCAATTGTTGAAACGTATGCACAATTAAACTATTGTTCTGTGTTTATAAAATACAAATTTAATGTTGAATTCACTTTAACTCGACTCATGGTAAAGGTCATAGGGTAACATAGAGACGAGGTGTTATTGTTAAAAACCTAACTCTTGCAACAAATACTTATTAGTCCATGTATTTAGTTGTTGTAACAGTCATATGATTGTTTAATTTTTCATAAAGTTTTTTGCATATAATTGTAGGTAATGTAGTTCACGATATTAAAGTTTAACGGTTTTTAAATGAACTGCACTGTTTTCACAAATTATTAATGTGAGCACTTAACATAAGTGGTGCCAAGTTTAATGATAAATTCTTACTACTACTTTCGTAACACAACCAAGTGAATTTGATGCAACATTTTTTGTCAGTCCGAGAGTAAATTTCAATTAGTACGAACGTGTTTGCGCAAAACGAATTAACTAGATAAAGGAAAACTAATTTTTTTCATTGCTATAATTAAACAATCTTTTTTTTCTTCAACTATAACTAAAAAACAGCTCGTTAAGTGAAAAAGTAAAAATATTATATAAAAAAGCAATCAGTTGTCACAAAGAAAGAATAATTCTTTCTATAGGTCGAGTACGCATAAAAACAAATAAAATTTTATTTTAAATTAAAAAAAATGTAAGAAAAATGTTCACATTTAAAGTTTTTGTGTTAAGTAAAGCGTGTTGTTGTGTGTGAGAAAAATGTTAAATAAAATCAAAGAAACGACGATTTTTTTTAGTAAAAACCTAAATTTTTATTCAAATAAATATTAAAAAAAAACCTATTGCAAAACGCAAAACAAACTTAATAAATAATTAATGCAAGATTTTAATTAATAATTAACAAATAAAGAAAAACAAAAAAAGTATGACAGAATAAAATTGGTAGAACAGAAAAAAATATAAAAGAAGAATGATAAAAAAAGCATGGAATGACGTGAATTTACTTTGTGTTATTTTTGTTGTTGTTGTTTTTGTTCTTGTATGAATGGATGGATAACAAAAACAAAAACGAAAGAAATGTTAAAGAGGGTGTTTATATCTGTAGTAGTTAGCCAGTTAGTCAGTGTGTGCGTGTGTGTGTGTGAGAATAAGAGTGAGTGCAAGTTAATGGATTTGTTGTTGTTGCAAGTCAGTGACTATTAGCCATATTGTTGTTGCTATCATTGTTATCTGCAGTTTTTGGCCATCACAATTTGCTGTAAAATGAATAAAATTTAACTTGCTAAATTTATTTTGTGAGTCTGTGAGTAGAGATGAAAGTATGGACAATTTACCTGTTTTGGGGATGGTTTTCATGCAATATTGGTTGGTAGGGATTATTTGGTTATTGCAGACATAGATGGGTTGTTTTCCCCCAAATAAAAAGATACATATAAAACCAATATATATTTTGCTAATTCTGACAGCAACTTTTAAATTCTATTGAGTCCAGCCAGTAGCTATTTATTAACTTATGTATTTTTTTATTTTTTAGAAATATGATACTTATATACCCACTCATAAATTGTTTATTCTTATTAATTTATTTTGCTGTGTAATGTAGCTGCCCATATACATCGTACAATACATACCTACATAAATGAATATGTAGTTATTAGTTCTTTTTAATTGTTTTTATAAACAATTTCAACAAAAGGGTGGGGTCTTCCTTAGAACTATAAACAAACAAAATATAAATAAATAAAATTCTTTTTATTATCTAAATAAAATTGAGTTTTTTATTTATTCTTTAAAGATTTCTAAAAATGTTCTTTGTCTTGTCAAGTTTTTGCAACCCCAATTGATGTGTTGTTATTGTTGTTGTTGTAGTTTGGTCATTCACTTCATCTTTGTGTTTTTATTTTTAGTCATGTCAGTCTTGTTCAGTTTTATCACAGTTGAATGGATGGAGAGAGTGACAGGGAAGGAAATATTGTATGTCTAAAGAACTAACGTTTCGGTGGGTAAATTTAAATTTGTCTAAAGTTCGTCTTGAATTTTATTTAAAAAAAAACGTTTCTTTTGTTATAAAATAATATTTTAAAGACATAAGTAGATAGCTTTTTCAACCACCAATATTTGACAATTTGCTAAAAATACCAGAATTGAATTTTTGTCTAACTGCTTTTTGGTTTTTTCCAAACTCCAATTTTATAATATTTGAAATTTGGCTAAACAAATTCTAAAATACAATGGAAACTTTTCCAAATACATATCGCTCATTTGCTGCAACAACGTCATAATTCAAAAAAAACGACTTTGAATGTTTTATGACATTTTACTATTTCTTTAATAAATTTTACGGAAATTCCCGGGACTACAAATCCCGGGAATTCCGCAAAATTTTCAATCCCGAAATTCTGGGAAATTCAGCGAGAATTCCCGGAAATTATTTTACTTAGTTTTATGTGATGTTTTTTGACTTTCTCTAGAAGATGCTTAAGCTCCAAAACAAATGCAGAAGGTTCATACAACAAAAAAGATTTAACCCAAATAGACCAATATCAAGTTCATTATTAAAATTATTCCAAAATCCCTTGAATGTTTAGGGCTGTCAAAGAATTCAGTTCCGATCGAAAGTGGAACTATTGTAGTATTTTGCTTTTTCGCAAAGTGTAAAACTATAATGTTTGGATAAAAGCACTTTCCGTGGAATTGAATTTTGTTTAATATTATTGGGTTTCCTTCAAGTTTTAATTAATATCTTTACTTATATTTTGATTTAAAAAGCAAAACATTGCCAATTCAATAAAAAAATATTTTTTTTTTGCGAATTAACAGAATTAATATTAATCTAACGAAGATAGAACAAAATCTAATGGAAATTGAAGCCATTCAGATACAAATGACAAATGGTGACAGGTTTTTATACATATATCCAAAATTAGACATCGAGTGTTTGGTGTTCTTCGAAAGAGTTGTTCGACTTCTTCAGTTATAAATATTTGTTCCTTCTAATCCAGGTTTCTTTCAATGTACAAGTCTTCTTAATACTATTTAATGGCCTTTGAAACCGTGTGACAATGATTTTTTCAGATCCTTTGCTATTTTTTTTTAAAATTTAAATTTTAAATTCTGCACATACTTTTTTTCGCTGTCCATTTTGACCAAAATAACAGTTGTAAATCAAAGATTTAGAAAAACGTGATAAAACAAATAATAATTTGTTGGACCCAGGATAAGTTTTGGCTGGAATAGTGTGTATAAGTTTTATCTGACTCACTCTTTATATATTGAATAAATATATAAATAAAATGATTTGATGTTCTCCGTAAAAGTAAAGTTCACGTTTTCATTTTATTTTTACACCTGTTTTTGATTTTTACAGTCAGCTGTTTTTTTTGGCGTTTGACAGCTAGGAAATATTTTTACAAAAACAAAATCCATGTTGGTTTTGTAGAGTTGTATTTGTTGTAGAATAAGGACTACCAGAAAATAAATTTGACTTGGTCTTGACCATTTAAATGTTCTTTGGCAAATTATATTGAAGCAGGACGGTTTTATGTAAGCATATCAGTTCGAGAATTAATTTCCAATTTTAGGTAATTGATAACATTCCGGGGAGTAATTTTTGGGAATTTCCTAAACTCTCTTGCAATTAAATTAACTTGTTTTGGCGTAGTTTTATTATTAGTTGGGCAAAACAAGATTGTGTAATATTATACACAAAATATTTAAAAACATACAAAGTAACACTTGTAAATAAATGAAATTATAAACAAAAATTTTTCTAAAACACCTTTTTGACATTTAATATCAAAAAAAAAAAGCAAATGTTTAGAAATTTCTATAAAATTAAATTTTCTGAATAAAAAAATGTGTTAAAATTTTTACAGTTAGTTTTCACTTTTGCTTCTGTATGTGAGCGAGTGAGTGTTGTTTTTTTTTTGTGGCAAAAATGTGTGATTTTTGTGAAATTTTGCAACACGTCTATAAACCTGCAATATGTATTGTTTTAGCCAAATGCATGTGAATGTAAATGTATGGTTGCTTAAACTACCCAGCAGTTTTTGGTGACAGTACCGAGCTAGTGATTTTACCTATTACATAAGTAGTTACGCGACTAGTTACTTTAACACTTGTATGTCCTAAACTGCTAATAGGCCCAAAGTAGTCAACTCATTAGATTCATATACCGGCTACATAGAGCCAGTTATAGTTCTAACAACTTAACTGTTTACTTGATCAGCTAAATAACTAATTATTTTAACATGTACGGGTGCTAATTGACCTCAAATAGTCAGTTTAAAAGATATTTCATAGACAGTCCAATAACCGATTAATTCTGGTGGATAAAATACTTCTGATGGGTAAAATAACTACTTTGTAAAATGCAGTAGAAAACAAACTTTTAAAGTAACTACACTCTAGGTTACTTAGAGACACTAAAGTGACAATTGGCTTTACGCTAGGTTACATGCGAGGTTAGTATATTTAAGCAAAAAGAAAATAAACTGTATGATAATTACATCAATTTTGTACCAATTACTCACAAAAAAGTGCAATTCGAAATAAACTTTTAAAGTGACTACACTCTAGGTTACTTAGAGGCACTTAAGTGGCAATTGACTACACGCTATTTTACCTGAAATGTATTGAGGATGTATAAATTATTGATTTCTCTTTGCACTAGAAAGAGTACATAGTCAACCAAGTGATCAAACATTATTGGCAATTATTATCTATAAGGGATACTTTGACAACTTACCAAACTGCTGGGTAAATACAACCATACATATACAAATACAAGTCACAGATACTTGCTTATAAATCGTTGCCCATGAACTGTTCGTAATGTAAAACAAACCGGCATCTAGTACAAAATGAACATTGTATGTGCGTGCTGGTAATTCGTATCTATAAAATCGATTCAAATTTTGTATTTTTTTTAATTTTAATTTAAATTTTATGTTCAACAATAATAAAAATAGAATTATTTAAAACAGATCGTAATTGAATTACAAAAAAAAGTTTAAGAAAAAAGAAAAAAAAAACAACAACTTTAACTAACTATTTTTAGTAGCAGTTTAAAAACAGGTAAGATTAAATTTTGTATATAATTTAATGAAAGCAATTGAAATATAATTTTATTTCGAACTTTGTTTTAAGTTTAAAATCTCCCCGAAATAGTTTTACTGCGTGTCACATCTTTTTTTTCTCTATTTAAACTTAAGGACATGTTTTGGCCAAACTTATTTTATTGGGTGTATGACTTAAAAATGCAGGATTTTTTAAATGTTTAGCTTTTATTATGAAACATTTGTACAATATAAATTTATTCAACTTATTGGCCAGTGTTAAATTTTCCCACCTTTCATCTTTTGAGGCCAATAACGAAACAAGTCAATATCGGATAATCTGTTCCAAAGTGAAGCGTAGAGAGAGACCGTTCTGCATCGATCGAACAAATAGTAGTCGGCAATATAATATTCCGACCCTATAAAGTATATATATTCTGGATCCTTATAGATAGCGGGGTCGATTAAGCCATGTCCGGCCGTCCGTCTGTCTGTTGAAATCAATTTTCTGAAGACCCCCGATATCTTCGGGATCCAAATCTTCAATAATTCTGTCAGACATGCTTTCGAAAAGTTTCCTATTTAAAATCAATAAAATCGGTCCAAAAATGCCTGAGATATGAGGAAAAAAACCAGGACAACCTCGATTTTTGAACTATTTTTGACCTATATCCGGATTACTAAGTCATTTGCACACGACAAACGTAAGACCATAGTAAGTTGGAGCTAAAATGGGTCAAAAATCGGAAAAAATATTTCTTAACTCGAATTTTTTTCACCAAAAAAAAAAATTTAAAAAACAAAAAATTTTTTTTTTAAATTTAAAAATAACAATTCGAAAAATTTTTTTTCCAAAAAATTAAAAAAAAACAAATAAATTGTTTACCTAAAAATATTTAAAATTTGTATTTTGAAGTATAATTTGGAGAAGGGTTTATAAGATTCGGCACAGCCGAATATTACGGTTTCATGTCTGGCCGCATATTCTGGGCGTTTTTCGGCCAATGCTCGCTTCAAACGAATCAGTTGCAGGTTCCCCTTGATGTTCTGTTTAGATTTCCTTTTGCTCCCACCAAATACTTAGAATTCTCTTATAGGGCCCATACAAAACACCATCATGATTGTGCAATCAAGTGATTGTGCACGCTGATTGATCGTGTATGAGCTTGTGGTGTGATTGTACCAGCTGCTGGTGCTTTATCAAAAATAGTTTGATATTTTTTTGATTGAACCAGCATGATTGAATCGTGTGTTGTAAAATTAGATCATAAAATTTAAATCGTCAAGACATAAACATCAAAAAATAAAAAAAAATAAATATGAAGGCCAAAGAAAAACATATTTTGGGGAGAATTTTTCGAAGTTTATAAAACAATGCCTAGCCTATGAATTAAAAAACCAATGCTACAATAAAATGGTAGAACAATTGAAAGAGGTGAGCCAAGAGCAAGAATGGTAAAAAAAATCAACGTTTTTCGAATACTGCAGGAACAGATGATGTTTTGGAGTCTTCGTTGTGGTATTACGATAAACTCTATTTTTGGAAGATCAGGAATGTTCCAGAGAAGAAAAATGTACCATCTTCTTTTAGAAGTTTAGTGTGTCCTAGTTCTCCTTTGTTTTCTAGCAATTTCTTCATGCAAATACGTCTTTTTTTTTGTTTGTTCATTTTTCGTTTTTGTTTATCATTATTCATTACAATCTTTTCCACACAATTTTTGGTAAAAAATTAATTTTGTACCAGCATGCTGGAGTAATGTGTGCTTCAAGCTTAATTGCACAATCACTTCATTGCTCAATAATGATGCACCAGCGGCTGGTACAATCACACCACAAGCTCATACACGATCAATTAGCTGGCACAATCACCTGATTGCACAATCATGATGGTGTTGTGTATGGGCAGTATTAGCGCGATATTTGTCTTGTTGGCCGGGCTTCACATACGATCTTTCGTAATCGATCCATTTTTCATCGCAAGTAATGATTTGAAGCAAAAAATTTTTCTTTTTAGCGTTCAAGCTTCATTTCGGACATGCAAAATCGTCTTTCAATGTCCCTCGGCTTCAGTTACGAAACACTATCAATTGCAATATGCCTTAATACAAATAGAACCTTGTTGAATAAATCTAATATTTCAGTTCAAATTTAAAGTATTTTTGATCTACTTACAAATTATAGTGGATATTATTGGGAATTTATGTTTTTAAATTTTTTCTTTTGTCGAAAAAAATACCCATGATACAATAATTGTAGAAGGTAGAATCACTAGCGAGAATTTTAAATATTTATTCCTATAACGTCAAACTTTGATTTTGATTTTTTTTTCATATTACAAGAATTGTATAATTGAGAATTTATTTTCTATTGAGTGTCATGAAAATATCTATATTTTTCTTTTGTAGAAACAAATTTTCTTCGGCATTATAAAAAATTTTTATATGATCCCAAAAGAGAACATTATGCAAATGCTTGTAAGTAAAACTAGGCTCAATTAAGCGGACCTAGTCCCCCCAGACTTATCCAAACTTGGCCAATTTAAAAAAAAATTAGGTTTGAGTAAAAAATTCTAAAAATGCAAATTCTTACTATCACACAGTAAATAACGTCACAGGCTTTTTTTCTAAAAAAAAACTCAGTTTTTGGAACACATTTTTGTCGTTTTAGGAATTTCGGTATTTGAAAATATACACCTCTATCGCGAATCAATATTTCACATGAAATATTTTCCCTTTTCCTTTTTTCGTTCATCAACTTTGTTCACGTGAAAAAATTCCCCATGTTGTGAAATTTTTCGATGGAATTTTGTAAACAATAAACAGCTGTTACGAACAAAATCAACTATTGTGAATGTAAAGTTCATCGTGATATTGCCGATAGCAATTTTCCCTTCGAGGGAAATGAATATTTCATGGGAACAAAATTTCACATGTTATTGCCGATAGGGGTGATAAAATGTCAAAAGTTATAATGCCATCATTGATTTAAGGACATTTGGATCTATATTAATTTTAAAAAACTTTTGTCTACCTTATTGATTTTGTCCATACTGTATGCAGTTAAATTTATAACATTCTGAAACTTCTAAACAAATAAAATAAATATTCTAGTCACAAAATTAAAGAAATCTAGAAATTTATTCACGAAACCCCTCTTCTTACAAAAAAATTAATAAATTTACTTCAACGCCACTATTAATAACAAAACACAACCAACTACATATTTATTTATTCACTTATTTGTTGGCTGACTGACTGGCTGTTTGCGCTGCTTACCCAAGTACTTTTCAACATTTTAAGTCACAAAATTATTTTTGTCAGCAATTTTATTCCACACACAACAACTATACAGCCTGACTGGCTGGCTGGCAGGCAAACAGGCAGGCCGTAATAATTAAAAACCAAACGAAATGAAAAAGTGTTAACTGCTGCCACAACAAGATTTTAAATAACTTTCATTGGCATAAAACTCACTTTTTTGTGTTTTTGTTTGTGGCTGTGAAATGAAATCTGTTAATCTTTTTTCAACGTTTTTCTTTTACAATTTTACAATAATTTTTTTTTTAATTTTTTCTTTATTACAAACATTGAACTTTTTTGTTTATAAATTATAATTTACTTATACATGTAGCTTTAGTTTCAATAGTTTTTCTTTATTATTGTATTTTTTTTTGTTGAATTGTTTATATCGCTTTATTTTTTGTTCATATCTTATCGTCTACAACAGCGATATGAATGTTGAAACTTAGCTGTTATCTCTTAAATGGTCTTAAAGTATTTATTTTACTTAAAATATGTGTATGTTTCTTTAGGCATTAGAATATATTATAATTAGAAATAATTAAAAGTCACAGTTGCATTGTATTAGTAGTATAGCGATCAAAACTAAAAGTGATCCATGATCCCAGACTAATATTGCTGCAATGACATTTTTTTTATTAGAAGAACTAAAACAATCAGTTACTGTTAACTTTCCGAAGCTCTCAAATAACTAACAAACATGATTGATCGGATATAATCCTGGTTCAGTTGTTATTTAAAATCGGGAAAACCGATACTCAATTGGGTGAGATAAGATAAGCAAAAATCGAATTCCCCGATTTTTTATCACAATTAATAAGTAATGTACACAGACAATATATATATAAAATGATATTGGGTATAAGACTTAAAAATAACGGATTTGCAACAGATGGCGTATCTTATGTTTTTTATAACTTTTATGTCATTTTGAAGGCTACATATCTTTCATTTATTCTCACATAGTTGTTGAACATTATAGTTTTTTTTTTGCTTCGAAAATGTAAAATTTTGTACCAACAAAGCGTCATACGCGGGAAGTTTTGCTTAACTCCTTTAATTTGAAAAAAGTGCCGCTGAAGCACACCGAAGATCGCCCAGACCAGCCAAAAAAGTTTGAAGACCAAGAACTGGAGGCATTACTCCATGAAGGTTGTTGTCAAACTCAACAAGAGCTTGCAAAAAAATTGGGAGCTACTCAAGCAACAATTTCAAAACGCTTGAGCACAGCAGGATTCATCTAAAAGCAGGGAAATCGGATATCATACGAATTGAAACTGAGAGACCTTTTGTATGTCTGAAATGCTGCTTGAACGTTATAAAAGTACGACCAAATTATTACTTGCGATGAATCGAGACCAAAGCCAAATATCCATGGCCCTTGGTGGGAACAACAGCGCTCTATCTATTATGAGCTGCTGAAATCTGATCAGACAATCACAGGGAATCTGTAACGAACACAATTGATTCGTTTAAAGCGAGCATTAGCCGAAAAAAACGCCCAGAATATGTGGTCAGTAAAATTCCATCATGGCATGATTTGTTTTGATCGATGCAGAACGCTCTTACTGTGATACGCTTCACTTCAGAACAAAGTATCCGAATGCGACACCAACGCCAAATATCCATGGCGCTAAAGTAATGCTCTGTATTTGGAATGAGGTGGTTGAGAAGTTTTCCCTCACCCTCTTTATAGAACAGACCTTGCCCCGTCCGACTACTACATATTTGCTTCGATCCAAATAGAACACTCGGATACTCTTTGGTACAGAGTATCCGATATTGGCTTGATTCGTTCTTGGTCTCAAAAGATGAGCAGTTCACTTGGACGGAATTCATACGTTGCCAGAAAGATGGAAAAAGGTCATAGCTAACAATGGCCAATACTATGAATAAATTTATATTGTACAAATGTTTCAAAATAAAAGCTAAAAATGTGAAAAAAATCCCGCATTTTTAAGTTATATACCCATTATACATTTCAAAGACCTTTCCAACGATGTATATAATACAGAAATTCTGACCGACAATTGGTTAAAATCGGGAAAATATAAATTTGAACAATTGGCAAACGTTGCTTTGGTGTGAGTCTATTCATGATAAATTGCCAACCAAACTAACCTCAAAACAACCGAGATTATTATTTTTTTTTTTTTTTATTTTTTTTTTTGAATTCTCAAAATTGATGGCAAGGGTACGTAACCAAAACGCCAGGGTATACCACACGATTTAAGTAAGTCCCTAGTCGACCTATATCTTCATATAGGAAGCTGGAACGCTTAAAAGACTTCACGATATGAGTTTTAATTAGTACTCCACCAGTTACGAAGAGTTTTAATGGTCTCCACCAGGGTTTATCAAATTAAAAGACACGCGGTTGGTGCAAACGACCTAAAACAGGAACCGTTATACGAAGCCTTACATCACACACGTGTCAGAGTGAGACGCAAAATTGTCGAAGGCAAAAAAAAACGGGTATGATTGCACTTAAAAAATAATTGCAAATGACGCGTACAACTCGCGCGTCATGACGCGCGAGTTGTTAATATACCCAGACCTACTTTACGACTGGAAACAACCGAGATTCTGTCAAATCAGCTGTTATAGAAACCAGTGCTGCCAATTTAAAAACAAACCTTTAACTATATTAATGAAACACTAAAAAAATGTCCTAAGGATTTTTTTGATTTTGACCTCTTTATTGAATAATTGCAAAGTTTATATTATATTATATGTATGTATTAAGAATGTCAATTATTTTTAGACTCTACAATATATGTGTCATTAAAAATGTAAATCTTCATTACATTTAATGTTTTTTTTGTATTTTACCAACACACAAATCACTATAAATTGATTTAATTTTTCATAATTTGTTTTTTTTTACAGCAAATATTTTTGCTTGCATGTCGAGGTCAACTTAAAATATATTTCCCACTTGTTTTTTTTTTTTGTAAAATAAAAAAACACACAATATTTTAATAAAAATGACATATAAAATTTAGATTATTGTGTTATATACAACAAGCAAACATATATACATATGTACATTCATATGTAAATAAATTGTGTGTACATAAATTCTTGTACATACAACTTATGTTGTTTACATCATACAAAGATGCGTTAACATTTGAAAACCAACTTTATTGTGACACAATCATATTCGCCAATATATACATTAAGGTGGTCTCAAAAAAAAATAAAAGTTGAACTAAAATAAAAGTTGAATTCATTCTAAAATAATGTTTTTCAAAATATTTTTGCTGGGTTCAGTATTTGATGAAAATTCGGGAATTTTTAAAATTTGTAGCTTTTATTTTGAAACATTTGTACAATATAAATTTATTCAAAGTATTGGCCATTGTTAGCTATGACCTTTTCACATCTTTCTGGCAACATATGGATTCCAAGACAAAATAACTGTTCATATTTTGAGGTCAAGAACGAATCAAGCCAATATCGGATATTCTATTCCAAAGTGAAGCGTATCCCAGAGAGAGAAATAGTATTCGGACGGGGCAAGGTCTGGACTATAAAGTGAGTGAGGCAAAACTTCCCAACCACTTCATTCTAAATACTGTTACGAAATTGTACTTGAATTCAAATATAACGATTTTAACACGGCTGATTTAAAAGTAGCATAATGCTTTCAAATAGCAGTGCTGTAATAGCAAACTGTAACATATCTGTGGGCATTATTAACATTGAATAAAATCTTTCAGTTGACCATTGATCATAAGTATGGCAACGCTGTTTGCTGCGACCGTATATTCGAATTCGAATATTCAGTTAAAGAACATTGTAGAAAGTACACCACAAATGGGCTATGTATTAGAAAGCTCTAGACAGTTAAAAAGCAATCTAGAGTGCAGATGGCAGTGTTAAAAATAGTGGCAGAGGTTGCAGTTGTTAGTGAGTTTATCAGAGACGCTATTCGAATAAACATCAACTGAGTGCCTTAAAGTGTGCTGTGTTTTTCAAGTGAATTCGTGTACATTATAAAGTGTGTCTGTATTTCGAATTTATAAACATGTATAAAAAACATTGAGTGACTATTTAATTCTGTTGTTGTACATTTTAAATAAATAAAGAGTTGTTACAATTTTCAAAATACTAAACGGCTTTTATTTGCAATCAAAAGTATCCGGTTTATTTAAAGGAAATAAACCAACATTTTGAAAAGGTTAAAACGTAACAATACGTTTTAACAGTTATTGCATCATGTGGCCGCGCATTGTCATGATGAAATATTACTGTTTCATGTCTGGCCACATATTCTGGGAGTTTTTTGTTCAAATCATTTGCGTTCGTGAAGAAGTTCCCTGGGGGGTTACTCTCTATTGCGATGCGCAAGCAAGTTCGATGCGAAAGGTAAATGCGATAAAAATACATTTTATTATTCTGTGTCGTATATGCAAACGCTTTCGCAAAATAAGTTGAAAAATAAGCAACACTGGTACCACAAAATAAACAATAGCGAAATGAAATGTCAAAATTTGTAAATAAAAACATTTTAAACACATTTTTTTTCGATGAGAAAACGCAGTAAAGGGTACCAATTGTTCAGTTTTTCTTTCGCATCGCAATAGAGAGTAATAGAGAGTAACCCCCCTGTTCTGGCCAGATTTCAGCAGGTCATAATAGATAGAACTTTTTTGCTCCCACTAAATACAAATAATTACCTTAGCGCCATGGACATTTGACTTTAGTGTCGATTCGGCAGGTTGGCGGGCTTCACATACGATCTCTTACGCTTCGGGTTATTGTAATGGATGTTATTTTCATCGCAAGTAATGATTCATTATTTCGGACCTGCAATATAGTCTTTCAAGGTCTCTCGGATTCTATTGGTATGGTAACCAATTTCTTTAATTTTGAGTGAATCCTGCTGCTTGCAAACATTTTGAAATTGCTGCTTGAGTTGCTGCCAATGATTTTGGAAGCTCTGGTTGAGTTTCACAACAATCTTCATGGAGTAATACTTCCAATTTTTGGTCTTTTTTGGCTGTCCTGGGCGATCATTCCGTGTCAAAATCACCACTTCTGAACCACACAAACCATCTCTCGCAAGTTGAACAAGATTGAACATATTCACCATTAGCTTTGATAAGCAAACGGTGTGCTTCAGCGAAATTTTTCTCCAAATTAAAGAAGTAAAGCAAAACTTCTCCCATATGACACTTTGTTTGCACAAAATTCGACATTTTCGAAGCAAAAAAACTTTGTGAGAATAAATGACAGAAATGTACCCTTCCAAATGACATATGAGTTATTAAAAACAAAAACCGTGTTCCAATCTCGAATTTTTAAGTAATACTTATTCTTTTATAACTTGTTTCCTAAAACACTAGTTTCTCTAGAGTGACATACGTTCATCTGATAACATTATCCAATGGAGACCAACTAAATGAACTCGAGATTATACTTGCTGTACTGATAGGGGAATCCCTAATATATTTGTTGTTTTTCTTTTTTTTTTTACATATTGTTGTTGTTATTCTTCTCATCGTATTTATACATTTAATGTTGTCCTAGTATGAGTATAAAACTTGTCTATGCTAGTTTTTAGTTCATTTGTTGTCGTTATATTTGTATGACAAATCGCTAAAGAAAAGCAAGAGTGTGAGAAGAGAAAATAAAATAAAATCGCTAAAAATCCTTTGGACTCTTTGACGCCTGTTTGTCGTTTTTATGGTTGTTCTAAACAAACTTAACAGTTAGTTGGAAGGAATAAAAGAAACAGTTTAATTTCTATGATGTCATGCCACACTTCCACTACTACTACTTTCACAATTATACAGTCAACGACAAGAAAGTTAGCTGGAATTTAATAGAGATTGCTATATTTATTTTGTTATAAACAAGGCAAGTAATGTTGGCCAAGTTTTTGTGGTTTGTCGTTGTGTATTTAAGTTATAGTGTATGAGAAAGGGAATATAGAGCAATATGAATGACTATAAGTAGTTTTACTTTCATTATTTTGCTTATTTGTTTTAATATTATATCCTTTTTCCTTTATTTATTACGTAATAATATTTAATGTTACTACATACATATATACAGCTTTAATAGAGAAAGTAATGAAATGCTGGAATATTCGGTATTGAATTAGGCCACATATTCGGCACAAAATTTTCCGAATACATATCGAAATTTAATAATTATAACGAAAAAATATAGATTGTGAAATTTTGGAATGAAAAAATCGGACTCTGTATTATCAGTGAAAACAATGACTCTGTATTATCAGGCCTGTCACAGAATTACATTCCGATGGAAAGTGGAATTAATTCCGTAATTTGCTTCTTCACAAAAGGTAAAACGAAAATTTCTTTCGGAATGAAACCACTTTCAGTTTACAAAGTGGAATTGATATTTGTTTGTATTTATTTGATTTTCTTAAAATTTTAATCAATTTCTGAACCAAAAACTTCACTTTTGTTTTAATATAAAAAACGCTGTCAAATTAAAATCTGAAATACAGAATTATTAAATATTTTTTGAATTAACAAATCACACGGAATCTGAAGAACCGAAAACGAAATCGCTCGGAATAAAAACTACGGAATTGAAACCATTCCGAACGAAATGTGTGACAGGTCTGTTAACACAAAAACGTGCTATGGATTTTGCAACTCTATTGGTTTAATTAATTATATTATTGCAACATTGGCCCATAATCATAGTCAAACACTAAAGTCGGTTCTTTTTAAAAACAACTTTAAAATAAAAACCTGCTTTTTATTAATTTGCAACCATAGTCAAAATTAAAGTATGTTTTAAATTGAACCGACTTTAACTGGGTGCCACCGCAAATGTAGAAAATGTTTTCATACAATATACAACAAAAAACAGACAAGTGGCAACGCTGAACAGCTAACATACAAAATAAAAAAAAAATCCAAAAAACATAAACAATAAAAGTTACCGGGACATCTAAAGAAAGAAAGTTGTTTGTTGTGGAAAAATGGAAAAGATAAGATTAATATCATAATTACGATATTTTGGTACTAATTTTATTGATAACTGTTCAATAATTGCAAAATCTCTACCAATATCTTGTAACTTAAACATTTTTTACTTTGTGACGAACTTTTTTACTCGGCGAAGAACAGCTGATGCTGTTGTTAAACGAGTTAAAAACAACTTCAGCTAGTTTTATATTTAGAGTCGACTTTAGCGTCAGATGTATACTTTAACTTGTCTATGATAGACCTAAAGTCCACTCTTAAGTAAAGTCGAGTTTAATTCTCTTAAAATGTACTTTATTTTTGACTATGATTATGGGCCATTGTGTTTAATGATTTTATCAATTCTTCAATGGCATCTGTTTTGATGGAATTACAGAAATTATTTCTGAAATTAGTCATAATTAATTTTAAAATTTAACAAATTCAATTCACATTTTCGCCGCATTAAAAGTAGTTTTTTTAAGCTGTCAACTTAATATTTCCCAAAATCCTTACTGCATTTGTAGTCTAGGTTTTTCTTATTACTGTAACATTACATTGATTTTGACAGCTCACATACACTCTAATGTATTTATTTAGTTAATGTGTAATGTTGTCAATTCTTATCATTAAAATTAATGTCTGATGATAACATTGAAAATATTACTGACCAATTTCCATAACAAGTATTAAATAGATAGATATTGATACACTTATTGATTTATATATAATTTTTTGTTTATTATTTTACATTGAAATCGTTGTTTTAGTTAGAATTCCTTCGTTTATTTACTGCGATTTATTGTTAGTTTTTTTTGTTTATCAATTTTCTTCAAGTGTTCACTTTCACACTTATTTGATAAATAATAATGAAACACAATTGTTTTTGTTTTCAAATAATCGAAGTATTTGTGGGCTAATATTTTTTTGATGTAACCTAATTAACTAATTATTATAAAATCAAATACAATTTAGAGACTGTCTGTTTCTCGAAGTTAAGTGAGTTAAAACCTGATTGTTTTTCGACTCACTTTTATTTCGACATCGAGCAAAATACAGATATATATTTGGTATATTACTTAAAAATGTGCACGATTTTTTAAAATTTTTGGGTTTTATTTTCAAACATTTGTTCAATATAAATTTATTCAAAGTTTTGGCCTTTGTCAGCTATGACCTTTTCCCATCGTTCTGGCAACATATGGATGCCGAGTCAAAAGAACTGCTCATCTTTTGAGGCCAAAAACGAATCAAGCCAATATCGGATACTCTGCTCCAAAGTGAAGCGTATTCCAGAGAGAGCGTTCTGCATAGATCGAAACAAATAGTAGTTGGACGGGTCACGGTCTGGGCTTTAAAGCGGCGGAGGAAAAACTTCCAAACCACTTGATTCTAAATAGCAACATGTGGCCGATCGTTGTCATGATGGAATATTACGGTTTCATGTCTGGCCGCATATTCTGGGCGTTTTGCGGTTAATGCTCGCTTCAAACGAATCGGTTGTGTTCGGTACAGGTTCCCTGTGATGGTCTATTCAGATTTCTGCAGCTTATAATAGATAGGACCGTTTTGCTCCCACCAAATACTGATAATTACCTTATCGACATGGATATTTGGCTTTGTCGATTCGGCTGGTTGGCCCGGCTTCACATACGATCTCTTACGCTTCGGGTTATTGTAATGATTCGGTGCTAAAATAATTTTCTTTTATAGCGATCAAGCATCATTTCGGACATGCAAAATCGTTTTTCAAGGTCTCTTGGATTCAATTCTTATGGTACCCAATTTCCCTGAGTTTAGATGAATCTTGCTGCTCGCAAGATTCACCCGTTTTGAAATTGCAGCTTGAGTAGCTCCGAATGATTTTGCAAGCTATTGTTGAGTTTTAAAACAATCTTCATGGAGTAATGCCTACAATTATTGGTCTTCAAACATTATTTGGCTGGCCTGGGCGATCTTTGTCTTTCGTGTCAATATCACCACTTCTGAACCGAACAAACCATCTCTCGCACGTTGAAACCGATGGAACACATTCACCATAAGCTTTGGTGAGCAAACGGTGTGCTTCAGCTGTACTTTTTTTCAAATTAAAGAAGTAAAGCAAAACTTACCGCATATGACGCATATGTCTCCTTGTGAAAAAAGAAACTTTTTCTTGACCAAATTTTTTGTTCAAATTCTCGTTAAATCGACCCAATTATTTGGCATAATATTTGCCATAGAACGTTGTCAATGTTCATACCGAAATGACTTTCGCCATGACTTTATTGGCTGACAAACCCACCTGGCCATCCTTGGCGCCGATTCATTCCGAGATGTGGTGAATTCAAGTTTCGTTCACGGTTACGAAGTGGCGCAAATACTCGTCCATATTGCTGTTGAACATTGTCACACAACATTTCTTCAGGTTTGGACACAAGATATAGTCACTCGGGGCTAAATCCGGAGAATAGGGCGGAAGAGGGAGAATTCATGGATTTTGGCATGGAAACTTCACATGTATACCCTTTTGTGCACCCGATTGGGAGCAAACGCGTCAGCCATCTTGCGAAAAAACTTT